>NC_090270.1:273903074-274563074 GCF_040414725.1 Anabrus simplex
CTTCGAGAGGTTGCGGAAGACTGCTGGAAACAGCGTTCTGAAGATAATGAAGACGCATAGAATGGAAGTGTGATAGAATTGTTGGGAACGTATAGAGGTCGTTAATCGCTTTCTCGTCGGAGTCGAGTCGTACTGCATGGCTATCGAGTTTCAGGATTTTGAAATAGTGGATGGGATGGCCTGAGATGCAGGATAAAGAGGCGTGGGTGGTGTTAGGTCGAACAAACACTTTATAAATATTGATCATTTTTGAGGCTGTGATTCCCGAGGTTGACCTACCAACCAACGTAGGAGATGAAACGTGTTGTATGTCTTTTTTATATGCTTTATCGAAATGTACATTCCACTTTAAATTGCTCAGAAACGTGATACCTACTAGGTAAGTGAGGGGTGGAGAGTTTAGTGACGGGTTTGTTATTAAGGGTGAGGTAGATTTTGTTAGTAGGACGGTATTTACGTTTACGGTTTATCTATCAACTGAGTGTTGTCCACGTTAATTTTAAATTGCCAAAAGTTGAGCCATCGTTCGAGCTGATGGAGATAGGGTTGTATGTGTGAATGGAGAGAGTGGTTGTTAGTTCCAAGTGAAAGGATTATCATCTGCAAATTGATATCATCTTCGCAGGGATAGTGTTGTGGAATGTCAATATAGACAGCGGACTGCATTGTGAGACTCCATATTTGATAGGGAAGGTATAGGATCAGGTATTGTGTACGGTTATCTGAGCTGAGTGGAAGTTGAGGAAATTGGCGAGGAAGCGTATAACTGAGATAGGGAATCGAAGTGTCGAAGTTTAAATGTAAGTCCCGAAATACATACTTTGGATTGATTTTTATGTATCCGTGCTGATAAAAGCAGCTTGGTATTTTGGCGGGAGATGGGTCGTAAGTGATGCACAGATATGAAAGATGTCTTCGAGAGTGGAGAAATGTGGGCGGAAACCTGCTTGTGACTGTGGGATAAGTTGGAGGGAGATCAAGTAAGAGTAGATCCGACGGTGGGGACCAGCCCTTCATCATCATCATCATCATCATCATCATCATCATCATCATCATCATCATCATCATCATCGTCATCATCATCATGAACAGTTTCCACTCCTCCCCTGAGTGGAGAGGGTAACGCCTTCTCTCTGGTCAAGAGATGCGGCAAGTTGTATTGAGATGTTGAGAGATTGATAGTAAGTTGCTTTACGTCGCACCGACACAGATAGGTCTTATGGCGACGATGGGATAGGAAAGGCCTAAGAATGGGAAGGAAGCTGCCGTAGCCTTAATTACGGTACAACCCCAGCATTTGCCTGGTGTGAAAATGGGAAACCACGGAAAACCATCTTCAGGGCTGCCGACAGTGGGGTTCGAACCCACTATCTCCCGGATGCAAGCTCACAGCTGCGCATTCCTAGGCGCACGGCCAACTCGCCCAGTGTGTGAGAGATTGAAGGAGGTGTTTGGGAGTGGTTTTGTCGGCCTCTTGGTTGGCACTTTATTGTGGTGAAAGCTGGAATCTTATGATGTATTCATTTATTTCCTTTTATTTTATTGAGAGAAACAGTTAATATATCAATATAAAAACTACTATTAAATACTGAATTAAATAAACTGTTACTAATCTTTATCAACTAAACCTATTTTAATTATTTTTTCATCAACCTATGAATTACAATAGGGATGTATGAATGAATGAATAGAGGGATGATTTTATGGATGAGTGAGAATTCATGTGGAGAATAGTTAAAAAACGGATGTATAACTTCAGGAAAGAATGGATGAGAGTCTGAGTATGAATGGATGAATGATTAGATGAGCAAATGAATGGAAGGATAATTTTCCTTGATGAGTGGTGGTGGTGGTGGTGGTGGTGGTGGTGGTGGTGGTGGTGGTGGTGGTGGTGGTGGTGATTACTGTTTTAAGAGTAAGTACAACCAGGCAACTATCCTCTGTATAACACTAATCAGAGTGAAAAAGGAAGGGATCCGACACTTCGAAAAATGAAGGTATCGTCCAAAGAAAAACAAGGGCCTCGAAAGGCGTTATAATTAAAGACTCCCTAGGTCTCGAGTGCTCTAACACCGTCGGGTCGGAAAAGAATAAGAGTTGACCAAAGGAGGTCAGATAGGATAGATTAAAGTGAGGAGCCAGGTATAAGTAAGTGAAAGCAATGCCAGGACTCAGCTAGGGCCCCGTGGTCTCCATCCCACGCTCCCAAGTTCAGAGCCCCTGTGGCCCCTTTAAGTCACCTCTTATGACAGGCAGGGAATACCGTGGGTGTTATTCTACCGCCCGTACCCACAGGGGGGATAGGGAAGTTACACGCAGCTGAATAAAGGGCGGTGAGGGAGTGGAGAGATGAATTCTTAAATGAGGGATGTTTGAGAGGTTGGAAGGTATAGAAGAGCCTAGTTGCGTCACGCCAACTGTGCTTGATAGGTTGTGAGCCGGTTCTTCACTTTAATAATACCATTCCCTGTTGTTCCATTGCCAGCTATCTCTTCTTGCTTCCTGTTACAGTTCAGCAGGGTGGTTTAAAATCTTTCGGGTGGAGAGGAATTCAGATGTGGGGTATTTAGAATGCTGCAATACCGGGATAGAGCCTTCATGGCGCTCGCGTCTTGAAACCATGAGGGCGATGACACAGTGGTTTTCGCCGAGTCGGCTGCAGACTCGGCGGCAACACACACACGCGGCTGTGAACGAGCCGCAGTGATTGCTGACGCGACGGAATATGGACCATGACGGTGATTATTTATTGGAGGAGGAGTTTATAATTACATATTTATTTATTTATTTATTTATTTATTTATTTATTTATTTATTTATTTATTTATTTTTGCTATTTGCTTTTCGTCGCACCGACACATGTAGGTCTTATGTCGACGATGGGATAGGAAAGGGCTAGGAGTGGGAAGGAGTCGTCCATGGCCTTAATTAAGCTACAGCCCCAGCATTTGCCTGGTGTGAAAATGGGAAACCACGGAAAACCATCTTCAGGGCTGGCGACAGTGGAGTTCGAACCCCCGAATACTGGATACTGGCTGCACTTAAGTGACTGCAGCTATCGAGCTCGGTGTTTATAATTACTTTGTGACTGATTTATTTAGCATGGAGGAGAATAAATAGTAAAAAGAAGAATCGACGAATGTGGGTCCACCCTACACTGAGTGACTGAATAACAAAAGTCAATTTTATATCTTATTCGAACAAGCAATGAGAGATGAAGAAATCTTCAATTTCGCCGGGATGCCAATCGCTTGTTTCGACGAGTTATTTAATTTGCTAGAAACAAAAATAACAAAGAAAAATACTCGTATCAGAACCAGTACAACCCTAGAGGAGATATTAGGTATAACTCTTAGGTAAATACCAAACACACACTGGTATTTTAAACTGAATGTAGGTTTATTTATTTTTAATCAGTAATCAAATTATATGAAAATATGTTACGCGCCGACTCAGAAACCGCTACCGGGTGAGTTCGCCGTGCGGTTAGGGCCGTGCGGCTGTAAGCGTGCATCTGGGAGATAGTGGGTTCAAATCCCACTGCCGGCAGCCTTGAAGATGGTTTTCCGTGGTTTCCCATTTTCACACCAGGCAAATGCTGGGGCTGTACCTTAATTAAGGCCACGGCCGATTCCTTCCAATGGGCCGATGACCTTAAAACAACAAGCACAAGCAACAAGATTCCTTCCAACTCCTAGGCCTTTCCTGTCCCATCGTCGCCATAAGACCCATCTGTGTCGGTGCAACGTGAAGACAGTAGCAAAAAAAAAAAAAAAAAAGGAAAAAAAGCAGAAAGCACTCGCTGTGTACAAATGATTGAACTCAGTGGATGGAGGAAGCGCTTGGAGTAATAAAATGGCAAGCTGCGCATAGGTAGTAGGATGTGCAGGGTCGGCGCAAGCACTGCGGAATTGTTATCGCCGTTGTGTGTGGTTTCGCTGATTTAAATGATAGGTAGGGAGCGCCGAATCTGCTGCCGACTAGGTGAAACCCGCTGTGTGTGCCATCGTCAGGAAACAGACGTGAGTACGAAGCACTGTGTTATCTCAGGAAACTTGACTATAGCTCAGCTACGCACAGTACTTGAACAAAACGGGAAATCGTAGTGAGGCTAAAGCCTTTATCAGTATCGCTTGCATATAATTTTTTTAAAGATACAGGATTCCTTATCAGCAATAATTTGTACTATTGTTATTGCTCTCAATAGCATTTATTGAGTGCTGATAGCTCAAATGGCTAATTCATTCTAACAAGTCGAATGATGAAATAGTGAACTCCTTCACTGCTCTCTGATAGCAAATGAATCCGAGATAACGAACAAATTTGTATTAATTGGTCCGAGATAAGAGACTGCGTCACTTGAATTACCAGATGTGTGTCCTCTGAAAAGTGAATAATGGAAACACTTATGTTATAACATGAGTATTTTATGTATTCTCTCAATTGACGAGCTGGTAGATAAGGTTATCAGCTCAGAAAGGACAAGTCACTCAATCACAACAGTGATTTCAGCTGTATCACTTTGTTATACACACACTGCCTTACCCAAATATCAGCTCAGAAACGATAAGTCACTCTTTCACGACAGTGATTTCAGTTGTACCACTTTGTTATACACACACTGCCCCACCCAGATATGCCCTTCAGCAGTGGCGTATCCTGGAATCTCCACTGAGGCATGCAACTAGTAACCATGCAGTTAACACAATGTATTAAGTAAATTTCAATTCTACTCACCCTGATTACATGTAGGTGAACTCGAGCCAAACAGTTTTTCTGTAAGTTTCTGGATTGAACGTGCGTACACAATTCTTGTTTTTTGTTTTTAAATTTACGAGGGTCCGCCTCTGTGGTGTAGTGATTAGTGTGATTAGCTGCCATCCCCGGAGGTCCGGGTTCGATTCCCGGCTCTGCCACGAAATTTGAAAAGTGGTACGAGGGCTGGAACGGGATCCACTTAGCCCCGGAAGGTCAAGTGAGTAGAGGTGGGTTCGATTCCCACCTCAGCCATCCTCGAAGTGGTTTTCCGTGGTTTCCCACTTCTCCTCCAGGCAAATGCCGGGATGGTACCTAACTTCAGGCCACGGCCGCTTCCTTCCCTCTTCCTTGTCTATCCTTTCCAATCTTCCCATCCCCCGCAAGGCCCCTGTTCAGCATAGCAGGTGAGGCAGCCTGGGCGAGGTACTGGTCATCCTCCCCAGTTGTATCCACGACCTAGAGTCTGAAGCTCCAGGACACTGCCCTTGAGGCGGTAGAGGTGGGATCCCTCGCTGAGTCCGAGGGAAAAGCCAACCCTGGAGGGTAAGAAGATTAAGAAGAAGAATAAATTTACGAGGGAAGGTAGAGGTCTCCCGGCTTAAACTATTTGAATCTTTTCATCAAACGAACGGCCAGTAAACGGCTTTTCAAACTGATTTACAATTATATCCGTTTTAGACTCATCCGTGCGCAAAATATAATAAAACACCGAAAACGACGAATCGCACAGGAACAGCACACACAGAATGAACTCACTAATCAGTTAGCCACAACTTAAGCACTGGAGGTAAGTCACCCCAGTGGCATTGGTCAGTTTCGTCACGTTGGGTTCTCGCTGGGGGGTGTGGGTCCCGTTCGCTGTAAACATGCCGACTTTCTCCAAGTTGCTAACAGATGGCAGAGGGTAGAACGGGTATGGGGTGACAAATTCTGACCAAGTTTCAATTGCAGCGACATCGTTCGGAGGGTTTCAGAACTACGTCTGCCACCTAATGCAATTTTAAGATTGAATGCCTTATATCCTTAACTCCTCCATTTGCTGTCTCTTTCTTCCTAGAGTAGAGTAGACGGCGAGACTACACCAGCACCACACGTAGTCAAGCAACGGAACTAGTACAGTTGCGCGGACCTTTTGTACTTCTGAGAGATGAAATCGTTAATATTTGACTTGAAGCAACCTAAAATCGTACATCAGACAGTTCTTTGTGTTATCATAACGCATGCAATGAATGCCTTGCATTCAAGGAGAATACGCCCCTGCCCTTCAGATATCTGTGATTGGAAACGCCCTACCTGCCGATAGAGGTTATCCCCAGCTACACTCATCCTTGGCGACCATAGGGCCCGTAGCTGAGTCTGGTACCACTTTTCCTTCCTTGTACTAAGCTTCTCACAATCATCGCTCCTATCGGACCTCCTTTGGATAACTCTTGTTTTCTTCCATTCCCGACGGTAATAGATTTGTGAGGCCTAGGCACGCTTTCCGATATGATTCTCCTGTCAATCAATCAATTAATCAATCAATCAATCAATCAATCAATCAATCAATAATTAATCTGCAGTCTGTCCCCGTAGCGTAACGGTTAGCACTATTAATTGCCGTCCTTGGAGGCCTGGGTTCGATTCCCAGTACTGCCAGAATTATAAGAATGGCAGGAGGGCTGGCATGCGGTTAAAATGGTACATGCAGCTCACCTGCATTTGGACGTGTACCTGAAATGAGCTGCGCCTCCTCTGGATGAGGACACGCGTTTGCGTAATTTTATTGATCTGCCCATGTCGCAGATTCACTCTGAATTGTTTATATAGTTATTTTCTAAAATGATTTCAAAAAACTTGAAAATTTATCAAACATTTCCCTAGATTAATTATCCCAACCCTAACTCCACTTCCTATGAAAATAAGTAGGCCTAACTGCCCGAATTTGTCCTCTTTAATACCAACTTTTTCTTCATATTATGATCTTTCCAACCTTTGAAAGCTCCATTCAAGCTTGTTTTTGTTTGTTTAGTCCTCAGCCCCAAGGCTGGTTGGATCCTCAACAGCTCTGCCATCAGCTGTCATAGATGGCCTAGGCATCACTGAAGAGGCGTACTAGGGAAATGAGGAGTGAGGTAGTTTCCCGTTGCTTTCCTCACTGAGCCAGAAGTTGCTATTACATATCAGTCTGCCAAGCCCACTGAAATGTAAGCATCAACCGACCCTATGAGCAATATGTTCATGCCATTCATAGCAGGGACTGGCTGCAGAAGGAATGGCATTACTAGCATCGCTCATACCTCAGTCACTTTCATATTGTCAAAGCCAAGGATAAAGCTGAGACAGATCAATGAAAGTAACAAAATTGTTCTAGCCCATACCAGAAGACGTAGTGCACTGTAAACACTAGGTCCGCCAGCAAAGGCGTCTTATAATGTCATTCTATGCAGGGTGACCAGATGCAAATAGATTTAAAAAAAAAAGAGAAGAAAATTATTTTAAAAAGGACAAAAATGCCGGGAAAAAAGCATAAAAACATAAAAATCGTTCACTGAGAGTCTGAATTCAGACATATATATATAATTTATCTATTTACATATTTTACAGTAAATTCTTACGAAATTTAAACGATTTTACTAATTTACACCCATTGCTGGTACTTTTATCAAGGTTCAGTTGCCTTCAAGAGATTTGGTGTGTCTAACATATTAAAAAATACACAAGTAAATTCCTTTACATTACTGTGTATTGAATCATTAAGTAATTAAACAGTCCGCCTCTGTGGTGTAGTGGTTAGTGTGATTAGCTGCCACCCCGGAGGCTCGGTTTCGATTTCCGGCTCTGCCACGAAATTTGAAAAGTGGTACGAGGGCTGGAACGGGGTCCACTCAGCCTCGGGAGCTCAAGTGAGTAGAGGTGGGTTCGATTCTCACCTCAGCCATCCTGGAAGTGGTTTTCCATGGTTTCCCACTTCTCCTCCAGGCAAATGCCGGGATGGTAACTAACTTAAGGCCACGGCCGCTTCCTTCCCTCTTCCTTATCTATCCCGTCCAACCCATCCCCCCGCAAGGCCCCTGTTCAGCATAGCAGGTGAGGCCGCCTGGGCGAGGTACTGGTCATCCTCCCAGTTTCATCCTCCGACCCAATGTCTCACGCTTCAGGACACTGCCTTGAGGCGGTAGAGGAGGAGTCCCTCGCTGAGTCCGAGGGAAAAACCAACCCTGGATGGTAAGCAGATTAAGAGGAAGAAGAAGACTCTTGACTGTCAGATCGCTGAATTATTGGGATTTTCTTTGATTTATCGTCAAGATGAATTATCCTGTGAAGTGATAAATGTGACGTGACTCAGATATTCTGTCTTCGTCCTGTTGATCTTAAACTCTCTTCAAGAGTTGAGGCCCAGTATTCCACATTCCTAAGATCTCCTTTCTTAGTATCTATTTAAACAGCAGCGTTGCCAACTTGATGGAATTTTCGTCAAAAGTAACGGAATTTCAATGTAGGTGACGGGGAAAATATGGCTTTGACGGACGACGGATTTTTCTGAGGGAAACTTCTACAAATTATATCGCCTTCAGTATGCTCAACAATATGAAAACCTCCCTCGGAAACAAGCTTAAAACCAAGATGATGAATTCAATTCTCACCGTGCGTGCCACTTTTAAGCGTATGATAAAATGCTGTCATTATTACACACAACCACAATCCACCATCTCAACTGCAGAACTATAGGCAGATGATAACTATAATGTGGATGGATTACTGTTTTAATCGATGTGTGTAAGTAAAGATATTTGCATTTTATTTTCCTTTTTATTTAGGTCTAGAAATACTGGGTAGGTAACCTTATTTACGGATTTTGGCGGTTTTTCGGGTATTGGCACGACGGGCAAACAAATTATAGTTGGCAACACAGCTGAACAGTGGTTGCAAAACTTCACGAATTAATGACGTATTTTGAATACCACCGCCGCGACACGCGGTGGAGGTGAACGAGAAGACAGAACACCCACTCTACCGCGAGTGCTCACAAGCAGGCCCCGATTTACAAATGGGCTGACTGGGCATTTGCCCAGGGCGCCAGTTTTTGAGGGGCGGCGGCCGGCGGATTGAGTAATTACGGCCTGCGTGAATTACGTCTTAAATTCGTTACACTCAAATTACTTTTACATTCCACAAACTATTCCAATTATTTTATTAGACTATATAAAATACTTTAAACTATTCTAACTTTAAAACCTGAATTTAATCTATATATTGAAATTTTATGAAGAAAAAGTGTCTTATTTCTAAAATTATTTACTTACATACAAACTATAAAACTGAACCAACGGCTTTTAAAATACAAATAAAAACAGCCTGATTCTTATTATGCTGTTATCTTTATTTGGCTTGATAAGTTTAATTATGAGAATTAATTGTATTTGCATAATGTGCTGTTTTAAAACTCATAATCTTGAAAACTGTGATATTTAATTTGTAAACAATTATTTTTTAGAGGAACAGGAAAACGAGCAGAGGGGCGGGCGGCTAAATATTGTTTGCCCAGGGCGCTAACTACTTGAAATCGGGGCCTGCTCACAAGGCAATACCAGGGGAAAGAAAGAAAGAAAGAAAGAAAGAAAGAATGACAATCTCTTTAGTAATAGGCTTATATTAGTTTCAACCTTATTCAGTTTTTGTTTTTTCTTCTTTTAATTGTCTATTATAGTCATGGTCACACTGGAACATGCATCTTATCTCACTAGCCTTTTATGACTAGAGGTTATCTCGTAAGTATCTACTGTTAATTGTACGTGAAACCTGACATCTGTTAGGCAGGTTCTCCTTCGTTTTTGAAGAAACAAACTGCTCAAAAATGTACGTAGACCTCAATATATATTAGTTCTAGCAGCAAATAATATAAGAAATAGATATTTCAGAGAGTTCAGTATTTTTAAAAATTACCTACATCAGTACAATCTTAATACTTGCTTTTTACAAAGTATCGTTTTGCAGGTGAGCCATTTCCAACTGTAGGCTACCTATAGTAAAAGTATTTTCAAAGTTCATGAAATCATTGTCCATTTGTTTGAAATCACCAAATCGTCTCTCTAAATCCTCAAAGTTATCCAGCGGTTCGCAATATTTATTTATTTATTTATTTATTTATTTATTTATTTATTTATTTATTTATTTATTTATTTATCTATTAAAAATATCAGTTAAGAAGCTTCGTACAGATCTAAAAACTCGCAAATTTGAAACTTGGAAGACTTGGTGCATGTGTAGAAGTCTTCGCAGAGTTCCTGGCTTTAACAAGTGGATTTGTAACAAAACTGCCTTATTCGAGGCTGGCCTTCAACAAGCTGATGTGAATAAAGGAAAAGAACATATATATATATATGAAGCTAAAGACAAAATCTAAAATGCATTGACGTAATAGGGCTGCTGATAGGAGCATGAGGGGGCTATACTTCACATTTTTAAGAAGTTCATAAAACATGTAATATTTCAACTTCCATAAAAAGATAATCCTGAAGAAGAGTTGTCAACTTCTGAATCACCATCTTAATCCACACCTCTAGAAAGTTTTTTAGCATCGAGCGAGTGGGTGCGCGGTTTGGACTATGTTTCTGTCAGCTTGCATTCGGGAGATAGCGGATTCGAACCCCCCACTGCTGGCAGCGCTGAAGACGGTTTTTCGTGGTTTCCCATTTTCACACCAGGCAAACTGTACCTTAATTAAAGCCACGGCCGCTTCCTTCCCACTCCTAGCCCTTTCCTATCCCGTCATCACCATAAGACCTACTGTACGTATCTGTATTGGTGCGACGTAAAGCCAATTGTAAAAGAAAAAAGTTGTTTAGCAATATATTTGTGCCATATTCTTTTTCTGAATATTATAATTATCATTTTAGTGTTTATTATAACGATACTGTATAGTTGTGGGTATACGGAATCCTTTGGTGCTACCTACATTAGGAGGCAGTTACATAAATTTAAATATATCGAGAGATCATTAATGTGACATTTAAACCAACTAGAAGCAACAACAGAATTCATCATAATAGGTTGAAAATATTCTTCTTCTTCTTCTTCTTCTTCTTTATCTGTTTACCCTCCAGAGTCTGTTTTTCCCTCGGACTCAGTGAGGGATCCCACCTCTACCGCCTCAAGGGCAGTGTCCTGGAGCTTCAAACTCTGGGTCGGGGGATACAACTGGGGAGGATGACCAGTACACCACCCAGGCGGTATCACCTGCTATGCTGAACAGGGGCCTTGTAGGGGGATGGGAAGATTGGAAGGGATAGACGACGAAGAGGGAACGAAGCGGCCGTGGCCTTAAGTTAGGTACCATCCCGACATTTTCCTGGAGGAGAAGTGAGAAACCACGGAAAACCACTTCCAGGATGGCTGAGGTGGGAATCGAACCCACCTCTACTCAGTTGACCCCGTTCCAGCCCTCGTACCAAATTTCGTGGCAGAGCTGGGTATCGAACCCGGGCCTCCGAGGGTGGCAGCTGATTACGCTAACCACTACACCACAGAGGCGGACATGTAGATGATCTGCTCATTCTAAATATGAAGTTGTATTTTGCAAGTACTGAAGCATGTATGTTGGTTATTCATCCCAAACCTGGTTTGATCCTCAACAGCTGCACCAACAGCTATCATAGATGACCTAGCGCCACTGAAGAGTGAGGAAGTTTGTCGTTGTTTTACATCGAGTCGGAAATTGCTATTACATATCAGCATACCAAGTCCACTGAAATGCACTCACCAACCGACCCAATGAGTGACATTCCACTCAATTCATAACAAGCTCTGGCTGCGTAAGGAATGGCATTACTAGTATCGCTCATACCTCAGTCACTTTCATATTGCCAAAGCCAGTGATGACTTAAATAAATGACGTGTGGCCTCCGAAGAGGTCTGGTATAGGCGACCTGAGCGTCTGTGAGGATGACGCCCTACCTACCATGAATTCTAATGCTCAAGACGACACATTCCGAGCCGTTGGAATTAACTAAGGAAGGTTAAAATCCCCGACCCGACCGCTGATCCAACCCGAGAAGTCCTGGGCTAATCATTTAGCCATGGAGCCGGACAAACTGCCCCGAGGTGGGGCAGCTCTTTTCAGGCGCACTCCCGATGCAGATGAGCTTCATTTCCACCACGTACCAGAACTTTATTTATTTATTTCATACCACCAACAGAGATGTTTCTCCAATTACAGGTGGCTTAGTCATCATCATCATCATCATCATCTGTTTAACCTCCAGGTTCGGCTTTTCCCTCGGACTCAGCGAGGGATCCCACCTCTACCGCCTCAAGGGCAGTGTCCTGGACCTTCATACTCTGGGTCGGGGGATACAACTGGGGAGAATGACCAGTACCTCGCCCAGGCGGCCTCAACTGCTTTGCTGAACAGGGGCCTTGTGGAGGGATGGGAAGATTGGAAGGGATAGGCAAGGAAGAGGGAAGGAAGCGGCCGTGGCCTTAAGTTAGGTACCATCCCGGCATTTGCCTGGAGAAGTGGGAAACCACGGAAAACCACTTCCAGGATGGCTGAGGTGGGAATCGAACCCACCTCTACTCAATTGACCTCCCGAGGCTAAGTGAACCCCGTTCCAACCCTCGTACCACTTTTCAAATTTCGTGGCAGAGCCGGGAATCGAACCCGGGCCCCCGGGGGTGGCAGCTAATCACGCTAACCACTACACCACAGAGGCGGACAGGCTTAGTCACTATACATCAATATCAGAAAGAATATCTAAAAAGAAAAATATACAGCATTATTAATAAGTAAAGTAGCAAACGGAATTTACAGCACATTAATACTTTTTCAAGTTCGAAGTGGACTTACGACCTAAAATACTTAATATCTAAAATAAAATAAAATAGAAATACAGAAACATTAAAGAAATTAAGAATTAGTATCTACAAAAGAAGTCCGCCTCTGTGGTGTAGTGGTTAGCGTGATTAGCTGCCACCCCCGGAGGTCCGGGTTCGATTCCCGGCTCTGTCACGAAATTTGAAAAGTGGTACGAGTGCTGGAACGGGGTCCACTCAGCCTCGGGAGGTCAACTGAGTAGAGGTGGGTTCGATTCCCACCTCAGCCATCCTGGAAGTGGTTTTCCGTGGTTTCCCACTTCTCCTCCAGGCGAATGCTGGGATGGTACCTAACTTAAGGTCACGGCCGTTTCCTTCCCTCTTCCTTGCCTATCCCTTCCAATCTTCCCATCCCTCCACAAGGCCCCTGTTCAGCATAGCAGGTGAGGCCGCCTGGGCGAGGTACTGGTCATTCTCCCGAGTTGTATCCCCCAACCAAGAGTCTGAAGCTCCGGGACACTGCCCTTGAGGCGGTAGAGGTGGGATCCCTCGCTGAGTCCGAGGAAAAAGCCGAATCTGGAGGGTAAACAGATGATGATGATGATGATCTACAAAAAAAAAAAAAACCTAATCTTAAACTGACACCAGTTAAAGCAACTGACATATAAAAAGAAAGTCATGGAAAATAAGGCATAAAATATGTGTTTGGTAAGAGATGAGTTGTGGCAATCAGTATGAACAGCACGTTAAATCTTAAGTACAAATATACGCTAGTAATGAGAATTTGTCTGCAGTTTTCCCTAATTTTGTTTATATTAAAATTAAACTGTGCCGTTATATGTAGTGCACATTCTGAACAGCGGTGAGCTTCTATAAAATACTGTTTTAGAAATCGGAAGAAACAAGAGATGTCTGTGTCTTAAACTTCCCTTCCGGGTATTGAAACGAGAATTGTTGTAGAAAGTAACTGTTATCTACCCCATTACTGATAACTCTATGGAGGTATTTTTGATCATTTATTATACGTCTATTTAATAATGAAGTGAAATTAAATACTTTTAGGAGATATTTATAGTGAATTATGCCGCTAGGGACAAACCTGTTATATTTCTTAAAGTAAAGATAACGTAAGAAATGTTTTTGAACTTTCTCCTTATGGTTTTGATAAGATTTGTAAAGGGGAGACCAAATTACCGACGCGTACTCAAGTTTGGACCTCACAAGTATGTTGAACAAAAGTTTGAGGGCTTGGATATTATTCAGGTCGCTGGTGTGTCGTACTAAGAAGCCTAAGTTTTTGTAGGCATCATTAATTGTGTCATAAATGTGTGGGTTAAACGACAAATTGTTTGTGATGCGTACTCCTAGGTCATTAATTGAATCTGCGTCAGTAATTCATTGTTGATAGAGTACACGTGTTCTTTAGGGGATTTGCCGTGTGTAATTTTTAAGAAGCAAAATTTCTTTATATTGAAATATAAATTATTTTCTATACTCCATTCGTATAATTGATTTAAGTCGCTTTGTAGTTTCTCGATGTCTCCATCACATTTTATTTCTTTAGGCAGTTTGAAAACTTAGCCTTAGATGGGAGATCGTTGACATAAAGGTTAACCAGCAACGAACCCAGGTTTGAACCCTATAAAACACCGGAATATACAGAAAAAGCATCTGAATTACAATTGCGATATGCTACATACTGTTTTCTGTCTCTAAGTTAGGATGAAATGAGTTTTAGCTCTTGCCATTCTTGAATTTCTGGCAGTACAGGGAATCGAAACCAGCCCTCCGAGAACGGTAGCTAATAGTGTCAATCGTTACGCTATGGAGGCGGACAGGATGAGACTGAAACAGGTCAATGAAACTAAAAAATTTGATCTAGCCCGCACCAGAAGACATTTTTTTATGGATGTGCTTTACGTCGCACCGACACAGATAGGTCTTATGGCGACGATGGAATAGGAAAGGCCTAGGAGTGGAAAGGAAATGGCCGTGGCCTTTATTAAAGTAGTCCCAATATTTGCCTGGTATGAAAATGGGAAACCACGGAAAACCCTCTTCAGGGTTGCCAACAGTGGGCTTCGAACCCACTAGCTCCCGAATGTAAGTTCACAGTTGCACGGTCAACTCGCTCGTTACCAGAAGACAAAGCGTACTGTAAACACTAGGTCTTGCCAAGATCGGCAGTACTGAAGCATAACGAGCCATAATTTTACGGCAATAAGAGCAATATCAATGAACTATAACATAGCAATTCCTATCGCTTCGGTAATTACTACTTATCTCGCATCATAAAGATGCACTTCAGTACCACGTGCTGGGTCAAGCTATTGACTGCAGGTCATCAGTTGGCTCCAGATCAATGGCTATTAACACAGATGGCTGAGCATTCTTACATCACACTGTCTGGTGAACAACGAGCACACTATCAATGTCACTGCTACACGTTGCAATGACGGGTAGTACCGAACTGATCCGATGGTCAAAACATTCCATAGATAAGTTATCTTCTGTAAAGAAAGGTCGCGGTCGAACTGGTCTGACGGGTAGTTCGCAGTCAGAGGTAGGAATTACCGAATGGGTTACTAAACTAAAACCCAACCCTCAACAATTAAGTTTACTTCATTTCACTACATTCAGTGTCAGTTCTCAGAGCAGTGCAATACCAGTAGAAGGGTCCAATGTTTCCCATGTTAAGTGAGATGGGCTTTAAGTTAGCAGTTTGTGAGGGATTTAAAAATTCAAAAGGTGACAATCAATAAATCACTACTGATCTGCATTTAGAGCAGTCGCCCAGGTGGCAGATTCCCTATCTGTTGTTTTCATTCACTCATTTTTGCCAGTAGTCTTCCATGATCTACCCTATCAAATGCATTAGATAGGTCAATCGCAATGCAGTCCATTTGACCTCCTGAATCCAGGATATCTGCTATATCTTGCTGAAATCCTACAAGCTGAGCTTCAGTGGAATAGCCTTTCTTAAACCCAAACTGCCTTCTGTCAAACCAGTTATTAATTTCGCAAACATGTCTAATATAATCAGAAAGAATGCTTTCCCAAAGCTTACATGCAATGCATGTCAAACTGACTGGTCTGTAATTTTCAGCTTCATGTCTATCACCGTTCCTTTATACACAGGGGCTACTATAGCGACTCTCCATTCATTTGGTATAGCTCCTTCAACCAAACAATAATCAAATAAGTATTTCAGGTATGGTACTATATCCCAACCCATTGCCTTTAGTATATCCCCAGAAATCTTACCAATTCCAGTTGCTTTTCTAGTTTTCAGCTTTTGTATCTTACTGTGAATGTCTTTGTTATCTTAGGTAAATTTCAATACTTCTCCAGTATTACTCATCTCCCCTATCTGGACATTATCCTTGTAACCAACAATCTTTACATACTGTTGACTGAATACTTCTGCCTTTTGAAGATCCTCGCATACACACTCCCCTTGTTCATTAATGATTCCTGGAATGTCCCTCTTTGACCCTGTTTCTGCCTTAAAGTACCTATACATACCCTTCCATTTTTCAGTAAAATTTGTATGACCACCAATTATGCTTGCCATCATGTTATCCTTAGCTGACTTCTCTGCTAGATTCAATTTCCTAGTAAGTTCCTTCAATTTCTCCTTACTTCCATAACCATTTCTAACTCTATTTCGTTCCAACCTGCACCTCCTTCTTAGTCTCTTTACTTCTCTGTTATAATATAGTGGATCTCTACCATTCCTTACCACCTTTAAAGGTACAAACCTATTTTCACATTCCTCAACAATCGCTTTAAACCCATCCAAGAGTCCGTTCACATTTTTATTTACCATTTTCCAGCGATCATAGTTACTTTTTTTAAACTCCTCATGCCTGTTTTATCAGCCATATGGTACTGCCTAATAGTCCTAATTTTAATACCTTCCTTTCTTTTACATTTATTTTTAACTACGACAAAAACAGCTTCCTGATCACTAATACCATCTGTTACTTCGGTTTCTCTATAGAGCTCATCTGGTTTTATCAGCACCACATCCAAAATATTCCTCCCTCCAGTTGGTTCCATCACTTTCTGAATCAAGCTGCCCTCCCCATATTAACTTATTTGCCATTTGTTGTTCATGCTTCCTGTCGCTCGCATTACCTTCCCAATTGATATTTGGTAAATTTAGATCACCTGCTACTATCACATTCCTTTCCATATCATTTTCAACATAGCTGATTACCTTGTCAAATAATTCTGAATCAGCGCCAGCGCTAACTTTTCCCGGTCTGTACACTCCAAAGACATCAAGTTGCCTATTATCTTTAGAGATGAGCCTTACACCCAGAATTTCATGTTTTTCATCCTTAACTTTTTCGTAGCTTACAAATTCTTCTTTCACGATAATGAATACTCCCCCTCCTACCATTCCCATCCTACCTCTACGATACACACTCCAGTTCCGTGAGAATATTTCTGCATCCATTATATTATTTCTCAGCCATGATTCAACTCCTATTACAATATCTGATAAGTATATATTAAGACAAGACACAATCAGGTCAAAAGTGGCTAACCTAACTTAACGTAACCAGAAAGTTTCACAAGGCTGAAAGGCCGCTGCATATATTATCTTGTGCCATTTTATTGGGACAGTTTGTATAATATATGAGCGGACGATAAGGCTTCTTCGATCCTTGGTTTTGATATTTTAGCGTGGGACCAGTTCGACCCCACTATAGAATTGATTAATCTCCAAATTTCTGTAACCATCGGATCTACAGCACAGAGGCGGACTACTAAATTTTAGCCAGCGAATTACGTACATGGTCCGCCTCTGTGGTGTAGAGGTTTCTTTTTTTTTTTATAATAGTTGTTCGCGGCGTCAACCTCTGGAGATCTTTTGCCACTACTTACACCATATGATATGACCCTGTGTGTAATTGTAATTGCGAAAGTGTAGAGTGTTGAATGTGAGGAAAGGAACGTTAAGGGCGACACAAACACCCAGTCCCCAGGACTGGGATATTAATCGTTTACAATTAAAAAACCCTGACCCAGCCAGGAATCGAACCCGGGGCCGCCGGGTGAAAAGTGGACGCGTTGCCCCGGCGTAGTGGTTAGTGTGATTAGCTGCCACTCCTGGAGGCCCTAGTTCGATTCCCGGGTCTGCCACAAAATTTGAAGAGTGGTACGAGGACTGGAGCGGGGTCCACTCAGCCTCGAGAGGTCAACTGAGTGAAACGGGGGGGGGGGGGGGTTCGATTTCCTCCTCGGCCATCCTCGAAGTGGTTTTCCGTGTTTTCCCATTTCTCCTCTAGGCATATGCTGGGATGGTACCTAACTGAAGGCCACGGCCTCTTCCTTTCCTCTTCCTTCTTGTCTATCCCTTCCTAACTACCCATCCCCCCACAAGGCCCCCGTTCAGCATAACAGGTGAGGCCGCCTGGGTGAGGTACTGGTCATACTACCCAGTTGTATCCCCCGACTCAAAGTCTCACGCTCCAGCACACTGCCCTTGAGGTGGTAGAGGTGGGATCCCTCGCTGAGTCCGAGGAAAAAAACCAACCCTGGAGGATAAACGGATTAAGAAAGAAGAAAGAAAGGCTTACGTACACCCTACCTTAAATTACAGCCGCTGGTCCATTGTTCCTAAACTGGGTTTGCTGGAGTTGGTCGCCTCTTCGTTCATACCAATGTGTGGTCTTGAATGTTTAATCACACGGTGTATGTTACAGCAGTCCGGCTTATTGGCAGAATGGTCAGCGTGTAGGGCCTCGGGTTCGATGCCCGTTCAGGCCAAGGTTTTAACTGCATGTGATTAAGTCTTCTGGCTCGGGGACTGAGTGTTTAGTAATGCAAGGATCGGCCATGCACAGAATCTGACAGGAAGTAATTTCAACCCCAGTTCCCAACGGAGGGAATACTGGACCTTCAGAACAGAGGAACATCTCTGGCCTCTGCTTCATGCAAACACAGAAGAACGTGGTCCACCCTTAACAGGATCCATTGTGGTCATGGTGTCCTATTTTTAAGTACGGTAAGATCCAATCTCCCTAGTGTGACTGTGCTGACTCTTCTTGAACTACTGAACACATTCTGTTGACTTGTCTGACTTCCAGATTGGATACAGGCCTTGGACATGCGTAAGTCTCTGCTTTTGTATGTTTTTACTTTTCGTATAGCTCTTGAAAATGAAAATCGTCAGCCTGTTTCCAGTTATTCGACGGGTCAAGAATGGAATGAACTAAATTACGTAGGATAGTCGGAAAAATGTTTCCCTATTATGTTTCCAAAGAACACGTTGTGTTTACACAGCCATTCTTCAACGTTTGTTGTAGGACGTACGACCTTCATCGTACAAGCGCATTGTTGTTGTATTAAAGATAAGCCAATGGAATGGCGCGAACCCGGCAAGCATGTAAAATGGACGTGTATTGCACTGACACGACTAAAACATTAAATCAAAACTTTTCTGGCAAATTTCTCCGCTACACTGAAAAGAGTAGAATCATGGATACTTTTTTTGGGGCTTAGAAGACGAGAGAGGGAGTACAGATTCTTTCGTTGTTCCCCTCTTAGTAGCCTCTTACAATATGCAGGGGTACAGAATATAATGCATCGTTTGACTCCACCCACAAGGATGATAAAGAGTTCCGATAAATAGAAAGAAAAATGAGTGTACAGAAAAGAATGGTAAGGCTCATCATTTTTTATTTATTATTATTATTATTATTATTATTATTATTATTATTATTATTATTATTATTATTATTATTATTATTATTATTATTATTATTATTATTGGACAGGTTTTGGTGTACAGGTAGCGTGCGTGTCTCTTATTCACAGGCCCTAGGTGAGTTTTCCGGCCAGTTCAAGGATTTTAATTCTGGACTGAGGAATAGAACAAGGGTGCACTTGATACGAGATTTTTTCAAGCTCTTAGTTACAGGAAGAAAGCGCACAGGGAGAAAATGACGCTCCTGACCTAGTCTACTGTAAATAGACGAACACTGGTTGGCATGGATACAACGGTGTAGGGGAATTTATTATGCTCATTCCAAATAGACTTCCAGCCACAAAAATATATCTAAGGTTCGTTTTTGAAAGTATGTGAAAAATGAAAATTAGCAACCAAATGCCTATATGACACAGCGGGACGTGGGCATTTGTAAACATATTATTTCCTGGGCTGAGTGGGTCTGATGGTAGAAACGCTGGCCCTCTGAAGCCAATGTGACATGTTTAGTCACAGCCCAATCTGGTTGTATCTGAAGGTGTTCAAATACGTCAGCATCACGTCGATAGATTTTCCGGCAAATAAAAGAACTCTCACGGAGTAAAATTCGGTACTTCGATGTCTCCAAACACCGAAAAGTAGTTAGTGGGAATTAGAAATTATTATTATTATTATTATTATTATTATTATTATTATTATTATTATTATTACGAATAAAACACCGTCTGCTTCATTATTCTAATTTATTTCAGATTGATGAATGGCCACACTTCCTATTTGCTGTCTATTTACAAGCCTCTCTTCTTTACACACACTGGGTAGTCCCGGCTCGTTGGTATTACCTGAGAGGTCTATAATCGTATTCACAGACGTGCAGACCGCTGGGTTTGAACACAGTAGGCCTACTACTGGCTACACAACACGCAACACTGTTCCTTGGTTCGTCTCCAGAGACAGTACAGTAATTCACACAATCAAACACAGTGAACAAATAAACAGCAACAGTGCTAAATAGCAGGACAGTACTCACAAAACGCAGTTCCGATTGCACCCACGACAGCTGCTTCCCTCGTTGAATACGGCGATCCTCAGTCCACAGAAGTGCACGCACGCAGAGAGAGAGAGAGAGAGAGAGAGAGAGTACTTCAAGGCAGTACACAATCTTCTGTGCCGTACGCCATGCTCAGTCTAGGTACTCAATCGTCTCTCCGACGCAACAACCACAACTTCTCGATCAGACCTCGGTGTGGCACCAGCGACAGCCAAATCCTCTGTCGCCCTCAGCCCCGCCACCGAACCCCAATACACCGAGTCCCACAGTGCCTCTGACACTTACTCCGAGTTCAACACAAACTCCACCACGGAGTCCAGCACTGGCTGACTATCCGCTGCTAGCCTTCCTTTTTATAGCCAGGGTGATGTGAACCAGAATATTCGCTAGTGGCGGAACATTCTCATTGCATATCCCAGAAACTTCGATATCGACTGGGAAATCTCCGATCGTCTGACTCACTAGCCCTTCCAAGAAGTACCGAAAGGGACTACCACAGGGCTGGCACGTATTATTATTATTATTATTATTATTATTATTATTATTATTATCACCGGGCGAGTTAGCAGTGCGGTTAAGGGCGCGCGGCTGTGAGCTTGCATCCGGGAAATAGTGGGTTCGAACCCCACTGTCGACAGCCCTGAACATGGTTTTC
Organism: Anabrus simplex; assembly: GCF_040414725.1. Lineage (NCBI taxonomy): Eukaryota > Metazoa > Arthropoda > Insecta > Orthoptera > Tettigoniidae > Anabrus > Anabrus simplex. The sequence continues at coordinate 273,924,054 of NC_090270.1, forward strand.
CGTAGTTTCCCATTTTCACACCGGGCAAATGCTGGGGCTGTGTCTTAATTAAGGCCACAGCCGCTTCCTTCCCATTCCTAGGCCTTTCCTACCCCCATCGTCGCCATAAGACCTGTCTGTGTCGGTGCGACGTAAAGCAAATAGCAAGAATTATTATTATTTATTATTATTATTATTATTATTATTATTATTATTATTATTATTGTTCCAGGGTATCTGTGGAACAGCAGAGGTGAAAGAAGGTGCTGGGATGAATAGGTCTCAACTTACGAAATTAACGTTAATCTAAAATTTAACAAAGGTTATATTTTCTTTTCAAGATCAAGCAATAACAAGTATGACAGGTACTCAGTAGCATATCAACAAATTAAGAATGTACAATTGCAATTTGTTAATGGATTTGGGTTTCGAGCCCCCAGACACGCAATCCTTGAGCAATGAGCCCAACTTTACCTATGAACAAAATTCAACAAAGGGGCAGAAAACCCCAATCATGCCAAGGAGCACTAGCTCCCAATTACCCAGTTCAGCCTGCTCGAGGCACACAGAAACTGAATTTAAGAAAGAGCAACCCGCTCACAAAGTTCAAGCCTATTCAAAGGCCACACCAAACTCAACCTTCAAGCTGCCCTCCAGGCACACAAGAACAGGGGTAAAAATACCCAACCTACTGAGGCCTATTCAGTAAAGAAACAGGACAATTACATGGCCCCAAAATACCAACTTGAGTGGAGGCGTAACTTGCACTCCTAATACACCTTTTAAAAACCTATTTGGCACTAGGCCGCTTATGCAAGGGCTAATCCCATACTACGGAGGTGACACGATAGGAAAACTTTATTACATTACGAAGAGAAGGGAAACTGTTATGAAAACTTAGTCACCTCAAAACAATATGAGTGGGAGCTCGAGAGGGTTAGGCACTCTCTATCCCAATTTGTAGTTAAAGAGACAGAATTTATACCAAGTGTCTTTTACATTTTAAAGGAAAGTTACATGATAAAAGTTTTGAACCTGCCCCGAGGGTTAAACTGCTGAGCTAGCGAGCAAAGAAGTTATTAAAAGGCCATTACCTGATGGATGAACTGCTGCCCGAAGAAAGAGGCGCTTCCCGCCCCCTGCTACATAATCACACTAGGATAGATGTTACTGAAGTGGCCCGGAGACCAGAAAATCAGCAGTTTAAATACCCTCGTGGAACATTCGAGACCTTTCAAGAATGAGAACCCACACCCCCCTCAATTTTATTGGCTAGGATCAAGCAACATATCCATATCGGAGAAGACATACGTTATTGGTCAAAAATTAATTAGAGAAATTCGGGATTGGCTAAATTCAAAACAAGCGGAAAGAGAAGGGTTATACTGCCAACCCCAAAAATGACTGAAAGAAATTTAACAAAGAACAAACTTATGAACACAAAATTTCTCAAAAAACAGTTCCTTCACTTCGCACTAGGGTGCACAATTGTAGTTCTTCAGTAGTGCCATCTAGAAGAGAATGTTCACACTTCTTACTACAGAGCAAACAAATATAAATCGAAAAAGACACAGTTCATAACTCTTCAAAATTTACAATAGCGACATTTTCAGAGAAACTTTAGAATTAACATGGTTGTTAAAGTTCAGGCTTCCTCCAGTAGAGGAGTTTCAACTGGCGCAATGTTTGAATTAGCGGCGTGGAGGTGTACCGCCCGGTACAATTATTATTATTATTATTATTATTATTATTATTATTATTATTATTTTATCATATTGTATTCGATAAAGTAAAAGTATTTTTTTAAATATAATGATTTGGCTCCTATAGGTGCACTTCCCTCCTCAAGCATGACAGCAGACTGTGTAGATAAAAAGTGTTCAATTGCTTGAAGGGGAGAACCTCACCCCTGTGTTCCGTGTTTCCCCTCCGCTGCCTTTCCATTCTGGGGTGAACAGGAGGAAGAGTTTGATTTGCAGACTCAGTGCAGTGTGTTCGTCTCTCGTATTTATGAATGAAAACATTATAGTTCTTACAGCCAACCATTTTCGAGTTTGCGTTGCAGGTTAGTGTAGTTTAATTACGAGCGTCAAGTTACTGTTTTAGATAACCTCGGTGACGTCTGAGTCAGAAAGTCGTTCGTCCAAGTGGCGACCTGACCCTACGGCGCCTGACTGTGGGCTTGTAAGTGAAGGTTTTCTGAGTGTGTGGTATTCGTTACGAATCGGTGATGAGTTTGAAAAGGATGACCGTTATTGTTCTATCTTGTGTGCGAATGAGATCCTGGAGACGAATCTTCGTTGTTTTGTGCATATACTATGTTGAGTTTATCTTCATTTGTAGGGTTTATAGCAGCGTAGCGTCGGGTTATCCCCTCTGCGGGGGATGTAAAAACTTATTGTGATTTTCGTAGCGTTCGATAATAATAAGACTTGCATAGGCCTACTGAATTAGAGTGGGGTTTGTAGAAGTCATCTCATCACAAGCATATGCTTGGGTCGTCACTTCCTCGTGGCTTCTTTATGTCTTATTGCGTACGGCTGTATGTTTATTGGTAGATTTACACGGTTCTCCAGTTGTCTGTATTATCATTACATAGTGTATCATGTAGTGTAGCATGTACGGGTTCTTGGACTTGGAGTGTACTTCGTGCACGAAGGCAGTGAGTTCGTGGACTTCCGTTCGTCTGTCAACTGTTCAAAGCGAGTCATTATCTGTAGTCTGTGGAATAGTTCTGGTACCAAAAGCCATACGAAAAGTAAAATAATAAATAATGTCCTCCATCATCTATTATTTTCTTTTGTCAATCAATCAATCAATCAATCAATCAATCAATCAATCAATCTTCATTTAGGGTAGTCGTCCAGGTGACAGATTCCCTATCTGTTGTTTATGTAGTCTTTTCTTAAATAATTGCAAAGAATTTGAAATTTTATTGAACATTTCGCTTGGTAAATTATTCCAAGCCCTAACTCACCTTCCTATAAACGAATATTTAACCCCAATTTTTCCTCTTGAATTCCAACTTTATCTTCATATTGTGATCTGTCCTCATTTTAAAAACACCACTCAAACTTACTCGTCTACTAATGTCGTTCTACGCCATCTCTGCACTGACAGCTCGGAACATACCACTTAGTTCAGCAGTTCGTCTGCTTTCTCCCAAGTCTTTCCAGCTCAAACTTTGCAACATTTTCGTAACGCTACTCCTTTGTCGGAAATGACCCAGAACAAATCGAACTGATTTTCTTTAGATCTTTCCCAGTTCGCGAATCAAGTAATCCTGGTGAGGGTCCCATACACTGGAACCATACTCTAGTTGGGGTCTTACCAGAGACTTATATGCCCTCTCCTGCAACCTTTATTTACAATACCGTTTAGGTGATTACCCCAGTGAAGATATTTCTTTGCATTAACACCTACGTACTTACAGTGATCGCCATAAGGAACTTTCGCCCCATCAACACAGAAATTAAAACTGAGAGGAATTTTCCTATTAGTGAATTCACAGCCTGACTTTTAACCCCGTTTATTATCATAACATTGCCTGCTGTCCATCTCACAACATTGCCGAGATCTTTTTGCAGTTGCTGACAATTTTGTAACTTATTTATTACTCTATACCTTATAACATCATCCGCAAATAGCCTTATCTCTGATTCCAGTTCTTTTTTTTTTTTTTTTTGCTAGGGGCTTTACGTCGCACCGACACAGATAGGTCTTATGGCGACGATGGGATAGGAAAGGCTTAGGAGTTGGAAGGAAGCGGCCGTGGCCTTAATTAAGGTACAGCCCCAGCATTTGCCTGGTGTGAAAATGGGAAACCACGGAAAACCATTTTCAGGGCTGCCGATAGTGGGATTCGAACCTACTATCTCCCGGATGCAAGCTCACAGCCGCGCGCCTCTACGCACACGGCCAACTCGCCCGGTGATTCCAGTTCTTTACTCATAATAAAGGTCCAATAATACCTCCATTCTTCGAAGTGTCAGGTCTCCTACAGTGTTAAGAGAGTATGGTTACCCAGTTGAACTTCCTCTTAAAACAATAATCACTACTTCATTCTGGTTTATTTGCGCTGCGAAGTAACACGTGATATCACATCCGGCGGAAACAGGACGGTCTATGTCCTATAGGGATGGAATGACCTGTTCACAAACTTAATCTTGTCTCATAGGTGTTCATTTCCCTTGCAACAGGATTGTTCTTGCTGGCTCTATCGTCTTATATAAACCGTGCTCAGGATAGTATCTCGATGGTGGCTCAAGGTTATAACGTGTGCTTCTCGGCCACATTCCCACAATTACTGGGAACGTGACCTAAACAATAATTAGCTTATCGCAGTTTTATTGTATTGTTCTTTCGCTTTGAAGTAGCATTGCACCGCCATTCGTAACACCAACTAATGAAAGGTGTCCAAGAACCAGGGTTGACATCATCTTTTTCACTACGTCTCTACAGACAACTCAAAGTGCCTTTACTTTCACTCCAGAATTTTATATTCAAGTGAAAGAAGTATGTAAATACATTAATGATGATGATTATGTTAAGAATAAAAATAGCGGTACATTTTGGCGTGTGGAGAAGAATAAAAATAAGAGTGCATTTTGGCATGTGGCCTCCGAGGAGGCCTGATGCAGGCCTTCGGAGTTGAATCCCATGGGCGACCCACGCGACTTTGAGGATGGGGCTCAACTTAGGATGAAATTAATGTTGAAGTCGGCACATCAGCCTGTCCCCGCAGTATCGTCGATTGGGGGGGGGGGGCACTTTGTGGAGAAAACATTACATTTTTCTTCCATTTTAGCGCCGGCTAAAAGTAGAAATTACAGGAATTATTTTTTGAAAACAATTTGTGCAAGCCCTGTTGTAATTTTTCCTTTATTTTCTTTATTTATCAACAAAAGAATTTTCGGAAATACGCACAAAATGTCGTTCGTCGCGGCTAACCGATTTCTATAGCACCACAGCATGTAGTGGAGACTTTGCATGTGCTGTGAGGAAGGGAAGCAGGGGTATATTTTCTTTGCCAAGGTCATGGATATTGATGTATTATTCACCCGCTTGCCGTGCGCGTTCATCATCTCGCGATCTCTTCAGTGTCTGTTAGTTTCTTTGGCGTGTAGTCAAATGCTAAATGATTTTTAATTGTATAATCATGCCGTACTTCTATTTAATTGTAATGCATGTGTAATATTGTTCCTTTGGTGAAGATGTTTTTGTATATTATTGAATCAAAATCTTAAAAAAAACTATTATTACCGCACTTAAGTTGGTAAACTGTCAACTTTATCTCGCTGTCGAAATTCCCTCAGAAAACATAAGAAACTTATCATTTGGTAAATTTTCTTCCAATTTTGATGTATATACCCCTCCCCCCTCTCCGTCCTCTATATCGCAAGAAAACCGGGCAATTTTTGTTGCCTGTAAATTGTTTTTCCCCACCCCTCATTTCTAATTCCTAATCGCCGCTACTGTGTCCCCGGACTCGGTTCACAGCCTACTTGCTGTCGAATAAACATCAAGGGATATGCTTAATGCTTAAGTCTTAACGTCTCCATCTGACAGATAAAGCACCATCAGCAGTGGCATGTGTCCTCACTCCATATGTACACCGCGGAGAGGTTTGTAGTTGAATCCAGGCTTTTTTTTTTTTTTTTTTTTTTTTTTTTTTTTTTGCGTCGCACCGACAGAGATATGTCTTACGGCGACGATAGGATAGGAAAGACCTAGGAAGTGGAAGGAAGCGGCCGTGGCCTTAGTTAGCCCCGGAATTTGCCTGGTGTGAAAATGGGAAACCACGGGAGACCATCTTCAGGGCTGCCGACAGTGGGGCTCGAACCCACTATCTCCCGATTACTGGATACTGGCCGCAATTAAGCGACTGCAGCTATCGAGCTCGGTAATCCAGGCTTTTGGCACGCAATCTAGTGATTAGAAATTGTATACCACCACTTCTCCTGTCCTGGCGGCCAGCATTCTGATGGTGAAATGTTTTCAGCGAAAGAGACTCGAACCGGCTAACCACGGTTGTAGACCATTACACACTAGACGCCTTAACGATCACTTCCACCACCATGACAGATACAGATATTTAGCTTATTTACTATTGCCGAAAATGATCAGAGAATGTTTCCTCGCCTGGTAAAGACAGCAACGCTGCAGGCGGCCTTGCCTGTCAACATGTCATTCAGCGAGAGTCGTAACACTACTTCTATGGTCATTTCTATTTGTTCTGGTATTGAATATCAGAATGGACAGTTCGGTAGTATGTATTGCACCCGTCCACCTCCCGAGTCCCAGACTAGCATTTATCTCAGGGGTGTCGGTTCATTATTTAAATCATCAAATATAAATATAACAGCATAATAGAACACGGGGATGAACGGAGCAACTTAAAATTAAAAGGGGGAAGGCTCGATTGTAACTTGAATTTAAGGACTCCATGATAGGACTAGGAAGTGACTATTACTTTAAAAAGGGCATCATCTAACTACAATAAAAAGATTATGAGAGTGGTTTCCTTTGAAATAATTTGCCAGAAGGAGCGGTTTATTACGCCATTTGACGTATAAAACTTTGATACACGTGGCAACAATATTTGAATTTACACACATGTTACATATATAAATCACTTGCCATACCGCAAGTGGTATCAATATCTTGCTGCGTTGCTTCTGAAATAAAATGACATTTTGGAGGTATAATTTACGGATCGATTCCATTTGAATCGAACCGTCACTCAAAGATATAGCTTCCTTCTATCGGGAGCCCGAGCATAACCCATGTTACGGTCGGCTTCCCGATTTAACTAAGATGATGTACTCCGGCTATATACATTTTTCCGAGACCGGTACTCGGACTGGGTAATGTTTCTCGTGAAGTGCGAAAACTGGATTCCACGGACAGTCCCTATCTTACGATATCCAGCTGATGCCATACCAATGAATTAGCATATACATATTATTTACATGTGATCTGAATTGTTTCCAGTTAGCCTCAGTAGACTACTGACACAGATGAGATAACGAGAAGCGGTGGGAAATACCGTGCCAGTGACCCCCCTCGCATCGCGAGCGAAGTAAACAAACACGCAAGTATGACTGTAACATCGTCCCATACGGAGACCGTACAATAAAAAGATACCAAAAGACTCTAATATTATCCTTCTCATTGTTCAAACATACGAATAGAGGGATGTTGTCACCAAACAATTTAATCCACGAAATTATCATCCTCGAAATTATTATTATTATTATTATTATTATTATTATTATTATTATTATTATTATTATTATTATTATTATTATTATTCCTCAACGGTTCCTGGCACTGTCACGTTGATTAATATCGTCATTATTATGCGGGATGCAAACACCAAGTGGTTATTACTGTTATTATTATTATTATATCCCTCTCGTGGTTATTATTATTATTAATGAATAGGTGATCCAAGATATTATTATTATTCACGTCACTTAAAAAGGTTATTATCATTAATGAACCGGTCACTTCCGCCAAATTATATATTAAGATATCGGTCGCAATTACAAATTAATTCACTGATCAACCAACGACATCATTACAGTTATTATTATGACAATTATTATTAATCCGACCGCGGTGATTTAACATCGTCCTTACATTGTTATTATTATTATCGGTTGCACATTATCATTTAGATTCCCGTTTAACATCTTTATCAACGCTCAATTAATTAAGGCGGTCCAATCCTTTATCTGCAATATTTATTATTATTATTATCACGACATCATGATTGTCCTCACTCGTTATTACAATGAATACAATATACGACCATTTCTGTGGAATCTGAACTCTCATTATCCTTAGATCCGTTGTATCTCAACGAATAACTGTGCAGTCTATTTATTTCGTACATGCTGTCACGGGTTCGAATTCTACCCGCTGCGTAACTCAGTATTTCTCTGTGACACTGCCCGTACATTTTACACTCATATCAATATCCTAAGTGTCTCTCGTACGGAATTTATTTTCCTCTCTATCTCAATATTCCTCGATTCATTTATTTATTCCTCACAGAATTATCAACTGACTTATTTATTCATTTCGGACATCGTACGACCTTTTATTATCTGACTGCAAATTCTTTCACATTTTCTATCTCATTTTGATCTACGCTTTAGTTCATTCTCCACAAATAATCGTAACATCTTGAAATTATATTTACCAAAATTTGACAATCATGGTCTCGTAATATTAGCACTACATGTTCCGGCTAATGAATCGCAACTTCAAAACGCGACATTTATACGTAAAAAAATATTGGACCGTAATTTAAACCACACGTTCATTAACATGTACGGATTATTAACACCGATCTACATTTCAATATTATTAATCGATCAAATTAAGTTATCACGCACTTTAATTCCGAATAAAAAAAAACGACCTCCCGTCATTAAATGATTCCCAATAAACTCAACACTTGATCACATGAATTATTATTATCTCCAAATCATATTTAAAAAAAGAAATATCTTCTTTAAAAAAAATAGTTATATTATTTATTTATTATTATTATTTATATTTAAAAAAAATAATAATTTCGCCTGTAATACGGTAGTCCACTCTTATTATGTTTAACGCATAACCCCTTTTACAAAGTCGATTCATTCTGGCACTAAACACTCCAGATATGATTTACTTGGAAATATTATATTAATCGCATCTCACAAATTTAACAACTTCACTTTGAAAATATGACCATATTAATTTCAACAAAACACACTTGGTATGGCGAAGCTGGATTTTCCTTCCATGTCATTAAATGGCTCGTTAAAATGACAAAACATAAAAGCACATATCGGGTCTTATTTAACTAGCATAATCAAAATCAAATGTAAAGAAAATTATCGACTACAAAGAAAATATGAATGCATGCATGACTTAACGTACTACACTATATATACAAATTTACATCTCCAACAAACTGAATACATAAAAGACCCGATTATTTACATTATTATGATTTACTACTGTCCGTGCTACAAATTTAGGATGGGGTCGTTAAGCGACCCATCTTGTTACAGAAGGTAACCAATTATAATCAAATTATTCCCATTTTTCCCATCACGATAACATTTCCCAAATATATTTTACAGTTTAGTACTCATCTTAGTTATCGGTATTCCATTGCAGCTTTGCAGACGAGAGGCTTCATCCAGCCCCTCTCTGCGTTTTACTCCTCCATCCTTGATGGCGTAGTTTCACAAAAGATTTCCTGGCACATTATTATTTTACACTCATATCTTGATTACCACAAACCTTCACCATTTACTACGTTAACACTGTATACTTTAATTTGGATACAACAAATTTCTATCCTAGACCCAAGAATTTAATATATTTACACTATTTAATCTTCGTCCACCTACCGCACAATGGACCTGGACACGTACGACGAGGTGTCAACTATTTCGCCCGTCGCGATACGCCCGATTTATACGGCATTCTTGACGTGTTCATGACATCGGTTCCGTATAGCTAAGTACAGGCTACTACTTCCTTAAAGTACTGTTCGTCACACAGTCTATTATGTACGTACTTATGGTGATATATTTTATACTACTCTCTTGCAGGGTAATTACTTTACATCACTGATTATTCATAAATAAAAAACACTATCCTACGTTAACTATTTCCAGATTTAACATGTTGCTTGAGCGCGATCACACTTTACAAACACTGGCGGATGCTCGCGCCATTAAATGACTGTACGTCCGTAGAATTCTAAGTTACCGGCGACCAACAGTTCAGCTCCCGATATTCAATTCACGTGTGCTGGCGACCGTCAATTCAGCTCCAACGATTCAAGACAAGTGTCTGGCGACCGTCAGTTCAGCTCCGTATATATGGATGAAGCCTTTTTCCCGCGGATTTGTTGACGTCATGCCCCTTAGGGAGGGGGTGGATTTTTAATATCGGTACTTGCACTCCGAATTGGAAGTTAAAATTTACATCAAATTAATCCACTCCGCTAGCATATCTGCTGGATAAAATATGAACTCCTGGTGATCACAGATTTAGGAGATATGGGTGGATTTAGCTCCTCACATTTCGCGCCTTTGTAAGCGTCCCTGACAACGTGGTCTTCTTTCAGCCAATGAGATTCAAGCTGTCCGGTTTCCAAGAAATCCAGCCTTCAATTTAATTAATTTGCCAATAAGTATTGATTATTTTTCCATGCGTGACATCTAATAAATTCATTACATCCATCCGCGTACTCATATTAATTTATTACTGATTACTTTTGTAGTTACGAAAATATCTCATCCCTCATTCCTTAAGATGGTATCACTGAGTCTCCCATCAAATTTTTACTATTGGCCGGCAAGCGGTCACGTGATTTAAATCTCCACCTGCTCGAACTTAGGCTAGCGAACGTACACTCAGCCGCTGTAATTTTCCATGAGGTCATGGAATTTCCGTCCTACCAAAAATATCCCAAGGTCTTACTCATGTGGTGAGTTTTCTTTGTATGACTCTCCCCCTTCCTCTTTCTGACCAAGACTTATTTGTGGACTCTGTATTTACTTGTACGCCAACTAATGATATTCCCTGCTGTGAAGTAGCTAAAAGTTGTCGTGTTGAGCTAATCCGTCAGGCTCCAGTCTGTCGTCCTTCCTTCGCTCTGATTTCGACATTACCTAAACGAAATATTTTCAAATACACTCCTCTGTATTTCAATAAATGTACCATATTATTTTACCGATCAAATCATGATTGATTATGGGCCTAAGTCACTCGGGTTCATCTTCCTCTTGCCCAGGTAAAAAAAAATCTAGTGAGTATCATGAGATTTTTTTTTATGATGTGTCCTTATCATCACTATCATGATTTGACATTGGATCCTCTGTTCTGCGACGGCTATTGATTTCGTCTCTCAACATCTGGTTCCTGACCCTTAACTCCTCGTTCTGTCTTTCGATATCATGGATCGCATTGACAAATTCCTGCACGTCTCTGTCTATCTCTCCACACTCTGGACATGGCCTTGCTTCAATTGGTGTATGGATTACTTGGACTTCTTCTTCCCTTCCGTCATCTTCTTCATCCTCTTCTTCGACATCATCTTCTTCCGGCTCGTCATCTGCTTCCTCTCGTTCATCCTCTGCTTCTAGTCACATCTCTTTGTTTCCTTGTCCCGAATCGAACGTCGGTGCATTCGGGTTCAAGTCGCTGCCACCTATCCTTGCTCTTTGGAATTGCAAGCTCTCCGCTCCTGTCGCTTCCTCATCACGGCCTCGATCATGGATCGCCTCCTTCCATTTTCTCTTGTTCAGCTCTTCTATGTACCGCCTAGACTCTTGGTATCTGTCATCCTTCTCCTGACGAGATCCTCCCTGGTGATATCTCGGGTTCCCTTGATTCCTAGCTGGATACGGCCTATAATTACTTCTCTGGAATCCACGGTATCCCCTGTCGGCTCGAAAATTCCCTTGGTTTGTTTGCCGGTTGCCTTCCGCAAAATTCCTTGGTCTCGTCCATTGTCGCGGCTTCCACTCCGTATTATATGCTCGACGAGGTTCTGGATCAGTACTAGTTCCCTGGTTCTTCGTACTAGTGGTCTTCGGTTCGATTGTCCGTTCGATATTATTCACCTGTTGGTCCCTGCTCCTAATTTGTCTTGGGTTCGAATGATGCGTTGTGAGGTCTAATTGACGTAATAAAGCCTCCGCATCGACAGCTGTCTGGACATTTGACGCTATCATCATTCGTTGGACCTCGAATGGCAATTGTTTTCCAATGGCGCTAATCAATTCTGTTTCGCTCATTGGATTATCAAGCTCTCGTAGCTTGTGAAATTGTGCCACAAAGTAATCTGAGAATTTCGTGGGTGAAGATGTTGAATATCGTCTGGAGTATACTTCCAGCCTTAACTCCTGCTGTTCCTGAATACTCCAGAACTTTTGGAGAAAAGCCCGCCGAAATCCTTCAAAATCTTCAAAAGTATACAAGAAAGCCCTGAACCATACAGCTGGTGCTCCGTCTAGGAATTTCTCGACCGTTCGCAGTTGTCGCTCTACTGGTATCTTATTCTCATTTATATAACCGGCGATTTCCCGGATGAAACCTTTCGGGGTGATATGCCCACGGGCATCGAACTTTGGTGGCTTGTCATCAGACATCTTAATGACGTGTACCACCGATGTCGGGATAGCATTTGATGATGTAGACGACCCATCTCTGTTTTCAAACTTGAAACCGTGTGTATCAGCATGGGATAGGCCTCCTTTCTTATGAATCCCCTGGTTATCATGGGGTTCGTATTCGCGATATTGGAGGTTAAAATCTTGGCTAGACGCTGATGGTTCCAACCTAGCCTTCAACATCTCCAAGTCTTTTCGCATGTCATCCATTCCGTCGGGATTACGACTGGCTATTTCTTTTGTGCCGGAATTTTGCCCATTATACGCCTTGCATTGTTCTAATAGGCGAACTTCCGTGTCGGCAAATGATTGGCCCTGTTCGATTAGATCTTCCGTCCGCTGGAATAACGCTAAGTTTGCGTCTTCGCACTTAGTTATTCTCTGGCTACGGTCTTCTAAATTTATAGTTAGTTCTTCGACTTTGTTTTTCAGTCCTGCTACGATGACAAGTGTACGTGCGGCTTCCCCACGTAACTCGTTCATGCCCTTGTCATGCTTGTCCAAGGTGCCAGCTATCTGCGCGCATTTTTCTTCTACTTGTCCCCGGACGATGTCATTCTCCTTCCTACACTCATCCCGAATTTCCTCTATGTGTGATTCTATGTCTTTTCTGTCAGTTAATCGTAGAGCGGCGAGTTCCTTGACACTAGCGTTCAATTTTTCCTTAATTTCTGCGCGTTCCATTTGAGCCTCATCTCTAACGCGGTCAACCTTTTCATTAACGATGGTAATGTACGCATCCATGTGCACTTTTAATTCATCTTTCGCGAAGTGACATGCTTCCTGGACTTGAGTTAATTTGTCCCTAAGTTCCTGTCCCATCGCTACGCTCGCGGCCTGAACTGCATCTATTTGTGCCTTGAGTTCTGTTTTATTAACTTCGCACGCAGCCTGTACCTGGTCTATTTTGTTCTCTAATGAAACACTATTAACCTTCATTTGTTGAATAATTTCCTGTCTATCAGAAACACTATCGGCCTGTACTTTGTCTATTTTATAAATAATTTCCTGTTTATCCGAAACACTATCGGCCCGCATTTGTTCAACATTCAGAGTTAAATTTCGTATTAAGTCCTCTAACGTGAGAGCTTTCATCTCTCCCTGTCCTTCTACCACCATGTCCTGGGATCGCTCCCCACCGTCGTCAGACATTATAACTTTTCTTGAGAAAGCAAAAGGGCCGATCGGCCTCTCACCTTGCTGCACACGAAGGAATACGCTATTGGGTCTAGGCCCTATCCTATGACATTATACCCCTACACTAACTTTCATTTGACAAAAAAAAATTTTGACTTTTAAACTTGTTTACATTTGCAGGTCATTCAACTTGAATGCTGGCTTGCGCCTAAGATTTCACAATAAACCGCTCCAATATAACAACAACAACAACAACATTAAAAACAACGATGAAGTTGGAAATCTCCTGCCCTGAAATACGTTAATTTTAATTTATACCATCTCAACCTCTTTTTTAAATAATAACTTGAACTGGTGCTCAGTAATATTTTTACCATTTCAAGCCTTCCTAAACAGCTGTTTATAATATTCATCTCATGTCCACTGACATTTAAATGGAGTCCTGAATTACCAAAATAATATTAAATTTCATATGGGAAAAAGAGAAACATCAAATCTTCGAGCTTATTGAATTTTGAATCATTGCCAAACTTGAAGAGATTAGCAATGGATTATATTAATATACTAGTCAAATCTTGCTCCGTTCGAAACTAACCTTACTCTAGCATGATATTACGTTACAAGTGAACACACACTTGACCGTGATGCGGTCATCAATTAATAAAAATCAAAAATTTAAAAATATAAAATTTTGAAAAAAGTATAAAAATATAAAAATTGATTAGCAATAAAATTTGCCTCTCTGCCGTTCTTAAAGCAACACTTTGCCGTTCTTAAAGCCCCACGTTGGGCGCCATTTTGCACCCGTCCACCTCCCGAGTCCCAGACTAGCATTTATCTCAGGGGTGTCGGTTCATTATTTAAATCATCAAATATAAATATAACAGCATAATAGAACACGGGGATGAACGGAGCAACTTAAAATTAAAAGGGGGAAGGCTCGATTGTAACTTGAATTTAAGGACTCCATGATAGGACTAGGAAGTGACTATTACTTTAAAAAGGGCATCATCTAACTACAATAAAAAGATTATGAGAGTGGTTTCCTTTGAAATAATTTGCCAGAAGGAGCGGTTTATTACGCCATTTGACGTATAAAACTTTGATACACGTGGCAACAATATTTGAATTTACACACATGTTACATATATAAATCACTTGCCATACCGCAAGTGGTATCAATATCTTGCTGCGTTGCTTCTGAAATAAAATGACATTTTGGAGGTATAATTTACGGATCGATTCCATTTGAATCGAACCGTCACTCAAAGATATAGCTTCCTTCTATCGGGAGCCCGAGCATAACCCATGTTACGGTCGGCTTCCCGATTTAACTAAGATGATGTACTCCGGCTATATACATTTTTCCGAGACCGGTACTCGGACTGGGTAATGTTTCTCGTGAAGTGCGAAAACTGGATTCCACGGACAGTCCCTATCTTACGATATCCAGCTGATGCCATACCAATGAATTAGCATATACATATTATTTACATGTGATCTGAATTGTTTCCAGTTAGCCTCAGTAGACTACTGACACAGATGAGATAACGAGAAGCGGTGGGAAATACCGTGCCAGTGACCCCCCTCGCATCGCGAGCGAAGTAAACAAACACGCAAGTATGACTGTAACATCGTCCCATACGGAGACCGTACAATAAAAAGATACCAAAAGACTCTAATATTATCCTTCTCATTGTTCAAACATACGAATAGAGGGATGTTGTCACCAAACAATTTAATCCACGAAATTATCATCCTCGAAATTATTATTATTATTATTATTATTATTATTATTATTATTATTCCTCAACGGTTCCTGGCACTGTCACGTTGATTAATATCGTCATTATTATGCGGGATGCAAACACCAAGTGGTTATTACTGTTATTATTATTATTATATCCCTCTCGTGGTTATTATTATTATTAATGAATAGGTGACCCAAGATATTATTATTATTCACGTCACTTAAAAAGGTTATTATCATTAATGAACCGGTCACTTCCGCCAAATTATATATTAAGATATCGGTCGCAATTACAAATTAATTCACTGATCAACCAACGACATCATTACAGTTATTATTATGACAATTATTATTAATCCGACCGCGGTGATTTAACATCGTCCTTACATTGTTATTATTATTATCGGTTGCACATTATCATTTAGATTCCCGTTTAACATCTTTATCAACGCTCAATTAATTAAGGCGGTCCAATCCTTTATCTGCAATATTTATTATTATTATTATCACGACATCATGATTGTCCTCACTCGTTATTACAATGAATACAATATACGACCATTTCTGTGGAATCTGAACTCTCATTATCCTTAGATCCGTTGTATCTCAACGAATAACTGTGCAGTCTATTTATTTCGTACATGCTGTCACGGGTTCGAATTCTACCCGCTGCGTAACTCAGTATTTCTCTGTGACACTGCCCGTACATTTTACACTCATATCAATATCCTAAGTGTCTCTCGTACGGAATTTATTTTCCTCTCTATCTCAATATTCCTCGATTCATTTATTTATTCCTCACAGAATTATCAACTGACTTATTTATTCATTTCGGACATCGTACGACCTTTTATTATCTGACTGCAAATTCTTTCACATTTTCTATCTCATTTTGATCTACGCTTTAGTTCATTCTCCACAAATAATCGTAACATCTTGAAATTATATTTACCAAAATTTGACAATCATGGTCTCGTAATATTAGCACTACATCTTCCGGCTAATGAATCGCAACTTCAAAACGCGACATTTATACGTAAAAAAATATTGGACCGTAATTTAAACCACACGTTCATTAACATGTACGGATTATTAACACCGATCTACATTTCAATATTATTAATCGATCAAATTAAGTTATCACGCACTTTAATTCCGAATAAAAAAAAACGACCTCCCGTCATTAAATGATTCCCAATAAACTCAACACTTGATCACATGAATTATTATTATCTCCAAATCATATTTAAAAAAAGAAATATCTTCTTTAAAAAAATAGTTATATTATTTATTTATTATTATTATTTATATTTAAAAAAAATAATAATTTCGCCTGTAATACGGTAGTCCACTCTTATTATGTTTAACGCATAACCCCTTTTACAAAGTCGATTCATTCTGGCACTAAACACTCCAGATATGATTTACTTGGAAATATTATATTAATCGCATCTCACAAATTTAACAACTTCACTTTGAAAATATGACCATATTAATTTCAACAAAACACACTTGGTATGGCGAAGCTGGATTTTCCTTCCATGTCATTAAATGGCTCGTTAAAATGACAAAACATAAAAGCACATATCGGGTCTTATTTAACTAGCATAATCAAAATCAAATGTAAAGAAAATTATCGACTACAAAGAAAATATGAATGCATGCATGACTTAACGTACTACACTATATATACAAATTTACATCTCCAACAAACTGAATACATAAAAGACCCGATTATTTACATTATTATGATTTACTACTGTCCGTGCTACAAATTTAGGATGGGGTCGTTAAGCGACCCATCTTGTTACAGAAGGTAACCAATTATAATCAAATTATTCCCATTTTTCCCATCACGATAACATTTCCCAAATATATTTTACAGTTTAGTACTCATCTTAGTTATCGGTATTCCATTGCAGCTTTGCAGACGAGAGGCTTCATCCAGCCCCTCTCTGCGTTTTACTCCTCCATCCTTGATGGCGTAGTTTCACAAAAGATTTCCTGGCACATTATTATTTTACACTCATATCTTGATTACCACAAACCTTCACCATTTACTACGTTAACACTGTATACTTTAATTTGGATACAACAAATTTCTATCCTAGACCCAAGAATTTAATATATTTACACTATTTAATCTTCGTCCACCTACCGCACAATGGACCTGGACACGTACGACGAGGTGTCAACTATTTCGCCCGTCGCGATACGCCCGATTTATACGGCATTCTTGACGTGTTCATGACATCGGTTCGGTATAGCTAAGTACAGGCTACTACTTCCTTAAAGTACTGTTCGTCACACAGTCTATTATGTACGTACTTATGGTGATATATTTTATACTACTCTCTTGCAGGGTAATTACTTTACATCACTGATTATTCATAAATAAAAAACACTATCCTACGTTAACTATTTCCAGATTTAACATGTTGCTTGAGCGCGATCACACTTTACAAACACTGGCGGATGCTCGCGCCATTAAATGACTGTACGTCCGTAGAATTCTAAGTTACCGGCGACCAACAGTTCAGCTCCCGATATTCAATTCACGTGTGCTGGCGACCGTCAATTCAGCTCCAACGATTCAAGACAAGTGTCTGGCGACCGTCAGTTCAGCTCCGTATATATGGATGAAGCCTTTTTCCCGCGGATTTGTTGACGTCATGCCCCTTAGGGAGGGGGTGGATTTTTAATATCGGTACTTGCACTCCGAATTGGAAGTTAAAATTTACATCAAATTAATCCACTCCGCTAGCATATCTGCTGGATAAAATATGAACTCCTGGTGATCACAGATTTAGGAGATATGGGTGGATTTAGCTCCTCACATTTCGCGCCTTTGTAAGCGTCCCTGACAACGTGGTCTTCTTTCAGCCAATGAGATTCAAGCTGTCCGGTTTCCAAGAAATCCAGCCTTCAATTTAATTAATTTGCCAATAAGTATTGATTATTTTTCCATGCGTGACATCTAATAAATTCATTACATCCATCCGCGTACTCATATTAATTTATTACTGATTACTTTTGTAGTTACGAAAATATCTCATCCCTCATTCCTTAAGATGGTATCACTGAGTCTCCCATCAAATTTTTACTATTGGCCGGCAAGCGGTCACGTGATTTAAATCTCCACCTGCTCGAACTTAGGCTAGCGAACGTACACTCAGCCGCTGTAATTTTCCATGAGGTCATGGAATTTCCGTCCTACCAAAAATATCCCAAGGTCTTACTCATGTGGTGAGTTTTCTTTGTATGACTCTCCCCCTTCCTCTTTCTGACCAAGACTTATTTGTGGACTCTGTATTTACTTGTACGCCAACTAATGATATTCCCTGCTGTGAAGTAGCTAAAAGTTGTCGTGTTGAGCTAATCCGTCAGGCTCCAGTCTGTCGTCCTTCCTTCGCTCTGATTTCGACATTACCTAAACGAAATATTTTCAAATACACTCCTCTGTATTTCAATAAATGTACCATATTATTTTACCGATCAAATCATGATTGATTATGGGCCTAAGTCACTCGGGTTCAGTATCAACTATCATACTATCATACATAGACTGATGATGATGCTTGTTGTTTAAAGGGGCCTAACATCTAGGTCATCGGCCCCTAATGACACGAAATGAGACGAATTGTAAGGACAATTAGAAATCCATAATCCTCCACTGACCAGAATAAAAAACGTGAGGACGAAGAATGGATGGATGTGAAGTTAAAACAATCACTGGATCCGACCCGCAATGCCTCACATTCACAGAAACTGACGTAGAACAATAGTATTACTGACCAAGGGACTGCTTCTATAGCACAATACTGAATCGATGATGCTTGCAGTCTAAAGGGGTCCAAAATCCAAGTCAGCGGCCCCTCATAATGGTACTTATCGCTAGGAAAGTAGAACCATAGTATTAGTCATGGTGAGGTACTAATCAAAATTAGCGTAGACTCGCGGCATTCCACACATTATGGTACTACTCACAGGTAATGAAATTCGCACATAGAATACAGACCTATTGTGTTTCGCACATTGTGTCGCTATTTACAGGTAACACAAATCTACGGTGTTTTACACTTCACAAGCCTATTGTGTACCTAACACAGTGTTACTACGCGCAAGTAAAAGTGACGCATGGTGTTCTCTGCATGGTGGTACTATTTACAATTAGTATCATGGTTCTAATTTGATCATTCCTTGGTCGCCCCTTTTAGTCGCCTCTTACGACAGGCGGGGGATACTGTGGGTATATTCTTCATTTGCGTCCCCCACCCACAGGGTTCGTACATAGACTGGTGGAAGACCTTCCATCTTCGAAGAAAGTTGAAAGCTGCTCCGCCATGTATTCTGGTGGCAGCAAGGAACAAAGGCTCACTTATAAAATGATATATTTCTTCATGTATTCCCTCTATTCGTGCAATTAATTGCAGAACACGACTTAGGCATATTTCCTTGTTGACAATGTTGACAACTAACAGCTGACGAGTGCCCCCAGGAAACATGGCGGACTTGTTGCAATTTTTCTCAGCTAAGAGCGCTGTAGGAGCCCGTCCAGCCAGTCTATGTAGTATAATATAGGACGTTGGTATCAACCATCATAATTGTATGAAGTGTCATCTTATTGTTATATATGATATTTGAATAAATATAATAACTCAAATAACTTAATGAAATAATTGAAATGAAATAAAGAAATAAGAATAATTAATCGAAATGTCCGTAGTATGAGCGCCAGAGTTCACTAGAAAGGATCGCTCGAATTTTGATAAAGCATGATAATTCTCTCTCCCAGGGCGCGTACATAAAGCTGCGTATTGGTACATCTGCTTTAGGTCATACCTCACTTTCTGAAAACAACTAGGGGAGAAGGAGGCACATTTGAACATGGGGCACATTTGAGCAATTTGAATAATTCGCCAAACAATTGAAAGTCCTAATATCTAATTTCATTATTTGAGAGTGGCACCCCTGCTCTTCATCTGACATTTGTTTTCCCGCCATTCATTTGCTGTGTTTGGTGTGGGTGAATGAATAAGTATTACGCTGCATTGAAAGTAAATTTGCCAATTGAACTTTGTAAGGTGTTTGTGACTGTGTTGTTCCATAAAAGGTAAGTTTGTTTCTGCAGTACTACATATTAATGGGTTGTGAAGCGTGCCAGTAGAACAAAGCTGTTGCAAGGTCTTGCTGTTCAGCAGAATTTAAGGTTACGGTATAGTTAATGGCTGCATGCGGGGTAGATTTGAACACTGCCTTTGGGGGTACATTTGAACACTGTTCAAATGTGTCCCACTGTAAGTACACATGTTTATGAAGCAAAATATAACAAAAAACTCCTACTGATTAGTTTGAATTTATTTTAGAACTGGGGAAAACTATGGTTCGTACGTACATTAAGTAGAGAAACAAACCGGATGTCCCGGAGGAAGTTATAAGGGAGGCTGTAAGAGCTGTCATGGAGAGAAGTCTTTCGTTGAGGGAGGCTGCTTCAAAATATGGAATGACTCACACTGCATTGTACTACAGAGTTAAAAAGGAGAAGAATGACCTAAACAAATCTCGTGTGTTTTCTTCGCGGTATGCAAGTCGGCAAATGTTCAGTGAAAATCAAGAGCTAATGCTACAAGATTACATTGTTAAGTGCTCTAAAATTAGTTACGGAATGACTTACATGCAAATCCGTCAGTTCGCGTACGATTATGCTAAGAAATCAGGCTGTAAATATCCAACTACCTGGGATGAAAACAACATTGCAGGAATTGACTGGATACAGGGATTTATGAAGCGACATAAGAAACTTGCTCTTCGTAAGCCTGAAAATACAAGTCTCGCCAGAGCCAGTGCGTTCAACAAACCAAATGTAATGGAATTTTATGACAATTATGAGCAAGCACTTAAATTGGTGCCGATCAGTGCGGACAGAATCTTGAATCTCGATTAAACGGGGGTATCTACAGTTGTACAGTCTCCAAATGTTGTTACACAGGTGGGGGTAAAGCAGGTTGGGCAAGTAGTTTCTGGAGAGCGTGGGACAATGATAACAGTTTGTATGATAAACAATCCTGTTGGTAATAGTTTACCACCTGTTTTTGTCTTTCCAAGGGCGAGACTTGCTGACTCACTGATGTTTGGTGCGTACGATTATGCTAAGAAATCAGGCTGTAAATATCCAACTACCTGGGATGAAAACAACATTGCAGGAATTGACTGGATACAGGGATTTATGAAGCGACATAAGAAACTTGCTCTTCGTAAGCCTGGGCCTAGTCGATAGTCCTAGAAGTAGCTGGATTACAGGACCTTTGTTTTTAATGGTACTGGAGCATGTCAAGAAAATGACTAGGTGTTCGAAGGAAGACCCTATAATTTTGTTAATGGATAATCACGAGTCCCATTGCATTCTAGATTCAATTCTGTATGCCCGAGAGCATGGTATCGTTTTGGTCACTTCCCCCCCGCACTGCACACACCGGCTGCAGCCACTAGATGTAGGAGTCATGGGGCCATTCAAAGGAAAGCTACGAATCGCACAGCACGACTGGATGACTGCTAATCCTGATAAAACAATAACAATTCATGACTTAGCAGCATTAACGAATGTTGCTTTTCAAGCTTCCTTCACTGTGAAGAACATAACTGCTGCTTTTTCTAAGACAGGAATATGGCCTTTTTTCTAGGCTTGCTTTCAGTGATGACGATTTCGAGCCATCATGCGTTACCAGTGAGGAAGTCACTGTTTCAGAGAACTCTGTCCCTTCTGCTACCAGGCCTGGAACACCTAGGCCTACTGGAAAACCTTGCGAGGAAACTCAAAGATCACAAATGGAGAACCTTTCACCAGAAGATGTTCGACCCTTTCCGAAAGCTGGACCTAGTTGCGAAAAAAGGCAAAGAAAGAAAGCCAAATCCCGCATTTTAACAGCTACCCCAGTTAAAGACTGCATTGAGAAAACTGTAGCGAGGGCTGCTCCAAAGAACAAATATGGCAGGGAGGCTAACAATCAAAGCAAATTTCGAGGAAGTCAGAAGAAACCTAAGAAACAACTGACTTTTTCATTGTCCAGTGAAAGTGATGAGGATATTTCAGTTCACGATGAATCAGATTTTGAGACATTTGAAGAAATCGTGGGGTCTCCTGAGATGGCAGACAATGAAAAAATATTAACAGGTGACTTTCTGTTAATTCGATACGCTACAAAGAAAAACAAGGTGTTGTTTGTAGGTCAAGTAATCGAAATATCCGACAATAAGATAAAATTCATGCGCAGGTACGGGGAGACATGGAAATTTCTATTTCCGGAAATAGATGATATCAGTGAAGTTGAAAGAGATGATATTGTTGTCAAACTTCCACCGCCATATACTTCAGGTGGAACTGCACGCAGTGCAGCATTGAAAACTTTCGGTGTGAACTTTAACTTCTGCAAGGACAAAGTTATGTAAGCAAGTGAAAAGTGTCCTTCAAACAACATAAATCTTACATAATTGATGTATTTTGTACCAATTTATGTATGTTCATAAGTGCCCCATGTGTAGTTCAAAGGTACCTCAGGGGTGGGGTAGTTATGAACATGTTACATCCTTATCGTTTTCTATTAATAGGGTGCATGTCCGACTCGTTGGCTGAACGGTCAGCGCACTGGCCTTCGGTTCAGAGGGCCCCGGGTTCGATTCCCGGCCGGGTCGGGGATGTTAACCTTAATTGGTTAATTCCAATGGCACGGGGGCTGGGTGTATGTGTTGTCTTCATCATCATTTCATCCTCATCCCGACGCGCAGGTCACCTACGGGTGTCAAATAGAAAGACCTGCACCTGGCGAGCCGAACCCGTCCTGGGATATCCCGGCACTAAAAGCCATACGACATTTCTTTAATAGGGTGCATCAGAGCCTTAATTTTGTGGTTCATTCGATTTGAAACTATGTATAATATGTTATTCTTTCAAGAATGTTGTGATTTCGATGAATAAAATATTTTGGGTAGTAAGAAAAAAAATTCTCAAAATTTGTTCAAATGTGCCCCCTTCTCCCCTACAGTAAATAGGTAGGAACTGCACCTAGGTTCATCAATAACTCCACTGATTCTAAAATAACTAACCATATTTTAATAACATCCGTGTCTGAGCACCGAGCTTGATAGCTGCAATCGCTTAAGTGCGGCCAGTATCCAGTGATCGGGAGATAATGGGTTCGAGCCCCACTGTCGGCAGCCCTGAAGATGGTTTTCCGTGGTTTCCCATTTTCATATCAGGCAAATGCCGGGGCTGTACCTTAATTAAGGCCACGACCGCTTCCTTCCAATTCCCAGGCCTTTCCTATCCCATCGTCGCCATAAGACCTATCTGCGTCAGTGCGACGTAAAGCAAATATATTTTTAAAAATCGTGCCTGAGCACCTCATCAACACACCAAAATATACATAAAATACTCTCACAAAATACTGCCGGAAGACTCCATATTTACAACACTCCTCTTACTACCAAGGTTTTCAGTCAAATCTCTCCGCCGTTTTCTCACATGCCTAAATAGAGCTCAGCTTCCCCCTACTCTCTCATGATACGTGTAAATTAAACCTGGCCATTCAATCATGAGTGGAAGATCCTCTTGCCATACCGAGACCACGCCCCAAACCTCTTCCGGGTCCCAATACAATAACAACCAGGCCGCGTCATCGAAATCTGGGCTGCCCGTATGATTCACACAACTTTCCGAGTTGTAAATACCACTGCTTTACCATCCGCTTGAACAAAACAAATTACGCATATCACATATGGAGATCTTCCAGCTTAAAATATTAAGAATAAATACACAAATGAAATGATAATGATGATAATAATACGAATAATGACAATAATATCTCTTACTTCTGAATACAGTGCAAAGGTGTGATATATGTACTGTCACAGGAGAAGGCCATGAACTGTCTAGGGGAACAGAACAGTTATTAAGGTTACAAGGCCAAAAGGGAGGTTTTACGTATGAGTTAAGATGTTTCCGGCTGAGTTGTGAAGGCAGGGATGCAATAAAGTAGGCCATCAAATGTGCGGTGAAGATGATTTATCGCTCATGAGCGGTGAAATAAATTTATTTTAGAGTGTCCAAATAAAGCCTACTTTTCAAACATAAAACTATTAAGAAAGCGCTTCAGTTTTTCTGTGGTGGTAGACTAGATAATTACTGTACTGTCCCAAAGCGTCCTAATTATATAATTTACAAATTAGTTAAAGCAAATTCACTCACACGATTCTTCCTATGGCAGAGATTTCTTTCATTACATTATGGTCTCTTGTGCACCCTCTGGTCTAGACGACACTGAATTTCTATGTGATATTTCACAAACATTCGACCATCAGAGATGAGTTTTAGCCTGCTTACTCGTAGTGACGCCAGAAATGCAATCAGTAGCGTAGCCAAGATCGACAGATTGTGGCGGTGGTGGGGGGTGGTATAGATGTACAAAATGACGGTAGAAAATGAAGATGCTTTTGCATGTGTGGTGCGCGCATGCATGAGTGAATTATGTTGATATTCAGATTGCAGTACGGCATACTACAAACTCTTACATTAATACACAGAATAAAAACAATATGATCAAGGCGAATAGTTTTACAGTGAAAGGTATGTTCAGATTACAATCTAAAATTCAACTTTCGGGGATTTTTTGAAAATTTATTCAAGAGATCTGTTGGTTTTGCAATTATGTCTCTGTGAATGTTCAAAAGAGCCAACACACTGAATCGACTTTTACTTGTTTACTGTCAGTTTATGTTTAATTTCATTTGTAAACATTCCAGGGTGGGTTAACCCCCAGTAACACCCGCCCCCCTCCTTGACTACGCCCCTGAATACAATGCTCATAACTTATGTTTCTTCTGCTTCAGGAGTGATTGCAAGAAGAGTGATGAAGGGCCTAGTGCTGCTCCTGGCGGCCGCGGCGTTAGTCATCGCCAGAAAGACAGACTACTGCTACAGCGACATCTCAGATCCTTACCTCTACTTCAGCTCCAAGACTGCCTACGAGTTCATCCACCCCAACAATCCCTCACCGGAAAATCTACCTCGTGAGTAATATTTATGTCAGTGGAGACCTCACTGTACAGCGTCTGTTTAGAATTGAGTCAGCCATTTTTTTTTATTAGCTGAGGCACCTGAGCTAAAGCTCGCTGTGGTGCAGTACATTCTAATATTATCATGGCTTCAGAGTATTTATAAAGTAAATTAATACACTCCAGTAATACAAGTTTGTT
The DNA here is from genome assembly GCF_040414725.1 of Anabrus simplex. Lineage (NCBI taxonomy): Eukaryota > Metazoa > Arthropoda > Insecta > Orthoptera > Tettigoniidae > Anabrus > Anabrus simplex. The sequence goes on from NC_090270.1 coordinate 273,949,359, forward strand.
ACATCAAATCAGTGAATAGTAATTTTGGTTACATGAATAGAGCTAAGTACTACATATCACACATAAGTTACGTTAGTTTCATAACATATTAATATATCCTATAAAAATAATCGTATGGTATATGTTTTGTTTTATATAATTGAATTGTTTCATAATGATACACTGTAAGAGTAAACAAGCAGTCACACCAACTACTAAATATGCAAGAAGGAAAATATAAAAGTCAGTTTCAAAATTCATTAAATCTACATTTTTTTCTACTTAAAATAATTATTTATCTTCTTTTTGAACATTTTTATTGAAGAGGTGTTCTTTATATCTTCCGGCAGTTTATTGTAGAGACTAAAACTCGTTTCTTCTAAACTTGTGACGAATAAAACAAATAACTAAACACTGGCGTTATTAATCTATAATGACAGCTATTTAGAATGTATTGAACAAGTAAATACTGTATTTATCAGGTATGCAAGTAATACACACGTATATCTCCTAACAAGTTAAAGGTTCACTATATTGCTCTTGGCGTGGCATTCTCATCATCCATCAGTCGTGCCGGCTACCTTCATAATGTCTCCTAGGGCATTTTTCAATAATGTGGGTCACTATGAAATAAATTAAAAAGGTATGTTGTGAGATTATACAGTCACACATTGTGGAATGGATTATATTCCCCTTTGTGCTATTTTACCTTAGTTCAGGCATGATCAGTCCACTTTCAGTCGGCGCCATAGTCCCCTGGGTAACTCAAATCCAGGTGAAAAAATGACGGAATGGGAGGACAAGAGAAAACCTAGAACATACCACCCACGTGATAAACTTGCCTTTGATTTCCCGTTAATGATACGATAAATTATTTTAAGTTTATCACTCACAGCATATGCTTTCCTTTTCTGCGACATCACGTACATCCAGATAATAGGCAACAGTACTGTACTGCAGCACTGCCTTCGTGATGTACAGGCCGTACTGTAGCTCCGATGACGTCACGCAAAGAGGCGAACTGTTTCCTCCGTCCGACCCGTGCAATGCATGAACATGATACGTCTGTACCTTGTAATTATGAAATATTCACAAATGTTCTACTAATATAACAGGCGAGATCATTAACAGCTGTATTGCATCATAACTCATAGGTCAGGTCTATGCAATTTTAGGAGAAGTAGGTTTGAAGTGTGATCTACGCGGTCAAAGCTTGAGGGTTTTACTCGTCAATGTACCCAACAAATAATTATTATGCATTAATAAAAATATGTAGACAACAAACGTACAACAACAATAATAATAATAATAATAATAATAATAATAATAATAATAATAATAATAATAATAATAATAATAATAATAATAATAATAATAATAATTGTTCCGAGGTATCTGTGGAACAGCAGATGTGAAAGAAGGTGCGGGCTGGAATGGGTCTAACTACAAGTCCGGAAGATGAATTTAAAATTTAAATAAAGGTTATATTTTCAACAGATAACAAGATTTAACAATTTTTCACTAGGTGAAATAACAATGAATATTCAGGTACAATAATAATTTTACAAGCGAAAACACAAATTAAGGTGTCTTTACAAATCCTGGGCTTCGAGCCCCAATTTCACAATCCTTGAGCTTTCAGCTCACAACCACAAATTACCAAAGGGCAGAAAACCCCTAATTACATGGAGCACTTGCTCCCACCTCGTAATGTCAAGCCTCCTAGAGGCACCTTTCAAAATACCAGAAAGAGCTGACCCGCTCTCAATCGTCCAAGTATATTAAAGGCAATAACAGACTATTACACTTAACTGCCATCAAGGCACAACTTATAATGGAGCAGGGGTTTCTCGTACCCAATCTACTGGGCCTTCGCAGGAAGGAAAACAAAAACGGGTTAAGTTAATGACCCAAAATACAAAGTTGAATGGAGGCGAGTACTTGCACTCCTACATGAAAGCTTGTTAAAACCTAAGTGGCGCTAAGCCGATACAGCAGGGGCTATTCCCACACTAGGGAGGCGACTCATATAAGAAAATTTTAATACATTAGGAAGATGAAGAAAATCGGTTATGAAAACGTAGTCACCTCAAATCAAAATGAAGGGGAACTCGATAGGGTAAAGCACTCTCTATCCCCGATTTACAGTTAAAGTAACATGAAAATTTTACATCGAAATGGTGTAGGTTACAACAAAACGGTTTCGGACCTTCCCCGAGGATTAAACTGCTGAGCTAGCAAGAAAATAAAGATGTTAAACGGCCATTACCTTTTTGAAGGGCTGCTGACTGATGAAAGAGGCGCTTCCCGCCTCCCGCTATTCTTCCATACCTAAGCTATATGTCGTACGAGTGGCCGAGAGACCATAAAATCAGCAGCTTTTATACCCTCGTGGAAGATTCGAGACCTTTCATAAATAATTAAGACACACCCACATGCGTTTACAAGTCAAAAATGAAGAAGAAACCTGTGATTGGAGGGAAATTAATTACAGAAATTACTGATTGGGTAAATTCAAAACAGGCGGAAAGAAAGGATTAATATTGCCAACCCACCAACGAAAGAACGAAATTTAGTAAAGACAACAACTTATGAATACAAAGTATCTTCAAGAAAAGTTCCTTCACTTCGCACCAGGGTGCATGATCATAGTTTTTGGTAGAGACATCTGTGAGAGAATGTCCACACTTCTTGATAATTAGCAAACAAAAACAATTCGAAATTAACACAGTGACATCTTTAGATAAACGGTTGAATTAATTCAGTTTTAAAGTTCAGCTGTAGAGGAGTACTTTAAGGCGGAAAATTCAAATGTGCGGCGATAGGTGTACCAACCGGTACAATAATAATAATAATAATAATAATAATAATAATAATAATAATAATAATAATAATAATAATAATAATAATAGACTACCTCCATACCTCTAGGTGGTGGTGGTGGTGGTGATTATTGTTTTAAGAGGAAGTACAACTGGGCAACCATCCTCTATATAACACTAATCAGAGTGAAAAATGGAAGGGATCCGACACTTCGAAAAATGAAGATATCGGCCAAAATAAGACAAGGGCCACGAAGGGCGTGAAAATGAAAGACTCGCTAGCCCTCACAAACCTAATAGCGGCGGGGTAGGAAAAGAACAAGAGTTGGCCAAGGGAGGTCGGATAGGATAGATGAACGTGAGGAGCCTGGCACAAGTAAGTGGAAGCAATGCCAGGACTCAGCTGAGGGCCCCGTGGTCGCCAACCCACGCTCCAATGTTCAGAGCCCCTGAGGCCCCTTTTAGTCGCCTCTTACGACAGGCAGAGGATACCGTGGGTGTTATTCTACCGCCCCCACCCACAGGGGGACCAGACCACTAGATGGCCATAGATACAGTACCGTAGCTTTCTTGACTTTTTTTTTTCTTGACACTTCTGGCACTATTCTTCAGAACCTTTCTTCCACACAAACATTTGTATCACTTTTTGTTTAGCCCATGTTTTCCCTAATATTAATACAATGACCAGAAATATCTCTCAGTTACTTCCTACATTCACAGAAATTGCCGATGAATAATTTTTTAACTATTAGGCCTACTTAAGTATTAATTATTAAGTTGCATTGCTTCTAGCGGCTAAATATTATCTACCAGCAATAATTTAATTTCAAAATTTATAATGTATGAATAAAAATGCTAAAATCATTTAACAGAAGGTTAGATTTTATAAATTACATTCATTTCTACATATTTAGACTGTGCTTTGCTACTAGCATTAATTTTGGGAAGAAAAGTCAGCGCGTACTCAACATTACTAACCCAAGAAATAACTATATGTAGGTTCAGTTGGTTACTGTCCACTTTTATGCTTGTTCTGTATTAACAATAAATTGCCTTCCTGTAAATCTGTCTAGCAAGAAAGTCAAAAGCAGAACTCATCATCAGCTCGGAAAAACGAGTGAAACATACTCCTTTATTCTTCGTAACAGGTACATTCTCGGTTAGGATTTTCGTTTTTCATAAAGGAATCCAGCCCTCATACGAAGAAAATGAAAATATTAGTGTATATTTACTTGTATAGTTGTATTTTCGCCGTGGTACTCACACGTTCTTACCATTGTGGCAACTGCGAACTTTCACACATCTACTTACTCCCAAGTCTTCCCAGCCCAAACTTTGCAACATTTTCGTAACACTACTCTTTTGTCGGTAATCACACAGAATAAATTGTGCTGCTTTCCTTTGGATTTTTTCCGATTCTCGGATCAAGTAATCCTCGTGAAGGTCCCATACATTGGCACCATACTCTATTGTGGTAGGTCTCGCGAACGTTATATCGCCCCAAGGGAACAAGATTTAACCACAGGTGTCAGGATAGAAAAGTTGAAAAAGATTAGCGTGTGTCAGACTATGTTAGACTCAGCTAGGGGCTCTGTGGTCTCTGCTCAACTCTCCAGAGCTGACAGACCCTGGGCGTTGATCATGTGTATTGGGCAATCTGGGTTTTCAACCAGAAATAAAAGAAATATCGTACTGCCTCTGCTACCTTGTGCAGTCCATCTTCTATAGTGAAAACCACTGTAGGTGTTTCAGATAGTCTCCGTATTGATGTCGGTGTACATCAGGAGTCGGCATTGAGCCCGGTAGTGTTCAACACTGTCATCAACTACCTGATGGAGTAGCTGATGACACACCTGCCGTGGACCATGCTTTACGCAGACGATATTGTTTTTGTTGGTGGATCTTGTCAGGCGGTTGAGGTAGTCTTGGAACGATGGCGAGTAATACTAGAGGCAAATGGATTTAATAAGTCGCAAGAAGACAGAGTATTCTTCAGCTTTGCTCAGCCATGGCAAGCGGGCCCGCATAACACTGTATTCCTTGCTGGAGAACCACTGATGACTAGGATCTGATGCAGAAATCAAGCACCGTATTAGTGTTTGTTGGATGAAATGCGGTATTTTACTGGTGTTCTGTTAGATAAGCGAATGACATTCAAATTAAAGGGCAAAGTGTACAAAACCGCTATCCGGCCTGTCCTCATGTACGGCAGAAGAAAGCATGACCAGCGAAGAGCGAATTCATTTCACAGAGATACGGACTTTGCGATGGCCGGCGGGAATCACTCTATACGACAAAGTCCGCAATGAGCAAGTACGAGGATCATTCAGAATTGTGCCCATCAGCGACAAGATGGAGAAATAAACAGCTCCGCTGGTACGGTCACGTCAGAAGAAGAAATGAACATCGTTTAGTACCGAAAATTCTTGCCATCGAAGAACCGAAGAGAGAAAGGGGCCTCCTGAGGCAACGTGTAAACGAACTGCTGTGGCTGCCTCAAGGAACAGTGAAGTGTCATTAGATCTGGTGCAGGAATGTCGGACATACTCTCTCCGAGTCAAACGAGCTGACCGTGAGTGAGCACGGCTGTAACCGTTTTATGGGTATATATACGGCCAGGAAAGAAGAGGCTGGCGGGGTGTCAATATCGATTTTTTTTTTGGTCTTAACCCACTATATGGCAGAGAAACCGAAACTCTATTTGGAAACCTCTGTCTGAGTTAATTTTTCTCAGCAAACACAAAATATGTCATCATACATTATTTAATATACATTCTGACATAGAAGGATATTAGTAGAATATTAGTTTTAGTGAAGGGTGGTGCAGCTTATGGTCTGGAAATCCGCCTCTGCAGCGCCACCAAATTAGTTAGAGTATGGAGTAAGTAGTTTTATAGAGTTAAGTAGTTTTAAGAGATATGTTTGTTTAGTGTAGGGTGGCGCAGCCCACGGTCTGGTGATCCGCCTGGGCGACGCCACCAAATTAGTTAGGGTTTGTAGTTAGTAGTTTTAAGAGACATAGATTAGATATTGTTTGTTTAAAGTTTTGTTTTGTTTCTGGGTGTTTTGGTGTATTTATTGCCTGTAAGCCGATGGTGTATACTAGGGTGGGCAATAAAGAGATGTTTACTTTCAAACATAGGATATGAAGTGTCGCACTTCTTCCTGTCATTCATAAATCCAACTATCCCTGCCGAGTCTGCGAACCCACAGTCTTCGGACCCAGAGGCCGACACTCTACAACTGATCCACTGAGGGAGCTGATTTTCAAGAGATGGGGACAATGTAACTGTTTCTTCTGATAAAGACATTCTGAATCTGGAGTAGGTTTTGATAAAGGTACTTAATTACGCAGTCTTCATGCAGTCGTCTTGACCGACATTTGTCTCTCAATATGAACCATATGTTATCTTTAAACGTAAAGACGATACGACAAGTTAGATAAGTAAGGCTGACAGCCACCCACAGCTCATTGATAGTAAAGATAGTCAACTCCAAGTCATGACTGTGGTTTGAGCAATGACCTATCGTAAGTTTCAAACTCGAAATTTCAGTAACCATAGCAATACCACTTCAGGCCCTGTGGGCGAGGGGCATAGAATTAGGGTTGCCAAGTTGTTAAGAATGCAACACAGGGCATGTTTGACAACCCAGATGGAGCTGAGCTTCAGAAAACTGAAAACTTAAATTAAACTAAAAGTTTCTTCACGTCACTCTTTCAACAATAGAAAATTGCCTGTTGCAAACTGTTCATTTGGCTTTATATGAATAATTATGCCCAGCAATGGCAGTGGTGGTGGCGTGGTTGTGATGGTGGTGGTTATCTTTTCTAATACGAAGTAGGCCCTAAAACTAGGCAACCATCCTACCTTAACACTAATCAGAGGCAAAACATGAAGGAGTCCGAGCCTCTGAATAACGAAGAAAGAGAAGGGGCCACGAATGGCGTGAAAATGAAGACTCTCCAGGCCTTGCAAACCTAATACCGCCGGGGTCGGATGAGAACAAGAGTTGACCAAGGAAGGTCGGATAGGAAAGGAGAAAGCGAGAGCCAGACACAAATAAGTGAAAGCAATGCCAGACTCAGTCACTATCTGGGATAATCGAATGCAAAATAATCGCTTATTCGATTATAATTCTCATTCGATTATTTTTCGATTATTCATTCGAATGAATGAGGCAATAAAATAGTGAAATTTTTCCATCCGATTATTTTTCGATTACTCCGAAACTCCATTCGAATCAATCGAACAGTGAACTTTTCCGTTCGATTTTTCGATCATTCATTCGGAAATGCAATCGGATGAATGAGGCAATCGAATAGTGAATATTTTTTCCATCCGATTATTTTTCGATTATTCATCCGAAAGTTCATTCGAATCAATCGAATAATGAATTTTTCCATTCGATTATTTTCTCGATTATTCATTTGGAAATGCATTCGAATGAATGAGGCAATCGGATAGGAAATTTTTCCATCCGATTATTTTTCGATTATTCATTCGAATGACTGAGGCAACCGAGTAGTGAATATTTTTCCATCCGATTATTTTTCGATTATTCCTTCGAAACTCCATTCGAATGAATGAGGCAATTGAATAGTGAATGCTTTCGAAATAATCGAAGGAAAAGTCATGTTGTTAAGACAGTAAATTCACTCATTTAGTTTCAACATTTGAGGATACGTTTGCGAAAAAGACGTATTTCAATTTTTCATAAGAGTTCATCTATTCACTTATTTCAATCGATTATCCATCCGACACACTTAAATCGAAAAATTGATTCATGACGCATCCGAATATTCTATGAGATGGAGGTTATTCGATTATTAAAAGAATTCGATTATCCCATCACTAACCCGCGCTCACTAATTGAGAGTTCCTGGGCACCGTCTCAATCCCCTCTCACGACAGGCAAGGGATATCGTGCTTGTACTAAGTGTAAGCATAAGTATTTTCCGGTTTCACTAACAGATGGCGCCAGCGAACAGTACGCAGCGTATGAATTTGACACATACGTCAGTTTGTTCGTCTGACATTAACCTACCAACACACACAAGTTGAGTCCGCCAAACACTAGCGTCTGTGTTGTATCGTTCAGTGATCATGTTTGTGCCCGAAAAAGAACATTTGCGGCACGCATTGCTTTTCTTATTTAATCAAAAGAAAAAGGCTGTGGAAAGTCATCGTTTGCTGGTAGAAACATATGGTAAACATGCTCCATCGATTACAACATTGAGACATGTTTTCGACAATTTAAACGCCGTGATTTCAATGTGAAAGACAGTGCGTGCTCTGGACTTAAACTCAACAGCAATTGGCACAAGCATTAAATGTGTCACAAGAAACAATCAGCAGACGTTTACGAGCAATGAGGAAGATCAATAAACTCGGTAAGTGGGTCCCGCACGATTTTAAAAAACGGCGAATAGAAAATCGCAAAGTCACATGTGAAATGCTGCTTCCAAGAAAATCATTTCTGTACCGAATTGTGGCAGGTGACGAAAAATGGATTTATTATGAAAACCCGAAGCGGAGAAAATCGTGGCTTTCACCTGACGAAGCCGGTCCTTCAACACCAAGGCCAAATCGCTTCGGCAAGAAGACCATACTTTGTGTCTGGTGGGACTAGAGCGGTATTGTGTATTATGAACTCTTGAAGCGCGGCGAAACCGTAAGTGCACAACGCTATCACCAACAAATTATTAATTTAAATCACGCATTGATCGAAAGACGACTGGAATGGGCCAGATGATTTTGTTACACAATGCACCGTCTCACACAGCAAAGCCAGTGAAAGACACCTTGAAATCGCTTGCATGGGACATCCTTCCGCACCCGTCGTACTGCCCCGACCTGGCACCATCTATCACCTCTTCGCATCAATGGGGCACGCGCTCGCAGAGCAGCACTTCAGCAATTTCGAGGAAGTTGGAAAATAGCTCAACGAATGGTTTGCCGCAAACGGCAAGCAGTTTTTTCTGGCATGATATTCATAACTTACCTGAAAGATGAGCGAAGAGTGTAGAAGCCGATGGCCAATATTTTGAATAAACAAAAAAATGATTTTTTCCTTGAAAATTACGTGTTTTCTTCACCACAAAACCGGCAAAAACTTCTTTTTTTTTTTTTTTTTTTTTTTTTTTGCTAGTGGCTTTACGTCGCACTGACACAGATAGATCTTATGGCGACGATGGGATAGGAAAGATCTAGGAGTTGGTAGGAAGCGGCCGTGGCCTTAATTAAGGCACAGCCCCAGCATTTGCCTGGTGTGAAAATGGGAAACCACGGAAAACCATCTTCAGGGCTGCCGACAGTGGGATTCGAACCCGCTATCTCCTGGATGCAAGCTCACAGCCGCGCGCATCTAACCGCACGGCCAACTCACCCGGTGCGACAAAAAAAAAGCATACACCTGGTATTCTACCACCTCTAGCCACAGGGGGAGGAGCTGTCTTGCAGATGCAAGCCAGTTATATTTTCCCACTTTGCTGATCCGATGCATAACCTCTTAGTTTCGCGCGTAGGAGAATATCTGATTTTCAGTGCTTTAGAGGGAAAAATATAACGACCGTTGTTACAACACGAGAATTCACATTCAGTTTAACTTTTGACAGTGTAATGCCTTTGCTTGCCTTTCCTGGTAAGGCTTCGTGTTTACAGGGCACTGTATCTTCTGGTATGCTTAAAAACAAATGTATTATCTTCTTTGAGTTTCCGTCTCATCGTTAGCCTTGACAATATCAAACTATGAGCAATGCCACTAATGCCATTCCTTAAACTCTGCAGTATGTCGCCCAGTAGAGTTCCGGCTTCTGCGTCATCTAGTGGAGTGGAATGGAACACCGAAATTGACACGCAGATAACCTAGATGACCTCAAACCTTAAATGCCTGCTGTCGGTAGATGTGGCCATACGATTACAATTATTATTATTATTATTATTATTATTATTATTCCGTTTCGGCCAACTAAAGACCTCATCATTTCAACTCTTTTCTTCTTCTTCCCTGTTCTATTACTTCAGCCCAGCACTCTCGCATACACCTGTGGTGTTCATTTTCTCAGCAAGGCACGTCTTTCCTGTCATTAGTTTGGGTTTTTTCTTGGAAATCCCTCTGCGATTGACGTTTCTCTTTCAGAGGGCTCTGCTTTTGAATATCTCCGTGTGTGAATCCCACTTCTCTCAGGTCTCTCTCACCTCGGTGAACCAGGTCTTGAAAATAGGTGCAGACTGACTGAGAACATTCGAATCAGGTGAACATAAAATGCAATCCCCCTCATTTTTCAAATTACGTCAGTGATCTTCGTAGTTGTGTCTTCTCCTGTACTCTCCATTTTCTTTGACAGGACCGAGGATTTCGCTCAAAATCCTTCGTACCTTGATTTCCAATTTCTCTATCAGATCTTTACTATTCATTGCGAGGCATTCAGCTTCATATAAAGTATCTGAACGGTTGAACGAGCAGTAGTGTCAGACCTTGGAGTTGAGGGATTTAGATCATTTACTTTGTTTTCTGGTTAATTTGTACGCTATTTCCATTTTCCTGATATGGGATACGAAGGCTTCTTTTCCGGATATAGTGCATATATTCCATTTGTCTAGGTTTTTGAACTTTCGGCTCATTTTATTTTTCACTCTACCACCTCCGACGATCAAACTGTCGGTTCGATGTTCATTGTTGTTGTTTTGGGTCATCAGTGCATAGACTGATTTGATGCAGCTTCCATGCCACCCTATCCTGTGCTAACCTTTTCATTTCTATGTAACTATTGCATCCTACAACTGCTCTAATCTGCTTGTCATATTCATACCTTGGTCTACCCCTACCGTTCTTACCGCCTAGACTTCCTTCAAAAACCAACTGAACAAGTTCTGGAGTCTTAAGATGTGCCCTACCATTCTGTCTCTTCTTCTCTTCAAATTTAGCCAAATCAATCTCCTCTCACCAATTCCATTCAGTACCTCTTCATTCATGATTCGATCTATCCATCTCACCTTCAACATTTTTCTGTAACACCACATTTCAAAATATCCTATTCTTTTTCTTTCTCATCTAGTTATCGTCCCATGTTTCACTTCCATACAATACCACGCTCCAGATGAAAGTCTTCAACATTATTTCTAATTCCTATATCAATGTTCGAAGCGAGTACATTTATTTTCTTAAGAAAGGCCTTCCTTGCTTGTGCTACTCTGCATTTGTTGTCGACTTTACTTGTGCCATCATTAATAATTCTACCACCCAAGTAATGATATTCATCAACTTCCTTTAAGACTTAATTTCCTAAATCACTTAACTTCATTCGACTACATTTCATTACCGTACTTTAGTTTTGGATGTAGTTGTAGATCAGGATTGATTGATTGATTGATTGATTGATTGATTGATTGATTGATTGATTGATTGATTGATTGATTGATTGATTGATTGATTGATTGATTGATTTTCATCTTGTAGGCCTTCTCCTTCTCCAAGACTCTATCTATACCAATCAGCAATTTATCCTGATCTTCTGCAGATTCAGATCAAAATGACAGTATCATCGGCAAGTCTCAGAGTCTTGATTTCCTCTCCTTGGATTGTGATTTCTTTTCCACCGTTATGAACTCTTGTTTTCTCAAAGGAGATCTCAATGCCTGCCTTCACCGCCAGCAGATGGCTGATTTGTTTGGCAGCTATGTTCAGGGAATCAGAGAAGATCGCGAGATGATATTCGAATGCCAGACAGTCAATTGTGAAGTTCATGCTCCTATATTCCAGTCTGACCCCATTCTCGGCCCCAACTCATCTCTTGAGTTCTATGCTCCTCAAGGATGAGTTTCTCGAGTGCACAGTTGACGAGTACAGGTGACAGCTCTTATCCTTACAGCACTCCTTTTCCGATTTCAAAAGCGCCTGGTATCTCTTCCCTGAATTTTACCTTCGAAGTGGTTTTGGTTACATGAATGCTCTCGTTATGTTGTTTAAGTTCAATTCTTTCAGGATACCGATTAAAGTGCCACAATCAATCGTGTCGTAGGCCTCGAATTCAACGAAAATCACCACGAATGTTTTCCTTCTATTATTACACACACCTGAAAAATTGATTTATACGTAATTTGGTGTGCTTCGTCTTCTTTCGTTTCTCCCTCTTTGGGGAAAGTTCAATCAATCATTTCTCTGTGTGTTGTTCTTTTCTTAGTGCCCAGTATTTCTTCATTCTTTCTGATCTTCCTTTCCTCTCCTCTTCCGAGATAATAGGTTTGCCTTTTTATGTACATTTGTCTTGGAACCTTATATTTACGTCTTTAATTATTACTTTAACTTTTCGATCGAATAGTGAATGTGCTGCAATGTTTAATTCTACTAGGTCTTCTTCAGTTTCTTTAAACCACTCGGGTTATGTTTTGTGGTTACGGGAGAAGTCAAAGATTTGTTTGGTTAATCTATTAGAGTTCATTCTGAGAAGATGACCGTAAAAATGTATCCTTCTTTTTCACATAGTATCTGAGAGTCTTTCAATTTTCTTGAAGATTGTTTCATTCTTGATGTAAGTTATATTATCTTATTATCCTGAAATTTTGATCCCATGATCTTTCTTAAAAATGTTCTTTCTTTTAGCTCGAGTTTCTCCATCTGGCATTTAAAATCCATGTTTACTGTTTCTGCTGAGTATAGTGCTTCTGGTTTAATCATGTTTTATAATGTTTAAATTTTGAACCCCCCCGAAAGGAATTTATTGTTGTATATATATTTTGTTCGTTGGAAGGCCAGTTCAAGTTTATTTTTCCTGGATTCCATTGCTTTGTATTCCGCAGCATTCCAACCAATCCATTCTCCGAGATATTTGAATTCTTTTACTATTCCAATCTTTTGTTCTTGGACTTTGTCTCAATCATTACTGATCTGCGTTTAGGGCAGTCGTCTAGGTGGTAGATTCCCTATCCCTTGTTTTCCTAGCCTTTTATTAAATGATTGCAAAGAAATGGATATGTATTGAACATCTCCCTTGGTAAGTTATTCCAATCCCTAATTCCCCTTCCTGTCAATGAATATTTGCCCCAATTTGTCCTCTTAAATTCCAACTCTATGTTCATATTGCGATCTTTCCTACTTTTAAAGACACCACTCAAACTTATTCGTCTACTAATGTCATTCCACGCCATCTCTCCACTGACAGCTCGGAACATACCACTTTGATGTATTTACGTGGGTGTTTGTTGTTTGGTGTGCTTATTTTAATAACTTTACTAGATCACGTAGCGATTCTTTTACGATACATGTTAACGAGTAACTTTCATACAAATTAAAGTGGAAGCATGAAGTCACAAAAATAAATTAAAAGTTAGACATCAATCACACTCAATCAGACGTTACCACTGATCTGCATTTAGGGCTGTCACCCAGGTGTCAGATTCCCTATCATTTTTATCTAGTCTTTTCTGCACAAATTGCAGTAGACACACCATGGTGCTCTTTCGAGTGTTAACGTACGGGCTTGAGATCATAGGAGAATTTCTGAGTGTGAAGCAATTAGAAGATCTGGAAAAGATAAAATCCAGATACCTGAAGCGAGTCCTGAGTATATCAAAGACGACAAGATCTCGACTTATTTACGAGCTTGCGAGAGAAACTTTCCTGATTGAGGACTTGAGATACAATCTTATTTTACCAGGAGGTGCAAAATATGATAAACTGATGCATAAACTAAGAGAGAAAAAAGAGGACATTCGGGACGATTTCTACTCAACGGAGGCCATGACGATCGGAAATGGATGGAAACGGGCTACCAACTGAGACATATAGTCACGAGATTAGCTGTTCACGGACTCCACTTAAAACTAAGTATTTCATGAACCAAACATTAACTATGTGTGCAGGCTATGTGACCAAATACAGTATGTGAAAAATACCATACCCACAAGTGTTCCTCGAGGTCTCGCTCGATTAGTGAGTTTATCAAGGACTAACACTTACATAGAGCGCATTCGTCATTACGTTATTATAATTAATGTTAAATGTTATAGGCACCACATGAAATCACACAATTTTGTACTGACGATTAATGATAGGCTTCCTCTATGCACATTGTGCGCAAAAAATTGTTATTATAAGTGAGATATCTCATATTTACACGCCTGAGAGTTACGAAATAGACAACAAGGTTGTCATCCTGATCATATATGGTGGAGTGGGAATACAATAGAAAAAATTAAATCTGAATGTCTAAAAATGGTTTCATGTGAATGTATTTTGGCAGAAAAACATTTTATCACAATTCACTGTATAAATCCCTATAATGTCTTGCTCTCGTACACTCAGATCTCTTCCAGCTACTTGTACTCTTGTACGTAGACTATGGCTACCATTTCACGGAAGGTATAGGCCTAGTTGTAACTGAATTCGAAAAGGAGAAATAATATAGTTCAACCAATCAATCAATCTCATCATTGTCATTCTATCAACTGATTACCTAGTCTTTTCTTAAAATGATTTCAAAGAACCTGGAAATCTATTGAAATTTATCTTAATAGATTATATTCCAATCCCTAATTCCTTTTTCTATAAATACTTGCCCCAGTGTGTCCTCTTGAATTCTAATTTATCTTCATATTATGATATTTTCAAAAGCTCTACTCATGCTAATTTTTCTACTAATCTCATTCCATGCCCTGTCCCCACTGATAGCTCGAAATATTCCGCTTAGTCGATCAGGTAGTCTCCTTACTTCGAAGTCTTTCCAGAACAAAGTTTGCAACATGCAACATTTTCGTAACGCTACTCGTTTGTCAGAAATCACCCAGAACAAATCGAGCTGATTTTCTTTGGTTGTTATTTTTTTTTTTTTCAGTTCGCGTATCAAGTAATCCTGCTGAGCGTCCCATACACTGGAATCATACTCTAATTGGAGTCTTCCTAGAGACTTGTACTTCCTCTTCTCACGCCCTCATAACTAGAGCCCTGTGGGGATATACAAAATATTATCCGCATCCGCGGTTATTGTAAATATTGACATAATACAACAGACCGGACACCTAGCATCAGAACTCGTTTATTAGAAATTTTCTCTGAGGACTACTGACATATTGAGTGGTTCTCTTTCGGAACATTTGTTCCTTTCACTAAATGCGGGCAGGCGTCAGTTAGGATTAGGTCAGATGTACGGCTTCATGGTCTCAAGGCTCTTTATATATCGCCATTCTTCCATATAAATGTCAAGGGTCCCCTAATCACAGGCTAAAATAGGATGATACCTGAGTGAAAATCAATAAACTTCATTATTTACAAATTGTCAGCAAAATTATCCACACTGGCATAGAGTTTGTATCCGCCAAGACACTAACTTTGCGGATATCAGCATCTGTACAGGGCTCTACTCACAACCATATGAAGAGATCTGTAATCTACTATTATTGAGTTATTACGTATCTTCTATACTCTGAGTGGGCTTAATTTTGACTGGAATGTTTTTGTTTGTTTTTTGTTATATTTACGCTATTCTCGGAGTGTGCTTAATGTTGATTGGAACGTTTTATTATTATGGTTACTCTATTCTTGGTTTTCAGTATATTAGAGGTAATTTTCCCGTATTTCCATATCGTATTTCCATCGTATTAACACAGAATCTGATCTATAATACGTATGCGTTAAATATTTTACGACTTCACGTTTGTTTATATTGCACCGTTCAGAATTGGCAACACTGTCTGAGAAACGTCAGGACTAGGCAGCGGGCGACTCGACTGTAACGAGGTTGTAAAGCAACAATGCAGCAAACCAAGAAACACAACTTGTCATTGTTGATGAAACAGGAAGAGAAGGGTTGCATATAGACCCTATAGTGTGAAAATAAAACTTATATTCCAAGGATATGTCACTCTGCGAGTGTTAGTAGAGTTCATCAAGGAGAGATGCCTTGAGATGTTTTGAGGATAACCAATTTCTTGAGAAATGAGGGTTTGAGTTCGTCATAAAGCAAGCATGCTTAGCTGAATGTTTTCTATATACTGGCCTAGTTAGCGGTGCCATATCATTAGTATTTTATATTTTAGACATTTATTTTAATAAAAACCCACCGCGAGCATCGCGGTAACATGACGATTATATCGGAATGCTAGTTTCATGTCACTCAGGGAACAGAGATAATTCTCAAAGTATATTGGTTATGATTATCAAGAAATAAACGTATAAGTGAATAATGGAATGCTGACTCCTGCATCACAGTTCTTCAGTACAGTTATTGTACATGCTTTCTGAATTAGTACAGGTTTCATGTAACAATTTATCGCAAGAGGTTCATTGACTTCAGTCTATCAGAGGTCCGTTTTTATCACGATAATTGAGGGCACACTCAGCAAAATAGTCACTGTCATGCTTTGTCTAATAGATCTTCGGTGAATGGATTTCTTGCTCATATATATCTCTCGTCGAGCTCTTGCATCTTCTGTTTTACGGTTAGACACCAGTCTCATTCTGTTCCAGAACGAGGGAAAACATTGAAATTAATCAGATACTTTTTACTTTGTCAACCCGTGACTTGCTTTTGTCACCTTTCTTCTCTAAAGGTCGCTTCAAAACTCCCTATGGGATGCCATAATCTTGGGAATATCTAAAACAATACATCCCACCGGTCCTTCCGTATTTCCTGGTTGTTTGTAGACTGCCTCCAGTTTCTGCCACGTGAACAGTATGACAGTTTCGGAATCAAGTGACGCTTGCAAGAAGTACTGTGAAATATACAGTAAACTCAACATATTATGCCATTTGCCTATTGCACTTGGTTCATAATTTGCTAGGCACTTTCAGGCAAGTGTGTGTTGTTAACAAGTACTCAGTTATAATTCTTACGTTGAATTTCTTGATTTCAAAGTGGGGAAAACATATCACACAGCCTCAGACTCAGTGGACTTTTCGGCCGGTCTAAGCGAGGAAGTGCACGACAAGTTGGTATTGCGATCTGTTGATACCCGACAGAACTACACAGCTATAAGCGTCTTACCCCAGTGGATATCTTCCCCCTATCCACTCTAAATATAGATTTCCTATAATAATACCATGGCAACTCAAGTTCTCCTGTATTAATGGCATCAGTACAGTAAGATAAAGTTGGAATTCAAGAAGACAAATTGGGGCAAATATTCGTTTATAGGAAGGGGATTTAGGGATTGGAATAACTTGCCAAAGGAGATGTTCAATAAATTTCCAATTTCTTTGAAATCATTTAAGAAAAGGCTAGGAAAACATAGATAGGTAATCTGCAACCTGGGCGGCTGCCCTAAATGCAGATCAGCAGTGATTGATTGATGAACCAATCTGTGAATAAGAAACCCTGTCCCATAAGTATAAACCGTTTCAAAAGAGTATAATTAGTATGGTGGTGTGTCACATATAGAAAAACTAAATTTACTGCTCAGGTAGCGTGTTCTTGATATCGCCTTTATTTGTTTAACCACAGTTATTTACAAGTCCACTCGTGTTTGAATTTTTCACTAAATAGTTTTTACTCACGAACGTAATCGAACACGTAGCCCTCTGATACACCAATCTCTCGTACTCCAACACGACCTCCCACAGCACGGTATCGTTTCAGAACAGTTCACTTTTACAAGTAACTAAGCGTCGTTGAACTAGTCGTGCGAAGCGAAGCGAAAACAAGTTATTTTATTCCCTCTCCTCATACGAGGAGGGGCGGGCCATCAGCTCAACGAAGGAGCTCTTCGGCCATAGAAAGGAAAGAATCAATGAAGAAGATAAAGTGTAGGGGGTGTGTGTCGTACACACCAGAGGGGAAAATAGTTAATGAAGTTGGCGTAAAGGCACCGTCACAAGAAGCCGGGACCCAGGAAAGACCCGCAAAGCACCCCACGCAGACAAACCCCCACAAACACCATGGGAAGAGGGACGAGAAATTTATTGACTTATTGACGTATCTCGGGTGCGCAAGTCGAAATAGATACAATTTTACATAGAGTTACAAATTAGTTCACATATATTGAGCTGGAACAATGGGGGGGGGGGGGTTCGGCGGAAAGGTGGAGTAAGGAGTGGGATAGTATTGCGACATGAGGTAATAGAGGGTTGTGGTAATGTTAGTTATTGAGGTGGCGAGAAGGCGAAGTAGGTCCATGATGGGGAGGGGCGGTAGAAAAACGGGTGGCTGTGGGGCAGGTTGGTAGATGGCTTGCGGAGGTGGGGAGGGTGGCGGGGCGGGTGGTGAGCTAGCAGAAGAGGCAAGAGGAGGGGGGTAGTCGGTACGGGGTAGGGAGCGAGAGTGCTCCACGCGGTAAGTTCGCCTGCGAAATCGGACGCCGGTAGTGATGAGATGGTCGACGTCGGCAGCTGATGATAGTTGTAGGCGAACCATGAACGTCGGGCCGTTGGAGTTGAAGATACGGTACGCCCGACCGGCTGGGACGCCTGCACTTTGGAGATCTTGCAGTAGATCCTGTTCGCTGATGGCAGGGTCAATGCCCCAGATGACACAACTCCGGGATGGAGACGGCTGTTGGGCGACAGTAGAAGTGTTCTTGTTCCGGGGAAAGTGACTGAGCTGCGACGGTGGCATCCAAGAGGTTGGCAGGGGGGCTGCTGGGGACGGGGTAAATTAGGAGAGAGGGGGGTGGCAGGTATGGACATGATAGGGGAGGAGTGGCTAGTGGTAGGAGTAAGAGTAAAAGTGGACGGGGCAGTAGTGGCAGAAGTGGTTATGGTAGTGGTGATAGTGGTAGAAGTGACAAGCGTAGACGGGAATGTACGAGATGGGGGGGGGGGGGTGGAAACAGAGGGAGCACGGGAAGGATTAAAGAAGAGTTGACTTAATATGGACTCAGTAGGGCGGACCACGTCATAGGGCCGGCCGTCGATGGTTACACCTCTGGTTTGACAGGCTACTTGGTCGGTGACATCCCGGAAGGTGATGAGGATCTGCGGTGCAGGCCCAGAGGTGAAGTAATCCCGGAGTCGGATGACGTCGGCGACTGGACAGCCGGACTTGCGGAGTTCCATGAGAAGGTAGGAGTCCTCGAGAGAAATGTCCACATCCTTGATGAGGCTGTAACAAACCATGGTGGAGAGGGGAGGCGACAGCCAACTAGGCGTCTGCCCGTTTAATTATTCTTGGGCCGACTGAGCTGCAGCAGAGAAGAGTGCCACCCAGCCGAAAAAAGTGTGGACATGCGACGTACGAACTAGTCGTAATCGTCTGACGGACTCACGGACTCGCGACCGTCTAGTAACTGCTTGTGTTCACTTGCGACTGGCTCATGTCTAGAAAATGACACATTGTCGACTTTGCTCTTTATACAGTGGATAATTCTCGTACTTTCCACTTCCATATCAATCCGGGCGCTTGTTTCATTATGAACCAGCTTCTAGCTATTTCTAAGGATCTTCCTTCATGCGCCCTCAACAATTGGTCGGGGATATTGTTTTGTCTGCTGCTGGCCCCGCACACATTGTCGCCGCTGTGCCGATATTGGAACCATCTGCCGTCCACACTACACTCTCGGCCTTCATTGTTAGATTATTATTGTGATTCTGTAAACATTAAAAAATTAAAATATTTCACGAAAACATGGTAGGCCTAGTAATGGAATTTTTAAATTATATTTCTGAATTTGGTATACAAAAATCTGTAAATATAAGACTATTTTACTTTTCAAGCCACATTTTCGATTGTCGACCTTATTATTATTATTATTATTGTTATTATTATTATTATTATTAGTTGGAATGAAATGATTGTTAAATGTGCTACCACACCAACCCACAAATGCTACAAGAAGAACTGAAAATAAAGGAAGTGAGGTAATTTCAAGTCTTGGTCGGCGGATGCAGAATGGGTCTCGGCCTACAAGTGGGCACGGCTGGTCCGTGGTCCGACAGCTCTGCACTCTGACCGGCCAACTGAACAGAGGAGGGGTTGTCACGCCTCTACCGTGGCTCTACACCTGTGCATTCGGGAGACGGGGAGGGACTGGTCCTTACCGTCGGCTGTCCTGAGATTGGTTCTCCATGGTTTTCAATTCTCCTGCACTAAGGCGAATGCTGGGACAGTTCCTAGTATAGGCCACGATCGCCAACCCTCTCACCTTCACCACACATATCCTTTTCCGATACAAATCTCCTGTCATGAGAGACGGCGTCGCCGTCTAATAGGCCCGCCTCCCCCTTCAGTGGGGGGGGAAGGGGGAAGAAAAACAATTTAGTAATAGTTCAAGTCTTCCCTGAAAGCAATACCGCCAAGGAGCTCTGAATATACGATAAAGCGACATAACATTGTAAGCGGACGAGTGGTCAAGTGTTGAAGTAGCACGACTGGCAGATGTGCGGAAAATTAGTCTCATGGCCATTAGTGAGCCACTTAATTGTCAAACAGTACCGCAGGAGAGGGAGAAGAGCCTTGTTGAAGGTGGGAAGTCCTCGGCTCGCGTTCGCACGAGGTTTATTAATACCCACGAGAACGCTGTATCCGAACTTCATTTTCGATATCAGAAATCTCTTAACTCAGTTTCACTATTAATTTGTAATTCAAGGAGATAAACTGGGGAAAATATTCGTTTATAGGAAGAGGAGTTAGAGACTAGAATAATCTACCAAGGGAGATGTTCGAAAATTTTCAAATTAATTGAAATTGTTTAAGAAAGGACTTGGTAAACAACTGATAGGGAATCTGCCACCTGGGTGACTGCCTTAAATGCAGATCAGTGGCGATTAATGATTTTATTCCCTGAAGTCATAGGCTGTTCCTCGAGTAGTGTCCACAGTTGTAATACACGTGCAGATACAGAACCCCTTTTTAGATAAATCTCGATAAGAATCACAGACCCTTTGGCTGCTTCTTTTGTTGTTATGAAGAATAGCGCGATGGTTAGGCTCCTTCCCACTGTGTTTGATCAGACATACACAAATTAAACTTGGATGAATGATCAATGGACATATGTGGGATGTCGTAATAAAACTATCGATCTCACATTTATGGATTTCCTTCGTATCGGTAAATGCACTTTATGTGCCATTACTTTTAATACAGATGCATTCAATAATAATAATAATAATAATAATAATAATAATAATAATAATGTCATTTTGCTTTATGTCCCACTAACTACTTTTACGGTTTTCGGAGACGCCGAGGTGCCAGTAAAAGTACCGACACGAGGCTGACGTATTTTAACACCTTCAAATACCACCGGACTGAGTCAGGATCGAACCTGCCAAGTTGGGGTCAGTTTTGAAGTGGCAAAATCCTTGTTAAAAGTTGATTTGAATATAATCCATCCACTGCAGAACTAGCAATCTCTACTACCAGTGTCACTGTAGACATAACCATCTCCACAGTATCCAATAGCATTGTTGGATTACGGCCATGTGATTAGCTAACATCTGTGGCAGTATCGGCAACGATGACAAGTTTGGGTGTGGATATTTTGTGTTAATTTTCATCAAAATTGTTCAAAGACCAGTAAAAGAAGGAAAATTACATAATGTTAAGTCATTACTGATTAAGCACTTTGGTGATGAATGACAACGAAATTAAGATCTTCAGCACTACTACCTTATGATTTATCTTTAATTAGTAAATTAAACCTTATTTTCTGTTTAATCATGTCTGTCTGTTAGGTCATCAGCCCAGAGGCTGGTTGGATCCTCAAATAGCGCCCTCAAAGAATATGCAGTTATAGAAAAGTCGCAAAAACCAATGGCAGAGCCCAAATGAGGCGTACTAAGCAAGATGAGGTGTGAGGTAGTTTGCCATTACTTTCCTCACTGGGCCAGAATGTGCCACTGCAGCACGACTGACCCTATGAGCAACACCTTTCATAACACTCAGACACTAATTGTGCTTCGAATGTCATTATTCAGCACCACCCATACCCCAGCAACTTCCATATAGTCACAGCCATGGATGAGACTGGGACTTCGGTGGAAGCTACACTTTGCTCTAGCCTGTACCAAGAGATAGATACAAAAGTACTGAATCCAAGAAATGGCAACAGGCGGACGTTTAATCATACTATTGTAATTTACATTCCTCTCAAAATAAACTTAGAAATCTGATAGGACATCGATTCAACATGATTCATAATTAGGTTACATCCCTGAAAATCCACAGCCTGTTTCCAGTCATTCGACCGGGTCAGGAATGGAATGAATGGAGCCCCCATCTAGCAGCGAGGATAGGAAATGTGCCGGCTGCCGAAGCCTGTCGCACCTCTCTGGGGCAATGATAAATGACTGACAGATGAAATTAAATGTTAATGGAGAGTGTTGCTGGAATGAAAAATGACAGGGAAAACCGAAGTGTGCTCGGAGAAAAACCTGTCCCACTTCCGCTTTGTCCAGGAAAAATCCCACATGGAGTGACCGGGATTTGAACCATGGTATCCAGCGGTGAGAGGCCGACGCTCTGCCACCTGAGCCACGGAGGCTTTTACATCCCTGAATCATCAAAATTCACTGCAAAGACAACAATATCCACAGTAACAGCAAACCTAGTAATCTCAATGTTATAATCGGGTATAGTTCCACAACAATGAAACTTCTATTATTTAGATTGATGCTTTCATGGCCCGCAACTATTGACTTGATAATAAACCTTTTGGGCTTTTTTTGTGTCAAGAAAACGAGGTGTAGGGGTTAGTGTGATTAGCTACCACCCCCGCAAGCCCGGATTAGATTCCCAGCTCTGCAACGAAATTTGAAAAGTGGCACGAGGGCTGGAGCGGGTTCTACTCAACCTCGGGAGGTCAACTGAGTAGAGGGGATTCGATTCCCACCTCAGCCAACCTCGAAGTGGCTTTCTCGTGGTTTCCCACCTCTCCTCCAAGCAAATACCGGGGTGGTACCTAACTTAAGGCCACGGCTGCTTCCTCCCCTCTTCCTTTTCCATCCCTTTCAAGCTTCCCATTCCTCCATAAGGCCCCTGTTCAGCATAGCAGGTAAGGCCGCCCGGGCGAGGTACAGGTCATCTTCTCCAGCTGTATCTCTGAACAAATGTGTCATGCTCCAGGACACTGCCCTTGAGGCGGTAGAGGTGGAGAAGTGGGATTCCTTGCTGAGTCCGAGGGAAAAGCCAACCCTGAAGGGTAAATGAAGAAAGAAATTATGCAACAGGTTTTCAAGGAAAAACCTGTTTGATCTTTAAGTCGCTAGCTTAAACATGTAAAGTGACATCCATTTTTACTTTTAAAGACTACAGCTAGACCAAAACCACTTACATGTGTTACTGTCTGCAATTTTAGGATCGGACATGAAAAATGATAATTATATACATTCGCAAATAACATAACAATTATAGGCTACATGAATTATAGTCAATGCAACCATATTTACATTTAATTCGATTAGGCCCACATATATTATATTTTGTGTAATTAGAGATGTGTGATTAGGTATGTACAGTGACAACTATGCACGAACCATAATTACAAATACTATATTATGTACATCCACGTTATTCAAATGTTCTGATATTCCTGCCCATCACTTTTGAAAATATCATCCAGGTCTGCTCGTCTCGTCGAACAACCAACTGCTTGCTTCTAATAAAATGAGTAATATCAACGAGTACATAATTTTCCACCGTCGTACAATCAAGAAAAGTTTTCATAAAAACTGAAGTAAACATATGGAAATATAACCTAACTTAACAACTCATACTTACATTTCTTTATTTTTCGAAAATCATAACAAGACTTTGAAGGACTTTGCTGTCTGTAATTGAACGAGTGAGTGGAATAAGGATATTTTTTTTTAATGGGAAATTACTTTGAGATAGCTATTTTGTTGCCATTATTGTGTCTGCTATCCAATGAATGGAGAAAGTGGAATATTCCAATACACCTTCAATAATAAAATTGGCATTACAAATTTTGTTTTGAGAGAAAAAGAGAGAATATTGCAGGAATGTTATCCTTTTTCCACTCAAGATACATTATGGTTTTAGATGTTTAGAAATAGCGGGAGATTGGGTCGACAGTGAGAACTGGATTTGTTGACAACTTCTATAACAATGCAAGTTGGAGCTTCTGCAGAATCGCAGTTACACATTTATTAAGGCTGTTTTTGACACTCGCCATGAATGACGGATTCTCGGTCCCCAACCAATACTATCCGATTCGAGGACATAATTTTTTGTCCTGTGACAATAAGTTCTAAATCGTCAAAGTTCTTTAAATATTGGATCGGATTTATTCGCCAGAAGAGCATCATTAAAGCATTCGAACTGCAAGGAAACACAGAATCCCTTTTGTAGTCAAGAGCGTCCAAACCAACCAAGTGCTGAACTTCAAACATTGATGGCCTCGCTATTTCAAGACGACATCCAAGGACAAAGAGAGAAGTGGCTGTCCCTTCAACATTAGTAGCCTACATACATACATCTGGAGTACACTACTAAATTGAAAGAATATGTGAAGGCCCGTAAATTCATCGATGGTCTGGTGAACTGGACTTTCAAGCTAAAGAAATAATAGATGCGGTACTCCCGAAAGACAAAGCGAATAATGGGAAAGTCCCTATCAGTTCTAACAAGGAAAGTATCAGGTAGGAGAGGTCGACCGTGCGGTTAGGGGCGCGCAGCTGTGATCTCGCATTCGGGAGACAGTGAGATCGAATCCCACTGTCGGCAGCCCTGAAGATATTTTTCCGTGGTTTCCCATTCTCACGCAAAGTAAATGCTGGGGGTTTACCTTAATTAAGGCCACAACTGCTTCCTTCCCATTCATAGACCTTTCCTGTGTCGGTGTGACGTAAAAAAATAGCAAAAAAAAAAGGACAACGTGCGGAAAATCAGCCTCCAAATTTAACTGCAAGTCTCCGAAATCGTACCTGGAATCCTGGTACGTAAGCATGTAGGTGGCGCAGCTGTACATCACTGAGCCAGCTCGGAGTTGTGATGTGGCGGGACGTATATGCATGCAGTCTCTCGACCCGCTCTGAAGCTGTATTGTTTCACTCACTTGTCATTAATTTTATTACTCATTAACTGACAGCACTCGTATAAAGATATTTTGAGACATAACCGCTTACTACTAGAAGCCTACTGCAGTTACCTAATAGTATTTCAATACGACGTGTAGTTTGGGCTACAATCAGATTTTTCCGTTTTCCCAAAAACTTGGTACGGTAAATGGAATGTTATCCTTTTTCCACCCATCATCAGTGTCTAAAGGCAAAGCCTTGTCTATGCAACTATTCTTTCCTGTCCTCAGCTCCTCGCTTCATTCCATAATAAGAACCATAATGGAGACTGTGTGCTAAGTCTTGAAGGAAATTTTTCCTCGGTCGAACTCGGCCTTTCTTCCCCGTGACTTTTCCTTCCAGCAGATTGGTAAGAAAGGTGTTGTGTCTCAAGATGTGGTCAGTGAGTTTAGCTCTTTATATCGTCAAAATCGGTTCTCTCTTCCCTCGAATTTCTGTATAATTATAGCGCAAATACTGCACCTTCCAGCGATCTTTCCTCAAACTACTATACGCGACCCTTTTCTTGAGCACTGAGAAGTGCTGAATCCGTAGACCTCGGTTATCTTCGACATCCATATTGGCAACCTTTGAAACACAAACTATGAATCGCTTATGCATCGCTGTGCGACATCTGGCGTACACTTTACGAACTAGTACTGTTGTTGTTTACACAGCAAAGCCAAACTATATAATTCATGCTAGGATCATTATTCGCATCGAGAAATGTTATATAATGTTAAATAATGTATGTGTTACACAGTTGTTGGCGTAAGATAATACATGTTTAGAAACTTCATATCGATCGATCATATTATCGCTTCAATTCAGATTTCATTTCCATCCAGTTGGCAGTATAACCGGAACCGGTAGCGCTCCCTCCTTACTCCTCACCCCGTACAAATCGGGCTCAAGAAAAGGTTCGCGTATAATAATTTAACGTATGACGTTGTATGATTTCATAGCTGTTGACGCACGGTTTTTAGTGTCCACTTCGAGCCACCAGAGTGAGCTGCAGTCGTTGTCGCAAGTTTTCACTCCTGCTTTTCGCGATTATCTTTACAACCTATTTGCCTATATCATGCCCCGTGGTCGAGGGGTAGCGTGCCTGCCTCTTAACCGGAGGCCACAGGTTCAATTCCCGGCCAGGTCAGGGATTATTACCTGGATCTCAGGGCTGGTTCGAGGTACACTCAACCTACGTGATTATAATTGAGGAGATAACTGACGGTGAGTTAGTGGACCCGGTCTAGAAAGCCAAGAATAATGGCCGAGAATATTCGTCGTGCCGACTACACGGCACGTCGTAATCTGCAGTCCTTCGGGCTGAGTAGCGGTCGCTTGATAGTCCAAGGCCCTTCGGGGCTGTTGCGCCATGGGGTTTGGTTTATATCAAGCTTTTTTTTTTTTTTTGCTCACTCTAAAGACCTACAAATCCACTTGGTATGATTTTATTTTTACTTTTTTACAATTACGTTTGCGTCGCACTGAAAGGTTAAGGTCACCCCTTATTGAGCACACTATCGTTACACACTGTTTCTATTACACTCACGATAGCTGCTACAGTCGCTGACTCTACGACTGCCCTCAGTTCACAGAGTAGGGCCTTCACACACACAGCACTCTAAGCCAGTACACACAATATTCCGTCCCCGAAGGTACGCTGACTCCTGTCCAGCAACTCACTCGACACTCCGACGCAACAACAACCCCTCGTTCAGACTCCGATGGGACACTAGCGACAGCCAACAGCGCTGTGGCCCTCAGCCCAGCCACCGAGCCCCGACATACCGAGTGAACTCCTACTCCAACACTGTTTCTTTTATAATTGTCTTTCCGTTGCACCGACACAGATATGTCTTATGGCGACGATGGGATAGGAAAAGGCTAGGAGTGGGTGGGAATCGGCCGTGGCCTTAATTAAGGTACAGCACCAGCATTTGCCTGTTGTAAAAATGGGAAACCAGAAAATATTTTCGGGGCTGCCGACAGTGTGGTTCGAACCTACTATCTCCCGAATGCAAGCTCACAGCTGTGCACCCCTATCCGTACGGCCAACTCGCTCGGTATAACACTGACAGTCCCACACTGAGTGACTATTCACGGCTAGCCTATTGTTTATACCTCGGGTGATGTGTACCGGAATATTCGCGATGTGACTAGAGACGGAACAATCTCACAGAAATGTTTACGGAAACCAGACGAAGAGAACTGTACACGGGAAGGCCAGCCATGCCCTCCAGGCCGGCTGAGAGCTCCCTGGTCGGCTGACTCACTAGTCCTTTCCAGGAAGTACCGAAAGGGCCACGACATGGCTGGCACGTAACAGTATGTATGTATGTATGTATGTATGTATGTTAAACAATGACTAATTCATACATGTGTGTGTATGTTCCAGATTGTGAACCGGTACAGCTGTGGTTCTTGGGGCGCCATGGAACGAGGTACCCGAGTGCCGGTAACATCGCGGAATTGAGGAACCTGACGACACTGAGAGATCTGATCGTCCGTAACCATGAGACTGGGGCCAAGGGTAAGTGTGATAACCTGTAGAGCTTTAAGTAATGCGTATACATAGGAGATAACCAGTAGTCCAATAATTCATGTAGTCCGTGATTTAGTTGGAACAAAATATTTACAGGAACTCACCTTATTAATTCAGCAATTTGCAAATGGACTCGTTTTGGGTGTCATTTTTCCGGCAAGTTGTTTCATCAGCTGAACGTTTCTCCTTTCGTAGCCATGACTTGACACATATGGTTGTGGGTCAAATATATGCACAGGAGGTCCAACGCTGCTTATGAAAATAAGTCCGCTTGATCTTGCAACTAGCAGCCTATTTCTCTTTTCGGCGTGGATCTCATTCATGGTACTGAAAGCTCTTTCAGCTTCTGCTGAAAAGATGGAAATGGTCTTGATTAAAGGCATCAGCTCCACTGGAATTTCCTTGGTCTCGACATACTTTCTAAAAGCATTAATGTACCTCCTCTTGTCTGACATGTGGAAAAAGTCACAAAGGTTACCAACACTCATCACCATAGCAGATATCCAAAGTAGAAGTGGAGGTTCGATATTAGTCCGCTACAGTACACTCATGACGTTTCAGCGCTATGTATAGATTATAAGATATTCTTACTGAATGTAAAAATGTTACGTCATTCTAAAGTGGGAAAATATTTTCGGAACGGCGTTCCGGCCTTTTCCGGTCCAACTAAACCACTGCACGTAGTCACACAACTGTGTATGGGTAGAGGCATGATTTTTCGCATGAATTATAAACGCGGCAAAACATATTTTGACGCGATTTTGAGGTATCATAAGTAATCATATGAATCTGATTTTAAAAAATGGTGATATTATATTTGCGAATTACAGTGATTGAAAATCCTAGGATCAAAATGCGAGATGGCATTTCAATTTTAAAAATAAACCACAGGAAATAAATATAAAATCACTGAAAAGATCACAGATGCAATCAGAATCCTAGGGCCACCTACAGTATATAGTATATAGAATGGATAACAACAGGCTGACAAAGAAACTTCTAACAATAGCACTATCCATGGAAAACCACAACAGTGTACAAGAAATTGGTATTACAGATGAAATAATTCAAGAACGAACAACGTTTAGAAGCATAGTAAGCAACAAACATAAATGTTCAGAGAAACCTAAAAGAAAATGTACAGATGGACAGAAGAACGAAAAAAGAAACTCAGAGAACGAATGAAGAGATAATGGGAAGAAGAGGAGAAACATTGTGCTAAATAAGCTCAAACGCGCTCCTTAATTGGCTATAACAAATTAATAATAATAATAATAATAATAATAATGGCGTGTGGCGTCCTCGCGTCTGTGAGGATGGGGCCCTTCTTAAGATGAAATCTAATGTTGAAATGAAATGTCGTATGGCTTTTGCGTGCCGGAATATCCCAAGACGGGTTCGGCTCGCCAGGTGTAGGTCTTTCTACTTGACGCCCTTAGGCGATCTGCGCGTCGTGATGAGGATGAAATGATGATGAAGACAACACATACACCCAGCCCCCGTGCCAGGGAAATTAACCAACGATGGTTAAAATTCCGGGACTCCTGTGACCAAAGGCCAGCACGCTAACCATTTAGCTATGGAGCCGCATAAGAGAGCTAACCGTTACGCTGCGGAGGCGAACAATTCTCAGGTGAAAAACCACACGATCCCATCCTGTCTTAAACTAGCCTAACCTAAAAGTAACCTTCAACTAATTAGTATGCTTTTTATGAATAGTGAAAAGAATAACTGCACACGTGGAATGAAATAAAAACACTCTGTCAATACAAGTATTGTTCTCACTTACATAATATAACACAAAACGGGCAAAAAGGAGAATAAGCGTGGAAAGTGTGCCATGTGACAATGACAAATAAACACTCGGTTTAGCACCATAAACATGGTCAACGTTGACTGCGTTACCATGACAACAAGCACGCCATTTCTCACATCAGCGCCAAGTTAATAACCTCAAATCCATCAATCTTCATAATTTCTTTTCTGAGGTGTTAAATATCTAGATGTGATGTCATTCGCTTGTAGTTTATTTCCCGCGGACAGTGAATATAATTTGCTTCGTATCCATAATACCACATTGCATTTTATTTACATGTTGACATCAGTGTCACCCAGCAACAGTCTGATGTATTGTACGCGAACCTTTTCTTGAGTCCTGAACTCCATCGTGGATAATGGGAACTAGGGCTCAAGAAAAAGTTCGCGTACTAATCGCGGCTATCAGGCGAGGTAATGACAGTTCCTAGACAACCCCACGTGGCTCTTGTCATGTGCTCGGAAGTAGCCCGGTCATTCTCCAATCAACTTGAATACTGCGGATGGATACAGGATGTTCTTTGTTTATATCAGTTTCGGTTCTTTAGATGACAGCAAAATACAAAGTGGAGACTGTTGCTGGTTTATGAGATTGTACTGCCCCCATTATTGCCTAGCTAAGCCCAGCCAGTGAGCGAGAGATCCCAAGGGGGACCGTTCGTTCATTGGCTACTGTTTTCTAGAGGCATTTAAGGGAAAAGAAGGGTTGATGACCAAGCCAGAAAAATAAATTTTAAAAACAACACTCTGACATTTATTAACACAAGCAGATCACAAATAAAAATATTCTTGCTGATATTACTTTCTTTTACATTGAACTTTCATAACATCCATTTCTTCCTCAGTCTTTGAGAAGCACGTATTTCTTAATGGACAGCCTTACTGGTCTGTAACGAAAATCAAAGAAAAATTAGGCCTACCGCCTTTTAAAAATCAAAATATTCGGCTGAAAGAAATTCAAAAAAAACTTAAAGAGGTTCACAAAATAGCTCGATAACTGTCTTGCTGATATTTTTACCATAAAGTAGTTAAAGGCTTCATGACTTTAAAGTAGCCTCAACACGTGGTTTAAGTTGAATTCTACTAAGTTTTATCATTTAAAGTATTTACCATTGGTCAATAACACCAGTATAAGCTTTAATGGAAAATCGAAATTAATTTCAAAGACTTCGAAATTAATTAATTATTATTCTTATCATTATTATCAATCTCTCTCCTTATCTAATTAACACGTCCTTCACCATCACACGATCGTGTTTCTAATTAATTTCTCACTGCATTATTCACTTAGCGATTGTCATTTACATTCCAAATCATTATTTTTCCAATTAATTATTTTGACTCCTTATCACCAGAATTCAAAGTAATTATGCAGCTAGTGAACATCTACTTCTGATCTTTGCGTGGCATTTATATTTCAAATTAATTTTGAAATATTTCAAAATTCAAATATAAATGTGTTAGAAAACTTTGTTATCCACGTGTGGGCTAGTTAATAAGAGTTTACTTTACAAATCGATTGCCTTTGTGAAAATAACGAGATGATCTTTCCTTTTAAATCACGTTCATCAACAAAAATAAATCCTTTCCTAATCTTCCTCGACTTAAACTTATCAAATTTTCCCTTAAGGGCACGAAAATCACTTCTTAAGGTAGCACACAACGATGAATGTAATCTGCGTCGCCACAAGTACACGACCAGATCAAGTTAAATAGAACAAACATGATAGGCCTACAAGAAAAATACACATATTTACACACACACACACACACACACACACACTCATTCATACTGGGAAACACGTATTTTATATACATTATTTACATCGAATCCTGTTCCTGCAAGTTTACTTTTGACTTTTAAGAATGGTCAGATCACGTCATATCCAGTAGGAGATAATTTGTGTACAGAAATTATTTTTATCATTAATAGTGACTAGTGATCGAAGTTAGGGATATCACTTGGGTAAGACTATGCTTCTCATACAGATGGAAATCATCTAACTTTCAAATCATAATCGAAGATTCCAATAAAATCCGTAATCACTACCAGCACATGGGTTACCAGTTGAAACTATCGCGTCCGTGAGCCTCAATCGATCGCATTATTATTATTATTATTATTATTATTATTATTATTATTCCCTATCCGTGAAATACACACGCAACACGTGCTCCAATAATAATGATTTATCTTGCGCTCCCAATAACACAAGAACAAGTCAATCATCATAAATAACTCATCCAATAACTCAATTACCTAACAAATATCCCGCAGGATTGGTCATATTCCGGACACTTCATAAACAGAGCACATTCAATCTCACATATAAGGAATCTACTGTAAAGTTATGGCTCACGAGCGTTTAATTCTCTTTTACCCGATCTTTAGTCATTTTTATTATTATTATTTTTTTTTGCTATGGGCTTTACGTCGCACCGACACAGATAGGTCTTATGGCGACGATGGGATGGGAAAGGCCTAGGAGTTGGAAGGAAGCGGCCGTGGCCTTAATTAAGGTACAGCCCCAGCATTTGCCTGGTGTGAAAATGAGAAACCACGGAAAACCATTTTCAGGGCTGCCGATAGTGGGATTCGAACCTACTATCTCCCGGATGCATTTTTATTATTAATCAAGGGATTATTACATATACTGATCCTCGTGAAATATCATAAAATCAGATGACTCGATCCTACGGAATGCAAGTGATCTTGAAAAGACTAGGTTCGACCCTATCTCACAAAATGTACACGTAAATTCAAGTCCGATAAATTTCAACATTACAAAAAGTAGATTTATCGCGTGGTCAGTGATTATTAGATATTTGGCTCATAAGCACGGGAAATCATCCAAAAACAAACTACGTGTGTACTCTAACAGGTTCAAAATTTCATTCACACATGTGACTCGTCTACCACAACACCTTAAGAATTGGGAAAATGAAATGCTTCTAACTACAACAAAGCTAATAGCTCTACGATTTAAAGAAGAAAGACCTCTAGTTTTACAAAAGATGAGACAGAAATTAAATGAAAATGGTACTCAAGTTTTAGATGAGGTTCGATCCCAGGTAGCAGTCAATCATTCCAGCATTTCCCCGGTCAGTTTCCTTCCCATGACCAGAGACGCCTCACATTTTAGAGATCCATGGAGACTTGGTAGTCGATGTCTCTCGATGAAGTTGAGTTACAGATGATTGTAGAATTATCCATGTTGGTGTACTGCAGCTTTCAAGATGACTTCTGTTAAGTTCCGGACGTAAGCTGTAACTGTGATGGCAAGAATAAATATGGGCACAAACACACGCAGAATTTTGATTATTCTTCTAGATAGTCACTTAACTTGGATTTTAAGATGATTTTTACTCCGTAGGAGTTAGCTAATTAGTTCACTATATTGTTGGCAGAACGGGCGTCTGCTTGCGCTGAAAATTATTCCTCCACGTGGTCGTAGCAAGTACAGAGAATGCAGAATCTTCAAAATGCAGCGTATAGTAGAACATTCAGAGCATAGTAGAGCAGAGAGCGATTTGCTCGGAACGAGGCTTTTTATATTCTCGGCTTGGGAGGCGTGCACTCCAACTAGAACTGTAATTGGTCGTCAGGTCTTCTTTAATTAGCTCAGACTATTCTGGAACCAGGCTGTCTGTCGTTCGCGCGTGGCAGGTAGTGCATGGACACGTCACGTGATGTGCCTTGGCCTTGTCCTTGCCGAAGCCCAGTCAATACGTCGCCCCTCTGAACGACGAAAAAAACTGGTTCTCAGCTCGCCACACTACTTCCCAAATGACAAGTTACAGCTCCAGGCAGACAATAAAAATTTTAATATCCACTTGTTGGAAATATACTAAATATCGCCAAATTTGACGGGGACAGTACTGCATCATCGTAACGAAGCTTTCACGATGACTGTAAACAAATCACAATCGCTGGAAGCAGCAGGGATTAATTCGGGAACTCCGTGTTTTTCCGTAGTTAATTTATTGTAGCTTCCTCCAGGGTTGGAACTGGAACCTCAGAGGAATTTAAACATGTGATTTCAGACAAGAACTCAAGCTAATAAATTCCTCACAAATCCTCTCTTAAAGGAAAAACATTTGAAAGCGTTCATTCCTTCCGTGGCTATATATAAAATAGGTGTTATCAGAGGGGTTGATAAGGATTTGTCGGTTGAGGAAATTTGTACCGTTGCTGAGTCGACAGTCCCTATAGTGAGTGTGCAGCGTATGAAACGACGCACTGTAAAGGATGGCCAGGTCATTTATGTTCCTACTGGAACCATTAAACTTACCTTTCGCAGCCAGACTCTCCCTTCCATTTATCGCGTTCGTATACAGGTTGACCCATTTGTCTTCCTCCCAACGATCTGCAGGCGATGTCAACGTTATGGCCACACTAGAAAAAATTGTAAGGCTCAACATTCTCGATGCGCTAATTGCGCACAAGATCATGAATCTTCCGACTGTACGAACTCTACCAGATTGTGTCTTAATTGTTCAGGGGAACATTCCGTAGGCTCTCTCCAATGCCCTGAACATAAGAGGCAACAAGAGCTGAAAAAAAAAGCAGGCTTTGGAAGTTTCTACTTTCTCCTCCGAGTCCTTTTTGCCTCCGACAACCAATCGATTCCACCCCTTGAGGTCCCTACCACAATTTCCTCCTCTTTCGAAGGCTGCGCCGGATATTCAGCCCCCGCAGCCGAGAAAACGTAAATTTACGGTAGTTGTCTCCTCATCCCCCCCCCCCAAATACGGATCGATCGCCAGGTTATGACGTCCAGGGATATCGCGAAATACTCAAAATGCCTCCCTCTGTTACACCGGCAAAATCTCCTACAGCCTCTGAATCTGGAACGAACAGTTCGGCTCCTTCTAGGCAGGTTGCTTCGGCTGGCACCTCACAGCCAGAAAAATCCCGGTCTTCGAACCCGCTTTTGGCACTCCTTCCAACCAT
This sequence comes from Anabrus simplex, assembly GCF_040414725.1. Classification (NCBI taxonomy): domain Eukaryota; kingdom Metazoa; phylum Arthropoda; class Insecta; order Orthoptera; family Tettigoniidae; genus Anabrus; species Anabrus simplex. The sequence goes on from NC_090270.1 coordinate 273,983,419, forward strand.
TTCAGACAAACTAGCTGTGTATGCTAGGGCAGCAGAGAGCGATGCAACATGGTCAAAAAGACTCCTCACATTGCGGGAGGAAGTTGTGGCACTCTTACATAAATTAGCAGCTTCTGAGCTCTTCCAGGAGATGTCTCCTAGGGCATGACCATAGTATAGTACCCAAATAACACGTACTCCTTCCGCTAATTGCTGTTTATCACAATCATATCATTTCATCACCAATTTGCAGTACCTAACTAATTGAAGTGTTGGATTCTCGATCCCTAGACGGTAGTAGCCTTATTGCATTTCTTTTCTGACACCCAACTAGTCCAGTAGGTTATGTCCTTTTCCCTCTTCCTTAGGTGTTGACCCGGTCAGTGTGTGATTGGTAGAAAGTTGCCAAGTTTCGGTCGCTCTGGCGTGAAGCTTAGTACCCTTGTGTTTTTCCTGTGTAGTAGCTTTGTTGTTTCATGTCTATTCCCACCCCACCCCCCACCCCCACCCCCTCTTGTATTACACTTAACACTTTCTGTTTCTGCCTCCTCCATACTGTGGGTTTGATTTTAGGTTGCGTGGCTGGGTATACCGCTCTCAGGCGAAGCCCATTAAATTAAGTTATCAAGAACAAGAATAAGAATTTAAACATGTACAATTGTGTGTAATATTGTTTATCCGTCGGCCGTGGTTTATCCTACGGTACTGGATTAATGATTGCGCAGCTGGAAAATATGTACAGTACGCGAAACTTTTAGTGATACTTCGGCTCCCTAGTGCTGAATCGGTAGACCTCGGTTATCTTTGAGATTCGTAGTAGCAACCTCTGACACAAAAAATATGAAAGCATTATGCATCGCTGTGAGACATCTGGCAGTATAATTGCAACACTTTAAATACTGTTGTTATTTACACAGCAAAGTCAAAATATAGGTTAAGCTTGAATATAGGCCTAAGTGAGGAAAATAAAGGTACCTACATCACAGGAACAACCTAGGACTCCTACACGGAAACAACACGGCTTATTAGAAAATTCATATTGATCGATCATACTATCGATTCAATTCAGATCTCATTTCCATTCAGTTGGCAGAATTACCGAAACCAGGGTAGCTCCCTCCTTACTCCTCACCCAAGTAAAACGGAGTATCACTTAAATTTTCGCGGACTATACAAAGTTGAGGAATCAATATCGATAGGCCTAACTCGCAAAAAAAAAGTGTTACTAAGCAGAAGAAAAACAAAATGCAAATATCCACAGCCAGTTCCCAGTCATTCGAACAGGTGAGGTGGGAGGAGAATTTTGCTATCACACTGAGGTGAGATTGCTCTGTTATCTTACTGTTCTGAGGGGCCCGATTATCAATATAGTGGTAGTGAGGGTGTTCAAGAATAATACAGATACCCTCAGCTATCGTCGTAGGTACATACGAAGCAGAGATAAAATAGTATACAATAATATTTGATAGCTCAAACATATACGTGGTAGAAGAAGCAGCACGATATAATAATCATAATAAGAATAAGAATAATTTACAGCAGAATTTGCGCAGTGAGGAGGAATAGGACCACGAGAAAGTGACAGGAACAAGAAAATCTCGAATTTAACAAAGCAAACAGGATATGTATTTAACAGATAATAAAAATAGTAAACATTTTTCAACAAGTTTAGTAAATCGCAGACAAGAGTTTGCTAGACTGAAATATATAGAGGAAACCTTGAAAGACAAGGAAAATGTGCCACATTTACAATATAAAACATCAAAACCGTATGAATAAGTATAAAGGGTACAATGAAGAATAATATAAGTCGATATAGAGGAAGCAACCTGAAAGAAAAAGTGAAAAAAAGGAAAAAGGATAAAAATGAAGTAGGGATTGAACTGGGAAAGGGATTCTCTTCGCCGGGTGAAGTTACGCTGCAGAATGTGTTAAATAAACATTATACCAAAAGGTAACGATGGTCCAAGGAAACAGATATTGTGATTTCAAAATTCCATTGTCCGTAGTACAGTTCGTATTTCAAAGGTTTTAGTCGAAATAACGTCTTGCATATATATTTGATGCCGTAATAAGCTGGCCAAAGTAAAGTTCAAGTGGGGCAGATGGCCCAATGAAGAATTTAATGTCCAAATAACATTATGATAAAACTTGCTCACCGGATAACCTGAAGAAAATAACAGTCCAGATGGTAAATGACAATATCGAACGTAGCAGTAGTATGGCTGCTTCCACCACTCCGTAACGAAGCCAGACTCAATATTTTGAGCGGTGGAGCGAGATTATATAATCGTACAGAAACATCGAGAAGAATAGAGAAGTTGAAAACCAGCACATTCCAGAAACGTCATAATCACGTGTCCAATAGAGGTTAGGGCAAGCACACACACGGGTAGAGGAGGCGGTGCGTGGAGAAGAAGATGACGTCAGGATCACGTGATGAACAGAGTAGGCAGGCGACAGGTGAGCATAGCAGAAGAGTGAATGAAGCAGTGGGGGCGTGATCGGCGAAAACCAGCATGCGAAGGTAGGATGTATACGTAGCGGTAGCGGAGATCGTAACACAGGTCAGGAATGGAATGAATGAAGCCCCCATCTGGCGGCGACGATAGGAATTGTGCCGCTGCCGAAGTCTATTGCACTCCTCTGGGTCAATGATTAATGACTGACAAATGACATGATATTGGAGAGTGTTGCTGGAATGAAAGATGACAGGGAAAACCAGAGTACCCGGGGTCCGCTTTGTCCAGCACATATATCACATGGAGTGAGCAGGATTTGAACCAAAGAACCCAGCGGTAAGAGACCGGCGCGCTGCCACTTGAGCCACGGAGGATCTTCAGTAAAATACTGGCAATTGTACTTCCATTTGTGATGCATTTTCAAGCATTTGTTGATACAGACTAATATTACATTCTATTAGTAGAGCAGTTCGTTTGTATTATTTCATTACTTCAAAACTTTGCAAGTACATCTGTAGGGATATTAAAAAACAACATGATACATTGAGGGCGGCGCCTTAGCAAAAATAGTAATAATAATGATTTTACGTCCCTCTAACTACTTTTATGGCTTTGGGAGGTGCCGAGGATGCAATAATTTTGTCCCACAGAAGTTCGTTTATGTGCCAGTAAATTTACCGTCACGAGGCTGACATATTTAAGCACCCTCAAGTAGGCCTACCACTGTGCTGAACCAGGATACAAGCCGCGACTCTGTTATCTGAGCTACTCAGCCCAACAGGTTTTTTTTTGCTACTTGAACGTCACACCGACACAGATAGGTCTTATGGTGACGATGGGATAGGAAAGGTCTAGGACTGGGAAGGAAGCAGCTGTGGCCTTAATTAAGGTACAGCCCCAGCTGGTGTGAAAATGGGAAAGCACGGAAAATCATCTTCAGGGCTGCCGACAGTGGGGCTCGAACCCACTATCTCCCGGATACAAGCTCATAGCTGCGCGCCCCTAACCGTACGGCCAAATCGCCCAGTGGTTATTATTTTAAAGGGAAACATAAATGAGGGAATGGGACATTTGTAAAACTCAACTCTAAGATACTGCTTGTTGATGTGTTGCAGAAGGCAGGTTGTGTGACAAGGACCTGGAGAGCCTCAAATCCTGGACTTTCAACCTGACAGTCGACGATGACAACAAGTTGACCCCACAAGGGGAGGAGGACCTCCAGTTTCTGGCTCGCAGACTAAAGCAGCTGTTCCCCTCTCTCCTCAGTACCCCTTATAAGTCTGACCTGTATCACGTGAGTATCAACACTAGTCTCTATCACTATAGCGTAGCCAGCCTATTCTCCCCTCACAACTCTCCAGAAACACTAGATGTCCAAAGAACTGAAGCAATCTCACATTCAAATTTAACATCATACGACAGGAGTAGATTTAACTTCATGGACTTATTAAACTCAAAGAAATGAACCTGTTAGGAGATAGTGAAGAATTGAACTATTTGCAATGTATTTGTTTCATTTTCAGTTAGTGAGTTGGTTAGTTTCATTCAAATCATGATGGAGTAGCAGGTGTTACCCTTAGATAACTTTGTACTTTACAAGTCTTATAACTTTGATTACAGTTATGTGTTGCAATACGTATTTGAAAAGTAAATGTTTATACAGGGTGGTTGGAAACAACATGAACCGACTATATGAGCATTAGAGCATTGGTCGTTTGAAAAAAATTACATCGATATCTCGTGCCATTGTCATTTGATCAGCTGTTGAAGTTAACCAATCAGATCACTTTGCAGGCAAATTCAAATGGGTTTTGCGCAGCGATGTTGCTAAATCTGCATGTGGCTTGGACGGGCTTGAGAGCCATTTTACAAGTAGGGTTGAAGTTAACAAATCAGATCACTTTGCAGGCAAATTCAAATGGGCTTTGCGCGGCGATGTTGCTAAATCTGCATGTGGTTTGGACGGGCTTGAGAGCCATTTTACAAGTAATTAAATCCTTTGTACGAATTAACACCTAGATTAATTAATATCGTGAATTCAAATCAAAACAAAATCCCTCAATTTTTTAAATCTCCACACTCAAATACTTCATCCACCATGCCGAAAGTTAAGCCCCCCAATATCGCTTCAAGAAACTCCCCTCCAGCAATAGCACATAAGCCCATAGCCCAGCCTGCCCCCACTCTTCCTCCATGCCGTGCCCCTCCATTATCGCACCAATACAACACCAGGAGTAGAAATGTTGATAAGACAGGCACTGGTGGAACAGACAGGTCCATCTAGTATGAATTGAACAAGTAAGTCATTTTACAGTTATGAGGTGTTAGTTTAACACATTTTGTCACAACGTGTGCTCTTTATTCTTAATTTAAAATTTATTTTTTACTTCATTACAGATAATCTTAAGATCCCTCCCAAAGACCAAGCAACACATCAACGGGAATGATATTCATACAAGACTGTATCGAGTGTCTAGGATGTTCCTTCTCAATTAAGCAACAGCCTAAAACTAAGAAACAGCTTAATATTGTACTCTTGACAATTCCTTGACGTTACATGAGACCCGAAGTCAAGACGCTTACAGTTTAATTCACAAGAACGTTCTTGACCAGTCTATTTACAACAATTGGTTTTAAATCTCCACTAGTGTTTGACAACACATTTCAATATTAGTTACATCAAGAACATGAAAATGAAATATGTGGGTCAAATAAGCCCCAGTATCAATATCCTCCTTTCTCAAGACTTATGGTAGAAAAGAAGATCCATTTTAATTTTGAACATATTTTTAAGTTAAATAGAATAGAACTGCCAAGTTAAAACACAGTTAATTTAACTTTATATTTTCAATCTTGACCAGCCTACAATTAACAATCAGTTCAAAATTCTCCACTTGTTGTTGACAACACATCCTGTCATCAGTTACAGTACGTCAAGAACATGATATAATATAGGGGTCAAATGAACCCCGGTATGTCATATCCTCTTTACCCAAGATTTATGATAGAGAAAGAAGATCCATTTTAGTTTTGGACATATTTTCAAATTAGATAGAATAGGACCGACAAAAAATTGTTAATGTGTTAAAACACCATTAACTTATGTTACCCACAGTTATGTTTAGTTCACATTTTAAAAATTATTATCCTGGCATGTTAGTCTTAAGAGATCATTAATGTTTGTATATATTGTATTTATGGGTTAAAAAAGGTCCCAAACCTTGACCTAAAGGTTGTCTACAGGCTGAAGATGCCCAAAATATTGGGTGAAACATGTACCTGACCTAATAAGTCTACATAAATTTATGTAGATTCAAACCACATTAAATGTGGAAAGTATTGAATAGGTGGTTTTTATTAAATTATCCTTGAGAGCCATACCGAGAAATGAGCATCAAACATTAACACACCGTGGGTTTCAGCCAACGCCACCGTAGCGTGCTTGGTATGGGGCGAGCCTATCAGCAGGGAGGTCCTTGTTCAAGTTCCTCTCCTGGTGAAGTGTATTTCTTCTGTTGGTGTTCTCAAGTCGGTCATTAACCACATGCAGATTTAGCAACACTGCATAGCAAAGCCTATATGAAGTCACCCGCGAAGTGATCTGATTGCCTAATTTCAGCAACTGATAAGGTATCTAATTATCTTTTTCCTATTATTTATCAGCATGACCAGCCCTCTAACGCTCATATATCCAATTCACATTATTTCCAACCACCTGTATGTATTTGACTGGTGTGTGTATTTATGGGCCTACTTCAATTTGTTGTATTTCCATGTATACTATTGTTGGTTTGTAATTTCTGACATATTAATATAGAGTTCCACTTAACAAAATAATGATGAGGTTCCTCACTCAGCAACCACTCATTTTGTGTATGTGTGTGCAATTCGCTTTGAACTACACTCTAAGTTTAGACACCAATTTGCTTTTTTTTTTTTTTTTTTTTTTTTTTTTTTTTTTTTTTTTTTTTTTTTTTTTTTTTGCTAGTGGCTTTACGTCGCACTGACACTGATAGGTCTTATTACGACGATGGGATTGGAAAGGCTTAGGTGTTGGTAGGAAGTGGCCGTGGCCTTAATTAAGGTACAGCATTTGCCTGGTGTGAAAATGGGAAACGACGGAAAACCATCTTCAGGGCTGCCGACCATGGGATTCGAACCCACTATCTCCTGGATACAAGCTCACAGCTGCGCGCCTCTAACCACATGGTCAACTCACCCAGTAGACACCAATTATCTCATGCGGTAGATCATCTAAGGTTAAATTAACATTGCAAAGCATCTGACTCCATGGCTGAATGGCCACATTGGTGAGCTTTGGAGTACAGTGTTCTGAGTCTAATTTCCAGAAAGTCATACAATTTTCACTGCGTATGGTTAATCCCTTTGATTTGGGCACTGGATATTTGTTCTGTCCCTAAAATTCTTGCACCTCTAACACTGTTCTTCCCACCGCAAGACTAATATCTTGAATAGACCCTAATGACACTTGTCAGAGGATCTGCCTGATGAGGCTTCATCAGGTTTGTTATGTTATGTCAAAGGGGATGAGTAACGGAATGTGCATGCTCTGACCTTGACTGCTTCTTTCCCTTCTCTACTGAAAAACTCAATTTGTTTTGGCTCTTTCATTAGTTCCATAATATGTTATGTTATGCTATGCTATGCTATGTTATGTTATGTTATGTTATGTTATGTTATGTTATGTTATGTTATGTTATGTTATGTTATGTTATGTTATGTTATGTTATGTTATGTTATGTTATGTTATGTTATGTTATGTTATGTTATGTTATGTTATGTTATGTTATGTTATGTTATGTTATGTTATGTTATGTTATGTTATGTTATGTTATGTTATGTTATGTTATGTTATGTTATGTTATGTTATGTTATGTTATGTTATGTTATGTTATGTTATGTTATGTTATGTTATGTTATGTTATGTTATGTTATGTTATGTTATGTTATGTTATGTTATGTTATGTTATGTTATGTTATGTTATGTTATGTTATGTTATGTTATGTTATGTTATGTTATGTTATGTTATGTTATGTTATGTTATGTTATGTTATGTTATGTTATGTTATGTTATGTTATGTTATGTTATGTTATGTTATGTTATGTTATGTTATGTTATGTTATGTTATGTTATGTTATGTTATGTTATGTTATGTTATGTTATGTTATGTTATGTTATGTTATGTTATGTTATGTTATGTTATGTTATGTTATGTTATGTTATGTTATGTTATGTTATGTTATGTTATGTTATGTTATGTTATGTTATGTTATGTTATGTTATGTTATGTTATGTTATGACAAAGGGGATGAGTAATGGAATGTGCACACTCTGACCTTGACTCCCTCCTTCCCTTCTCTAGTGCCAACTGTGTTTTGACTGTTTCATTAGTTCCAAAGTGTGCTATGTTATATTATGACAAAAGGGATGAGTAACAAAAAGTGTGGACTCTGACCTTGACTGCCTCCTCACCTTCGCTATTGCTAACTCGGTTCATTTTGGCTCTTGCAAAGTGTATACAATGACTTTCAAACCATCCTGTGTAGTCACCCTCCCTCTCAGGCTGTGTGTAGTATTTCCCTCACCTAGCCCTTCAATGCCACAGCAGCAATATCCTTCACCACATCCCCCCACCCATTTGAGTTCTCACCTGTCATTCCATGGATTTTACGATGCTATATTCTGTGCTAGTCTACTTTTAATTCTTACCCAAGACCTGATTTTGTTTACAGTTTCGATCCACCGATACTCAGAGGACTAAGGCTAGCGCCGAAAACTTTGCGAAAGGTCTCTTTGGCTCCAGCTCGGGGATTTACATCCCACCACCACTTGCAGAGGACTACCTCTTAAAGGTAACCAGAATATATGTATCTATTTCTGATCAAACCTTTAATATGATTTCCACCACTGAAATTGAACTACAACCACATTTGATTGCCAATTTTAATATTTCTTTATATCCACTGTTAATTTTACTAGCCCCACAGTGGTGCTCCACTTGTAATTTTTCTACTTAATAATAATAATAATAATAATAATAATAATAATAATAATAATAATAATAATAACTTATTTTACATTTTATGGCCTACATTGGACCACTCTAGTCAATTATACAAAAGATTTCTTGATTTCTTGTCAGCCCAATATTTTTTCTTTCTGAGAGATGCTGCCTTCCTTTGTTCTGTTAAAAATACCCTCCCATGAGACCTTTTATTGATCTTAGTCTGTAACCTGGTGTGTGTGTCTTGAAGTAATAATAATAATTGCAATTGTAACATTTTATGGCCAACATAGGACCACTCCAGTCAATTATACAAACAATTTAAATTTCTATGCTTCCAATATTCCTTCATCTTCAGTTGAGAACACTACCTTTTGCCGTTTTATTAATTTTGGTTTGCAGTCTCACATGTGAGTCATTAGGAATCTTATTTTTTTCTGTTTTGCTCTTGAGATCATTTAATGTTATTTATAGTTCACTAGCAAGATACCCGTGCTTCGCTACGGTATTATACAGAAATTTATAATTGAATGCTTATTGTTTTATATATAATCCGCCGAAATTCGCGATCTGACTCTTTTTATGAGAGAATCCGCCAAAATTCGCGATCTGACTCGTTTTCTAATAGATTACGGCAAGTTTCCCCCCATTTTCAATCTTTCTTTCCAGCAATCGATTTCGTACTTCCCGGGCTAGGTCCAGGTATTCCACCCGGTCAGTTGGGTCCCTAAATCTTTGCCATCTTTTCCTATAAGCATTTTTAATATGGACTAAATCCTTCAGAAAATCCGGTGTGGTTTCGTCTTGGGTGCCTTGGCGGTACTGAACCCGCAGCCGGACTGCATTCTTAGTCATTACCCGTCCAGGACCCGTTTCCAGCGCGGTCCGCACATTTGACGACGGCTCAGAACATTATTATTATTATTATTATTATTATTATTATTATTATTATTATTATTATTATTATTATTATTATTATTATTATTATTATTATTATTATAGATGTTCTGGACCCCACACCAAGATGCAAGACCGCTACTTGGCGGTAAATTACATCTGCTGCCATTGTCATTGCTGACTATATATGTGACCAGCACCATTGTCGCGCGTAGACAAGTGTGCGGGATTTCTGCCGATACGAATGACATACTTCCGTGGATTATTGACCTTATTATAGAGGTGAACAATTGGACGGTCAATTTCATTCCTATCGTTTATTTCAAATGTGTTTAAATTTTTATTTATATGCCATGAGAATCTACTGTAATCTAAGAACGTTCTCCGAAGGAATAGATGGCTCTTGAAACCGAACCCAGGAAAGATTAAAAATTATCGGTTTATGATAAGAATAAGTACATCGAAAATCTACAGCCTGTTTCCAGTCAATCGACAGGGTCAGGAATGGAATGAATAAAGCCCCATCTAGCGGTGACAATAGGAATTGTGCCGGCTGCCGAAACCTGTCGCAATCCTTTGGGGCAATGATTAATGAATGACAAATGAGATGAAATGATATTAGACAGTGTTGCTGGAATGAATGATGACAGGGGAAACCGGAGTATACGGATAAAAACCTGTCCTGCCTCCGTTTTTGTCCAGCACAAATGTCACGTGGAGTGACCGGGATTTGACGCACGGGACCCAGCTGTGAGAGGCCGGAGCGCTGCCGCCTGAGCAACGGAGGCTTCTTATAAGTACATTATGAACAGTAAAATCAATTGGTTTCACCTCCTTTTACACCCCAACGCCGTTAAGTATATATAACCCCCCCCAAAAAAAAGAAATTAAAAGAAGGCGTGTTTCTTTATGTTTAAAGGAGATTCCAAACACCAATGTTCACGTCTGTTACCTTCAGTTTTGAGATATAAGTATCCCCATAAAAATAATTCACTTTTTTGCACTTCCCTTCACATTCCCCCCCCCCCCCCGCCCCTCCCTAAGTAAATTTTCCGAAAAAACTTGTTTCTTTAATAGTAAAGGATCTTAAATACCAATTATCACAACTCTGACTTCTTCAGTTTATGATTTATGTGTCCTCGTGAAAGGAATTCCACTGCTTTTCACTCCCGCCCTCCTAAGATGATTTCCCACCCAAAACGCGTTTTTCTTTGTTTTTAAAGAAGATCCAAATACCAATTTTCACATCTGTAACAACTTTAGTTTTTATTGGATGTAAGTATTCTCATACAATTAAGTCAATTAATTTTTTAATTCTTTCACCTAACCCCCGTCCTCATTGGATTTTCCGAGAATACGTGTTTCTTTACTTTTAAAGCAGATTCCAAATATCAAATTTCACGTCCGTAACATCTTCATTTTTGAGATATCAGTAGCCTAATTAAAAGAATTCAACACCATTTTCAGTCACTTTAACCCCCCACCCCCACCACCACCACCACCACCCAAGTGGTATTTCCGAAAACTAAATATACACGTTTCTTGATTTTTAATAGAAATAAAAAATACCATTTTTCACTTCTTGAACATGTTAAGTTTTTGAGATATACTGTAGAAATTCTCATTTTAAAATTTCACCCCTTCTTAGTTCCCCTTAAGTGGAGTTTCCAAAAGCAAATCACCTATGTTTCTTTACATTTACAGGAGATTCTAAATACCCTCTTTTTACCTCTGTAACATTTTACGTTTCTCAGATATTCTGTAGATATAGTCTTTCAAAAAATTCACCCCAATTTGTCACTCCTGTTTAACCGCCATTAATTGGATTTTCCCAAAACAAAAAATAGTTGTTTCTTTATTTTTAAAGGAAATCCCACATACACATTTTCAGTTCTGTAATATCTTCAGTTTCTGAGATATAAGTAACCTCATTAAAGGCATTCAACCCATTTTTCACCCCTTTTCACCCTTCCTATTGTGATTTACAGAAAACAAAATATATGTTTTCCTTTATTTGTAAAGTAGATTTTAAATACCAATTTTTACATCTGTAAACTTTTAATGTTTTAAGATACAAACACACTCATTTTAAAAATTCACCTCCCTCTTTTAACCCCCCATTATTTGGATTTTCCAAAAGCAAAAAATACCTTCTCTTTATTTTTAAAGTAGATCCCAAATACCAATTTTCAGGTCTGTAATATCTTCAGGTTCTGAAATATAAGTAGCCTCATGAAAGGCATTCAACCACTTTTTCACATTTTTCCACCCTTTCTATGGGGATTTTCCGAAAACAAAAAAAATACGTGTTTCTTTATTTTTAAAGGAGATTCTAAATACCAATTTTTACATCTATGAACCTTAAAAGTTTTGAGATGTAGATACACTCATTTTAAAAATTCACCCCCTTTTCACCCCCCCCCATTAATTGGATTTTCCAAAAACAAAAAATACCTGTTTCTTTATTTTTGAAGGAGATCCCAAACACCAATTTTCAGGTCTGTAATATCTTCAGTTTCTGAGATATAAGTAACCTGATTAAAGGCCTTCAACCCCTTTTTCACCCTTTTTCACCCCTCCTATTGGGAATTCCTGAAAACAAAAAAATACGTGTTTCCTTATTTTTAAAGAAGATTCTAAGTACCAATTTTCACATCTGTAAACTCTCAAAATTTTGAGATATAGATACACTCATTTTAAAATTTCAACCCCCTTTTCACCCCCTTAGCGACGGAATATCCAAAAATCCTCTCTTAGCAAGCACCTACATCTTAACATGAATATATCCCCAAAATTTAATTTCTTTATGTCCAGTAGTTTTGGCTCGGCGATGATGAATCAGTCAGTCAGTCAGTCAGTCAGTCAGAACAAGTTATTTTATATATATATAGATTAATACCATTCTTAATTCCTGTGATCTATTTAATCCTGGCATTGCTATTCCATAATTTTTCTATTTTTTCCTACTATTTCTATTTCCAGCATTCTGATAGGATGTTCAAAAAATGAGATGTGGTTCTTTCTAATTGTGCTCAATAGTGGTTTGATTTTCTTATAAACTGTGTTATTTGAAGCTATTCTCCAATGGCCATTAACTTGATATTGTTCATTTATATACATTCTAATTATTATTCTTTCTATCATATGTGTTTTATCAATTTCATCTGTATTAGTAGTTTTGAAAATAGTTTCACTTGCATAAGTCACCTCTGGCTGTGTGACTGTATTATAATGTCTTAATTTTGCTGCAATCGATAAGTTTTAAATGTGTTTTTGGTGACATAATTTGCTTTTTATTCTATTTTGCCAGGTTGGTTTCTTGTTTCGATTGAAAACCTACATCCTGTTTTCCAGTCAATGACTGGGTCAGGGATGTAATGAATGAGGCAGATATAGGCTATTAGTACGATGGGGTCGCCACTCCCAGAGTGATTTATTAATGAATGTTAGATGATATGAAATGAGAATAGAGAGTGTTGCTGGAATGAAAGATGACAGGGAAAACTGGAGTGCCTGGAGAAAAACCTCTCTCACCTCTACTTTGTCCAGCACAAATCTCACATGGAGTGACCGGGATTTGAACCACGGTATCCAGCGGTGAGAGGCCGACGCGCTGCCGTCTGAGCCATGGAGGCACAATTTGTTTCGATTATAAGTTATAATTTCACCTAAGTACTTACATTTATCAACAATTTTGATTTCATGTTCACCAATATTAATTTTATTTTCAAAAGAAATTCTAAGAACTATTTTCTGTGCTATTTCCTGCAGAGATCTGATTTGATGCTCAGTTTCCTGAATGTTGTTAGATAATAATGCAAGGTCCTCAGTAAACTCCAAACAGTTGAAATTAATTTTTTGTTTACAACATCCAATTTAGTTAAACAGCAAAGGTGACAAACAGTCACCTTATCTTAAACCAGTTTTAATCATGAATTGATTAGAAATTTACCTTCTAAACTCAACTTTTGGTTTAGTACAGTATCAGTTAAACTAACGGTATGATAAGTTCTATATATTTAATTAGTTTAATTGGATTAATGACCTGCAATGAAAAGTGTCCCGCCATAAAGGGTACTCATTACAACTGATAATAATAATAATAATAATAATAATAATAATAATAATAATAATAATAATAATAATAATAATAATAATAATCCATAAAAAATACTCAAACATTGAAATAGATTTCCATAAATGACAATTGAAATTTTATGGACACATTATGAGGCTAGATGACAACTGACTAACAAAGAAAATATTGACGTACTCACAAGCATTAAAGACACAATGGCTTGGATCAAACAAGTCCAAAATGATCTCAATAACGCCAACATCACACCTACAGATATCGAAGACTGCAAAACTTCTAACATTCTAACTTGGGAAGTTGCTTCAGAAGATAACCCCAGCAGATCTAGGGGAAAATGGACTGACGAACATCAAGCTAAACATAGCGTCATGATGAAAGAATTCTGGAAGAATAAGAAAAATAACAACAACCCCATAATTTGCTTTATGTGATTCTTTATGGATCAAAACAAACTAAATAAATAATCCATTTCAGTGAAGAATCACTCAGATTTTGATAGTAGTCATAATAAGCATCGTGGCTGTAGGGTATTGAAAGTTTAGCTCAGGTTACATATATAAACTGGAAATCTTGTATTCTGCTGTCTGTTCCTTACCTGTTACCCTTGAAAACAATAAAGAATTGATAGAAGGCTGCAATTTGGGTGCAATAAAACATTTTAACTAACTTATTGGTTATAATATTTGTATTCAAATAAAATGCCAAAGAAAAATCATGCGTACAGCCTTTCTAAAATAAAATAATTTCTTAATTTACAATACATACTGCCATTTCCTCTAGTAGTTGTTAACCAGACGTAATGACTGGGTATCCTGGATTTCCCTCATCGGAGCAAAGACCTGATGTACCATTTTCATCCTTGTTTCAGTTCTCTAGCTACGACGTCCACATTACCAGTTCTTTTTAAGTTAGCTCTCATAACATTGAAGTTCTCTCCTCCTTTTGCTGACTCGTAATATCCAACCCACCTTCTCGACAACATAAAGGAACTCATACTCATTACTCCTAGTTATACTTGAATACCCACCTACTAATGATCGTTGCCTCGCCACAACTGGCACGCATAATGACTGACGAAGTAATCTTGACCCACCGATGAAAAATTAATGACAAATGACCATAGTAATGAGAAGTGCCCTATCACAAATGGAACACATGACCACTGCAAGTCAACACAGTGTCATCTTACAACAAACTATGCGTGTGAGTCACATATTTAACACAAATTTTGCCTTACTTTCAAGCGCTATTTCATGAAAAAGGTATGTTTCAGATTTTTATTTTTTGCAACAAGTAGTCTCCTCTTTTACCTATCAATTGAGTCATTAAACATAATCATAAGTTAAATACTCTTGGTGATATACACGTTGTACCCAAACACTAAGTGCGTCTTAAATTCTTTCTTTCCATATATCCATTGTGGAGGAATGTAAGTCTACGTTAAAAAGAGACTTTTTCTTGGATCTGAGGGCTGGTATGAGGTCCATTCAGCCTCCATGAGAACAGTTTAGGAGCTATCTTAAGATGAGATAACGGCTCCAGTCTAGAAAGTCAAGATTAACAGTCAAAACGGTTTGTCGCGCTGACCACACATCATTTCATACATGTAGGCCTTTGAGTTGAGCAGCAGGCGGCTGGTAGACCAAATTCCAAGAGGGCAGTAGCAGGATGTGGTTTTGTTTTTGAGAGGTCCACAGTTTTTTAGTGATGTGACACGCTTCATGTGGAAGCTTGGCTAATGTTGTGTGTGCATGTTACAGCCATACCACAACTGCACGGCGTGGGAGGTGTTAGTGAGAGACAACCCTAATGCAGTCATTGAGGCTACCAAGTTCCAGGAGGGAGAGCTCATGACCAGTTTGATAGAAGACGTCAGTTCGAGACTTGGCTTCAGATACAAACTCAAGAACAGTGAGTTTACAACATAATTTTATAGCATAAACTTCAGGTCATATTAACGAAATGTGAAAACCGCTCGGGATGGAGAAATCATGTCAAGGTTGCAACACGGAAATGATGGAGTTATGAGGTCATGACACTCAGTAATGAGCACAATGACTAATGATGATGAAACTGAGGAATAGTGGTAATTTATTGAATGCCATGGAATAGAAGAAAATGCTTCTCGATTTTTTCACTGGACACCAAAATTTTTCAACCAGATTGAAGGATTCAGAAGGTAGTAATCAATGTTGCTCATTTAAGATTTTATAACTGTGTGGATTAAATTGGTTGCAAAAAGAGTATTACTATAGTGTCAATGTTGATAAAATAAGAATAATCATTATAAAACCTTAGCTTTTGAATTGTAGATTTGATAAGGACTTTTGTGGATGATGTTATGCTGTATAGAGTAATAAATAAATTACAGGAATGTTAGCAAATGCAAAAAGACCTCAACAGTGTTGTGAGGTGGATAACAGATGGTAAAATGGAGGATCAAAAGTCAGGTTGTAAGTTTCACCAATAGGAAAAGTACTCTCAGTTTTAATTAATGGTTGATCTGGTTGATGAGTGAAAATACCTCATGGGGATCACTGTAAGTACCTAGGTGTTAATATAAAGAAAGATAAGTTCTTCATTGGTGTAATCACATTAATGAGGTTGTAAATAAAGGTTGCAGTTCTCTCATATGATCATAAGGTTATTTAGAGGTTGCAGTAAGGATGAAAAGGAGGGGGCATATAAGTCACCGGTAAGACCCCAATTAGAGTGTTGTTATAATGTATGGGATCCACGCCAGGATTACTTGATTCGAGAACTGGACAAGATCCAGTGGAAAGCAGCATGATTGATTTTTTGTTCTGGGCGATTTCCGAGAAAATGGTAGTGTTACGAGAATGTTGCGAATTTTGAGCTGGGAAGACTTGAGAGTAAGGAGACAAGCTGCTTGATTAAGTGGGATGTACCGAGCTGTCAGTGGAGAGATAGCATCGCGTTACATTAGTAGACAGATAAGCTTGAGTGGGGCTTTTAAAAGTAGAAAAGGTGATAATATGAAGATAAAGTTGGAACTGAAGAGGGCAAATTAGGGCAATTATTCATTATTTTATAGGAGAAAGCATTAGGAAATAGAATAATTCATTACGGGAAATGTTTGATCAATTTTCAAGTTCCTTGAAATCATTTAAGACAATTGATGGGGAATCTGCCCCTGGATGATAGCCCTAAATGCTGATCAATCATGATTGAACAACAAGGCTGGATTCCAGCTTATTAAAGAACTTCCCATGGACAAAATGCCGACACCTTAATGTTAATTTAAGCACAGGTGATATAGGTATAGATTATAACACAGAGGCATTTGGCTGCATGGCTCGAGTCTGACTTGCATTTGGTAGATGGTGGGTTTGAATCACTATAAATTGGTGAACCTGAAGGTAATTTTTGTGGGTTTTCAATTTTTCACACAAGGCAAATATTAGGCCTGTAGCTTAATTAAGGCCTTGTCTGCTTCTGATCTAGTCCTATCTAGTACAAAGGGCACTAGGAAAGTTTTGCAATGTGAGTGAACGCTTTAGACTTTTTCAAAATAATTTCACCCCACACTCAATACACCTCTCCATACATCGAAACCAGTCACTGAACCAACTCTGACACTTTTCTTAGGTTACATTTTCACACTCTTAATCTCATGATGCCAGAAGCTCCTCTTCGGATGCAAAACGCCGCCCTTTCAGCTTTATCTTAACTTCTGGGAATAGTGCGAAGTCACATGGGGCAAGATCAGGACTGTATGGAGAGTGATCAAGCACAGTCAACCTTGATCTGGAAAGAAAATTCATTGTTACATTAGTACGATGTGCTGGAGCATTGTCGTGATGCAAGAGCCAAGTGTTGGGCCGTGACCTTAGGCAGAGCTGCTTGAGAGCCTGGATGACCTGAGGCAGACAAGTCTCACTGTACCACTTCGCACTAACTGTCCTTTGTGTTTCTAGCACAACCCGAGTCAGGATACCCCGTTTAGTGAAGAATACTACAATCATGACTTTCGCACAGTCACAGCAGTACCCTCATCTTCAAACAGCCACCATCTTGTTCTGGGATTTTGTTGGGACATCGTAATAATAAAGCCAAGTTTCGTCTCTTGTAACGATGCTATTGACGTTACGCGAAGTCCCATTTTCAAACTGTTTTAGCATCTCTCGGTACCATTACATTCGATGTGCCCTTTGTTCCTCTGAAAGTGAATGGGGCACCCAAAAGGAGCAAACTTTCCTAACATGGAGATAGTCGTGTAGAATTGAATGAATAGCTGGTGCAGGGATGTGGAGGTTCTCTTCTACCTGCCGATATGTCAACCGCCTCTCTTGCTGCAACATTTTGCTCACAGCTTTAATGTTATCCTCAGTCACTGATTCAGACGGTTGCTCCGAATGATAATTGTCTTCAACCCCAAAATTTCCCCTCTGGAACTCTTTGTACCAGCGGAAAATTGTTGTCTGATGTGGACAGTCTTTCCCCAGCACAGGAGTCATTTCCTCCAGGCTTTAGTCAACAGTTAATCCACAAGCAAAATTGTAGCAGATAATTGCGCGATATTCACCTTTAGACCACACTGACATCTTAACTTACTTTAATTCCCACTGCTTCACCGGCTGTGAGCTTGCATCCGGGAGATCGTGGGTTCGAGCCCCACTGTCGGCAGCCCTGAAGATGGTTTTCCGTGGTTTCCCATTTTCACACCAGGCAAATGCTGGGGCTGTACCTTAATTAAGGCCACGGCCGCTTCCTTCCCACTCCTAGCCCTTTCCTGTCCCATCGTCGCCATAAGACCTATCTGTGTCGGTGCGACGTAAAGCTGCTAGCAAAAAAAAAAAAACCACTGCTTCACTGGTGTGAAGGTCATGCCTTGCTGTCTTCTAGAACGGTTTTCACCCCTCTTTTCATCCCTCATCATAACAGGGGTATCCAGCCAACCGTTTTTGCATATTACAAAACTTTCCTAGTGCCCTTTGTATCTCATCATGAGTTAATATAACGTTAAACAACTAGCATGAAAGAATAAAAATAAATAACAGGGTCAGTTGGTGAGGAATGTTACATTGGTATATGAACTCCTGTGTGTACCCATGACAGTAATGTATTTGTTGGTCTTGTTCGCAGACCAGATATTCTCCATGTACGATATGTGTCGCTATGACAAGGCCTGGCAGGTGACTCAGAGATCTCCATGGTGTGCAGTCTTCACCAAAGATCAGCTCAAGGTGAGTTGTGAGATAACAGCATAGCACACAAAAAGAACTAGGATGTATACCAATCAACCCTTTCTCATTTTGCACTATATCTGCATTCCATGCTAGTTGGAAAGGTCCTGTTAGTCATGCATTGCCTTTTAAGCACAAAGTCATGGCATTAATTAGTAGTCAACATAGCTTCCTAACTCTCTCATTTTTAGTACATAAAGTTTTGATAGGCCCTTACCTACTAACGGAAACTGTGATAAAACCGCTTAGCAGGTGATTTCTTTGAGCCAACCCTAATTTTAAGCAAACAATCTGATGGGCCACAGAAAAATAGATGTTTTTTATAGTTTTGCCGATTTCCCTATATTATTTTCTTCAGATAGTTCCTAGATCTTCCACCATTATTGTTCTAAGGCATTCTGCTAGATATCATATGCTAGCAAATATAATTCCAAGGTCTTCCACTAGGTACAGTGTGCTAGCTGGTATTGTTCCAAGGTCTCCACTTGGTTCCATGTGCTACCTAGCATAGTTCCAAGATTTTCTGCTAGATACTGTATGCTAGATGGTGTTGTTCCAAAATCTTTTGCTAGGTACTGTATGCTAGCTGGTGTTGTTCCAAAATCTTTTGCTAGGTACTGTATGCTAGCTGGCATTGTTCCAAGATCTTCCACTAGGTACTGTATGCTAGCTGGCATAGTTCCAAGATCATCCACTAGGTACTGTATGCTATCTGGCATTGTTCCAAGATCTTCCACTAGGTACTGTATGCTAGCTGGCATTGTTCCAAGATCTTCCACTAGGTACTGTATGCTAGCTGGCATACTTCCAAGATCTTCCACTAGGTACTGTATGCTGGTGATATTGTTCCAAGATCTTCCACTATGCTGGTGGTATTGTTCCAAGGTCTTCCACTAGGTACTGTATGGTAGCTGGTGTTGTTCCAAGATATTCCACTAGGTACAGTATGCTAGCTGGCATTGTTGCAAGATCTTCCTTTAGGTACTGTATGCTAGCTGGTATTGTTCCAAGGTCTTCTGCTAGGTACTGTATGCTAGCTGGTATTGTTCCAAGGTCTTCCAGTAGGTACTATATGCTAGCTGGTATTGTTCCAAGATCTTCCACTAAGGACTGTATAATAGCTGGTATTGTTCCAAGGTCTTCTGCTAGGTACTGTATGCTAGCTGGTATTGTTCCAAGGTCTTCCACTAGGTACTGTCACCGTTTTACTATCAAGGTAATTTGCCCCAGACTAGTCAGCTGATCCCAGGCGTGCTCAGTCAGAAATATGATAAAAATAATGCCCTAAAAATACGTACACCCTGGATCTTGATGGGAAACATATAACTAAAAACGGACACGGTGAGGTCAATCAAAACTACAAATAAAGCAAGGTGAAGCATGACATCAGGTTTGGAGGAAAATCTGTTTATTAAAAATAAAGA
The DNA here is from genome assembly GCF_040414725.1 of Anabrus simplex. Lineage (NCBI taxonomy): Eukaryota > Metazoa > Arthropoda > Insecta > Orthoptera > Tettigoniidae > Anabrus > Anabrus simplex. Next base: position 274,003,511 of record NC_090270.1, read on the forward strand.
AGATAAATATTTTTAAAAAGTACAGATTTACATGACTCAGGCTGTTTTTTTTTCAGCTGGATAAAGTCCATCGTGAGAATCAGAATATATAACAAATTTACAGTGTATGCCGATACTGAACATATCGAATCAATATTTAAGTTTCATTAATTTTAACACATGGGCTTGCATGCGCGCACCACGCTCCTGGCTTTTACTTTTTGTTAACGCTTTTAACTGTAGAGGAATATGTTCCCCATTTCTGCACACTTGACATTGCAGTGAGGTCCCTACCCTTAAGGAAAGACGTGATTTAATGCACAAAAGGGGTGGGGGGAACTAACCTAACTGTACAATATATAACACGCTGAGTGGTAAAACATCCTGCGCACAAAATATACCTCTCGAGCCATGAACAATCTCATGAGCATAACAAACAATGCGGATAGGAGCCACACAAACAAAAACATGTAAATGGCAATATATACATTCCAAGAAACAAAAACATGATGTCATATTTTCCAGGGCTCACCAAGGAAAGCATGCGGCATTCACACAACTCGCATCAACTTAAAAGCCTCAACGAAAATGAAAGGAAACATAATTACAAGTTAAGCAATACCTCCTATTCAACGTAGGTTCCTGAAAAATGATACATGTTACAAAATCAATAAACAGGTGGACTTTACAGTATCACGCACACAATCAATGTGGATTCCTGAAATGAAATTTTGTGACACAAATACATAAAAAATTATCTAATTCAACATTGTATCCTGGAAAAGATGAGATGACACAAAATATTCCTCAGCGCGGTTCTATCATAAAAGAAAATCCGAACAAACATCGCGATATAAAACTCTCGTCGACTACAACAACTGTAGAGACATGGACAGAAACAATAAAATCACGAAGTATAGGCCGCTCAAATAAAACTCTCCTTGGTAGACAAATGTATCACCCTCGCCAACACACGGCTGAATGACTCAAAGCGGAGATCGACGTCTCCCAAAATAAAGAGCAATACCCAAACCACAGGGTCCAACCCTTTACACATGCTGCTCGACCGTCTACCCGAGGCAAGTCACACAATCAAGAAAATATAGGCCTTTCAGATGAGGAACGCATCCTCTTACTCAAAATTACACAAATAATATCTTGCGTCCTAAAGTTGCGTAAAACTGCAGAATATGAAGGACGTCGTCTAACATTCGGTCGCATGAAAATAAACAAGACCGTGCTGGTCACGAATCAAAGGACTCGCGCTCAAAGTAAACGTGAATAATATAAGTAGCCAACTCTGTAATAAATATATTAAACTGAAACTAAGAAATTCCCACATTGACAATCGATCATGTCTGAACATCGGAAAGTTACTGAAATATCTCAATCCAACATCGCGAGAAACTCATATAGATAATAATAATAAATATTACAGAAATTTTATTCTAATATTCGGAACTCGAAATATGAAACAGCGTTCGTGGAACACGTGAACCAATTACTAATTTACGACCTAGATATATAAAATAGTCGTGAAGATGACGCTAACAACTTTGTGGATCCACACTCCACTGTCTTACGCACTCTCATTCACACATCATTCAATAAATCCCAGAAAACCTGACGGCATGTTTCCGTACACTTTGAGCTCCCATTAATAATACTTTAATATAGTCTTTCCTGACTTTAATTTGAATCCTTATTTACAATTACAATTAAGCCCCGAGACGTACACTGCATCTCAAACATCAAAGCAAACAAATCAAAATATTATATCAGGCTAAAATAAGAAACTGACTCATAAAGAAATGACGCTAACCACTCAGCTAAATAAATCAGAATAAAATGTAAGAAAGCCAGCTGCAACCTCATGCAAATAGTCCACATTTATGTTACAATTTATATTTACATTAACAAGCTTCCTATCATTTACTTTAAATGGGACGTAGTCCTTCCAAGCAAAGCTACATCTACAGAAATTAAATATCAAACTAACCTATCCCCTTTTGCAACATTAAACAGGTTCACACTCACATAATTACATTAAAACACTGTACTCATCTGTAATGTTGACTAATGGCCGCTCGTCCCCAGGAGACAGCCGACTCCATCTTGCTTTTAGCCTGCCATATCGATGATAATGCTGCCTTCAGAAAAGACTTGGATCAGTCCTTTTGTCTCCATTGAGGGGTAGAAAGGTGATGCCGTATTTTCCATTGCTGCTTCTGCTTCAGGATGTCGTTTAAAACATCCCCTCGTTCACGATGTAGAAACTAGGTCAAGATCAATCAGCCAGTTATGAGAATACTACAGTCGGGGTAAATTCCACTGACCGTGAAACCAGTTCCCATTCAGTAGCGGAACCGTTTCTCTTATCTACTCCTATAACTAGGTCAAATAATTCCCATTTATAAAAGGCTGGACTGAAAATTTGTTAAAGTTTACACCCTCGGAAAACTATTACACAGGCAGGCTACTATGCGTTTTGAAATGATTAAATTGAACTGTTCTCTTCCTTTGGTAATCGTAAGTTAAATGCCATTCTCCCAGTGTTAGAAAACTTGCAATAGAGTAAATTAATGTATTATTTGGGTTCACCTTTTCAATACAAAATGTAAATAGTTTAAATTACATAAATGATTAGGGACTAGGTTTGACCTAGTAATAGGTCATCGTCAGCCTAAAGGAAAATAAAATCACAAATAACGAAGAAATTAAACAATGTCAAGACATGTACGGTCTCGTAAAAGTACATACCATGTGAGATATTGTGCAGCACTATGTTAAAAAATAACTCTCTGAAAGAGATTCATAAGTCCAGTGCATATTAAAAAGATGTTATAGATAGGAATCCTTGAGTTGCTGGAATATGCTGGCTCCTTTAAGATTCAGGTATCCAATTGAAGAACCACGGAGCCGAAGTCACGTCGTTTATTTACGATTAAAGACCAGTGCGCCGTATAGCATCAAAAAGTTGATAGGGATGGAAATTTTTCAGTTGCTGGTCAAGGAATACAACATATGCTGGCTTCTTAAATTTGCTGCTGTATATTTGAAGAACAACTGAGATGAAGTTACGTCGTTTTTTAAGATATTCATAGACGTAAAAACACATGGATGCTGGAAAGGCTCTTCAGTTTTTTGCAACTTGAAGGAAGGTAATAGTTGCGCGTGGAGGCTTAAGAATCCAGAGATGCGCCACATTATGTTAAAAAATAGAGATCCATAAAAAGGTCCTGTGCGCCGTATAAAAGTAACAAGTTGTAAAAGTAATACTTAAGTTGTTGGTCATGGAACTTTAAAAAGGTTGGTTTTAAAGCGACACTACTGTTCATTCAGAGATCAATCGAAATTACAGTGCTGTAACATTGTCTTCTCGAGATGTTTATAAACTTGAAATAAATGTCGATGCGAAGTAAGATGCTAGAAGAAAGCTCTTCTGTTTCTAGAATCTTGAAGGACGATGGATGTTATGCGAGGAGGATTAACATACATGGAGTTAAATAAAGGTGGATAGAAATTCGCAGTTCAATGTGGACCATACATTTGACTCTGAATAAATGACAGCAAGGAAAGAAAGAAAGAAAGAGAGAAAGAAAGAAAGAAAGGTGGAATAAAATAAAACAAAATATGTCATCAGGGAATTTACGCGTGTTGTAATAAGCTGAAGAGAGAAATGGGGGTAGGTGAGATTCAAAGGAAATCTTGAGGAGGTGAAGGGAGAAAAAGAACGTAAGGAGAAGAAAAGGGGGAGGCGGAGAGGATATTAAGGTGGGGCTGAGGGATGTGGGAATATGGAAGATTGTTTAAGAAAAGTACTATAAATAGAGTGAAAAATCGGACCTTTAAAATTAGATTTTGATTGTTTGAAAAGCTGAATGAGCAGGTCAAAAAGAATGTTCGATTTTTCGGAAATGTCATTAAGATTGAAGTTTGGATTAAAATATTGGTCTAGATTTATAAAGCAATTCTCTGTTATGTTAAGGAGGGGGTCCTTTATTCATAATTTTGAGAATTACCATATCATGTTTAATGTCTGTGAATTTATGATTATAATCATTCATGTGTTGACCAACTGCAGAAAATTTATTGTGTTTTAGGGCATTGACATGTTCCAAGTATCATATTTTAAAGCTTCTTCCTGTTTGTCCAATATAAGAAAAATTGCAGCTGTTGCATTTTACCCTATATACACCGGATTTTGAAAAACAATCAGTTCTATTAACAGATGATGAGTTGTGTAAGACTTTAGCATTATTATTGTTGGTTCTGAAGGAGATTTTAACATCATGTTTTTTAAAAACGTTAGTGACCTTATAAATATCTTTATTGAACGGAAAGGTAGAAAATAAAGAAACTTTTGGTTTTTCTTTTTTTAGAGTGGTTATAGGATGATGTTTGTATTTATTGATAACACCTTCAATGAAAGAACTATTGTATCCATTGAGTTTAGCAATCAATTCTTTTTTAAGATCACTTTTGGTCATTGGGACAGTATAGGTTCGATGAACCATACTATTATAAGCTGCCCTTTTATGGATTTGTGGATGTGAGGAATCTTGACGAATAGTGGAAGATGTTTGGGTAGGCTTTCTGAAGATATTGAATTTTAAGGAATATAGTTGCCTAATGATGGTTAAGTCTAAAAAATTTATTCTTTGTTCAGATTCAGACTCGAGCATAAATTTTATGTGCGGGTCAATATCATTAACGTTGACAAGAGTGGAAGCAGCATCTGTTGTGCTTTCATCTAGGATTACTAAAGTATCATCCACATATCTAGCCCAAAAAAGAATATTATTGAAGTTATTATTATTATCAATTTTAGTATGTTCTAAAAAATCCAAGCAGATTTCAGCTAAGATGCCTGAAGCTGGCGATCCCATGGCTAAACCCTTCTGCTGATAGATAATACCATCGAAAGTGAAATAGTTATTATTTAAAACCAATTTCAGGATAGACATAAAATCTTGTATTTCCAAAGCACTTAGGTGGCTGTATTTACTTAAATTGTTTTCAATGATAGGGTATAATTTAGAGGTTTGAATACTAGGATACATATTAACAACGTCGAATGAGTGAAGGGAATGGTTATGTTGTATATGAAATTTATTAAGATTCTCGATCAACTCTGTAGTATTTTAATAGATTTTTTAGATAAAAAATTATAATATCTTCTTAGAAACGTTTGAATGAATTGAGAAGCATTGTAAAGAGGACTTGGTCTATAATTGATGATCGGGCGGATTTGGGTTTGTGTATCTTGGGAAGGGCTTTCGCTGTCGGAAGGCTTGGATTCATGCTAATAAATTTAGTTTTTTCGTGTTCAGTTAAAAGGAATGAAGTATTTTTAAGAGTTTGTTTAAGTAGGCGTTGGATTTTTTGAGTGGGGTCTTTTTTAACAACAGTGAACGAACTGTCAGAAAAGAAATCTTTAGTCTTATCAATAAATTCATTTCATTCCATTATAACAGTGGTATTGCCCTTGTCAGCCTTAGTGACAATAAGATTATTATCAGAAATCTTCTTTTTTTAAGAGCGCGTAATCGCTTTTGATCAATGATTGATTCTTTATTGCCGATAGGGATGTTGGGGTTCATACTTGAGTTAAGAATGTTGTTAATTTTATGTTTAACTTCGAACCTAACTTCATCCTGTTCTTCAAGGGGTAATTTACTGATGGCTAGTTCAGATTCTAAGATCATAGTAGTAGAGGTGTCAAGCATATTGAGATTAGGCCAATTGTGAATTGGGACTTTGGCTAAAATTGAATTGAATTTCCGTCCCAATGACCGAAAGTGATCTTAAAAAGAATTGAACAATGTCCGTATGATTGCTAAACTCAATGGATACAATAGTTCTTTCATTGAAAGTATTATCAGTAAATACAAACATCATCCTATAACCACTCTAAAAAAAGAAAAACCAAAAATCTCTTTATTTTCTACCTTTACGTTCAATAAAGATATTTATAAGGTCACTAACGTTTTTAAAAAACATGTTGTTAAAATCTCCTTCAGAACCAACAATAATAATGCCAAAGTCTTACATAACTCATCATCTGTTAATAGAACTGATTGTTTTTTAAAATCCGGTGTATATAGGGTAAAATGCAACAGCTGCAATTTTTCTTATATTGGACAAACAGGAAGAAGCTTTAAAATACGATACTTGGAACATGTCAATGCCCTAAAACACAATAAATTTTCTGCAGTTGGTCAACACATGAATGATTATAATCATAAATTTACAGACATTAAACATGATATGGTAATTCTCAAAATTATGAATAAAGGACCCCTCCTTAACATAACAGAGAATTGCTTTATAAATCTAGACCAATATTTTAATCCAAACTTCAATCTTAATGACATTTCCGAAAAATCGAACATTCTTTTTGACCTGCTCATTCAGCTTTTAAGACAATCAAAATCTAATTTTAAAGGTCCGATTTTTCACTCTATTTATAGCACATTTCTTAAACAATCTTCCATATTCCCACATCCCTCAGCCCCACCTTAATATCCTCTCCGCCTCCCCCTTTTCTTCTCCTTCCGTTCTTTTTCTCCCTTCACCTCCTCAAGATTTCCTTTGAACCTTACCTGCCCCCATTTCTCCCTTCAGCTTATTACAACACGTGTAAATTCCCTTATGACATATTTTGTTTTATTTTATTCCACCTTTCTTTCTTTCTTTCTTTCTTTCTTTCTTTCTTTCTTTCTTTCTTTCTTTCTTTCTTTCTTTCCTTGCTGTCATTTATTCAGAGTCAAATGTATGGTCCGCATTGAACTGCGAATTTCTATCCACCTTTATTTAACTCCATGTATGTTAATCCTCCTCGCATAACATCCATCGTCCTTCAAGATTCTAGAAACAGAAGAGCTTTCTTCTAGCATCTTACTTCGCATCGACATTTATTTCAAGTTTATAAACATCTCGAGAAGGCAATGTTACGGCACTGTAATTTCGATTGATCTCTGAATGAACAGTAGCGTCGCTTTAAAACCAACCTTTTTCGATTTCCATGACCAACAACTTAAGTATTACTTTTACAACTTGTTACTTTTATACGGCGCACAGAACCTTTTTATGGATCTGTATTTTTTAACATAATGTAGCGCATCTCTGGATTCTTAAGCCTCCACGCGCAACTATTACCTTCCTTCAAGTTGCAAAAAACTGAAGAGCCTTTCCAGCATCCATGTATTTTTACGTCTATGAATATCTTAAAAAACAACGTAACTTCATCTCAGTTGTTCTGTAAATATACAGCAGCAAATTTAAGAAGCCAGCATATGTTGAATTCCTTGACCAACAACTGAAAAATTTCCATCCCTATCAACTTTCTAATGCTATATGGCGCACTGGTCTTTAATCGTAAATAAACGACGTGACTTCGGCTCAGTGGTTCTTCAATTGGATACCAGAATCTTAAAGGAGCCAGCATATTCTAATCTCCTTATCCAGCAACTCAAGAATTCTTTTCTATAGCATTTTTTAGTGCGCACTGGACTTTCTAATGCTATACGGCGCACTGGACTTCATTCATAAATAAACGACGCAACTTCGGCTCAGTGATTCTTCAATTGGATACCTGAATCTTAAAGGAGCCAGCATATTCCAGCAACTCAAGGATTCCTATCTATAACATCTTTTTAACATGCACTGGACTTATTATGAATCTCTTTCAGAGAGTTATTTTTTAAGATAATGCTGCACAATATCTCGCATGGAATGTTTTTACGAGACTGTACATGTCTTTACATTGTTTAATTTCTTCGCTATTTGTGTTTTAATTTTGCTTTAGGCTGACAATGACCTATTACCAGGTCGAAACTAGTACCTAATCATTTATGTAATTTAAACTATTTACATTTTGTATTGAATAGGTGGACCCAAATAATACATTAATTTACTCTATTGTAATCACAGTTCAATAGGGATCTATCATTATGAAACTTATTTCATTTAATTAGAAAACTTCAGTATATCAAATGCAGACTGAGCATCTTCCAACAAAATCTTACGAGTCCCCACACGATCACTCGCGTAAATAAAATCTTCTTCTTACGATGTTACCTGCACAGAATCTCGCCGAATAATATGGTCACTAACTGACGCGGTCATAGTTTTTATTAACTCGTCCTCGAAGACGCCGTCGAATCCTCGATTGGGGCCACATCTCCCCTAGACCAATGTCTCGCCATATCGACGGCAGCTCTATTGTTTCGTTGGCTCAACGCATCGCGTACCTGACGCTCACTTCAAACATTTCTTATAAGCGCCCTAGCCTCTCGCCCGGGCATCCGAAATGTTGTCTGTTGGAATTCTATTGTTCCCTTGTTCGGCTTTGTGTGCATCATGTCGAAATTCCACCTTCCAAACTTAGCTGGTGAGCAAACAAATCTGAGCTCCAATCTCCCTGAAGAAATTGCGACATGTGCTGCTGAATGTAGATGTTTCCTGCCAGTTACTAGCACTTAATAAAAATGGAATATTCTCTGTACATTCAAATAAATGACTGATTAATTAAATGAGCATTTCAATAAGTGCTCAGTACTATATGCTAGCTGGTATTGTTCCAAGGTCTTCCACTAGGTACTGTATGCTAGCTGGTATTGTTCCAAGGTCTTCCACTAGGTACTGTATGCTAGCTGATGTTGTTCCAAGATCTTCCACTAGGTACTGTATGCTAGCTGGTGTTGTTCCAAGATCTTCCCCTAGGTACTGTTTGCTGGTGGTATTGTTCCAAGATTTTCCACTAGATACTGTATGCTAGCTGGTGTTGTTCCAAGATCTTTTGCTAGGTACTGTATGCTAGCTGGCACTGTTCCAAAATCACCACTAGATACTGAATGCTAGCTGGTATTTTTCCAAGATCTTCCACTAGGTACTGTATGCTAGCTGGTGTTGTTCCAAGATCTTTTGCTAGGTACTGTATGCTAGCTGGCATTGTTCCAAGATCTTCCACTAGGTACTGTATGCTAGCTGGTGTTGTTCGAAAATCTTTTGCTAGGTATTGTATGCTAGCTGGCATTGTTCCAAGATCTTCTACTAGGTACTGTGTGCTATCTGACATTGTTCCAAGATCTTCCACTAGATACTGTATGCTAACCTGCATAGTTCAAAGATATTCCACTACATACTGTATGCTAGCTGGCATTGTTCCAAGATCTTCTGCTAGGTACTGTATGCTGGTGGTATTGATCCAATGTCTTCCACTAGGTACTGTATGCTAGCTGGCATTGTTCCAAGATCTTCCACTAGGTACTGTATGCTAGCTGGTATTGTTCCAAGGGTCTTCTCCTAGGTACTGTATGCTAGCTGGTATTGTTCCAAGGTCTTCCACTAGGTACTGTATGCTAGCTGATGTTGTTCCAAGATCTTCCACTAGGTACTGTATGCTACCTGGTGTTGTTCTAAGATCTTCCACTAGGTACTGAATGCTAGCTGATGTTGTTCCAAGATCTTTTACTAGGTACTGTATGCTGGTGGTATTGTTCCAAGATCTTCCACTAAGGACTGTATGCTGGTGGTATTGTTCAAAAGTCTTCCACTAAGTACTGTATGCTAGCTGGTATTGTTCCAAGATCTTCCACTAGGTACTGTATGCTAGCTGGCATTGTTCCAAGATCTTCTGCTAGGTACTGTATGCTAGCTGGTATTGTTCCAAGGTCTTCTGCTAGGTACTGTATGCTGGTGGTATTGATCCAATGTCTTCCACTAGGTACTGTATGCTAGCTGGTATTGTTCCAAGGTCTTCTGCTAGGTACTGTATGCTAGCTGGCATTGTTCCAAGGTCTTCTGCTAGGTACTGTCTGCTGGTGGTATTGTTCCAAGGTCTTCTGCTAGGTACTGTATGCTGGTGGTATTGTTCCAAGATCTTTCACTAGATACTGTATGCTAGCTGGTATTGTTCCAAGGTCTTCCACTAGGTACTGTATGATAGCTGGTGTTGTTCGAAAATCTTTTGCTAGGTATTTTATGCTAGCTGGCATTGTTCCAAGATCACCACTAGATACTGAATGCTAGCTGGTATTTTTCCAAGATCTTCCACTAGGTACTGTATGCTAGCTGGTGTTGTTCCAAGATCTTTTGCTAGGTACTGTATGCTAGCTGGCATTGTTCCAAGATCTTCCACTAGGTACTGTATGCTAGCTGGTGTTGTTCGAAAAACTTTTGCTAGGTATTGTATGCTAGCCGGCATTGTTCCAAGATCTTCTACTAGGTACTGTGTGCTATCTGGCATTGTTCCAAGATCTTCCACTAGATACTGTATGCTAACCTGCATAGTTCAAAGATATTCCACTACATACTGTATGCTAGCTGGCATTGTTCCAAGATCTTCCACTAGGTACTGTATGCTAGCTGGAATTGTTCCAAGATCTTCCACTAGGTACTGTATGCTAGCTGGTATTGTTCCAAGGGTCTTCTCCTAGGTACTGTATGCTAGCTGGTATTGTTCCAAGGTCTTTTACTAGGTACTGTATGCTGTTGGTATTGTTCCAAGATCTTCCACTAAGGACTGTATGCTGGTGGTATTGTTCAAAAGTCTTCCACTAAGTACTGTATGCTAGCTGGTATTGTTCCAAGATCTTCCACTAGGTACTGTATGCTAGCTGGCATTGTTCCAAGATCTTCTGCTAGGTACTGTATGCTAGCTGGTATTGTTCCAAGATCTTCCACTAGGTACTGTATGCTAGCTGGCATTGTTCCAAGATCTTCTGCTAGGTACTGTATGCTAGCTGGCATTGTTCCGAGATCTTCCACTAGGTACTGTATGCTAGCTGGTATTGTTCCAAGGTCTTCTGCTAGGTACTGTATGCTGGTGGTATTGATCCAATGTCTTCCACTAGGTACTGTATGCTAGCTGGTATTGTTCTAAGGTCTTCTGCTAGGTACTGTATGCTAGCTGGCATTGTTCCAAGGTCTTCTGCTAGGTACTGTCTGCTGGTGGTATTGTTCCAAGGTCTTCTGCTAGGTACTGTATGCTGGTGGTATTGTTCCAAGATCTTTCACTAGATATTGTATGCTAGCTGGTATTGTTCCAAGGTCTTCCACTAGGTACTGTATGATAGCTGGTATTGTTCCAAGGTCTTCCACTAGGTACTGTATGCTAGCTGGTATTGTTCCAAGGTCTTCCACTAGGTACTGTATGCTAGCTGGTATTGTTCCAAGGTCTTCCACTAGGTACTGTATGCTAGCTGGTATTGTTCCAAGGTCTTCTGCTAGGTACTGTATGCTAGCTCGTATTGTTCCAAGGTCTTCTGCTAGGTACTGTATGCTGGTGGTATTGTTCCAAGGTCTTCTGCCAGGTACTGTATGCTAGCTGGTATTGTTCCATGGTTTTCGACTAGGTACTGTATGCTCGTGGTATTGTTCCAAGATCTTCCACTAGGTAGTGTATGCTGGTGGTATTGTTCCAAGGTCTTCTGCCAGGTACCATGTGCTAGCTGGCTTTGTTCCAAGGTCTTCTGCTGGATAATGTGCGCTAGCAGCCGTTGTTCTAAGGTCTTCCAGTTGGTTCCATGTGCTAACTGGTGTAGTTCCAAGGTCTTCTGTTAGTTATCATATGCAACTAACATAGTTTCAAGGTCTTCCACTAGGTTCCATGTGTTACATGGTGTAGATCCAAGGTCTGCAACTGGGCATCATATGAAACTAACATTGTTCCTAGGTCTTCCACTAGGTTCCATGTGCTATATAGTATAGTTCCAAGGTCATCCACTTGGTAGTGTATGCTTCCTGGCATAGTTCCAAGCTCATCTAGTAGGTACTGTGTGCTTGTTGGCAAAGTTCGAAGATCTTCTGCTTGGTACCATGTGCTACCTAAGAGAGTTGCAAGGTCATCTGCTGGGTACGAGCTTGCATGGTTCTAGCAGTATTCCAAGATCTTCTGCTTGGTCCATGTGTTAGCTGGTGTAATTCAAAGGTCTTCTTCTGGGTACCGCATGCTTCGAGGTCTTCTGCTAGTTCTGAGTGCTACGTAGCTTAGTTCCAAGATCTTCAGCTAAGTACCGTGTGCTACCTGATGATGTTCCAAGATCTTCTGCTAGGTACCATGTGACAACTGGTATTATTGCTGGTATCATTAGTTTGAATCAGTACTTATTAGCATATTAGAAGATTACTTTCCTTACGATTTCAACTTCCCTTAAATGACTGTACCTTAATATACCACTTAACATACCATCTAGCAGCGTACGTAAGATAAAAATGTAATAATAATCAATCTCCATGTGAGGTCTGGTCCAGTTCATATTTTCTGAGATAATAGCTCTGGACTAGAAAGCCAAGAACAATAGATGAAAGGATTCGTCATGCCGACTACTCGACTCCTCGTAATCTGCAGGCTTTTGGGCAAATTAAGCAAACACTTAATAAATTAGGGTCAAAGTTATTAGAAACATATCTTACCATGGGCCACGTGGAATGTTATCGTGGGCCATATATTCAACATTTAGGCCATTTTTGGATCATGTGGTTTTAACTCTCTTGGACTGTCCTTGCGTCCAGTATACTGTACTTTTATGCACTTCTCTCCTTCCTTGAATCCATTGGCTTGTGTAGTCAGTGTTACAGGTTCCAGGGGAGTTGCAGGTGCCTAGTATGTATTTCAGTTGAGTCAATTTTAATTTGGTCTACATCTTTCTTGACCTGCTTAGTTCATTTCTCATAAGATGACTTTTGGGGGATTATGTTGCATATATGATACCGTAATTTCTCATACCTATGGTCCACTTTCAGTATATATCGCTTTCACTCATAAATGCTACAATGGAATGTAACTAAGAACAATTTTGTAACTCTGCAACTTAGCACAGATAAGGTAACCATACACAATTTTTTATATTACATTTAAAATAATTAAAACAAATACATGGACTATACTTGTATGCCAAGATGCCCAACTATGGTTCAGTGTCGTTTATTCTCCTTGGACCATAGTTGTTGTCATTATCTGCAGTGATGTAATGTTTTCATGTTTAATCACATTAATTATAAGTGAAATATACAGCATTTTTGGAGCATAATTATATCTTTATCAGCCCCAGTGAGAATTTAATTGTTTCACAGAATACAAATTTCTCTTACCAGTCACTTTTACATGGGGAATTCATTGAACACTTTATATCACAAAATTTATACTCTAGTATATCCTCATTTTTTGGCCAGATCCAAACGTTTCTTTTTCTACACATGCAACTGATCATTGCTTCACTCACTGAAATCACTTTACTAGGACAGTATTCACCTTCATAATTGATAATGACAAAGTCTTTGTTTGATATAAAGTCTAAAATCTCCACCTTATCAATACATTAGTTTATTTACTCTAAATTAGTAAATTGGTCAATACCGGTTTCAATCCCTCGGGGATCATCTTCAGTTGACACACAAAAAAGAATTTATAAAAACATCAAATATGAAAGGTTACATTTGGTGACTATTTCAATGAAATCAAGTGTTGAAAGTTATGTCATTAAAGTACTAGTGGGTACATCTTAGTTTTTTAAAGTGCTATTGTATGAGGTATATTGGCTCACTGTGTCTAAGCTTTTTGTACATATAATGGGTTCTACACTTATTCACATCTAGTATTGATAATATTACATTCAATATGATTGATTCATATGATTAAAACATTAACAAATATCTTACTAAAATGGTAAAAAATATACATCATTTGTTTAAAAAGTACTTGTTGTTAGAGTCTTTTTGATCATACTACACTTGTATTACAAAATGTGGAATAAGATTTTTCACTCATACACATTAGTGATAATGAGTCCATTATAGAGTCTTAAAAGTATTTTGTTGTAAAGGTATATCACAGCTTATTGGTTGTTGTGATGTCAATAAGACGTAATTTCACGTTGTATTAATGTTTGAGGTATTCCACTTTTTTTTTAAAGTCCATTGGAGTAAACATAGGAAAAGCTTAATTAAAGGGTTAATTAAAAATATATCCTTCATTACTAAAAATACTAGTACGGTATGTGATACCTTATTAAAATGGATCCTTCATTTCTAAAGTATTGACTTTCTTTATATCAGAGTACCAATCAATACGGAAATGAAGCTGATAGACTATGAAAGTCTTTGTTTCTCGGTCAATGTTCACTATTGGTTCATCTGTAATTAAGCCTAAAATTGAGTATCCATGATTAAAAAATCTGACAGTGTCCCGAAGGTCACCCGACCTCAATACCATTGAGCACATCTGAGATTCAATTGAGAGGGTCTTCATATCCTGCACCTACTCCAACCAATCTCCGTGCATTATGTGGTTGCTGTTATTTAGCAGTGTGTCACGTCTGATAATAGACTGTGTTTTTGAACCTGTGTGTGTGTATCAAGCTGCTGAGTAGAGTGACCAAGTGTGCAAAGTGAAGTGAAAGGTGAACTGTCAATCAATCAATCAATCAATCAATCAATCAATCAATCAATCAATCAATCAATCAATCAATCAATCAGTCAATCAATCAATCAATCAATCAATCAATCAATCAGTCAATCAATCAATCAATCATAATTATGGAAGGGATCATCACCTGCTGTGAGGAGGGTAAAAGATTCTGTAAATAGACACTAATTAGGGGACTGTTGTCATCCATTCCCAAATACAATTATAATTATGTTTGTGTAGTACGTAGGTGGACCACCTGTCCCTTGCAATCTAGTTTTATGCAAGCTGATGTGTTTACTACAATTCTGAAAAACATAGACCGGGCGAGTTGGCCGTGCGCGTAGAGGCGCGCTGCTGTGAGCTTGCATCCGGGAGATAGTAGGTTCGAATCCCACTATCGGCAGCCCTGAAAATGGTTTTCCGTGGTTTCCCATTTTCACACCAGGCAAATGCTGGGGCTGTACCATAATTAAGGCCACGGCCGCTTCCTTCCAACTCCTAGGCCTCTCCTATCCCATCGTCGCCATAAGACCTATCTGTGTCGGTGCGACGTAAAGCCCCTAGCAAAAAAAAAAAACATCGGCTCCTCTCCCTCAACCAGGATAATATAAGGAGATGTCTGGTTATGGGCTAGAAAACAGCAGGAACTGTGAGTGCTACTATTCAATTCAATGTAGATGCCCCAAATGAACCTGTAAAACAAACACAGATGCGAAGAACATGTGTCTTACAACAGGAGGTGCACACATGGACAAGGTGGTGGTAGTGGTTATTGTTTTAAGAGGAAGTACACCTGGGCAACCATCCTCTATTAATATTAATCAGAGAGAAGAAATTGAAAGGGTCGACAATTCAAAATATGAAGGTATTGTTAAAAGAAAGACCAGGGCCATGAAGGATGTGTAAATGAAAGACGTTTCAAAATTCCTTTGTTGAATAATTTTGTTTTATTTTAAATTTCTTTTCCACTTAATTTGTTCGGAGATTATGATTACCTAATTGTACTTCTGACAATAGACTATGTGTGTGAACCTGCCACCACCACCACATCCCTAGTCCCTTGTGACTTAATACTGTCAGGGCCAGAAGTAAACAAGATTTGACCAAGGGAGATCAGACAGGATAGACAAAATTGAGGAGTCTGGCATAAGTATGTGGAAGCAATGCCAGGACGCAGCTAAGGGCCCTGTGGTCACCAACCTATGCTCTGAAGCTGAGAAATCCTGGAGCTCCCTACTGCATGCTCACTTGGCAGAGACGGTGGTGGAGCCAGAGATGTGATAGTGGACAAGTCTTGAGGGTATGGAGGTTCAAATTCCACATGATTGTTTCTTTTCCTTACTGCTAATTGCTTGGGATGTGGAAAGGCTACATACTGTGCTTAATAGTTTCCGCAGACTGTAAGGTTTTCATATTTCAGCCTGACCACAACGGTCTAGTCTTTCACATTTCAAAATATGTTAATTTGCTACATTCCTGTTTGTTTGTTTGTTTGTTTGTTTGTTTGTTTGTTTGTTTGTTTGTTTGTTTGTTTGTTTGTTTGTTTGTTAAAATGGGATAAGAAAATGACTGAACTTACAAAACTCAACATATAAAAGGGATTGTAAGATAATCTATAAATTATTTTAGTGCTGGCTGGAGTAGAAGTTTGGTGGGAAGTCTAAACTAAATGCTGAAATTATTAATGTATCTAAGAAAGTGGACTATACCTAATATAGATCCTTGAGGTACTGATACATCAAAAGTGACTTCATATTATGTATGTAAGGTTACAGCAAATTTAGAAATAATGTAAGTAAGAACGTGGCAGACAGACATGTGTAATTTACAACACAGAGTACTGCATCTGATACAATATATATCCGTATCTGTGCTTGTGTCATACAATTGAGATTTTGTAAGTGTTTTCATGGTAGGCCTCTAAAACAACTAATCTTTCAATGGTATCAGTATAAAGACACTCAAAATAAGTAGGAGTGCCTTAAGGCACTGCAGTGAGACTGAAACACAGTATGTGTCCGAGGCTCTCCTTATGGAGAACTCGTATGGGAAACCTGGCATGATTGAATCAGAAGCAGGATAGTAGCTTTACTTTCCAAAAAAATAATTTTGAAAACTTCAAGAAAAATCACTGTATTACCGGCAATGGGAGTACGAGATAATTTGACATTCTTGCGATTGACAAGAAGAGCACATCAGGATTCATCTTTGACCCAACTCTATGTTTTGAAGTTGGTTTATTCAGAATAGCCTCAGCTTGTCAACCAAGAAAAGAGAGATATCTACTAACCTACAATGGAATCCTTAAAGAAAAAGTAGTTCCTGGAGAAATTTTTTTTTTTTGCTATTTGCTTTACGTCACACTGACACAGATAGGTCTTATGGTGACGATGGGATAGGAGAGGCCTAAGAAGTGGAAGGAAGCGGCCATGGCCTTAATTCAGGTACAGCCCCAGCATTTGCCTGGTGTGAAAATGGGAAACCACGGAAAACCATCTTCAGGGCTGCCGACAGTGGGGCTCGAACCCACTATCTCCCGATTACTGGATACTGGCCGCACTTAAGCGACTGCAGCTATCGATCTTGGTCCTGGAGAAATTTATGGTTATTGGACTAATGATTGACAGCTGTGGAATAATCCCAAACCATTTCTACGTCTTTGTAGATTCTTTTCCATCAGCAAGCAGCTAGGCAATGAGGCGGCCGTTTTTGCTTTGAAGGGATCTATACAGATCTTGTGAAACCATCTGTATGGTCTATGCACAGCCAAACGTGACACAGTCAGTTTTGAATAATGTTACGAAAAGGCATCTTGGGATCAAACTAAAGCCTTGAGTCCAGTCAGAAGATGATGTCCATGAAACCAGTCAAAAAATGATATTTTAAAAGTTCCTTTATGTCGCACTGACACAGATAGGTCTTATGGCGACAATGGGACAGGAAAGAGCTAGGAGTGGGAAGGAAGCAGCCGTGGCCTTAATTAAGGTACAGCCCCAGCATTTGCCTGGTTTGAAGATGGGAAACAACGGAAAACCATCTTCAGGGCTTCCGACAGTGGGGTTCGAACTCACTATCTCCCGAATACTAGATACTGGCCACACTTAAGCAACTGCAGCTATCAAGTTTGGTCCAGTTGAAAGATGATAGATGTTAATTCTCATTCTAAGTACTTGCTATGATAACATAGTTGCAGCTGTTATGGTACTCCAACAACATTGAATTAAATGGGAAGTTCAAGTGAAGAAAGATTAATATTATTTAGTGTTGAACAGTGAAGTAGTCATCCAGTGCCCCAGCTACAAGTGACAGAGTCTGTAGTAGCACATTGACTATGACAGTGATCTTGCAATGCATTATACCCCCCTCAATTGAATGCTTAGCTCATGCATATTTGAGCTATTAACATAACACTTATCTCGCCTTACATGGCAAGTTGCCTAACTCCTATACAGTTCAAACCATTCATTCTGCTTTCATGCTGACTACAATGGTCTTATAATGATACACCCCTAGCAAGGCAAGTCCCTTGGCTATCATATTAAATTAAGATGATAATTTCAACTTTGCTAGTACAGTGATTATGTAATAAATAATATTGAGATATTGGGTCTCAAGTAACCCAATACACTTACACATTTATACTGGGAACAGAATGTGAGATGATACCACATGCTAATGAGTAAAGGATATGTCCATAACCTGGATAATTATAAATATAGAGAGAACCATAGACTAATACTTAATACCTACATTGTTATTTATTTTCTAGTACTGTATTCTTTGTTTTGTGACAATCTGCATTGGAATAAATAAATAAATAAATAAATAAATATTTTTGAGTTATTTTTCATGGAAAATATCTCTTTCTTATCACTCTACTAAGTGTGGATTGGTTATGATTAAACAGTTACTATACCATACATTATTTTTTTTTTTCACTGTTGCATTGCTTTAAAAATTAAGACATGGGAGATTCTCCAATATCTGATTCCACATCTCTTTCAGATCCTGGAATACAGTGAAGACCTCCATTACTATTACAAGGATGGATTTGGACATCAAATCAACATCGATCTAGGCTGCCCTCTTATCAAGGACTTAATAGAGCGGTTCAGGTGAGTTCTGACAATTCACTTGCATACAATGCTCCTGTTCCAAGAGAAGTGAACAACATGAAAATAGCACAGAAAGTAAGCCAGATGAATAGCTCCAAATTAAATTAGTTAAGAGCTACAGAAGGAGGTATTTCTATCTAAATGGTTCGACATAATTTGAAAGGAATGAGCTCCGATTTTGTATGTCTGTACATGTACTCTTGACAGGATAGAAATGGTAGGAGGGGGACTATTCATACTGGTAAAAGAATAATTTGTAAGCTATGGAAAAGTTAAGGATGAAAAACATTAAATTCTTGGTGTAAGGCTCAGCTTGTGGTACCGTACCTCGTCACTTTGCTGCCACATGGAAGTGCTTCCAACTTTCAATGAATCTCATCCCTGAAATCGTGACTCTCGTCCTCTGAGGCTCCATCAGGATCCGGAGACACACCTCTGCAGCACAGAAATGCCACACTAATTATACCATATCTTTGTTATAATTTAGTTTTCCTAATTAATAGAACTTTATAGATGAAATCTGATATGTTTTACCTTGTTTTAATGGCAGCCTGTAAATTACAGGAGGTTGTTCCTTAATAAATGAAATATATACAGTATAATAGAAAACTTTATGTCTTTGGGGCGTACAGCCCTGAAAGGGTGGTGCTGACGCTGATGAGGAATTAATTTATAAGATAATAGGCTATGTGGGGAACGGCACAGAAAGGAGCGTTATTGTAGCGAGTGACCTCAATTTGCCAAATGTTAGCTGGCAAGGTAATTCAGATGATAGAAATCATGACCAACAAATAGTAAATAAGTCAATCTGGGAAGGACAGCTGAATCAGAAACTGATGAAACCAACTAGAGGGAAAAATATTCTAGACATGGTGCTGATGAAACCAGATGAATTCTATAGAAAAACTGATGGTATAAGTGACCATGAAGTTTTTGTCATAGTTAAAATACTTGTGATAGAAAGGAAGGTTGTAAAAGTAGGACTATCAGACAACACCTCGTGGCTGACAAAGAGGCATGGGGGAGTTTATAAAAAATAATTATGATCAGTCAAAAATGGTGAATAAAAATCTAAACATCCTATGGGATGAGTTGAGGAGTTTGAAAACAGGTATATGGCTTTAAACTATATTGTAGCAGAGAAATAATTAGATTAAGAAGGAGGTGCAGGTTGGAAAGAAACAGAAGTAGGAATGGTTGTGTTGGTAAAGGAGAGGTTGAAGAAATTTATTAGAAAATGGAATTTAACAAAAATGTCAGCTAGGAATAACATGCTGGAGAATGTAATTGGCAGTTATATGAATTTTAGGGATAAATGGAAGGATATGTGTAGGTACTTTAAGACAGAAACAGTCTCTATGAAGGACATTCCAGGGATCATTAATGAACAAGGGGATATGTGAGGACTTACAGAGGGCAGAAAGAAGTATTAAGTCAGCAGTATGTAAAGATAGTATACATGTAAAGAAAATATCCAGGTAGAGGTGGTTACAAATACTGTTGAATTACTGAAATTTACCTACGGTACTAAAGTTATTCAAAAAGGGTTAATTTTGTAACCTTTTAAATTTTAAGATTTGGGGGGGTCCATATTTTGTCAATCAATCAATCAATCAATCAATCAATCAATCAATCAATCAATCAATCAATCAATCAATCAATCAATCAATCAATCAATCAATCAATCAATCAATCAATCAATCAATCAATCAGTTCATCCATTTGATGGCAACGTGAAGCCTTGAGCAGACCCTGTTGCTATTCGATAGGAGTAGGCTATGTGCCGAACCCGAGTTTCATCCTCTCCCTTCCTAGTATCATATATCACATCATTCATTTAATCTCATCTCATTAACTCCTCAGATGAGGTTAGTGTCAGGAAGGGCATCCAGTCATGAAAGCTCGCTATAAAGATTCATCTCACTTCATACCCAATCCTATAGAGGAATGGCTCAAGGGTTCGATTTACATATATCATCATCATCATCATCATCATCATCATCATCATCATCATCTATTGATTAAATTGATCTGCCACTCACTATTTCTTGATGGATGCACCATATTTGCATCCTATTCCAGTGTAGTCCAAACCAAAGCATAACTTCCACTTAAGTACAAGTAGTGCATCTGGGTATTACGTATGAAAGTTGTTACTCACAGGGCTAGTCATGTTGCGATAACACTTTCTGCTTCACTGAGGAAAGCAATGGCAACTACCTCACTGCTTGTCATGACTTGTACACTTCATTATGGCCCCACCATTGTATTTTTCCATTTCTCTGTAACTGCATAAACTTTGGTGCTGCTATTTGAGGACCGAATCATCCTCTGAGATGAGGACTAGATTGATCAATCACCTAAATTAATTTGGAACTTCATCTCAAAATTACCATAATTGTGGCAACCTTGTACTGTGTAAACAACTTCCTTTGTGATAGTTTGCATACCTGAGGAACATGAAGTAACTAATTAACACTCGTATTGTACACAGTGAGCTGGAGGGCGAGAACGTGGTGAGAGGACAACATCCTGTCGGTGTGTTCTACTTCAGTCACTCTTCCATGATCCACATGTTCCAGTCCGCCCTCGGGGTGTACAAGGACCAGGAATGTCTGCGAAGCGACAACTACCAAGACATGCAGAAACGACTCTGGAGGGTGTCCAAGATGGGCTCTTTTGCCACAAATATAGAGGCAGTCTTCTTCAAGTAAGTACTAAGAATAGTTCTTTTATCTGATTGGTACATCGACAATTTCATTAACTTTGCAATATTATCTTACTCGTATGCCACCAATCAACATGACCATAGAACACAGGCGGGCATTAATCTCATAAGTGTAATTTACTTGGGACGTTAAGAAATTTGTTTTCACAGTAACTATCTATTGACAGAAAATATAAGGCTTGATCAAAAGGTTTCCATTTGAGGGTGTTGCTGCAGCAGACATGCAGTGTAGCGTGACTCTGATGTGGGTATATAAGCATGGACATGTAGGCAAAGGGATTAGTGTGGCAGTCGTGTCGTGCCAAGGTACGAGCATGAAATGCAGCCATGTGAACTATGGCAATGTTACTACCAAATGCGCCCAAACAGGACCACTGTGCTCTTATATTATCCTTGTCTACCGAAGGACAAACAGCGGTAGACATCCACAGGAGAATGAAGACTGTGTATGGGGCAGCAAATCTGTCGAAAACCACTGTTGTGGAATGGTGCATAAAGTTCCATGCGGGTCGCGTTTTGACACAAGACGCTGGTCGATACGGGAGGCCAGCCTCGTCCGTTACGTACAACAACAAGCGGGCGGTGGATAAGGCAAGCACCTGCCCTATAGTCCTGATCTCTCCCCATGGGATTATCACGCCTTCGATCCCCTCAAAAAGGCTTTGAAGTGTCGACACTTCCTGTCAGACGAGGATATGCAGCAGGCGGTTATGGACTTCTTCACACAGCAGGACACGGTGTTTTACCACACGGGGATCTTCAACCTGGTGCGTTGGTGGGATGAGTGCCCCAATGCTCACAGCAATTTTACCTGATTGGCATCCTGATTCAGGACTGTACGGCTATCGAATGGAAATTTTATGAATGCCCTTATACATATAGATTGTATTAGAGTTATTTCCTGAACATGCATCGTTGTTCTGGCAGTTTCTGTATTTACACAGTGAACCATTCTGTGGGGCTATCCTGATGTCTCTGCTGGACAACTACCTAAAGCCTGTCATTGGAGGCAAACCATTTATATGGTGCAAGTGACAGCAAGACAGTTGAAGGTGGACAAGCTGGCATCCAGCTCAACCTTTTCAAAGTCTCTGAGGAGAGAAGAGTTTCAGTTCCACAGACAGTAAGATCTTTTACTTTGGTATGGAACGAGTTATTGGAAGGAGAGGAGAAAAGGGCAAAGAATGCGTGCACGAGTCTGGAAGCATAAACAACTCTGGGAGCTTTTGCAGCTATCACAGGGGTCCCACATTATCAAGATTCTAAGTATCATAAAATATGCTGAAAATTTAAACTGACTCTGCATAACAACGATCAAACCAGTCCTAATGTACGGCAGTGAGTTATGGGCATTGGCTGAGGCTATGGAGAAGAAACTGAATGTCTGGGAAAGGAAATTGCAGCTCTGGACCAAACACTCCATAATTCACAGGATACGCATCTGAAACTCGATGCCACAATAGCTATGATATCTGACATCTACAGTCGCTATCATTCAAATATCATAACATATAATATTGTAATGTAAATTTGACACATATGTTAGTTTGTTCGTCTGATCTTAACCCACCAACACACACAAGTTAAGTCCAGCAAACACTAGCGTCTCTATTGTATCATTCAGTGAGCGTGTCGACGTTTGTGCCTGAAAAAGAACATTTGCAGCATGCATTGCCTCTCTTATTTAATCAAAAGAAAAGGGCTGTGGAAAGTCATTGCATGCTGGTAGAAACATATCGTGAACATGTTCCATCGATTAGAAAATTTGAGATATGGTTTCAACAAGTTAAATGTGATGATTTCAATGTGAAAAAGAGTGCGCTCTCTGGTAGAAAAAGTGCAAAGATGAGCAGTTGCAAGCAAAACCATTAATGCACAACAGTATCACAAACAAAGGATTAATTTAAACCATGCATTGATCGAAAGACGACTGGAATGGGCCAGAAGATTTTTTTACACAACAATGCACCATCTCACGCAGCAAAACCAGTGAAAGACACCTTGAAATCGCTTGGATAGGACATCCTTCTGCACCCGCCATACTCCCCCGCCATCTGACTATCACTTCTTTACCGAGCTCAATAGCTGCAGTCGCTTAAGTGCGGCCAGTATCCAGCATTCGGGAGATAGTAGGTTCGAACCCCACTATCGGCAGCCCTGAAAATAGTTTTCCATGGTTTCCCATTTTCACACCAGGCAAATGCTGGGGCTGTACCTTAATTAAGGCCACGGCCGCTTCCTTCCCACTCCTAGCCCTTCCTTGTCCCATTGTCGCCGTAAGACCTATCTGTGTCGGTGTGACGTAAAGCAAATTTTTTAAAAAATCACTTCTTTATATTAATGGGGCACTTGCTTGTGCACTTCAGCAATTTCGAGGAAGTTGGAAAATGGCTCGATGAATGGTTTGCTGCAAAAGATAAGCAGTTTTTCTGGCATGGTGTTCATAACTTACCTGAAAGATGGGCGAAGTGTGTAGAAGCCAATGGCCAATATTTTGAATAAATAAAACATGAATTTCCCTTGAAAATCATGTTTCCTTTACCACAAAAACCGGCAGAAACTTATGCATACACCTGGTACTCCACAGTTGCATGCAGAGCAACCGGCTACCAAAACACACAATGACTGTTCCTTGGCTCGACTCCAGAGAAAATCTGCCACTCACACAGTCAGCACAGTTAATTCATGTGGTCATTCCACACAGTGAACTACTCAACACTGACACTAAAAATAGTGGTCACACAACAGCAACAGCCCAACAGTGCGAACCAGCACTACAATATTCCTCACAACAATGACTGTTAACACTGGTCCATTTCTACTCCCACCAACTGTTACACACACTTAACTCACATTAGTATATGCACAGTGCTTAGTACTCCAAGGCAGTACACATACAATATTCCGTACTCCTACACAACGATATTCTGACACCCACTACACACTTCACACTTCAACACAACAACGACAGCCAGCCACTACTGCTGTCCGACTACAACTACTGACTGACTGTTCACAGCTAGCCTCCTTGTTTATATCCTAATGATGGAAAACTAGATTCTTCATAGGTCAACTAGAGACAGAACATTCTTGTTGCACTTTTGAGGAGGCACATGGAGAAGCCACACACACACACAAAAAAAACAATAGAGGAGGGACCACAGCATGTCCTCTGATCAACTGGGAGCTCCCTCGCTTAACTTAGCCATGCCTTCCAGGAAATACTGAAGGGGACTACGATAGGGCTGCCACGTACCAGAATAATTTTGGAACGTCCTATATATTTTCTCCAATGACTATCGTTACTGTTCAATAACAGAAAGAGGAACTCGTGAGAAGATGGTACACAAAAATAAAAATATTTCTTTTAACCTTGTTTCTTATTGCCGGCCCCGTGGTGTAGAGGTAATGTGCCTGCCTCTTACCCGGAGGCCCCGGGTTTGATTAGCGACCAGGTCAGGGATTTTTACCTGGATCTGAGGGCTGGTTCGAGGTCCACTCAGCCTACGAGATTAGAATTGAGGAGCTATCTGACGGTGAGATAGCGGCTCCGGTCTAGAAAGCTAAGAATAACGGCCGAGAACATTCGTCATGCTGACCACATGACCTGGTAATCTAGTTGGTTGTTTTACGTCGCACCGACACAGATAGGTCTTACGGCGACGATGGGACAGGAAAGGGCTAGGAGTGGGAAGGAAGTGGCCGTGGCCTTAATTAAGGTACAGCCCCAGCATTTGCCTGGTGTGAAAATGGGAAACCACGGAAAACCATTTTCAGGGCTGCCGACAGTGGGGTTCGAACCTACTATCTCCCGAATACTGGATACTGGCCGCACTTAAGTGACTGCAGCTAACCTTGTAATCTGCAGGCCTTTGAGCAGCGGTCACTTGGTTGGCTCGGGCCCTTCAAGGGCTGTAGTGCCATGGGGTTGGGGGGGGAGGTGTTCTTATTGACGTATTTTAGGAAACTAAGCTTTCACTTACATTAAACCACTGTTAAAATTACCATTAAAAAAGTACTACTTACTGTTATTATGCCAACGGCTGTAGCCGTATTGAAACACCGGATCCCGTGAGATCTCCGAAGTTAAGCAACATTGTGCGTGGTCAGGAGTTGGATGGGTTGCCACGCGCTGTTGGTTGGGGGTAATGGAATGGAGGAGTGGAAAGGAACTGGCCACCCTACTGCACGGAACACCTCTGTGGAGGTCGGACCTGCCTTCGGGCAGAATAACCCTTACCTTACCTACTGTTATTAGGAAAGAATTAGTTAACATCACACAGGCAGAAGTCGTTTGATATGCAAATTTAATATGCACCAAAATTTAAAATTCAGAAATTGCACTCTATACTGGCCCCTAGAGATATTCAGGGTGAGTGTCTCCTCTGTGGCAAAAAGCAAAGAGGTCATAAGTAATATAACAAAACCAAGGTGTTTAGTCCGATTCACTAATATTTTTTGTACTACAACTGTGTGCTGAAAGAAAGCTGCAATTGGAGACCTAACATTCTGAAGGGGCTAAGCACCAAGATCTACTTTAAGAGATAATGATAAAAAACACTACCAAATGCTCTGATCAAATAATTGTCTCTAACTTATAATAGAAATAACAATCTAAAAACGAAAACTGCTGAAGGGGCTATGACTAATACACATTAGACAATCTATATGGGCTTGATCTTGTATGTTTGTATATATATATATATAGCCCGTTGAGGCTAGCTCAGTGCAGCTGGGCTGGCGTGACGTAAATATGGGCATCTTGTGTAAGAAGTATATGCCACAATGAAGTGAGAGAGCGGACACACTTTGCAAGAAAGGGAGGGAAGTATTGACGTTCAATTGTGATTAAGAAGCTCTCCTCCACTATTCAGAAAAATGCTAATTGGGATGCAGTATTTAAAATAAAGTGCTATAATTGCAAACAAAAAAAAAAAAAAAAATCTGACCTTTTCGATATTATAGGATTGATTCATACTACGCTCTATACAAACAGTCAGTTTCATTTTTTAATATTTATTCTTTCAAAGAAAACTGACATGTTGTAATTTTTTTTGTTACAATCTAAAAAGGTACAGGGTTCAAGCATACAAGCTACGATTTACAATTTCTTGGCTGGACATGACAGTATCTCCATTTTTTTTAAAGTTAAATTCCTGTTATTCATTATGCAAAAAGTGATATAATTACATAATTCAACATGTTTACTGCTTGATTTTGCACAGTGTTGTAGTGTTGTGTGACTTTCTCTCTTCACTGAATTTCTGAAAATATTATTTAAAATTTAACAGGCGGCCGATGATAATAACTAGACTCTAAATGCCGAGAGGGAGTTTCACTTTGAGTAAGAACATAGATATTTACTATCCAAGATTAAAGTACAACAACAATGTAAATATAGGTAGATATACAGTATACCTTCAAATAACCTAACTGATGTTATTTGTGCTTAGTACTCCAAGGCAGTACACACACAATATTCCGTACTCCTACACCCACAAGCCACAGCTTAGCCACGTTAACTCCATAGAAATATTTTTAAAGCACCTGTTAAAATTTAATGGTGAAAACTGTAATTCATTACGTACATACATACATACATACATACATACATTATCATTATAGACTGTTATGCCTTTCAGTGTTCAGTCTGCAAGCCTCTGTGAATTTACTAAACGTTGCCACAATCCTCGATTTTCAACTAGTGTTGTGGCCTCATTTAGTTCTATACCTCTTATCTTTAAATCGTTAGAAACCGAGTCTAACCATCGTCGTCTTGGTCTACCTCTACTTCTCTTACCCTCCATAGCAGAATCCATTATTCTCCTAGGTAACCTATCCTCCTCCATTCGCCTCACATGACCCCACCACCGAAGCCGGTTTATGCGTACAGCTTCACCCACTGAGTTCATTCCTAAATTAGCCTTTATCTCCTCATTCCGAGTACCATCCTGCCATTGTCCCCACCTGTTTGTACCAGCAATCATTCTTGCTACTTTCATGTCTGTTACTTCTAACTTATGAATAAGATATCCTGAATCCACCCAGCTTTCGCTCCCGTAAAGCAAAGTTGGTCTGAAAACAGACCGATGTAACGATAGTTTTGTCTGGGAACTGACTTCCTTCTTACAGAATACTGTTGATTGCAACTGCGAGCTCACTGCATTAGCTTTACGACACCTTGATTCAATCTCACTTACTATATTACCATCCTGGGAGAACACACAACCTAAATACTTGAAATTATCGACCTGTTCCAGCTTTGTATCACCAATCTGACATTCAATTTTGTTGAATTTCTTACCTACTGACATCAATTTAGTCTTCGAGAGGCTAATTTTCATACCATACTCATTGCACCTATTTTCAAGTTCCAAGATATTACACTGCAGGCTTTCGGCACAATCTGCCATTAAGACCAAGTCGTCAGCATAGGCCAGACTGCTTATTACATTTCCACCTAACTGAATCCTTCCCTGCCATTTTATACCTTTCAACAGATGATCCATGTAAACTACGAACAGCAAAGGTGAAAGATTACAGCCTTGTCTAACCCCTGTAAATACCCTGAACCATCCCCTCACAGCAATACTTAGTTAATGCCTTAGAGCGAGTACAGATCAGATTCTCAAAATGGATTAGTAAAAAGTGTTTGGGTATCAAACTGTCATCGACAGATTATGATTTGTTTTGTACAAATATGTGTATTGAGTCGCTTAGGACTAGGCGCAGGTATGTCAACGCACGTCTCATACACAAATGTGTCGGTAATTTCCTTGACTGTCCCAATTTACTCCAGTTGCTACCAATTCATGTTCCTTCCTGCAATACCCGACAGGCTGTCACCTTTCACTTACCCAGGTGCAGAACGGAATCACACAGGAACTCTTGGTTTATGCAGGCCCTAAGATCCCTGAACGAAATTAGCGGGAAAGTGGATATATTTCACTCGTCAGCTAGTGAAATTCGCAGACATCTTATGGACACTTCATAGACAGAGTGTTCCGTGTATCTTGTTCTGCCCATTTTTTAACTGAAAGTTATACTTCCTTCCCTCGGTCATTTCAAAACATGTCTTTTTACCTTCCTAATGTGTTTTGTAAATATGTGAGGTGTATAGTTTCAAACACGACCAAGTCCATCTTTTTCACGTTCTGATGTTTTGACTTCCATGGATTCCTCTTTACAACATGAATACAACGGGAACCAAAGTGGGTCTCAAATCCGGCCAGATCACATTTAAAATTGCAGCAAAGAATGAGGTCCATATCAAAGTCGGCCTAGTCCCTGTTAACCCGGACGGGCCAATAATCCTGCGCTATCCAGTCACGTGTTTTCTTCCGGTAAAGTGGCGGCCTGACGTTTGTTCGAGTCACATGTGGTGGTTTTGTTTGCATGTATTTTAATAAATATTTTATAAATAATAAATATATACATAATTAATTGGTCATTTTTAATAGTATTCATATTTGCTGTGCAATAAAATGGAGGAATTTAATAAACGCCATACCAGAAAGCGGCAACGTGATCTTTCCACCTTGAGGCGCACGAGGGAAAGACAGCTGAGATGAGTATAATCAACAACGTGTTGTTAGTGGTGATTCAGTCAAGGCTCGGTGATGTGTTTCGAAGGTGCGATGGTATTGAATAGGTGTAATATGAAGAATATACATTGAAGTAGCTGCATGAATCCATATATTTGCAAAATATACACTATTTAAATGTTAATTAATGATATTTGTTCTAAATAAAGTCAAGATGAACACAGTTGGAAAATAGGCCTAATCTAGATTTATTTTTTCTTTAGGTATTAGGCCAAATTTTCTAATCTAAGTTTCAAAGATGGCCAAGTCCTCTTACGTAAGTTTCAAAATCGGCCAAGTCCCATAGTTAGTTTCAAACATGGTCAAGTCCAAATTTTAAATACATTTTTCAATTCATGTAATATATTTAGACTGTAAAAATTGTATGGTAATGAATCAGAAGCCTCTGCTAAGCAACATAAAGATTAAAGTGTCGGAATATATATGAATTAATACCCTAAACGAGTTTTTTGCTTCTCCTGAAAAAAACAGCTCAACGGACTTGGCCATGTTTGAAACTATACGCCTCATGTATATATTATATATTGCTTATTTATAATTAGTGGTAGTAGTATGTTCTGTTAATATTGTTATTATTTCAATGTATTATATCATCTGTAATTGGAGAATCAAAACTCTGTTGATAATCCAATCCAACCCAACCCAACCCAACCCAACCCAACCCAACCCAACCCAACCCAACCCAACCCAACCCAACCCAACCCAACCCAACTTCCTCTCAACGACTGATCGCACCCTCCCTTCCAAGATGCCAGTGAATACTTTGCCTGGTATACTAATCAATGAGATACCTCGATAGTTGTTGCAATCCTTCCTATTCCCTTGCTTATAGATAGGTGCAATTACTGCTTTTGTCCAATCTGAAGGTACCTTACCTACACTCCATGCTAATTTTACTACTCTATGAAGCCATTTCCTCCCTGCCTTCCCACTATACTTCACCATTTCAGGTCTAATTTCATCTATTCCTGCTGCTTTATGACAATGGAGTTTATTGACCATCCTTTCCACTTCCTCTAGCATAATTTCACCAACATCATTTCCCTCCTCCTCATGAGCTTGGCTGTTCACAACACCACAAGGATGATTTCCTTTTACATTGAGAAGATGTTCAAAATATTCCCTCCACCTCTCCAGTGATTCCCTGGGATCTATTATGAGTTCACCTAAATTACTCAAAACACTGTTCATTTCCTTTTTCCCTCCCTTCCTAAGATTCTTTATTACTGTCCAGAAAGGTTTCCCTGCTGCTTGACCTAGCCCTTTCAGGTTGTTACCAAAATCTACCCATGACTTCTTTTTGGATTCAAGAACTATTTGTTTCACTCTGTTTCTTTCATCTACGTACAAATCCCTGTCTGCCTCGGCCCTTGTTTGGAGCCATTTTTGATAAACCTTCTTTTTACGTTTACAAGCTGCTCTCACTTCATCATTCCACCAAGATGTTCGCCTTTTCCCATCTTTACACACAGTTGTTCCTAGGCATTCCCTTGCTGTTTCTACTACAGCATCCCTGTATGCCACCCATTCACTTTCTATATCCTGAACCTGCTTACTGTCTACTGTTTGGAACTTCTCACTAATCCTATCCATGTACTTCTGTCTAATTTCCTTGTCCTAGAGATTTTCTACCCTTATTCGTTTGCAGACAGATTTCGCTTTCTCTACCCTAGGCCTAGAGATACTTAGTTCACTACAGATCAGATAGTGGTCTTTATCATCAAAAAATCTGCGGAAAACTCGTACATTCCTAACAGATTTCCTGAATTCGAAGTCTGTTAAGATATAGTCTATTATGGATCTGGTACCCCTAGCCTCCCATGTGTAGCAGTGAATAGCCTTATGCTTGAAGAATGTATTCGTAACAGCTAAACCCATACTAGCACAGAAGTCCAGCAAATGCTTCCCATTCCCATTAGCTTCCATATCTTCCCCACATTTACCAATCACCCTTTCATATCCTTCAGTTCTATTCCCAACTCTCGCATTGAAATCGCCCATTAGCACTATTCTATCCTTGCTGTTGACCCTGACCATGATGTCACTCAATGCTTCATAAAACTTGTCCACTTCATCCTCATCTGCACCCTCACATGGTGAATACACGGACACAATTCTAGTCCTAATTCCTGCAACTGACAAATCTACCCACATCATTCGCTCATTTACGTGCCTAACAGAAACTATGTTGCGTGCAATGGTATTCCTGATAAAGAGCCCTACCCCAGACTCTGCCCTTCCCTTTCTAACACCCGTCAAGTACACTTTATAATCTCCTATATATTCCTCGTTATCTCCCCTTACCCGAATATCACTTACTCCTAGCGCAACCAAATTCAAGGTGCAAGGTGCTCAAATACGTCAGCCTTGTGTTGGTATATTTACTAGCACGTAAAATAACTCCTGCACCTCGGCATCTCTGAAAACCATAAAAGTATTATTATAAACAAGCATAATGATAATGATGATGATAATAATAATAATAATAATAATAATAATAATAATAATAATAATAATAATAATAATAATAATAATAATAATAATAATAATAATAATAATAATAATAATATCAGCAGAGTGTACCTTTCATTCTTTTTTATTTTACAATTTGCCAATTTGCTGTACAACATCGCATGGACATAGAGAGGTCTTATGGTGATGATGTGATAGAAAAGGATTAGGAATAGGAAATAAGTAACTATGGCCTTAATTAAGGTACAGTCCCAGCAGAGTGTATTAGGTGTGATGAAAATGAAATGAAATGGTGTATGGCTTTTAGTGGCGGAAGTGTCTGAGGACATGTTCGGCTCGCCAGGTGCAGGTCTTTTGATTTGACGCCCGTAGCGACCTGCGCGTCGTGATGAGGATGAAATGATGAAGGAAGACAATACATGCACCTAGCCCTCGTGCAAGCAAAATTAACCAATGATGGTTAAAATTCCCAACCCTTCTGGGAATTGAACCTGGGAACCCTGTGACCAAAGACCAGCACGCTAACCATTTAGCCATGGAGCCGGACACTAGGTGTGATGATGGTGATGATGATGCTTGTTTAAAGGGACCTAACATCTAGGTCATTGGCCCATAATGTACGAAATGTAATGACATTTTAAAATTCTAAATTTGATCCACTGACCAGAATTCAAAACTTGTTGATGAGGAATGAATGAATGAGTATGAATGTAAAATAATCAGCAGATCCAACTCACAATATTCACAATTTAAAATAATTCTAAAACTAACCCACCGACTTGAATTCAAAAAGACGACGATGAATAATGATTACGAACTTAAAACAATCAGTGGATCTGACCTGCAATTCCGTACCTTTCCAGAAACTAATTTGAAACAATGGTATATATTGGCCAAGGGGCTGCCTCCAAAGCACAATCCTGAATCAATGCTGCTTCTTGTCTAAAGGGCTCCAAAATCCAGTTCAACAGCCCCTCATGATAATACTTATCGCTAATAAAATAGAACCATGGTATTTCCCATGCAGCGATACTAATCACAAGTAATGTACAATGCACAGATAATGCAGACCTATGGTGTTTCTTCTTTTTATGTTGCACAGACACAGATAGGTCTTATGGCAACAATGGGATAGGAAAGGCCTAGCAGTGGGAAGGAAGCGGCCATGGCCTGAATTCAGTACAACCCCGACATTTGCCTGGTGTGAAAATGGGAAACCATGGAAAACCATCTTCAGGATTGCTGACAGTGGGGTATGGGGTTTCTCACATAATGGCACCACTCAAAGGCAAGACAAACCCATGGTGTTCCTCACATAATGGTACTAATCACAGGAACCTGTACTGTCCCATGGTGTTCCTCACATAGTGGGTACTATTCACAGGCAACGCAGGTCCACAACATTGCCCAGGCCCATGGTGTTCCTCAAAACGCAGACCCATGATGTCCACAACCAGATGATGTAGTACCCCAGCAAGTGTAGCCTCTTTTTTTTTTTTTTTTCCTTGGGGTGTTCCAGCTGAACCTGGACAGAGGGGAGCCTCCATCATAGTGGCGGATACTATACACAGGTACGGTACTGTAAACCCATAGTGATCCACCCACAGATCAATGGTATTCCTCACATAGTGGTATTAATTGCAAGAAAAATTGACTCATGATGTTCCTCACGTGATGGTAGTAATCATACGGTTCAAACTTCAACATCCCTAGGTCGTCCCTTTTAGTCACCTCTTATGACAGGCCAGGGATACCATGGGTGTATTCTTCGTCTGCATCCCCCCCACCCACAGGTGGTTGTGTGTTTGGTCCGCGAGAGCTATTTTATTTTGCTCAAGTCTGCTGGCAAGCCAGTTAGGACTCCCCTATCCGCCTCCTGGAACGCACCACGTGGGAATATCACCTTACCCCCTGTTATGACAGTATAGTAGGTTCATGATACTCTAGTTGTATTTACTTGTCTGTCTGTCTGTCTGTCTGTCTGTCTGTCTGTCTGTCTGTCTGTCTGTCTGTCTGTCTGTCTGTCTGTCTGTCTGTCTGTCTGTCTGTCTGTCTGTCTGTCTGTCTGTCTGTCTGTCTGTCTGTCTGTCGAAGACAAATTGTAAACATAACGTTACTTCTTATATCTTGTTGTTTCACTTGGATAATCTTTTTCTTTTCTGTTTCTTCAGGTGCAGTGAGGGCGAGGAGAATAGGGTAATGTTCTACCAGTCGGAGAAACCCATGCCTATGGTGGACTGTAAGGTGGGGCTGTGCTCCTGGACTGAGCTCAAGAAGAAATTCTCTTCTGTTGCTGAAGGATGCAACCTGGAGTTCTGTGAGGTATACAGTGGTAGCAGCCGGAGTGTGAACCTGCCGTGGTTTAGCCTGCTGCTCATAGGAGCACTGTCACTTGTCCTCTCCTGGAGCAGATGAGACTTTGTGAATCTCTGAAGAGTGATGTGTGTGTACTAGAGGGAAACGGGTCCTTTGTTCAAAGTGGTATAGCGGCCAGTATAATTTAAACTCTAATATTCAATAAAGCAATAATCCTAATTATATGGAACTTGTTGAAAAACAAGCACTGCCTAGACTACATTGGTGAAAGGATATTTTTAAATTCACTCTATGAGTGGATAGACATGTGTAATTCATTGAAATGTGGTTTACCATAGCTTGCACAGTATCTTGAATGAAACAAAATATATGTGTTCCATTTTAGCCCTGTACATGTCTTGTTGCGATTACTTCAATCATGTATGGGCAAGCCCTGATTCACTTGAACCAGTGAACACCATTTAGTTTGGGATGAACCGGCAGATGGAGGCACAAATTGCAGCAGCAGTTGTTGATTCTTAGGCAAATACTGATCACGGTTTATATGTACTTTAGGCTACAGTAAACCAATAATAAATTACAATACTTTTACTTTGAATTATGCTTCATTTACGGTTGCAATTGTATTAATATAATCTGGGTTTATTTCAGTTAAAACCATATTCAGTTGCACCAAGAATGTTCATCAGTCAAATGGAATCTGTATTTTGACTTGGTGTAGTTAATTTGTGAAAACCACTGTTCACACAAATAAATAAACTCGACATTTTATTTTATTTTATTTTATTTTATTTTATTTGCAAACGATCTTCATTTCCTAGCAACTGAAAAAAGTTGTAATACTCCTACACCAACTTTGACATGACTCAGATATTTTAAAAGCATGTCATTTAACCCCTATATTAGTTCAAGCTGCAAAACCAGTCTCATCTTTACAGATAGGAAATGCATAGAATTTTCAAGATCGTCAATATCATTTTCATCTTCCAGATTTTTGAAATCAGTAAATTGCTTTTCTAAGAATTCTATCTTGAGATTTTCTAATAAGGGAGATTTATTAATTACATAACATTCATTACCTACTTAGGGAATCCAGAAAAGAACTGTCCTTTCCATTCGCCATGAAATTTTCATTTAGGTGCTGATTCTGTTGACTTTGAATGTGCCGAGGTGATTTTCCAGCTAGAATTGCGCTGCTGTTCAACACTGACACAAATTAATTAGAAGATGCCAGGAATCTTTGAATGCCGAAGAACACCACTTTCAACACTGCCTGTAAAATGGTTACAACTTAGGATAAAGGCTATTGGGTGCATGATAAAGGCTATTCAGTGTAAAAATAAGCAATAAATATAGTAAGATCAATAATAGAATATGCAGGAGGTTTTATGAATATAAAACTCGGAACATGCACGTCTCTATGGCCCTTGTATCCATCACAACCATACCACTATTCCCTTCTGTCCAACCAGGCAAGCAGTAAACGGACCCCATCTGTGCTAGCAGTCAGAATGCTGTTTTTAATCTTATGACTATAAAACATCGCACAGCCTTGGAGGTGATGGTGATGTGGGGAAATCAGCTGTGTTGATGAGGAGTACCCATCCTCTTGACTTCTCAAAAACACTGACAGAGGTTTTGTGATTTAATTTCTCTTACCGTAAGATAGGAGTACATTTTTTGAAGATATTTGCTTAGAATACATTCTTCCACCACCAATTTAATTTCAATTATGCCCTGTGCAGAAATGCTTCATTAACACGTATAAGCAAAATACAAAATAGATTAGCTATGTGGTCGAATAAGACCAAGGGACAAATTTAAATCTTCTTCCTGTGAATTGCATGCAAACACTGCTTGTGTAAAGGCTCCCGCTTGGAGAACTGTTGGTATGAACAGACAACAGTTGATGCTTGACAGATTGGAACGCACCAATGATAAGCATTGCAGTTCTTCTAGCTTATTACAGTGAGTGAGTGAGTTAGTTAGTTTCCCACTTTGTTTCAAATTTTCTGGACATTACCAACCTTCGGTCATGTAAATATACTTGCGCCCTGCAATACGTACCCATGGCCATGATCGGTCTTTGAATGTTAAAAGCTTAGCGTAAAATCATGAAAAATCGTATATATACTCCGTTATGGCAATCTACATCACATACGAGTGTTAAGCTATTAGCCCCAGTTAAGAATTGCTGGTAAATCTAAAACACTGAACGTGAGTTGAACATTGAAGCTTGAAATTTTCTTCACCAAATGAAAACGAAAAATAATTCATGCAGTAAAGGGTTAAAAATTGAAACTATTATCACAATATAAAAAGTGAAATAAAAGTGTATGTTTATTTATTTTTTAGGGTAATAAACATTAGTCTATATCAAAAATACACACTTGTCATAAAAATGACACTGATGCAAGGAATGAAGATTTGTTTAATCCAAGTAATTGTGGAATCTTAGCCTTCTAAGTCAGTTGTCTAAGAAAATTCGAAAGTGTCCATAGAAACTTGTGAATATGGAGTTATATTTAAGGATATCATCATCAGCTGTTAGTGTGACAGACGGGCGTGTAAGGTGCTACAATAATCGAACGCGGGCCTCCTCCCACCTCAGTCATTCTCGACGTGGTTTTACGTGGTTTCCCACTTCTCCTCCAGGTACCTAACTTGGGGCCATGGCCGCTTCCTTCCCTCTTCCTTGTCCATCCGATCTCCCCATACCCCCACAAGGTCCCTGTTCAGCATAAGAGGTGAGGCCATCTGGGCGAGGTACTGGTCCTTCTTCGAATTTATGTCCCCTGGCCCAAAATCTCACACTCCAGGGCACTGCCCTTTAGATGGTAGAGGTGGGATCCCTCGCTGAGTCTGAGGGGAAAATCAACCCTGGACGGTAAACGGAAAGAAAGAATAAAGAAAAAACAATTAAATAATATTTTCATATAATGTAACTTAATAAAGATATACATCATGACACAAGCAAAAAATCTTAATATTTATAACTGTCAGTCAGGAACAGTAACTTTTGGAACATAGAATCTGGAGAAATATTTCTCTAAAATATATAAGGAACTAACCTAACCTAACCCCAAGGCACTACAGCCCTGAATGGCCTTAGAAGAAGAAGAATTTAGCCAATCACATCGCTCCGCAAGCAAATTCAAATCGACTTAGCGAGGCGGTGTTAGTACATCTGCACGTGGATAACGATCGGCTTAGGAGCCATGCAGAGACAAACACACCGTGGGTTCCAGTCGGTGTCACCGTAGGGTAGCCTCCTTTTTATAGCACATTAGTGTCAGCTCGAACGTCCATTTTCAAACCCTCCCCTGACGAAGTTTATTTCTACAATTGATGCTCTCAAGCTGGTCTTAAGCTAAATGCAGATTTAGCAACACCGCCTCACAAAGCCCCTTGAATTCACCCGCGAAGCGATCTGATTGGCTAAATTCAGCAGCTTATAAAATGACAACGTTGTGAGATATCTACTTCTTTTTCAAATTTTATCAATGCGACCAACCCTTTTACACTCATACACTCTGTTCATGTTGTTTCCCACCATCCAGTATAAGATGCTAAAATTATAAATTAGCAGAACGTGCTTTCGATCCACGGACCTCTGTGTTATGGGCCCCAGTACATTTCAACTGCGTCACTCCGCTAGCTGACACGCACCGACTTACAACTACATCTTTCAGCACCGTAACTTTAACAGTTCTGTTTTTATAATAAGAACATCTATTTATGTCTACATCATATCAGCCTGACCGAATGAAGTATGAAAAATCAAGGAAATCCCTGCCCTAAATTTTTATTGTTAAACAACCTGGGGTTACTATAGGCCATTCCATGTTGAGAAAACAGTATTGCTCTTATGATAAGAAGGTTGGTCCGCCTCTGTGGTGTAGTGGTTAGTGTGATTAGCTGCCACCCCCGGAGGCCCGGGTTTGATTCCCGGCTCTGCCACAAAATTTGAAAAGTGGCTGGAACGGGGTCCACTCAGCCTCGGGAGGTCAAATGAGTAGAGGAGGGTTCAATTTTCACCTCAGCCATCCTGGAAGTATTTTTCCGTGGTTTCCCTCTTCCTTGTCTATTCCTTCCAATCTTCCCATCTGCCCACAAGGCCCCTGTTCAGCATAGCAAATGAGGCTGCCTGGGCGAGGTACTGGTCATCCTCCCAGTTGTATCCCGAGCCAGAGTCTGAAGCTCCAGGACATTTCCCTTGAGGCAGTAGAGTTGGGATCCCTCGCTGAGTCCAAGGGAATAACCGACCCTGGAGGGTAAACAGATAAATAAGAAGACAACAAGGTTGCCATATTGAACAGCTCTGGACAAGAGCATCACGGGAAAACCACAAAAATTTGTGCAACTCAGTATTTGTTTTCAAGATAAAAGGAGGAAGAAACTAATCTGATCTTTTTTTTTCTTTTATAAAATCTAGTGTACAGAGTTTTTCAGCGGGGTCTTATTTAGATTTTTAAAGCAACAATGGTAAACTACTGCATTTACAAAAATCAGTATATAAATTCAAGGGGAAGTGGGAGGTGGGGGTGGGGAATAGACAACACATCATTTTTATAGGCTCGGGGGTGGGGGTTCAGTAAATCACATTGAATGGACTGGTCCAGGCAACGCCGGATACTACTGTGCTGTCGTGTCGCCTCATGAAAAGAATGGTAAAAAATAAGTGCGCTTGTAAACAAGTGATACAAATCACAAAAATAAAATGCGCTTAAGAAACAAGAACTAAATAAAAAACCAAGCATAGACAAAAATCACAATGAATTTTTGTATCAGTACAAGTCATTTTGTGATGTATCGCTGCACATCACAGTGTCACAATCTTCAGTAATGACTGCTGTACAGTACAAGAATATTAGAACACACACATAAATAAAGAGACGACTTCTCTCCAACAACGATAAGCTGGCGGTGATTCACAGCATAACGGAATACGCGTTACGTGTACCAGACCAACTCAGAAGGAAAATTAAGGAAGACAGCAAAGCAATGGCTGTTCCCGCCATTGTGTTTCCTCCCTGCGAATGTATTTATGAAATAGAGAATGATAAGTAGTTAATTTAATAACTCAAGGGCAAAAAGATGCCTCATCATTTTTTTTCCTTTCATAATACAATGTAAAGTGCATTAAAATATTTCTTAATCGGAAGAATTATGAGTGCCTAAGAGGTGGTGAGTTCACTCCTTGTGGACCGGGCGAGTTGGCCGTGTGGTTAGGGTCGTGCAGCTGTGAACTCGCATCCGGGAGATAGTGGGTTCGAATCCCACTGTCAATAGCCTTGAAGATGGTTTTCCATGGTTTCCCATTTTCACACCAGGCAAATGCTGGGGCTGTACCTTAATTAAGGCCACGGCCGCTTCCTTCCCATTCCTAGGCCTTTCCCGTACCATCGTCGCCAAAGACCTATCTGTGTCGGCACGGCGTAAAGCAAATACCAAATAGCACTCCTTGTGGGTCCAGAAGAGCAGTACTGTTTTCTTAACAGGGAATGAACTATAGTTTTGTCAACTTGCCTCCCCCCACCTCCACCCCCTGCATTCCACAATCTCTGATCAATTCATGTTTGGGGTAAGGAGGACCCCTGCGCGGACAACATTACTACTAAAATGTTTTCGTTATGCGACTCCTATATGGTAACGCTGTCTCTCAGACCAGGGAGATATGATACGGTGAAGGAGATGTTCGGAGAAGGTGAGAGGATTGGTGGCTGTGGCCTATACTAGGAACTGTCCCGGCATTTGTCTTAGAGCAGTAAAATGGAAAACCATGGAAAACCATTCACAAGACATGATATAGATGTTGATTCCCATAGGGAATCTGAAATATTTGTTCTGAATGAGTAAATTTATAATACCAATATAAATGGTCCGTTATTGGACATTATAAATTTTCCAGCTAACTCATTCCTGGTTGCTACCTTGGTAGGTGTGCTAGGTACCAACTGATGAGCCCAGCCTAGCACACGAGGGCGAAATGCTGGCAACCAGGAATGAGTTAGCTGGAAAATTTATAATGTCCAATAACGGACCATTTATATTGGTATTATTCACAAGACAGTCGACGGTGGGGACCAGCTCCTCTCCGTCTCCCGAATACAGAGGCGTAGAGCCACGACAGAGCCGCGGCCACTCCTCCTCTGCTCATTTGGTCGACTGGAGGGCAGAGCGATGGTCACCCCCTAGACCGAAGATCATTCTGCATCCGCCGACGCAAAATTACACACTCTTCGAAGACCTGGTCTCAAATCTGGGTGTGAACACTCCTGGAGGAACTACAGAGGTAGAATAAGAGCATATAGTTGAAAGGAGGTGGACTTAACTAATGAGTTGTAAGTGATGTACTGTATTTTTGACGAGGCATAATAAGTTTTTGTTTTAATTCTCCTCGCTAATAAATATAGAAAATTTGTATTTTTATTTCCCTGTTGATATCATCACATACGGTAGCCCCGAGAATTCCATTTTTGAGTAAATACGAACGTTTCTTTTCAAGAATTGTTCATGAATAGATCAATATTCGAAACACGGCCTCTTTGGCGTAATGGAGGCTGGTGATGGTGTCGCTCAGCTATCACGACCCTTTACCAACAAACAAACTCTAAGTAAGATGCACTTAATTCAGTTTCAGTGAGGTTACAACAAATGCTGAACAACTTTGTTATTCCAACTCCCCACAACATATCTGCTAAACAATATCATGGGAAGTTTAATCTAATCACGCGAGGGCATATAACAGTCCACGAAGACTAGATTGCACCCATAAAAGTTTCTTACTATGATCCACAAATAAGGGAAAAGGTGTGGTGGTTATATATTACAAGTGGTGTGAAGAAGACGAAAATAAATAGTATACGTACAAGACAGGTCTAGATGCCACCTTCCAGAGCTGACAATACAACAATACACTTCCTAGGAATGCAACAACTCCATTATGCATGCAGGGAACAAGAAAATCCACTCAGGAAAATTGCACCATATAAAACATGAGTTCTCTCACTCATCATTCAGTATGATTGGATTTCTCACTCCGAAGATATCAGCTGAAGCCTCAGTAGGCATTAAATGTTCATCAAGGTGAAACAGCCTGGAAAGTGAGATTATATCATATAGATATAAATTTGATTGCCCGACTCATTAGCTGAATGGTCACCGATGAAGCCTTCAGTTCAGAGGGACCAGGGTTCGATTCCCGGCTCGGAGACTGGCTCTTTGTGTTTGCCCCAACACTTTCCTCTTCATATTCAGACAACACACCTCAGTACCAACCACCACAGAAACACGCAACAGTGATTGCATCCCTCCACATACGGTTGGGTCAGGAAGGACATTCGGCCATAAAACAGGGCCAAATTCACCTGAGCGAGAAGGGTCCAAGGAAAGTTTATTTTTTATGATATTACTGCCATCTTGTCACGCTAAGAATGTATTTTCAATCCTCTGTCCAATAAAGGAAAGGAACCTGTTAAGTTTCAAAAACCCTGGTGAACATGGAAGAACATGGTGTTTTAATAATGTTTTCCTGTAAAATTAGTAAAATGTGACTTAACATGTTCTTCCCTTCAGATCACACCCGGGAAAAGCGGTAGAAGAAGAAGAAGATAGAAATGTGAAACTGAAAATCCACAGCCTGTTTCCAGTCATCTGACCGGGTCAGGAATGGAATGAATGAAGCCCCCATCTAGCGGCAAGGATAGGAAATGTGCCGGCTGCCGAAGCCTGTCGCACTCCTCTGGGGTAATGATAAATGACTGACAGATGAAATGTTAATGGAGAGTGTTGCTGGAATGAAAGATGACAGGGAAAACCGGAGTACCCGGAGAAAAACCTGTCCTGCCTCTGCTTTGTCCAGCACAAATCTCACATGGAGTGACCGGGATTTGAACCACGGTATCCAGCGGGGAGAGGCCGGCGCGCTG
Organism: Anabrus simplex; assembly: GCF_040414725.1. NCBI lineage: Eukaryota > Metazoa > Arthropoda > Insecta > Orthoptera > Tettigoniidae > Anabrus > Anabrus simplex. The sequence goes on from NC_090270.1 coordinate 274,045,069, forward strand.
CCGCCTGAGTCACGGAGGCATAATTATTAATTATTAGAAACGTCTACATATAGGCCTACGTAAGACCATATCACCTCTGTAATCTTCAGAGTTTTGTCTGTACATTGCTCAGAATTAAAAATGAATGGTATTCTGGTATCGATTGTGTCCGCAGTAAGAAGGAAGTGCACTTTTTTAATTGTCTGTCTGTCTGTCTGTCTGTCTGTCTGTCTGTCTGTCTGTCTGTCTGTCTGTCTGTCTATCTGTCTGTCTGTATGGTTTTCCGTGCTTTCCCACTTCTCCTCCAGGCAAATACCGGGATGGTACCTAACATAAGGCCACGGCCGCTTCCTTCCCTCTTCCTTGCCTGTCCCATCCAATCTTCCCATCCCTTCACAAGACCCCTGTTCAGCATTGGAGGTGAGGCCGCCTGGGCGAGGGACTGGTCATTCTCCCCAGTTGTATCCCCCGACCCAATGTCTCACGCTCCAGGACATTGCCCTTGAGGCGGTAGAGGTGAGATCCCTCGAAGAGTCCGAGGGAAAAGCCAACCTTGCAGGGTAAACAGATTAGGAAAGAAAGAAAGAAGGAAAGAAAATTGGAGAATAAAGAACTACAGTCTAGGCTATAAATAATTGTATTCATGCTGAGTGAAATGTTAGTTTAGGGAAGGCCTAAAATTAAATTCTCAAAAATCTATGTTATTATTCATCCTATCTGTACCGGGCGGTACACCTCCACGCCGCGAATTTAAAATGTGCGCCAATTGAAACTCCTCTGCTGGAGGAAGTCTGAACTTTATCTACGGTATTAATTTTCTACTTTCTCAGAAGATGTCACTACCTGGAAATTTTGGAGTTTTTGAACTGTGTCATTTTCGACGTATTTTTGTTTTGCTTGTAGTAAGAAGTGTGAACTTTCTCTTCTAGAGGACACTACTGAAGATCAGCAATAGTGCACCCTAGTGCGGAGTGAAAGAACTGGTTTTTTTTTTTTTTTTGGAGAAATTTTGAATTCATAAGTTTGTTCTTTGTTAAATTTCTTTCAGTCATTGTTTAAGTTGGCTGTATACCCCTCTCTTTCCCCTTGTTTTGTATTTAGCCAATCCCGAATTTCTTTTATTAATTTCTGACCAATCTGATGTATCTTCCCCCAACTTGAATATGTTGCTGTATCCTACCCAATAAAGTGATTGTGGGCGGGTGTTTTCTTCCCTAAAACGCCTCGAACTTTCCGCGAGAGTATATAAACTGCTGATTTTAGGGTCTCCGGGCCACTTCTGTTCCATCTTTCTGTGTGTAAAGTACATAGCAGGGGGCGGGAAGCGCCTCTTTCTTCGGCGGCAGTCAACAACCAGGTAATGGCCGATTAATTACTTCTTTTCTTGCTTGCTCAGCAGTTTAACTCTCGGGGCGGGTCCGAAGTTATTCCATTATGTAACCTTCCTTAAAATGTAAAGAAACTTGTATCTATTCTATCTTTTAAACTACATTTTGGGATAGAGAGTGCTTAACCCTCTCGAGCTCCCACTCATATTGTTTTGAGGTGAACTTATTTTCTCAACCTATTCTTCCTTAACATTATGTAAATTTGTTTCTTTCTAAAGTCACCTCTTTAGTATGGGATTAGCCCTTGCATCAGTGGCCTAGAGCCAAATTAGGTTTTGAAACAAATACATTAGGAGTGCAGATCGCCTCCTCTCAAATTGTTATTTTAGAGGTCATGTAATTACCCTTTTTCATTTAATAGACCTCAGTAGGTTGGGTATGTTACCCCTGTGTCTATGTCCTGAGAGGACAACTTGAAGGTGGAGTTTGGTGTGGCCTTTGAGAGGCTTAAAGTTTGAGAGCGTGTGGCTCTTTCTTGAAAATTAAGTAGTGTATGCCTCGAGGAGGCTTTTTATGTGTAATTTGGAGCAAGTGCTCTTGAACATGAATGGGGCTTTCTGCCCCTCTGGTAAAACTTATTTTGGAGTAAAGTTGGGCTAATTGCCCTAAAAGTGTGAATTCGGGGCTCGAAGCCCAAATACTGTAAATACTGTAATTGCACCTTTTGTTGCCTTGCTACTCTATACCTGCCGTACTTGTTATTTCTTAATTTTGAAAAGAAAATATAACCTTGTTAAATTTTAAATTAATTTTACTTTCGTAGCTTGAGACCTGTTCACCACCCCGCACCTTCTTTCACGCATAACTACCGCAAAAACACGGTAACAAGTGGTAGCAGAGCGTGGTTGAATGGGTCTCATTTTAGCCCCTTTTGACGGCTAAACATTGTTTTGTTCCGAACTCTAACCATTTTCTCAGTTGCTGGAATTTTTTGAGTTTTTCAAAATTGTTCTGTCATCATGCCCGGCCCTCGCGATGTTCTCCATCTTAACTATTTGCGCAAAGAGGAGTTGATCTATGAATTGACTATTAGAAATGTGCAATCTGGAGGCACGGTTGCGGTAGACACAAACAAGCTTAGAGAGTCCCTTGATTTGCCCATTTCCATCCCCACCTTGGGAGAGAAAGAAATTGACGACTCTCTTTCCACGATCGTCGAGAATATCACTGGGCTAGCATCTGTAGTTAGTTTTTTGATGAAAGTGATCCTTCTCCTAATCAAATTAAGCGTGTGCAAGCCAGGCTGTTTCATTTTTCAAATAGAGTTAACGATCTGTTGTCTCTAAAGTTGAATGACGTTCAGAAGAAGGAAGCTAGTACGCTGCTTGAAAATATTTCTGAATTATCTAGCAAGGTCACTCAATTGTTAACTGGGGAGGTTCCTCCCAAAAGCGATCTACCCACTACAGTGAATGTAGGTAGCGAGGAAGAGCCTCCTAAGGGAGAAGTAAATAGGAAAACCATCGCTGCTCAAACTATCTCTGCCCCATTGGACAACGAGTCTGAACGCCGTGCATCGTTGAATAATATACGTTCTGAATTAACTTCCTTGCCAGTGAAACCTTTACCTACTATGTCACCCGGGTTTAGCAGCTTGCCTCATCCATTGGCAATGTTGCTCAGAGGTATCTCTAAGTTTTCCGTTAATACCACCAGTGACGTAATTTCATTTTTAAGATTTTTAGTTGAATTTCAGGATCATGCCCTTGTTTTTTCTCTTTCCCCATGTCAGATTTTGCAAATCATCTATCCCTATGCAATTGGGATTCTCTCCGACAAAATAGTACGAGCCATTGCCGAGCAATCATCTATTGAGGATTTCCACGCCCACTTGCTAGCTAACTTCATCCCGGCTAGGGCCAGGTCCTCCCTTATTCAGAAGTACTATTATCGTGTACAGCGTTTGGATGAAAACTTAGCAGACTTCATCCAAGATATTAAATTCTATACTAGGGTGTTTGCCCTTCATTTTCCTGAGGATCAGATTGTACAGGCTATTGTAGAAGGAATTTCACCAGCCTATAGGTCATATTTGTGTTTCGCGGCGTGCCCGCAAACCTTCTCGGAACTTGAAGCATTGGCCGTTTCAGCGGAAGGGGTTAGATACGCCGATTCCTTGCGCGTCGCGAAAGAAACCCCACCTTCCTTTAGTAATACTCGGCCTCCACCTCGCCGACCAGTCACATCCCGTAAATGTTTTGCTTGCGGGTCGCCCGACCATCTGCGCAATAAGTGTCCACTGATCAAGTCGAGTGGGACAAGGAATGGGGCTGGTTCATCACAAGGCTGTTTTAAATGTGGGGCTTTCTCACATATCGCCAAAAATTGCCCAAATTCAAATAGCACCCCCTCCTGCTCAACTTCTGGTGCAAACTCCACCTATGCCAATAATAATAAAAAATGACGAGTGGCTTCGGCTGAGTCGACTAATCCCTCTTCCCGAGGCTCAGCCCCTGGTAAACAGGTCGAAAATTCAGGGAATGTTCTATCTTCAAATTCATCTTTCGAATGCCCCAAAGAATGTCTTAGGATTGCGGCGGATACCCCCGCACCTGTTCCTTTTAAGATTGAGTTAAATAACGAGCCTATAACCGCTCTATTAGATTCAGGCAGTGTTTGTTCAATCATTTCGGACCAATGGTATTCAAAATTGAAATCTGTTTGTAAACTACCTGACTATGTCTCATCTCCTGTTCAATATGTTTCGGCTAATTCATCTCCATTGGAAATCCTAGGTTCTGTAAATGTCAAAATTCGTATTTTTAAATTTACATGGAAAATCAAATTGTTTGTGGCTAAGCACTTGTCTTGCCCCATTATATTGGGAGCTGACTTTATTTCTTACACTGGTCTTGTGCTCGATCTCCAGAGTAGGTCGTGCACATTCAAATTTGCGTCCAATTGTAAAATTCCCTTGTTAAAGTGTAATTCTGTATCATGTTCATCTATTTCGCCTACCCAGGATGAGATGTTGTTAGACCTTAGACATCTACCTGAGGAGCAGGCTGATAGTATTCGTAAATTATGTCAGTCATTTCCAGAGGTGTTCTCTGATACTCTTGGTGTTACTGACCTTATTGAATACAAAATTGAGGTCACGGATTCGATTCCTGTCCGTTTTCCACCATATAGGCTATCTCCACCTAAAATGAAGGCTCTGAAAGAAATCATCGATCAGATGTTGAAGGATGGTATTATTAGGCCCTCTAAGTCGGCGTATTCGTCACCTGTTTTTCTAGTCCCGAAACCCCAAGGGGGCTTCAGGCCTGTCATTGATTATAGGGCTCTCAATCGGAAGGTGGTGTTGCAATCCGTGCCCCTTCCTGACCTTCATTCTTGTTTTTCATGGTTTCGTAAGGCCAAGTTCTTTACTATCTTGGACTTGAATCAGGCCTATAATCAAATTCCCCTTGCCGAAGAGTCTAAACATCTTACAGCGTTTGCCACGGACTGGAACTTATACGAATACAACCGCGTGCCTTTCGGGCTCCCCACGGGAGCAGCTGTGCTCACTAGGCTGCTAGATAGGGTCTTCTCCGACATCAAATTTGAGTACTTGTATCACTACTTGGATGATGTCGTATTTTCGGAGACTTTGAAGAACATCTAGATCATCTGCGAGATGTTCTCAATCGCCTTCGTAAGGCTGGGCTAACTGTCAAGTTGTCCAAGGTGGCCTTTGCTAAGCCCTCTATGTCATTCCTAGGGCATATTGTGTCACCTGATGGTGTTGCCGTCGATCATTCCAGAACACAGGCCATCCGTGATTTTAAACCTCCCAAGGACGTTAAAGGTATCGCCAGGTTCATTGGTATGGTGAATTTCTTCAGGAAGTTTATTCCTAACTTCGCTAATAGAGCGGCGCCCTTGAACCTTCTTCGTAGGAAAGGCATCAAATTCGAGTGGGGACCTCCTCAACAAGCCGCTTTTGAAGATCTTAAATTAGCTCTCTGTAATGCCCCTGTACTTGCTATGCCTGATTTCTCGAAGAAATTCATCGTCCAAACCGACGCGTCGTCGTCAGCAGTAGCTGCAGTCCTTCTTCAAGAGACTGAACTAGGGAGGCGACCCATCGCCTATGCATCTAGGACTCTATCGGCTCAAGAAGCCAAGTATTCTATCTATGAGCTCGAAGGGTTGGCAGTCTTATTTGCCTTAGAGAAGTTCCGTCTCTATCTGGAACATGTCAAATTCGACCTGGAGACAGATAATCAAGCCTTAAGCTGGGTCTTAGGTAGGCCGCGTCGTACTGGTCGTATAGCCCGTTGGGCCATCCGTATTTCTGCCTTCCAATTCGATGTCCGGCATATCAGAGGTACCGAAAATGTTGTTGCTGATGGACTCAGCCGAATGTTTTCCAACGACGTTGAGAACCATGAACCGGTCGATAATTCATCTCCTCCCGAGTCCATGCGATCTGATGTTAATGCCATCTTAACAGATGCTCCCATGCTCTTTAGGGATATCGAGAAATACCAACGTGAAGATCCGACGCTGGCTCCGATAATGGAAACCCTTTCTTCTGGGGAACATGTTGTCCCTTATGTTCTGAGGAATGGTGTTCTATGTTGCCCTGCGAGGCATGATAAGATGATGAAGGTTGTCGTTCCAGCTGTTCTTGTGCCTATGATCTTCAAATAGTATCATGAGACCCCATTAGGGGGGCATCTTGGAATCTTTAAAACTCGTGAAAAGATTCGTGAAAGGTTCATCTGGAAGGGTATGGACGGTGAAATCCGTGAACTAGTAAAAGCTTGTAAATCTTGTTTGCTTAGTAAACCAACCATGTCCACCAAGGTAGGCCTTTTGTCTTCGCATCAAGCGTCGCGCCCCATGGAACGCCTGTATATTGATTATGTAGGACCCTTCCCCCAGTCAAAGGGAAATGCCAACAAATTCATCTTTGTATGCGTAGATGGTTTTACAAGATTTTCCTGGTTATTTCCGACTAAGCTGGCTACCGCTCAGTCCACAATTCATCATCATCATCATCATCATCATCTGTTTACCCTCCAGGTTCGGTTTTTCCCTCGGACTGAGCGAGGGATCCCACCTCTACCGCCTCAAGGGCAGTGTCCTGGAGCTTCAGACTCTTGGTCGGGGGATACAACTGGGGAGTATGACCAGTACCTCGCCCAGGCGGCCTCACCTGCTATGCTTAACAGGGGCCTTGTGGTGGGATGGGAAGATTGGAAGGGATAGGCAAGGAAGAGGGAAGGAAGCGGCCGTGGCCTTAAGTTATGTACCATCCCGGCATTCGCCTGGAGGAGAAGTGGGAAACCACGGAAAACCACTTCCAGGATGGCTGGGGTGGGAATCGAACCCACCTCTACTCAGTTGACCTCCCGAGGCTGAGTGGACCCCGTTCCAGCCCTCGTACCACTTTTCAAATTTCGTGGCAGAGCCGGGAATCGAACCCGGGCCTCCGGGGGTGGCAGCTAATCACGCTAACCACTACACCACAGAGGCGGTCAGTCCACAATTACTTGCCTAAATTCTATTTTTGCTTCTTTTGGTCCGTGCCAATATATTGTGTCTGATAATGCTAAGGCGTTCACATCAAATCTTTTTCGTAAATTCTGTTTTGACTTGTCCATCTCTCATGTAACTACTTCTGCTTATTACCCTCAACCATCTCTGGCTGAACGGGTTAACCGTAATCTCAGGTCCGCGCTTATTGCCTATCATCATGAAGATCATTCCAGGTGGGACACGTCCCTGCATTGGTTAGCTTTTGCTTTGAATTCGGCGGTTCATGTATCACATAAATTTACTCCAGCCTCTTTGATGTTCAAGTTTGTTCCCAACACGCCGCTCTCTAACCTCTGGTCCCTGAGTGACATTCTACCTGAGACAATAGATCCGGACAACATTAAAGATCTTTGGAAGAATGCTAAAGCCAATCTCACTGTGTCTCATGAAAAGGTTAGGGAAAGGTATGATCGTGGACGGAGACCCACCCCTTTGAAGGTAGGTGACCAAGTAATGGTCAAGAATTTTGTTCCCGCGGGCAAGCTTGCCCCCAGATTCCATGGGCCGTGTGTCATTCTCGATTTCCTTACGCCGGTTACGTTGTTATTAAGCAATCCAGCCACCGAGAGGATATTTAGGGTTCACCTGTCACAGGTGAAACCGGTGTAATTTCTGGGTTAACTTGCTTCATATAATCGTGAAAGGAATATGAAGGTTATATTTTTTTTGAGTTTCACTTTTAAGGCTTTCTGCCCCTTCTCTATTATTTTGTTTTATATGTAAGCATTTTTTGTGAAACTTGCCCCGAACCATTAAACTGCCATCCTGTCCTTGCGGCGGCCATTACCACGCTCCCGTCTCCTGCTCAACTACACACAGTGGCTCGCATCTGAAATGAATTTCTGCACGCCGCTGGCCCCTCAACCTCTCCACAAAGCCTGTGCCCTCAAAAAAAAAGATGATGGTCCAACAATTCTGCCGCCTAGCTTTAATGTTTCAGTGCCCCCGCAGCCGCGCGGCGCCGTGCTGCGACTGGGTTAGAGGAAGGGCCCCATCGGCCCCAGCGAGGACGACATGTGCACGGCGAGCCGGAGCCCTCCTCCCGGCCAAGGCTGATGTGCGGCGCACGACCTGCTACTTGCCCGCAGCCTGTATATGTTCACCGCGGGCGCGGCGTGCTTCAACACCACTGCTCCCCTCATAGTGCGGGCGAGCGGTATCTCAGGGTACTTGAGGGGTCCGAGCGGCCGCCTTTGGACGCAAGCTGCAACGGCCGGTCTGGCCATCCAACTTAATCAACATCAACTATATGGACATTCCAGATCAACTTTACTACCTTTTCTTGGGTATTCTACTGCAATATTTGGTGGACTTAGAAAATTTTCCTCAACTTTAAAAACTAAAGTTTTCCTTCTGAATTCAACTTCTACAAACATAAAGACTTCACTTCGCCTGTCACAACAAAAATTTTGAAACTGAATCAAACCACATTAAGAAAATCCTATAAATACTTCTGCAATTAATCTCCATATCAACATCAAAACTTGAAACTTGTTTCCAAACAAATTGCCAGTGTCACCCCTGGAGGAACTTTTTTGGGGGGGGGGAGGTCTGTACCGGGCGGTACACCTCCACGCCGCGAATTTAAAATGTGCGCCAATTGAAACTCCTCTGCTGGAGGAAGTCTGAACTTTATCTACGGTATTAATTTTCTACTTTCTCAGAAGATGTCACTACCTGGAAATTTTGGAGTTTTTGAACTGTGTCATTTTCGACGTATTTTTGTTTTGCTTGTAGTAAGAAGTGTGAACTTTCTCTTCTAGAGGACACTACTGAAGATCAGCAATAGTGCACCCTAGTGCGGAGTGAAAGAACTGGTTTTTTTTTTTTTTTGGAGAAATTTTGAATTCATAAGTTTGTTCTTTGTTAAATTTCTTTCAGTCATTGTTTAAGTTGGCTGTATACCCCTCTCTTTCCCCTTGTTTTGTATTTAGCCAATCCCGAATTTCTTTTATTAATTTCTGACCAATCTGATGTATCTTCCCCCAACTTGAATATGTTGCTGTATCCTACCCAATAAAGTGATTGTGAGCGGGTGTTTTCTTCCCTAAAACGCCTCGAACTTTCCGCGAGAGTATATAAACTGCTGATTTTAGGGTCTCCGGGCCACTTCTGTTCCATCTTTCTGTGTGTAAAGTACATAGCAGGGGGCGGGAAGCGCCTCTTTCTTCGGCGGCAGTCAACAACCAGGTAATGGCCGATTAATTACTTCTTTTCTTGCTTGCTCAGCAGTTTAACTCTCGGGGCGGGTCCGAAGTTATTCCATTATGTAACCTTCCTTAAAATGTAAAGAAACTTGTATCTATTCTATCTTTTAAACTACATTTTGGGATAGAGAGTGCTTAACCCTCTCGAGCTCCCACTCATATTGTTTTGAGGTGAACTTATTTTCTCAACCTATTCTTCCTTAACATTATGTAAATTTGTTTCTTTCTAAAGTCACCTCTTTAGTATGGGATTAGCCCTTGCATCAGTGGCCTAGAGCCAAATTAGGTTTTGAAACAAATACATTAGGAGTGCAGATCGCCTCCTCTCAAATTGTTATTTTAGAGGTCATGTAATTACCCTTTTTCATTTAATAGACCTCAGTAGGTTGGGTATGTTACCCCTGTGTCTATGTCCTGAGAGGACAACTTGAAGGTGGTGTTTGGTGTGGCCTTTGAGAGGCTTAAAGTTTGAGAGCGTGTGGCTCTTTCTTGAAAATTAAGTAGTGTATGCCTCGAGGAGGCTTTTTATGTGTAATTTGGAGCAAGTGCTCTTGAACAAGAATGGGGTTTTCTGCCCCTCTGATAAAACTTATTTTGGAGTAAAGTTGGGCTAATTGCCCTAAAAGTGTGAATTCGGGGCTCGAAGCCCAAATACTGTAAATACTGTAATTGCACCTTTTGTTGCCTTGCTACTCTGTACCTGCCGTACTTGTTATTTCTTAATTTTGAAAAGAAAATATAACCTTGTTAAATTTTAAATTAATTTTACTTTCGTAGCTTGAGACCTGTTCACCACCCCGCACCTTCTTTCACGCATAACTACCGCAAAAACACGGTAACACTATCCATAGATACTAGATAACTAAAGTTTTATAGAATTTAATTTCCAATCATTTATGTCTTATACATGTTTACCATTACCAGCTGTGATAAAAGAGATATGAATTTCGATTTTTCTGGGTTAGGTCCTTATTAGAGCCGAGCCACGAGAAAATGAAAATGGGTAAACGGAATTTAAAAAAAATCGGTATGTAAAGTCGGGGAATAAAGCACTACAGTCTAGGATATAAATAACTATATTCACGCTGGATGAAATGACAATTTAGGGGAAGACACTTAAAATTCAGTTTTTAAATACCTAGGCCCTATGTTAATGTGCAATTTAATAAAATCTTATTCACAACGCGTACACGACTTCATCTACAAATCTGTATACAGTGTAGAATTCTGCAACTAAGCACGGGTACATCAACTAGTACAAAATATTAACATTCATGAAGATTCTAGGCCCAAATAAAGACATTCGCATTACTAAAACCACTACTATAACGTTAACAATAGTTGATTGCAGAGGATGAAGGGTTTAAAAAATGTACTTAGCAGAGCGTGGTTTCGATCCACGGACCTCTGGGTTATGGGCCCAGCACGCTTCCACTGCGCCACTCTGCTACTGTAGCAATGCGGTTTTGTACCCATATGTGCAGTATCTTCATGGTTGTCGTTATGGTATACATAAGGCTCTATAAGTCTTTCGAGAGCCCTAGGTATATATATATTGCCGGCCCCCGTGGTGTAGGGGTAGCGTGCCTGCCTCTTACCCGGAGGCCCCGGGTTCGATTCCCGGCCAGGTCAGGGATTTTTACCTGGACCTGAGAGCTGGTTCGAGGTCCACTCAGCCTACGTGATTAGAATTGAGGAGCTATCTGACGGTGAGATAGGGGCCCCGGTCTAGAAAGCCAAGAATAACAGCCGAGAGGATTCGTCGTGCTAACCACATGACACCTCGTAATCTGCAGGCCTTCGGGCTGAGCAGCGGTCGCTTGGTAGGCCCAGGCCCTTCAAGGGCTGTAGTGCCATTGGGTTTGGTTTTTTAGGTATATATTACGTCACGCCACCATTCCCCTCATTGTCTCCTCAGTTCTCCATCCGGTACACTGATGGCTGATAGTTTTACATGGCTGCCAACATACTGAACTAACAGCGGTGTGGACGAAATTCACGGCGCCTTCAAGGGTCCTAATGACCCCTATGGTTACTACAGTATTAGTGACTGGTTAGACTCTGGTTTACCGGAAAACACTGTTAGTGACATGGTTGAATTAGAGTTCGATTTCGTTATACAACGATCTTAATAGTTATTAAAAAGGGATAGTCCACCTCTGTCCCGCCCGGGTTCGATTCCCGGCTCTGCCACGAAATTTGAAAAGTGGTACGAGGGCTGGAACGGGGTCTACTGAGCCTCGGGAGGTCAACTGAGTAGAGGTGGGTTCGATTCCCACCTCAGCCATCCTGGAAGGGGTTTTCCGTGGTTTCCCACTTCTCCTCCAGCCAAATGCCGGTATGGTACCTAACTTAAGGCCACGGCCGCTTCCTTCCCTCTTCCTTGTATATCCCTTCCAATCTTCCCATCCCCCCGCAAGGCCCCTGTTCATCATAGCAGGTGAGGCCACCTGGGCGAGGTACTGGTCATCCTCCCCAGTTGTATCCCCCGACGCAGAGTCTGAAGCTCCAGGACACTGCCCTTGAGACGATAGAGGTGGGATCCCTCGCCGAGTCCGAGGGAAAATTTGAAAAGTGGTACGAGGGCTGGAACGGGGTGCACTCAGCCTCGGGAGGTCAAATGAGGTAGGGTAGTTACTTTATTCCTGTACATCACTATTTTTTTTAAATTTTTTTAAATTTTTTTACGATTTGCTTTACGCCGCACTGACACAGATAGGTCTTATGGCGACGATGGGATAGGAAAGGGCTTAGAGTGGGAAGGACGCGAGCATGGCCTTAAATAAGGTACAACACCAGCATTTGCCTGGTATGAAAATAGGAAAACACGTAAAACCATCTTCAGGGTTGCCGACAGTTGGTTTCGAACCCACTATCTTCCAAATGCAAACTGATAGCTACGTGACCCAAACCACGTGGCCACTTGATCGGTCACAAAACATCATCTGTCAGATGATTATGGCGGAGAAACTGTAATGTGCCTACAAATCAGTTAAATGTTTCTTTGGGAACCGCCAATAAAACGCAACGGAGTTGAGAATGAAGATGTAGTATTATTGTAATGATCAGAAAGAAATAGCGGAGTGGTGGAAGCGATATCGTGAAAAGCTGTACGATGTGAAGATGGAAGATGTGAACATAGAAAACGTGGATGAATTTGACCCAGAAGACATGGGGGACTCTATCCTGTGCAATGAATACAACGTAACAGTTAAACAGCTATAATACGGGAAAGCTGATGGAGTCGGTGATATCCCAGTGAACTAATTAAGGCTCCAGCACAACAGATTCTCTACAAGTTTCCGACAGATTTCATAAAATGCTCTATAGAACCGCTTCTGAATAAAACAACCGCGACAAAATATAAGTCCGCCTCTGTGGTGTAGTGGTTAGCGTGATTAGCTGCCACCCCCGGAGGTCCGGGTTCGATTCCCGGCTCTGCCACGAAATTTGAAAAGTGGTACGAGGGCTGGAACGGGGTCCACTCAGCCTCGGGATGTCAACTGAGTAGAGGTGGGTTCGATTCCCACCTCAGCCATCCTGGAAGTAGTTTTCCGTGGTTTCCCACTTCTCCTCCAGGCAAATGCCGGGATGGTACCTCACTTAAGGCCACGGCCGCTTCCTTCCCTCTTCCTTGTCTATCCCTTCCAATCTTCCCATCCCTCCACAAGGCCCCTGTTCAGCATAGCAAGTGAGGACGCCTGGGCGAGGTACTGGTCATTCTCCCCAGTTGTATCCCCGACCCAAAGTCTGAAACTCCAGGACACTGCCCTTGAGGCGGTAGAGGTGGGATCCCTCACCGAGTCCGAGGGAAAAGCCAACCCTGGAGGGTAAACAGATTAAGATAGAAGATAGAAGACAAAATATAAGCACTAGGACCACCTGTTTGGTTGCACATGCTTCCAAGATGAAAATGAAGAAAAGAAAAGAAAAAAAAAGAAAACGTACAACTTGTTTTCCAGTCAGTGACGGGTCAGGGATGGAATGAATGAAGCCCCCATCTAGCGGCGAGGATAGGAACGATGCCAGCTGCCTAAGCCTGTTGCGCTCATCTGGGGCAATGATTAATGAATGACATGTGAAATGATATTGGAGAGTGTTGCTGGAATGAAATATGATAGGGAAAACAGGAGTACCCGGAGAAAACCTGTCCCGCCTCCACTTTGTCCAGCACAAATCTCACGTGGAGTAACCGGGATTTGAACCGCGTAACCCAGTGGTAAGAGCCGGCGCGCAGCCGCATGAGCCACGGAGGCTCTTTATACTGTGACTAAGAGTAATTTTAGAAAAGAAAAAAAAATACAAAGGAAAGGGCAGGACACATACATTGCCTTTGTTGACCTACAGAAAGCGTTCGACAAGGTTGCCTGGCGACTGGTATTTAGGATGCTTAAGGTAAACTGGCGTGAAGTACAAGGACAGGAAGGTGGTGTTCGACCTGTACAGAGAACTTTTAAGAACAAGCGTGATATTCTATTAGTAAACTTTATGCTTATCTTTAAATAGTTTTTGTTGAAACATTTTTTTAGCTATATCTGTCTGTAAACAGTTTTTGATAACAAATTTGAGGATGTGCGGCCTTGTAAGATTACATTATTTTTGGATGTACCTACCTCTGTTCCACAATTTTCTGTCTTGTCCCAACTGTCTACGTCGAAGCTGTACTCCCGATTGTGTGCACATGTAGTCTTGGCTTTACAGACGTTGTCGCGTCAAAATGTAAAGAAGGGCCAAGAAAGGGCGTAAAAATGGAAAGTCCTTGGCCTCGAAAATCTAATGCCGTCGGGGTCGGAAGAAAACATGAGCTGACCAAAGGAAGTCGAGTGGGAAAGTTGAATGTGAGTAGCCTGATACAATTAAATCCATTTATTTAGAATTTTTTGAAATGTGGTGTTACAGAAGAATGTTGAAGGTAAGATGGGTAGATCGAATCATGAATGTAGTGTTACTGAACCGAACTGGTGAGAGGAGATCATTTTGGCTAAACATGATAAGAAGAGATAGAATGATAGGGCACATCTTAAGACAGCCATATCGATAGCTGCAGTCGCTTAAGTGCGGCCAGTATCCAGTAATCGGGAGATAGTGGGTTCGAGTCCCACTGTCGGCAGCCTTGAAGATGGTTTTCCGTGGTTTCCCATTTTCACACCAGGCAAATGCCGGGGCTGTACCATAATTAAGGCCACGGCCGCTTCCTTCCAACTCCTAGGCCTTTCCTATCCCATCTTCGCCATAAGACCTATCTGTGTCAGTGCGACGTAAAGCAAATAGCTTAAGACAACCAGGGCTTGTTCATTTGATTTTTGATGGAAATGTAGGTGGTAAGAACGGTAGGGGTAGACCAAGACATGAATATGACAAACAAATTAGAGAAGATGTAGGATGTAATAGTTACGTAGTAATGAAAAATAGTACAGGATAGGGTGGCACGGAGGGCTGCATCAAACCAATCTATGGACTGATGACTCAAACAACAACAACAACAACAACTATTTATTTATTTATTTATTTATTTATTTATTTATTTATTTATTTATTTATTTATTTATTTATTTATTTATTTATTCTGTTTGAAGCCCATAACCGTGTCTGGGTATTATAAGATGATGATGATGATGATGATGTGGTAGGGGAGGATGAATCCCCTTGTCGGCACATAGCCTACTTAACTCCATAGCGTTGCGGTCCTACTTGGCCATAGATTTCCAGTCGACTCGATATCCTGCACGTCTACGCCATATTCTCACTCCAGCAGCTGTTAGATCTGCCTCCACCTCATCCAGCCACCATACACGTGGGCCAGTCCTTTTCTTCTACGACCAGGATTTTTTACTGTGTTTTTACTTTTAGAAGTGCTTTACTTCGCACCGACATAGAGGTCTTATGGCGACGATGGGATAGGAAAGAGATTGGGGTGGGAAGGAAGTGATCGTGGCCTTATTTAAGGTACAGCCCCAGCATTTGTTTGGTGTGCTCATGGAAAACAACGGAAAACCGTCTTCAGGACTGCCGACAATAGGGTTCGAACCCACTGTCTCCCGGATGCAAGCTCATAGTTGCGCACCCTTAACCGCACGGCCAACTCGCTGGTACCAGGATTTTTAGATCTCTTTGGGTATCTTTCTCCTTTCAACAGTTGCACATGTTCTAAACATCTTATTCTTCCCACTTTGACCGAGGCTACCATGGCAGGTTCCTTATACAAGGCTCTTCATTGTTTCTAATCCTCCAAGTCCCTCCTTCTTTCTTTGGGTCAAATATCTTCCTCAACACTTTCCTTTCCCAGGCATTCAGTTTATTCTCCATAGCCTCAGTCACGGAACTCTCTTTGCCTGTACTCTATAATTGTTATAAACAGTTTCCCTGTGTTAATGTCTTAGTTTTGTTTGTTTTCATGTCTGTGTCACAGTGCACAGCTTTGTATTGTTTTGTACCATACACTGAGAAAGTATATTATGTAAACCACCTGTAACTGGAGAGTGATCTCTGTTGGTGGAGCAGAATAAATAAATAAATAAATAAATAAATTATTTCTTAATCTGCTTACCCTCCAGGGTTGGCTTTTCCCTCGGGCTCAGCGAAGTATCCCCCCTCTACTGCCTCAAGGGCACTGTCCTGGAGCTTCAGACTCTGGGTAGGGGGATACAACTGGGGAGGATGACCAGTACCTTGCCCAGGTGGCCTCACCTGCTATGCTGAACAGGGGCCTTGTGGGGGCTCGGAAGATTGGAAGGGATAGACAAGGAAGATGGAAGGAAGCGGCCGTGGCCTTAAATTAGGTACCATCCCGACATTTGCCTGGAGGAGAAGTGGGAAACCACGGAAAACCACTTCAAGGATGGGAATCGAACCCACCTCTACTCAGCTGACCTCCCGAGGCTGAGTGGACCCCGTTCCAGCCCTCATACCACTTTTCAAATTTCGTGGCAGAGCCGAGAATCGAACCCTCCGGGGGTGGCAACTAATCACACTAACCACTACACCACAGAGGCGGTTTTAAAGTGCCTACTTAGATTTATACTTCTTAGGAGAGTACAATGCTCTGTATGCACAATACCTACTCTTGATAAATAGCACCAAGGGGTCTATTCAAGGCTTAACGTCTCCATCCGACGGAAGAATCACCATCAACAGTGTCATATGCCCTCACTCAGTGTGAACACTGCGGAGAGGTCTGGAAATGAATTCGGGCTTTTGGACGCAATCTATCTCTCCTACCCTGCCAACCAACAGTCTGAGGGTGAGAAATTGTTCCACCAACGGGACTCGAACCGGGTAACTAGGGTCTCAGAGCATGTAGACTTGACGCCTGAGATCATGGCCACCTGACGGGCTAAAAAATTAAGTGGAAGCAGTGTCAGATTCAACCAGCTCCCGAGTTTAGTGCTCCGGTTCAGTTTTCAGCACTATTTGCAAATTTCCTATAAGTTGTCCGGCTCCATGGCTAAATGATTGGCGTGCTGGCCTTTGGTCACAGGGGTCCCGGGTTCGATTCCCGGCAGGGTCGGGAATTTTAATCATCATTGGTTAATTCCGCTGGCACAGGGGCTGGGTGTGAGTGTCGTTTTCATCATTTCATCTTCATCATGATGCGCAGGCCGCCTACGGGTGTCAAATCGAAAGACCTGCACCTGGCGAGCCAAACATGTCCTCGAACACTGCCGGCACTGAATGTCATACACCATTTTAATTTCCTTGAAGTTAAACTCACTCTGAGACGAAATTATTTCTACGGTACTTCCTTATTTGTCAATATCAGTGAACGACAGGTGCATCAAATAAGGTAAGGGTGTGCCATGAAACTTTTGCTAGCTTCGTAGGCGTATTAAGAAACGGAGGCTCTAAATACAGTATGATGGTTGGTTTTTAAAAATATAATTTTAAGGAAAGGTACAATTACGTAAATGGCCCTTCTTAATAATTCTACTCAGAGGAATCAAAAGGAAGAGGTTGGGCCCTTAGAAGAATGACGTTATCAGCAGAAGGAAGGGAAAGGCCACGAAGGACGTGAAAATGAAAGGCTCCGTTGGTCTCGTAAATCTCATACCACTAGTATCGGAAGAGAACAAGAGTTGACCAATGGAGGTCAGATAGCAGAGATGAAAGCAAGAAGCAATGGAAGGCTCAGTTATCAATCAATCACCCAATCATTCAATCAATCAATCAATCAATCAATCAATCAATCATTGATTTGCCTGTGGGGCTGTCACCCAAGTGGGAGATTATTTCAAAGAATTTATCGAGCATCTTCCATTGTAAGTAATTCCAATCCCTAATTCCTCTACATATACATGCAAATGTCATTCTACGTCATCTCTGCACTGGCAGCTCGGAAGATACCGCTTAGTTGAGCAGCTCGTCTCTTTTCTTCCAAGTCTTCCCCAACCCAAAATTTGCAATATTTTCGTAACGCTACGTTTTTGTCGGAAATTACCCAGAACAAATCGTGCCGCTTTCATTTGAAGCGTTTCCAGTTCACGTATTAAGTTATTCACTGGAACCATACTCAAGTTGGGGTCTTACCGGAGACTTATATGCTCTCTCCTTTACGTCTTTACTGCAACCACTAAAAAATAATCTAATAACCATATGGTGAGATCTGTAACCTTTATTTACGATCTCGTTAATATGATTACCCCCAATGAAAATCTTTCTTTATATTAACTTAACACCTAAGAACTTACTGTACAGTACACAGTAGCGGAACCCGGGGTAATTAGAACATGGGGTACTTAGAAAATTATAATATAAATACCAAGAAGTAACTAATGACATTTCTGCATTCCCACACCTTATAGAGTGTTATTCAATTTGTGCAAGAGCATTTTTCTAATTACCCTATCAATTTTGTATTTTATTTTCCTACATATGATATTTATATGATAATGGTCCAATTACCCCGGGTTCCCCCAATTAAAACTGAAAGAACTTCTCCTCTCGGTAAAACTTGCAGCCTGACTTTTCATTCATACACTGCTGTCCATCTCACAACAATGTCGTGGTCCTTTGGTAGTCGCTCACATTCTTGTAACTTATTTACCACTCTATTCAGCATAACACCATCCGCAAAGAGCCTTATCTGTGATTCAGTTCTTTACTCACATCATTTAAATGCTTTATATACATAAAAGTCCAGTAATAATGCCATGTGACACCCGCTCATAATCATTACAGGATCAGATAAAATGCCTCATCTATTCTAATTCCCTGAGTTATATTTTCTAAGAATTTAATCACCCATTCAACCACTCTTTTGTCTAGTATAATAGCCCTCATTCTCCCATGAACGACCTTATCAAAAGCCTTGGATAGGTCAATAGCGATACAACCCATTTGACCTGAATCTAAAATATCACCTGCTGTATCTTGTTGGAATCCTACAAGTTGAGCTTCACTGAAATAACCTTTCCTAAACCTGAACTGCCTTCTCCTAAACGAGTTAATATTTTTGCAAACGTGTCTAATATAATCAGAAAGAATGCTTTTCCAGAGCTTACAAGCAGCACATGTCAAGGTGCCTGGCCTGTAACTATCGGCTTTAACTTTATCACCCTTTCGTTTGTATACTGGGGCTCGCCATTCATTTGGTATCGCTCCTTCATGTAAACAGGTATCAAATAAATATTTCAGATATGGCACTATATTGATGATGATGATGATGATGATGATGATGATGATGATGATGATGCTTGTTGTTTAAAGGGGCCTAACATCTAGGTCATCGGCCCCTAATGGTACGAAATGTAATGACAAATTAAAAAATCGAAATCATCCATTGATGGTATGAAATGGTATGAAAAAGGAATGGATGGATATTAATTTAAAACAATCAGTGGACCCGACCCAAAAACTAATCATAAAATAGTATTACTGACCAAGGGACCACTTCTAAGCACAATTCTGAATCGAGGATACTTGTGGTCTAAAGGGTCCAAAATCCAGGCAACGGCCCATCATAATGGTACTTATCGCTAGTAAAGTAGAACCATGGTATTTGTCATATTGCGGTACTAATCAAAAGTAGCGTAGACTCACGGTATTCCACACATGATGGTACAACTTATAGTGTTTCTCACATAACGGCGCCACTCATAGGCAACGCAAACCGATGGTGTTCCTCACCTACGTGTACTAATCACGGACGCCGGTATTCCCGTGGTGTTCCTCATATAGTGGGTACTAATGACAGGCAACGCAGACCCGCGGTGTCGCTCAAATAGTGGTACTAATCACAGGCAACGCCTAGACCCGTGGTGTTTCTCACAATGATACTAATCACGAGTACTGGAAACCCACAGTGAACCACTTGTTCTAATGCAATCGTACCTTGGTCGCCCCTTTTAGTCGCCTCTCACGACAGGCAGGGGATACAGTGGGTATATTTTTCGTTTGCATCTCCCACCCACGGGGGGTAGACAGAGAGAAAAAAGAGAAGGGCTCCGTCACTTCGAAAAATGAAGTAACGGACGAAGAAAGGCAAGGGCCACGAAGGGCGTGAAAATGAGACGTCGGGGTCGGAAAAGTACAAGGGTTGACCAAGGGAGGTCGGACAGGACAGACGAAAGTGAGGAGCCTGGCACAAGTAAGTGGAAGCAATGCCAGGACTCAGCTAAGGGCCCCGTGGTCGCCAAACCACACTCCCAAGTTGAGAGCCCCTTGGGCCCCTTTCAGTCGCCTCTTACGACAGGCAGGGGATACGCCAGCGTAGTAGGTTCGTAGTGGCACTATGTTACAAGCCATTGTCTTTAATACATCCCTAGAACTCTTATAAATCCCAGCTGCTTTTCTAGCTTTCAACTTTTGTATCTGCAAATATCTTTGTTATCTTCGATGAATTTCAGTACTTCGCCAGTATTGGTCGCCTCTTCAACTTGGACATTGTCTTTATATCCAACTACGTTTAGAGGAGCACTAAACATGAAATACTCATTTTACACGCTTCATGTCTACAG
Organism: Anabrus simplex; assembly: GCF_040414725.1. NCBI lineage: Eukaryota > Metazoa > Arthropoda > Insecta > Orthoptera > Tettigoniidae > Anabrus > Anabrus simplex. The sequence continues at coordinate 274,065,127 of NC_090270.1, forward strand.
GGTAGCCACGAAATCCCTTTACCCCTATGTAAATTGCAGTAAACGTATGAAGTAAACAATGGCTGGTAAGTCCGAATACACTATTGAAGAACGTGTTATTGCGAGTTCTTGGGTGCATTACAGAAACCAAAGCGGGCAGACTATTACAGAGCTATGTACTGACTTTCTGACGCAGTTTCAAGGGAATCTTCCTTAACAAACAAAAAAAAAAAAAAAAAAAAAAACACACTTTCGAGATAGGAACATGGTTATTTTCCATGGGTGATGTAAAATAGTGGTGGTGGTGGTGGTTGTTGTTTTAAGAGGAAGTACAACTAGGCAACCACCCTCCATGTAACACTAATCAGAGAGAAAAATGGAAGGGATGCAACATTTCGAAAAATGAAGGTATCGGCCATAGAAAGGTAAGGGCCACGAAGGGCGCGAAAATGAAAGACTCCCTAGGCCTCGAGTGCTCTAATACCGCCGGGGTCGGAAAAGAACAAGAATTGACCAAGGGAGGTCCGAAGGAGAGATGAAAGTGAGGAGCCTGACACAAGTAAGTGGAAGCAATGCTAGATCTCAGCTGAGGGCCCCGTGGTCGCCAACCCACGTTCCCAAGTTCAGAGCTCCTGGGACCCCTTTTAGTCGCTCTGACGACGGGCAGGAAATACCGTGGGTGTTATTCTACTGTACCACCCCTACCCACCGGGGGAGGTGATGTAAAGGATAAGAGAAGAAGTACCCCTGTGGGTGGGGGCGGTAGAATAACACCCACGGTATCCCCTGCCTGCCGTAAGAGGCGACTAAAAGGGGCCCTAGGTGCTCTGAACTTTGGAGCGTGGGTTGGCGACCGCGGGGCTCTTAGCTGAGTCCTGGCACTGCTTCCACTTACTTGTGCCAGTCTCCTCACTTTCATCTATCCTATCCGACCTACCTTGGTCAACTCTTGTTCTTTTCCGACCCCGACGCTATTAGGTTTGCGACGGCTAGGGAGTCTTTCATTTTCACGCCCTTCATGGCCCTTGTCTTTCTTTGACCGATATCTTCATTTTTCGAAGAGTCGGATCCCTTCCATTTTTCCCTCTGATTAGTGTTATATAGAGGATGGTTGCCTAGTTGTACTTCCTCTTAAAACAATAATCACCACCACCACTAAGAGAAGAAGTGGCAGATCTTCCCCCAGAGGAGAAACATGCTGACTTGTCGAGGAGTCCGTGGAGAGATCGCTCAGAAAGTTGACGGGTAAACGATATGCAAAACTGGGTACACCCCGATCGTACGCGCTCATATCGGCCTACACCCAGCGAAGACTAATTGGATTCTGACATGGATCGGAGGAACGAGGCATGTGCAACACTGCTTCAGATGTTTTACAAATTGCCAAAGCAAGATAAAGGTTGGATTTGTTTTCCTCGATGAGTGTGCCATGTACCGAAGTTATCTATCACGGAATGTGGTCTTTTAGTCCAAGGAAAATCCACACTTTTATGAATAGTGAAAATAACCAGCCCCCCTGCTACGGATTGACATCTACCGGAAATCCTTCATTGCTGATGTGTTAATTCGCTACGGTGATTCATAAAGGGTATCGTTTCAAGAAGGAACTGAAAAGAGAGAGGATTTCACTCATGTTACGCTAGCACTGCTCCGAAAAATGCTAAGTAGAACCTGACGGCGTATTATCCTTTTCTCATGAGAATGAAGGTGCACAGACTGATTCTTTGGATAGTTACTGGTTTACATCACAGAGGATTATCATCAATTCATTGTTAAGTTCTCAATAAAAAATTAATCCAAAGAACTATCGTTCATTTTGTTTGCATAACGGCGCTTTGTGGCCACCCCGTAGATATAAAATATTTTTTGTAAGTGAATACTAAAGTTGGTCAGTCCGGCCATTCTATCCGATCGATTTCCTTCATTTTTTAAAACTGAAAGGTATTCATGCACAGATTTGTCATCTGGTACTATAAATCACTTCCGTCTTCCTCAAATTATTTGATACTAGCTGATGTACCCGTGCTTCGCTACGGGGTTCTCAGAAAGACTGACTTGGTGGTTTTCCTAACTGAATTCAACATAGGTCATTACAAAAACGTCAATAGGAATGTAGCGATTGAAAGCAATATTATCATATAAAATACTCGATCAAATGAAAAACCGCACACTTTCTCACTTTCAACGAACAGTACTACAGTGTTGATCTAACAGTCTAAAGTTCCAGAGCTGCAACAACCAGGTCGCAGATTGCCATGAACACTCCTCTGTCGTTATTCCATTAAATATGCACACTACTCATTCCAATCAGTACCTCAGAGTAGGGATTGAATAGCTCGAATGCTATGATGAACCAGTGTGTTACGTACCTGCAGTATCAAAAAATGTATGAACCAGAGGAGTGGCATGCTAAAGAAGAAAGTTTTCCAACTACCTAGGTATTTCCCGCCAATGTTCAGTCAGGCTGTTATACTCGGTACGCACCAGTAATCCCATCTATCGGAGTTGAGCGGCACGAAGAACATCACAACTAACAATGGTCAATGTAAAGTTATTGTTGATCAGTCTTATGCGCTTTGGATATTGTAGGCCTTCTGAAATACCACTCTTATCATAGTCGGTACAGTAAAACTGAATGAAACATAAATGATCGGAAATTGTATTGTCTATAACTTTTGTTATGTAGTACCGTACTTTTTGATAGCACCAATAACATAGGTACCGGTATTTAAAAATTAAATTTTAAGCGCCTTCCTCTAAACTACCATTTCACCTCGGGAAAATAAAATTATTTACAGCTTAGACTGTAGTTTCTTATTCCCCGACTCTATATAGCAGTTTTCATTAAATTCTGTTAACCCATTTTCTCGTAGCTCGGCGTTGATATGGACTTAGCAACAAAAATACAAATTCATTAATATCTGTGTTATCAGAGCCGGTACGGTAAAAATGTATAAGGCATAAATGATTGGAAATTGAATTCTATATAACTTTAGTTATATAGTATTTATCGATAGGACTGCTAATAATATAAATATTCTATAATTATATTTAAGGCCTTCCCCTAAACTACCATTTCACTCAGCGTGAATAAAATGATTTATAGCCTAGATTGTAGCGGCTCATCTCCAGACTTTACATACCGATTTTCATTAAATTCTCTTCAGCCGTTTTCTCGTGATGCGTGTACATACATACATACATACAGACAGACAGACAGACAGACAGACAGAAATTACGGAAAAGTAAAAAGTACATTTTCTTGTTACTATGGACATGACCGATACAGAAATACCATTCTTTTCAAATTCTGAGCAATGTACAGACAAAACTCTTATTTTGTATATATATAGATTTCAATTTTTTGTCTCTTTGAAGCAATCATATCTTTGGTTCTAATTGAGGTACGGAGTTCGTTTTGGTCTAAGAACACTCAGTGGATCAAGCTATTTCATTTAAGCTGTTAACTATTCAAATTGGTTGATTCTGAGGAATCTTATGAGTGCACATTAAATTTGACGTCTCATTTCATTTTTTCTCATTGAAGCAATCATATCTTTGGTTCTAAATGAGGCACGCAGTTCGTTTTGGTGTAAAAACACTCAGTGGATCAAGCGCTTTCTTTTGAGGTAATAAATACTTAAATTGGTAGATACTGAGAAATGTTATGAGTACTTTTGTCTCCATGACGAGGATCTTTGAAGGACTTTTCAACAGTTCGGCGCGTAGTGTTGTTCCAAGGAACGTTTAATTCAACTTTTTTTGTATGATGTATTTTCAAGTGTTTTGTTGACATAATATTACATTCTATTACGACAGCAGATAATGTGCTTTATTTCATTAACTCTAAACTTTGCAAATACATCCGTGAGGATAGTAACGATCAACACCATACTTTGTAGGCTACATTGCGGGCGGAGCCAGCGGGAAACTGCTAGTAAAAAATTAATCCAGAGAACTGTCGTTCATTTTGTTTGCATATGGTAGGAGCAACGGCGCTTTGTGGCCACCCTGTAGATATAAAATATTTCTTGTAAGCATTATTCTCCTTCAATTACAATAAATATCCTTAAGTAAGTAATTCAATGTAATTGTAAAAAGTAAATCTTATTGCCATACCACGCGGATCAAATGTTATTATGTTCATTTTCATGAATTCAATTCTGAAATGATTTCATCTCCCACCTTTGCTGCGTTCATGCATAACGTAGAACAATACTATTTTTACTGCTTCGTAATTACTTGCGCAGTTTGGCTATAATCAGTTCTTTTGTTTCTCCTGTAAAATTGCCTTCATGGAGCATAATATGCTTTGTAACGACAATCCTCTTGTGGCAATACGAAGAACACTAAGTTTCATGAATAACATACACATGTAAATGAGTTCACATTAATACTATCTGCATTGACATACCACGGTGGTGGTGGTGGTGGTGGTGGTAATTGCTATTTTAAGTGGAAGTACAACTTGGCATACTTTATTAACACTAATCAGAGCGAGAATGGAAGAGGTCCGACAAATCGAAGAATGAGGGTATCGGCAAGAGAAAGGGAAGGGCCACGGTGGAAATAATGTGGAAGACTCCCTAGGTCTCTCAAACCTATTACTTTCGGAATCAGAAGAGAACAAAAAACACAAATTAAATGGCGTATGGCTTTTAGTGCAGGGAGTGTCCGAGGACAAGTTCGACTCACCAGATGCAGGTTTTTTGATTTGATGCACGTAGGCGACCTGCACGTCGTGATGAGGATGAAATGATGATGGAGACAACACATAAACCCAACACACGCGTCAGCGAAATGAATCAATTCTACGGTAAGGTTAAAATTCCCGACCCTCCCGGGAATCAAACCCGGGACCCCCGTGACCAAAAGCCAGCTTATTAACCATTTAGCCATGGAGCCGGACACAAGACTGACGTATCTGGGCACCTTAAAATACCACCGGACAAGGATTGAACCTGCCAAGCTGGGCTCAGAAAGCCAGCCGCTTAATCGTCTGAACCACGCAACCCGGCCCCTCGATGTGTTCTACCGCCCCCATCTACAGGGGTCTGCCAAACTGAGTTCTGTTATGCAGGAAGATTTTTGGTTTGTTGTTGTTGACAGCGAGTATATCAGGACGAAAACTATGGCCTTTTACTCATTTGTTTCCAAGAATTACCCAATGAGTCGGAAAAATCCCCATTGTACTGCACTGGCAGGGAATAAAACGAACTGTCATGGAGGTGGTATTTTACCCCCATGTCAGAGAATAAACCCTCTCATCGCCAATAATTTAGAAAATCAAATTTTATTGTTGAATTTAGTGAATGAAGGGAAGGGGAGGGTTGGAAGGACAGGAGAAAGCTTAGCTTCTTAACTTCTTAACAAACGGGCCCTTTTAGGGTTTAATTTTGATGTTTATTAGTGAATAATATGTCTTAGAATTTGGAATAGACCCAAAAATTGGAAGCTAACGAGTTAAAACAGATCTAAATTGGCCAAGGGCCAAGGGCCAAGGTGTTCGAAACGAATGCTCCGCTTCTTGGTCCTTACAACCTCTTTTAAGGGTAGGCTGCCTGGGTCGGTAGGCTGGCGGAGGAGGATTCTAGATAGTGTTGTGTGTGGTATATACAGCACAAATATCCAATCCAGGAATTAACAAATGAAGGTTAAAATATCCGACCAAGTTGGGAATCGAACCTATGCCTCCTTGGACGAAAGGCCAGCACGCTGACCATTTATCCACGGAGACGGGAAATATTAAGATAAAGTTGGAATTAAAGAGGAAAAATTGGGCCAAATATTCGTTTGCAGGAACAGGAGTTATGAACTGGAATAATTTACCAAGGGAGATGTTCGATAAATTCTTAACTCCTTTGAAATAATTTAATTAAAAACTAGGTAGAAAACTGAAAAGGGAATCTGACCTGTGTGTGGCAGGGCTTAACCAGTGGTTATTTATTTATTTATTTATTTATTTATTTATTTATTTATTTATTTATTTACTGGGCGAGTTGGCCTTGCGGTTAGGGGTGCGCAGCTCTGAGCTTGCATCCGGGAGATAGTGGGTCGAACCCCACTATCGGCAGCCCTGAAGATAGTTTTCCGTAGTTTTCCATTTTCACATCAGGCAAATGTTGGGGCTGTACCTTAATTTAGGCCATAACCGATTCCTTCTCACTCCTAGGCCTTCCCTATCCCGTCGTCGACGTAAGACCTGTCTGTGTCGGTGCGACGTAAAGCGAGTTGTAAAAAATATTTATTTATTTATTTATTTATTTATTTATTTATTTATTTATTTATTTATTTATTTATTTATTTATTTATTTATTTATTTATTTATTTATTTATTTATTTATTTATTTATTTATTTGACATCCACAATACGGAAACTGCAATATGCAAAACACAAAATATGAAGACTTACTCCATGAAAACTTCAGTAAGAAGGCGGTACCAGAAGAACTACTTAAGTTGGCAGCAATGATAAAACTTACCTATTTACTTTTAGAGACCAATCTTATACGTCATTCTTACTACAGTATTAGAATGTTACAACTCGTTCAGCTTGCAGCACTATTTCAGAATTTCCTCGAAGATAAACTCATTCTTAGAAGCAATAACTTCCGCTATTTACTTCCCTGTTTGCTAATATTAGTGAATCCCAGGAACATCAATAAGGAAATAGACAAGGTATGACGATAGGTGCGCTTGCACCAGAAATGGAAAACAACAATGATTCCAAACTAATCCACTACGTTTAAACTGCAAGCATTCCGGACCATGGGCTAGAAATGACTCCTGAAGGGTTACGAAGATAATACACGTGGTTGTTTTTGAAGAGCCCTTTAGTTTCAAATCCTATATGACTGCTTTTTTTCAGTCAATTAGTTATTGATACGCACTTAAATCTGTCACCCAGGTGGCAGATTCCCTATCAGTAGTTTGCATAAATGGTATAAAAGAAATTGGAAATATATCGGTAAATTACTCAAATCCCTAATTCCTATTCTTAATATTTGTCCCAATTTGTCGTTTTGAATTTCAACTTTATCTTCATAAATTATGATATTTCCTACCTTTAATAGCTTCACTCAACCTTGTTCGTTTACTAGTGTCATTCCACGCCATCTCTTCACTAACAGCTTGTAACTCATTTATCCCCGCCATTGTCCGGTCCCAAGTCCGGAATGAGAAAGGAAGAGGGTTGGCTGGTCTGGCACCCAGTTGTAGAACTGCTAACGCCGAGTGTTGGTCGGCGGTAAATAACCTGACTCCCTAAAGGCTTCGGGTGGATGAGCTCCCTTAGGAGGATTGATGGTCCCCTCAGTGGAGGAAATGACAGTGGAATCCATCACTTGAAGACCCAACGGCAAACAAGAGGAGGAGGAACCTCTCACTTCGGTTCCCAGCGGTTGTGGAGGCGGATGAGGTCATACCAGACGGACTGGCTATGATGGCGGTACTCATGAGCTGGTAGTGGTTGGGACACTCTCTTGCCCTTGGGGTGGGAAACTTCCCCTAAAGGCGGATGAACCACATATGGTCAATGGCATAGAAAGTTCTCAACGGCGGACCAGTCGTTCGAACAGGATGCCCTTACTCGACTGGAACGGCGGATGAAGGCTGCAGTGATTAGGAATCATTCAATCGTCTTCCATCTGCTTGCTGTTGAACATATTTCCTAGTCATCAAGTAAGGTGCGTTTTTTGATGTGCAGCAACACTCTCACTCTAAAAGAATTCACGCACAGCAGTCTTCCAACAACGTATGACTTCTTCAAAAGTACTGCGGTGATCAAAAAGTTGCGACGGGGGCAGGATTGTGATGTCTGGAAGCCTCTAGTGATAACTTGGCTCTTGGGCGGTAGATGTGTGACCGGCCGTCTTGCTTAGGGCTGCGGCTGTAGAGCAATTCGGTTGCTGCATCTACGTCTGAGCAGTCTAATTTAGGGTCCACTCTGCTCTCCTCACATGGAGAAGGGGCTAGAAAAGGTGCCCTAAACATAGTCAGCCACTAATATTACCCATCGGATAGTCGCGTCCGATGGTATCACCTTTATGCGGTCGAACAAATAAGAAATTATGTTTTGCAACATGGAATGTATGAACACTCAATGATGACCCCGCAACTGAGAGACCCGAAAGGAGAACAGCTATAGTGGCTAGAGAATTATCGATATAGCAGCACTCGAGGAAACCCGTCTTGCTGATGAAGGTCAACTGAATGAACAAGGTGCAGTTTACATCTTTTGGAAGGGAAAAGCTACCAGTGAGCACCGATTACACGGATTAGGCTTTGCTATCAAGAATAATCTTCTCAAGGAATTGTCAGAACTTCCCACTGGACATAATGAACGCCTTATGAGATTAAGACTTCGGTTAAACGACAACCAACATGCCACGGTGGTCAGCGCATATTCTCTCACACTAGATTCTGATGATGACATCAAAGAAACATTTTATTCATAACTGGATGGCATCCTCTCAGACATCAACCAACAAGACAAAATAATCTTACTAGGCGATTTTAATGTCAGAGTGGGCAAGAACAACATTGTATGGAATGGTGTTATTGGCTAGGATGGAATTGGCAGTGAAAATTCTAATGGTATTCGACTCCTCTCCAAATGTGCTGAATATGATTTAACAATCACTAAAACCATTTATCGCCAAAAGAATCGCTTTAAAACTTCATGGCAGAATCCTAGATCGAAGCACTGGTATCTCATTGATCATATTATTGTCCGCAAGAAAGATCTTCGCGATGTTTTTATCACCAAAGCAATGCCAGGAGTGGATGACTGTTGGAAAAATCGCTGACTTATGAAATCAGTAATGAATTTGTCGTCATGCCCTCAGAGGAGAAAACAACGGAAGAGCTGTAAGCACGCTTTTGATACCATGACATTTGGGATTCCAGAATATGCCTCACAATATAGAGAACTGCTTCATCAGACACTGTCGGAGGCGTATCATCAGGATGTAACACAACACTGGGATAGCCTGAATACCACTATTCGGGATGCTTGCAAAGAAACGATGGGTTACAAGACGAAGAAACATCAATATTGGTTTGATGAAAATGATGAAGAAATTGAAGCATTTATATCAGAGAAGAGAAAAGCCTTGCAAGCGTGGCGAAAGGACATGAACTGCCTCCCAAAGAAAGAAGCCTTTTGTCTTGCCAAAGCAAATGTTCGAAGAAGAACCCGTGTGCTCAAGAATGCTTGGTGGACAGCCAAAGCAAGAGATCTGCAATATCTAACAGACAAAGTTTCGCGACAATTATTCCAAGCCACGAAAGAAGTTTTATGGTCCCACCATCTTCGGTAGAAACCCATTGTGGTCCAGTGATAGAAGTACACTTCTAGGAGATCAGTCCTCCATCATGAATAGATAGAAAGCATTTTGAAGGTCTCCTGAATCAGGAATCAGTTGTTGATGAACAGGTGTATGACTCAATAGAACAACCACCCAGCAAAGAAGAGCTTGGCTCCATACCAAAATTGGAGGAAGTTAAGCGTGCTGTTAATCAAGCAAGGCGGCACAAGGCCACCGAGCTTGATGGTATAACTGTGGAAGCTCTCATAGAAGGTGGCGAAAAACTCATAAGACACTTAAAAATACATGAACTGATTGTTAAAATTTGGAACACTAAAGAAAAGCCTCCCGAATTCAGAGATAGTCTTATAGTTCCAATATTTAAAAAAGGTGATCGAACAGACTGTAATAACTATCGGGCCGTATCATTACTGTCTTCCTTGGGAAAGCTTATTGCTCGAATTTTGGCAAATCGTATACTACCCTTGTCTGTCTGTCTGTCTGTCTGTCTGTCTGTCTGTCTTTTTTTGCTAGGGGCTTTACGTCGCACAGACACAGATAGGTCTTATGGCGACGATGGGATAGGAAAGACCTAGGAGTTGGAAGGAAGCGGCCGTGGCCTTAATTAAGGTACAGCCCCAGCATTTGCCTGGTGTGAAAATGGGAAACCACGGAAAACCATCTTCAGGGCTGCCGATAGTGGGATTCGAACCTACTATCTCCCGGATGCAAGCTCACAGTCGCGCGCCTCTACGCGCACGGCCAACTCGCCCGGTGTCTGTCTGTCTGTCTGTCTGTCTGTCTGTCTGTCTGTCTGTCTGTCTGTCTGTCTGTCTGTTAGGTCATCAGCCCAGAGGCTGGTTGGATCCTCAAATAGCACCATCAAAGGTTATGCGGTTATAAGGAAACCTCAAAAACCAATGGCAGCACCAAAATGATGCGTACTAGGCAAGATGAGGAGTGAGGTAGTTTGCCATTGCTTTCCTCACTGGGTCAGAAAGTACTATTGCAGCACGACTGACCCTATGAGCAGCACCTTTCATAACACTCAGAAGCACTAGTCGTGCTCTGAATGTCATTAATCAGCACCACCCATACCCCAGCAACTTCCATATGTCACAGCCATGGATGTTGACTGGGACTTCGGTGGAAGCTACACTTTACTCTGGCCTGTGCCAAGAGATGGGTGTGAATGTACTGTATCCATCAAGAAATGACAGCAGGCAGATACTACCCTTAGGAGAGGAAATATTATCAGAGCGCCAATGTAGATTCACATCTTCTAGAGGAACCACGGATATGATATTCACAGACCTTCAGCTTCAGAAAAAGGGCGGAGAACAAGACCGACCTCTTTATATTGCCTTCATTGATCTCATCAAGGCATTTGATTCTGTAAACCGTAATGCTTTGTGGAAGATTTTAGGATTGTATGGTTTTCCACAGAAAATTATTTCAGTCTTGAAACTGTTCTACCGAGCTCGATAGCTGCAGTCGCTTAAGTGCGCCCAGTATCCAGTATTCGGGAGATAGTGGGTTCGAACCCCACTGTCGGCAGCCCTGAAGTTGGTTTTCCGTGGTTTCCCATTTTCTTACCATCTTGAGTTACACCAAGAGCTCCATGGGCGGGATTTTGAAGCTCGAATGGAGTTCCTGTTGGAGGTTATTAGGCAGGCTGGACAATGATGCATCATTCGTATCGCATATCTTGTTCTCGGACGAATCGCGCTTCCACAATGATGGGAACGTCAATTGCACTATTGGAGTCCGGACAATCCTCACTGGGTGCGATAGGCGGCCCTTCAAGTACTGTAGAGAGTGAATGTTTGGTGTGGAATCTTGGGGGATCGGCTGACTGGACCTTATTTCTTTGAGGGCCATCGGACGGGCCCACGGTACCTGCACTTTCTGCGTCAGGAACTCCCACTGCTGCTGGAGAATGTGGCCTTGCACGATCTTTTGACGATGTGGTTGCAACAGGATGGAGCTCCACCACATTCGACATTGCCCGTTCGTAACGATCTGAACGAGGAACTGCCAGGGAAATGGATAGGACAAGAAGGCCCTGTTTCTTGGCCCGCCTGATCACAGGATTTAACGCCGTTAGACTACTTCTTGTGGGGGCATTTGAAGAACGTCGTTTACACTCAAGCGCCAGAAAACCCCGACCACCTCCGGAAACTCATCATGGATGCCTGTCGAGCAATTACACCTATAATACTTCAGCGTGCAAGACGATCTATTGGATACGGGCCCGAATGTGCATAAACCAAAACGGTCATCACATCGAGCATTTGCTGCGATAAAACATTGTCAGGCAGTTGTGTTCCTATTATTTTCGGTCTGTATGTGTCCGGCCTGCTAACTAATCGGCCCTTCTTAGGGACACAAACACATTCATTCACACACAATTTGCAAGAAAGTGGGTATTGAACTTGCATTGCGTGCGGTACGTATTAAACAAATATTTCAAAAATTTCTAACCTTCTCCGCGGACTCGAACCTCCCACCTGGTATGCAAGCACGCTCTGTCATGCCTTTACTAATTACACTACGGTTCCGTACAGCAGGCTACGCAGCTTATAGCAAATATCAGGTTTACTCCGGTCACAATATCAATTTAGTGTTCCGCCGGCGTGTCAGGTTCATATGATCTAGAAGGGACACGCATGTCTTCCTGTGTTTAATACGAGTATAACATTACGTCGTCCTATCATGGTGAGGCGGTAAATACCATTATATCCGGTTGTGTTGTCTGAGCATACCGGCAGGACAGTTGTTATCAGGATGGAATGAATATTCTGGGTTGCATAAAGTTACATTGGAAGGGGTGGCTGAATCACGCTGTGTATACCATAGCTACTTATACCAATACATAAAGGTTCAATAATACTGTCTTGGGAAAGTACCCTCTTCATCGTTACAGGAGCAGATAACGCTGCACCTATTGTAATTATCGGAGTTCTCTTTTCTAGAAAAACCGAGCAAGTTGCTGCACGGTTTGCGTCATGTAGCTATCAGCTTACTTTCTGGAGATAGTGGGTTCGAACCCCACTGTTGGCAGCCCTGAAGATGGTTTTTGGTGGATTCCCATTTTCGGACCAAGGCTGTACCTTAATTGAGGCCATGGTTGCATCCTTCTCTATTCTATCCCATCATCGCCAGAAGACCTATCTGTATCGGTGCGACGTAAAGCACATTGTAAACAAATTCTAGAATGTTGCCATTCTCTCAAGCACTCAGTTGTCTAGTCGAATATCCCTCATTTTCGTCAGCATTCTCCCATGATCTACCCTCTAAACACTACGCCCGGCCTTTGCTCCAGTAATTAACCTGGTAGTCGATTTTGGTGTAGGCTGAGTGAACCTCAGGGCCATATGCACCTCCGGAAGTGGAAATCTGGTTTCTTAAATTTTACGACTTCCTGGCGGGGATTCGAACCCATGTCCTTGGATAGGTCAATACTTTTGATATGGTAACATGATTACACGTCCGCATCTGTGGTGTAGTGGTTAGTGTGATTAGCTGCCACCCCCAGAGGCCCGGGTTCGATTCCCGGCTCTGTCACGAAATTTGAAAAGTGGTACGAGGGCTGAAACGGGGTCCACTCAGCCTCGGGAAGTCAACTGAGTAGAGGGGGGTTCGATTCCCTCCTCAGCCATCCTCGAAGTGGTTTTCCGTCGTTTCCCACTTCTCCTCCAGACAAATGCCGGGATGGTACCCAACTTAAGGCCACGGCCGCTTCCTTCCCTCTTCCTTGTCTATCCATATCTTCCCATCCCACCGCAAGGCCCCTGTTCAGCATAGCAGGTGAGGCCGCCTGAGCGAGGTACTGGTCATCCTCCCCAGTTGTATCCTCCGACCCAATGTCTCACGCTTGAGGCGGTAGAGGTGGGATCCCTCGCTGAGTCCGAGGGAAAAGCCAACCTTGGAGGGTAAGCAGATTAAGAAAGAAAGAAAGAACATGATTACACTGCAGACTATTTTCATTTCTTGTTGCATGCTATTTTCTAGCGGTTTTTATTTCTGCACCCCCTCACCCTCATGCCAAGTGACCGCTGCAAATTAGGGGGTGTCGTGTGGTCAGCACGACGAATCCTCCCGATCGTTATTCTTGGCTTTCTAGATCGGGGGCCAACTCACCGTCAGATAGCTTCTCAGTGGAACCAGCCCCCAGACCCAGGTAAAAATACCTGACCTGGCCGGGAATCGAGCCTGGCGCCTCCTGGTAAGAGACAGGCACGCTACCCCTACACCACGGGGCCGGCGGCCTTTGGAGGGGTGGAAGGTAAAGGCTTTCACTATTCGTAACCTCGGCACGTGATGGGGTAGATTGATTAGCTCTACGCCCAGACTTTGACCCCAGGAATTAACCTGGTACTCATTTCTGGTGTAGGCTGATTGACCCTCAGGGCCATGTGCACCTCCGGAAGTGGATATCTCGTTTCTTAAATTTTACGACTTCCTGACGGGGATTCGAACCCACGTCCTTCCGGCCTTTACCGCCTCGGTCAGACAGCCCCTCTATTTCTGCATCGCTGCATACAAATATTAAACCGATGTTCTTGTGCCTGAATCGCTGAATACAAATCTGATTTTTTTTTTTTTTTTTTTTTTTTTGTGCATGCTCCAGTTTTCTCGCAATTTGGATTTCTATGTTTTGCTAATAGAGGCACCGTTTGATTTTACACAGGCGTTAGAGGGCAAAACATTGCATGTTAATTAATCATTTACACCCACAAAATTTTACATAAATTTATTTATTTTTAAATATAAATATGGATCTGCTTCAAAATACCTTGTTTACTCTTTTGAGACGGGATCATGGCCTTTTTAAGTCGACATAAATGTAAAAGTAACATTTATGATTACCGGGCGAGTTGGCCGTGCGCGTAGAGGCGCGCGGCTGTGAGCTTGCATCCGGGAGATAGTAGGTTCGAATCCCACTGTCGGCAGCCCTGAAGATGGTTTTCCGTGGTTTCACATTTTCACACCAGGCAAATGCTGGGGCTATACCTTCATTAAGGCCACGGCCGATTCCTTCCAACTCCTAGGCCTATCCTATCCCATCGTCGCCATAAGACCTATCTGTGTCGACGTAAAGCCCCTAGCAAAAAAAAAATGATCAAGAGGGTACCTTCATGAGGTAGCTGGTGAATATAGTGTTCCAACTGTGGATAGATGGCATAGCAATAAACTGGTAAATCGTACTTTGATCGTTTGCAAACTGAAAAACAATATTTCTGCCGTTCGATGCACATGGCGTTCTCTGAGATTTTACCAGCCAAGCTGTTGACAACGAAGACAACGCCATTCTACTTGCTAAATCTAATAATAATAATAATAATAATAATAATAATAGTTTAACGTGCTACAACTTTTACAGTTTTCGGAGACTCCGAGGTGCCGGAATTTTGTCAATCAGGATTATTTTTACTTCTTCTTATTATTATTTAACTGTTTACCCTCCAGGGTCGGTTTTTCCCTCGGACTCAGCGTCGGATTCCATCTCTACGGCCCAAGAGCAGTGTCCTCGAGCTTGAGACTCTGGGTCATCGGATACAACTGGGGAGGATGGCCAGTACCTCGCCCACCTGCTATGCTGAACAGGGGCCTTGCGGCGGAATGGGAAGAGTGGAAGGGATAGACAAGGAAGAGGGAAGGAAGCGGCCGTGGCCTTAAGTTAGGTACCATCCGGCATTTACCTGGAGGAGAAGTGGGAAACCACGCAAAACCACCTCGAGGATGGCTGAGGAGGGAACTGAACCCGGGCCTCGGGGGTGGCAGCTAATCACACCAACTACTACACCACAGAGGCGGTCGTTTATTTTTACATGCCAGTAAATGTGCGTCACGAGGCTGGTATATGTGACCACTTTCATATACCACCGCACTGATGGTGATGATTATCGGTTAAGAAAAAGCAGGCCTACAACTGGGCAACCATCCTCTAGTAATACTAATCAGAAGGAAAAAATGAAAATTTAATGTATCGGCTACGAAGGGCGTGGAAATGAAAGGATTCGCAAGTCTAATATCGTCGGGATCGGAATAGAACAAGAGTTGATCGAGGGAGGTCGGATATGATAGATGAGGAGCCTGGCACAAGTAAGTGGAAGCAATGCAGGACTCAGATAAGTTCCCCGTGGTCGCCAACACAGGCTCCGAAGTTAAGAGCCTATGGGACCCCTTTTTGTCGCCTCTTACGACAGGTAGGAGATACCCTGGATGTTATTCTACCGCCCTCACTCACAAGAAGCATCTAACCCACCATCTCGGGCTCAGAAAGTCCACACACTACCGCCTGAGCCACAGGCTGACTGCCTAAATCTGCTGCTGCAAGCAGCATGTTCATCTTCAATACATTACTATGTATATGAATTCCTCAGTCAGTCATGGAAACTGTTCTTCCTCCGCCGGGGGCCAAGCAGGAGAGTTATTGGTCTGCAGAACGAGCGTTGAGACACGACACATGTCACGTACGAGTACTATCACTCATAAAATGATGATTATTCGCCTCCTTCTCATCCCCATCACTTCCTCATTCCTTATCCTGCTACAGCGCATAATACCTTCAGGATTATTCCAGGGAAATGTCATGTGCGTTGTCATCTTTCTCGTCATTTGTGAGTTTCTCTATGGGGATACGTGAAAGGAATTGAACAGAGACAGTTTCAAATATCAAACCAAGATGTGGAAATATTTTATAGCAGGGGGCTTCAAAGGAATTTTCCGCTAGGTTCCTTGACGTGGTCCGCCGGTAACTGTGAAGAAATAACTACTTAAATTAATAATACATACATGCATACATAGCCTACATACATACTGAACCCATGACCTTTGTGCCCTAAGAACATTATGCATAAATCGACAATCATTTAAAAGTTGGATTCTTGATAGCATGGATTTGACACGTGACGAGGGGGTGATTACCTTCGGTCCCACACTCTGGGGTACGTGACGTCAGCCACACGTGTCGACGGTGGAAGAATCTCAAGTCATTTTTGTGAACTATTTCAAAGCGCGTGTACATGCCGTGACCCAAGCCAAGTCAAAAAATATAGTGCCTATCAAAGGGTGTCAATCATCTCACAAATCGAACCCGTATACATTTTAAATGTCCATGAACACTACCGCCAGAAATGTAGCAAGCATGTAGTCACGTTCTAAACTCTTGAAATTACAGTTTAGTTAAGTCAGAAAATCTATAGAAATTTTCTTGGCGGCAAAGGGAGATATCCGAAGAGAGGGGGTAACTGCTATAAATATGAAGGGACGCCATGACGAAGTCTCCTTCTCCGGCATTTGTGATACTAAGCGGACGAAAAATTGTTGAGCTGCTCTGCGAAATCAAACAACAAAAGTAGACTGAGTTCAACTGCAGATTTTAGCCATTGTGGCTAGGTCTTGACTCCATGAGGAGATAGTTTTCTTGAGTGAAATAATTGTACCAGATAGGACGGTCAAAGTACTGAATAAATTCTAATGTGATTAAGTAATTCGTGTGCGGAAATAATTATAGTCCATCGTGTGCGCTCAACAAACAAGTGAAGGGTATTCTCTTTTTTATGCTTTATTCCAGGAAACGTGAAGAAAGATAATAATGATCTGTACAGCCATGAATGTAAAAATGGCTAAATAAAATGCTAGGGTCGCAGGTGAGCCCTATGACGAACAATGGTGTGACTACATGAGGTAGGTGACTTTCCATCTTACTACCTATTATATCCTGTTTCATGATCTCTAAAAGTATATTTGAATGGGGATATACGACGCAGTGGTCACCCCTACTAAGTTTTGTAAATGTGAGAATACGACTAAAAGAGTTTTATTTTCCACTTGGATAAAATTTTTGAAGTCTTGCGAGTACCGTATAATGTTGTAAAAAGTTATTGAATAGGGTTTCGAAGTGATATCACGTCCAATGTAGATCGTCATCCGTGTGAGTGTACTGCCTATATTTTGTGATGTCAAATTAAGATGTTCATTCGACGTAAATTTTTCCTGTCTGCAATTTGACGTTAATAATGTAGGAATCCATGGTTACTCATTTTCAATCGAGTGGAAGCGCGCTGTCGGGTGAGAATCTAGGGTGATGAATTTGGTCACGGAGAGAAACGTTTTTCTAGGCCCATTTTAAACTGTGTCTGACTGACAATAAAAAGATCTAGTAGAATGTTTCAGTCTTTTTTTTTGTAAAAATCAAGCTATTAAATACGATATCATTTATGCGAAGTTATTCATGATTAATGCATTGTGCGATATTAGACGTCGAGATTTCTAGTAAGGATTTTATTCCAGTTCTTTGTCGATGATAATTGTGGAGCTGGGAAACAGAGGTTAGTTTTGTTGATATGAGATTTGTGAATCAGGTTGGACCTGTCATTGAAGCCGGGACACGGAAGCCCGAGGAATGTTTTATATGAGTTGAGATGAGATGTGCGAATCAGGTTAGAGTCCTATCATTGAAGCCGGGACACGATAGCCCGAGGTATATTTTATAATGTTGGGAATGGAAAGAAATATATAGAAATCCATAGCGGTATTAATTTGCGACGCGTATAATTAGTGTGGGCATCTTGAAGCATAATCTGTGCATTTTTGGTGGTTAGAATATCGTATTTGTTTAATTATGTCGGCAGAGTTTAAAGGTGAGCATTTTGAGAAGCCAGTCAATTGGAACAAACCAGGTGTTTCATGTTACTGCCAAGCGAACTTGGGGACGAGAGGCCTCAGCTGTGATAACGGGACAGGCGTGGAATTGAGATTGTATTCTCAATTCCGGGGAGAACGTTAAAATGCTGGATTTAGTTGAAATTCATAGCCGGTAATAATCTGAGTATTGTGAAATACTGTAAAATTTGTTTAATTGGGGACGTAATGAACATTTGAAATCACGAACTTTGAGTATAAGGAACAGAGTAACCAAATTCAGGGTTGTCCAAAATATAGAGCGATGGTTGTGATGATTGGTTTATCTGTGAGGGGTGTGCAAAATTCATAAATGGTATGACGAGATATGACATCGTAATTATATGGCGAGTTGTTTGGTTTGTACGTAGATTCATAGGATATCCAAGTGTTAATAACGGTTAGGACTAGATTAGATTTTAAAGTGTGAGATCATGAGACAAGATATATAACTGGACATGAATTATGTAACAATTCTTTTCCAGCCAGATAAATATCACAAGATTGAATTTACATCACAGCTGCGTAGGAATTTGTGAAGAAACCAGAGTCCGCGGAGATAAAATTTGCTGTTCTTTAACATTTCGTTAAATCATTTAAATTTATTTAATTATTAAATTCAGTGAAACCGCATTTTGAAATAACTTTAATCAAGCGAATAACTTGGAGATGCATTCTGGAAATTTTAGTTTGTTTTCTGGGGAATATTTAAATGTAAAGTAACGATTAAGGGGACATATCCGAAGGAAATGGATTTTACTGCCACAAAGTTTGTGAGCATTGCTATTGTTGTAGTTATTGAACTTTGATTGATTGAGCAGTGAATGTGCTGGGGATAGTAAAGTGGAAACTTTGGTCATCAACCGATGTAACTTAATTGTGTTTTGCCTTCAGCGTAGAAACTTGGATGGTCAGGGAGTCATCAACCTCAGTGACTTAGATTAGGGCCATATGCCATTGTAGCATCATTTCCTTGCGGTCATCATCCACAATGACTTTAAAGTAACTTAGAAGGTTAGATGTCGGTCCATGACATAGACGCAGGTCACATCGATTCAATTAAGGGTCCATGCCGTAGAACCACTGTGTGGCACACACCAATTGGACTGCCTTAATTATACCCAGAGTCCAGAGTTCGTGTTACGAGGGCTGGACCATAACGAATCACTAAGATGGTACATGTGATCTCACACGGAAGCCGAATTTAAGGATTTCCAGACTTTCCTTTCTTAAATAATTAATAATTGAGACAATGGTTTCTAGTAAGAATGCCCATCAGGCAGTTACGTTAAAGTCTCACACCAGTGTTCTGACCTTTATGTAAAAATGATTGTGGTGTCCAGTGGACACAATTGACTTCTATGATACCGTTGACATATCAGATTACTTCAGAAATTTCCTGAATAAATAGGAATCTTTTAAACAGACCATTCATTCCAGTAGATAGATTAGAATTACTGAACCCTACCTTTACCTCAGCAAGTGACGAACAACCCGATACGACCCAAGAGACAGATCTCGTGAACTTTGCTGATAGGTAAGAAAGGTAGGTATCCCTCAATATGGACCAAAGGGTTCAGTAAATACATACATACATACATACATACATACATACATACATACATACATACATACATACATACATACATACATACATACATACATACATACATACATACATAAATACATACAGTGATGGAAAAAGTACGAGAGAAAGTGTTTGTGCCGGGCCCGATGACCTAGATGTTAGGCCCCTTTAAACAACAAACACGTGTTTGGGCTGAAATACAGTTACCGGTACCTGAGAAATATTTTACTCAATTACAATTTCAAATTATTTTTTCAACAAGTAATCATTAAAATTACAATTGCAATTACTTAAAAAAGTTAGTCTTAAGGAAATCACTTTTTATTTATTTATTTATTTATTTATGTATTTATTTATTTATTTATTTATTTATTTATTTATTTATTTATTTATTTATTTATTTATTTATTTATTTATTTATTTATTTAATCTGTTTACCCTCCAGGGTTGGTTTTCCCCTCGGACCTCTACCGCCTCAAGGGCAGTGTCCTGAAGCGTGGGACTTTTGGTAGGGATACAACTAGGAAGGAGGATCAGTACCTCGCCTAGGTGGCTTCACCTGCTATGCTGAACAGGGGTTTGTGGGAGGATGGGAAGATTGGAAGAGATAGACAAGGAAGAGGGAAGGAAGCGGCCATGGCCATGTACCATCCCGGCTTTTACCTGGAGAAGAAGTAGGAAACCATGAAAAACCACTTCGAGGATGGCTGAGGAGGGAATCGAACCCCCTCTACTCAACTGAGCTCCCGAGGCTGAGTGGACTCTATTCCAGTCCTCGTACCACTTTTCAAAAATTTCGTGCCAGAGCCAGAAATCGAACCTGGACCTCCGTGGATGGCAGCTAATCACAGTAGCCACTACACCACAGGGGTGGACATTTATTTATTTATTTATTTATTTATTTATTTATTTATTTATTTATTTATTTATTTATTTATTTATTTATTTATTTATTTATTTATTTATTTATTTATTTTCTGGTAGTTCAAACTCGCACAAAGAAATCGAAGCCTTTCGGCGACGCAAGGCTGGGAATGAATTGGGATTGGGAAGGTAGCGGCCATGACCGTAATTGAGATACAGCCCAGCATTTGCCTGACGTGAAAGTGGAAATCCACGAAAAACCACCTTTAGGTTGCCGAGGGTGGGATTTGAAACCACCTTCTCCCGAACACAAACTCACTGCTACACAACCCTAACCACACGGCCGACTGGCTCAGTTTTTTTTTTTTTTGCATGGGCTGGAATGAATCAAAGTAAAAAGATATTACTGTAGTTCATTTAGTGGTTTTTTTTCTTTTACGTAGAGACATTAAGTGGCTATCATCGCTAGGTAGAACTTCCGAAATGATATTTTCCCGTCGTTTTTATGTTAGTGCCTTTTAACCTTTTAGGCATAGACTATATAATTTGCCATTTACTTTACAAAATAATTGGTTCTTAAAATGTACCACAAAGACGCACACACGAAATGCCATCAGTTGTGTACACTATTTACAAATTATATTTACATATTCTACCCACACGCACTAATAAACTGCCATCTTGAACACTTGACTACTATGCTCTTGAACAAAACACTGTTACGAAGAATAAGAAGCAGAAGACTGTCACAATAGCATGCCAATGTACTACCAATCACAACATGAATTAACATACTCGATTAACGACTTGCGCTCACAACTCTTGTTAAACAACACCTCAACCCTTAAGACTGCCTCTTTAGCCTATATACATTGCCTGGCCAGGCTTCTAGAAGAACATGATACATGTTTTCTCGTAATTTCGAGAGTTGCCAATACGGTAACATATTTACAATGAATGGATTTTTCTACAACTCTCTAGTGCTAAAGATACGTTGTTCTGGACTCTTACCGTGTGTTGCACAACACTGCATGGAATTTATACATCATATATACAGGTAACAATAAATTATATATAATTAATTATATTATTATCATAAATGTAGTGAGTGATCCAACAGGATCCATACGTAAATAATAATAATAATAATAATAATAATAATAATAATAATAATAATAATAATAATAATAATAATAATAATAATAATAATAATAATAATAATAATAATTGTTACGGAGTTATCCGTGGAAGGCAGAGGTGAAAGAAGGTGCGGGCTGGAATGGGTCTAACTACAAGTCTTAAAGATGAAATTAAAATTTAAATAAAGGTTATATTTTCAACAGAAAACAACATTTAACAATTTTCACTAAGTGAAATAACAATAAAAAATTCAGGTACAATAATGATTTTACAAGCGAAAACAAGAGTTTCGGGTATTAACAAGTTCTGGGCTTCGTGCCCCAAGTTACAATTCCTGAGCCCTCAGCTCATAACCACAAATTACCAAGGGGCAGAAAACGCTTAATTACATGGAGCATTTGCTCCCATCTCGTAATGTCAAGCCTCCTAGAGGCACCCTTCAAAATACCAGAAAGAGCTGACCCGCTCTCAATCGTCCAAGCCTATTAAAGGCAATAACAGCTTATTACACTTAAGTGCCATCAAGGCACCACTTACAAAGAAACAAGGGTATCGTGTACCCAACCTACGGGGCCTTCGCATGAAGGTAAACAACAGGTTAAGTTACTGGCCCAAAATACAGTGAGGACTGGAGGCGTTTACATGCACTCCTAAAGACACCTTTAAAACCTAAGTGGCGCTAGGCCGATTACACAGGGGCTAATCCCAAGCTAGGGAGGTGACTCGTATGAGAAAACTTTAACACATTAAGAAAGAGTAGAAACGGTCACGAAAACGTAGTTACCTCAATTTCAAAATGAAGGAGAGCTCGAGAGGGTAAAGCACTCTTTATCCTCGAATTACAGTTCAAGTTATGTGAAGTTTTTACAAGGACTGAAAAGGCTTACCTATTTAAAGATATAGGTTACATATTAAAGGTTTCGAACCTTCCTCGCGAGTTAAACTGCTGAGCTAGCAAGAAATAAAGATGTTAAAAGGCTATTACCTTGTTGAAGACCTGCTGCCTGAAGAACGAGGCGCTTCCCGCCCCCTGCTACATATTCACACACTGAGAAAGATGTTATACGAGTGGCCCGGAGACAAGTAAATCAGCAGTTTTTATACCCTCGTGGAAAGTTCGAGACCTTTCATGAATGATAACAACCCGTCCTCAAACTTTTATTGTCCACAGTACACAGTTACATACAAAATTGAAGAAGAAAGCTCCGATTGGCCGAAAATTAATTACAGAAATTTCTGATTGGCTGCTACATTCAAAACAGGCGGAAAGAAAGGATTAATATTGCCAACCCACAAATGACAGAACAAAATTTAGTAAAGACAAAACTTACGAATACAAAATTTCTCCAAGAAAGTTCCTTCCTTCACACCAGAGGCATTATCATAGTTTTTGGTAGAGACATCTGTTAGAGAATGTCCACACTTCTTGATCAATGAAAAACAAAAACAAATCACAAACACACAGTGACATCTTTTGATAAGCAGTAGAGTTAGTTCAGTTGTTAAAGTTCAGGGTTTCTCCAGTAGAGAGGTAAGTTAAGGCGGAACATTCAAATATGCGGCGTATAGGTGTACCAACCGGTACAACAACAACAACAACAATAATAATAATAATAATAATAATAATAATATCATCGAACTCGATATTTCCATTATTTACCCATGGGTTAGAGAATTGTTTCCAAGTTATACTAGTCCATTACACTTGCATCAAATTATCGTCGCTAAGCTTCGACCGCTATGGGGGAAAGTATATCTACGTATTTACTGAAAAAACGCCCTACAGGAGCACTTTAAGGAATGTCTGTTTTATTTTATGAACATCCACCAGAAGTGATGGTTATTGTAGGATAAGTATGATGTCTTTGGAAGAACTGTACATGTAAAAATGACTCCATCCAGTACTGGTATCCGACTCGTTGGCTGAATGGTCAGCGTACTGGGTCGGTTCAGAGGGTCCCGGGTTCGATTCCCGGCCGGGTCAGGGATTTTAACCTTCATTGGTTAATTCTATTGACCCGGGGACTGGGTGTTTGTGCTATCCCCGACATCCCTGCAACTCACACACCACACGCAACACTATCCTTCACCACAATAACACGCAGTTACCTACACATGGCAGATGCCGCCCACCCTCATCGGAGGGTCTGCCGTACAAGGGCTGAACTCGGCTAGAAATAGCCACATAATTAAAATAAAATGAAAAATCCAATACTGGTGAAGCAAGTGGTTCTGCTGTTGCAGGACCGAAATAGTCATTTGCGTTACGAGTGAGATATTTATGGAATTCGAAAGGAGTAACGTAAACTTATTACTTTGGTGGTTGTTGGGTACAATATTTTATTCCATGCTATGTTAAATTTACTTATTTTACATTAAATTAATTTAATCATAAATAATTTTGATTCGCCGTGACGCAAATCATCCATGATTGACTCATGCATTCAAGTTTTTTTGTTTTTGTGTGTGTGTGTTAAAGCAGTGTACAGTCCACTAAGCTACCAGAAACGTAAAAATGATCCTTTGGTAATAAGAACGTCATGATATATTGCTCAATAAGCCCTTGTTTCGTGCCAGTCATAGATGGTGCAATGTAATATATATGAAGTGTATCTGTTGGAATGGATTAACCCAGCATTATCCTATACATTTGTCAGTATCGTGATGGCGGCAGATTGCTTGAACTGGCAATGCGAAGACACCATTTATTGTGTATAGTGGACCCACGAGAGTTTAAGTCTGACATTTGAGCGGTGAAAGCAGTTACTACAAAGTACGCTGCGTTGTCATAGTTACCTCAGTCTGCGGCATATCACTCTTTCATTCGGGCTGAACATTTAATCATCTATGTTGGCCTAATGCAATTAATAAACTTTGACCCGTTCCTAAACTCGTGCTAATAATTCCGGCATTTAAGACAGTCATCAATAAATAAATAAATAAATAAATAAATAAATAAATAAATAAATAAATAAATAAATAAATACATACATAAATAAATAAATAAATAAATAAATACTGATCTGCATTTAGGTCAGTCGCCAAGGTGGTAGATTCCCTATCTGTTGTTTTCCTAGCCTTTTCCTAAATGATTTCAAAGAAATTGGAAATGTATTGAACGTCTCCCTTGGTAAGTTATTCCAATCCCTAACTCCCCTTCCTATAAATGAATATTTGCCCCAGTTTGTCCTCTTGAATTCCAACTTTATCTTCATATTGTGATCTTTCCTACTTTTATAAACGGCACTCAAACTTATTCGTCTACTAATGTCATTCCACGCCATCTCTCCGCTGACAGCTCGGAACATACCATAAGACAGAACACGTCATTGCCGATAAATATGAGATTTCATATTCACTAAACTAACAACAATCTCAACAAATGCACATGTCAAATAGAGAATAGAACTGCACAACTTGCCACTGATTAACTTACAAAAATAATAAACTAACAACGAAAATAATATTCAGGAAACAAACACTTAAATGATTACATACATCAGCAACAACTAACGCAGCTAACACAGTACTATTCCGAATAATATCACAAAAGCGACTGAGAGAAAGCCAACTCACGTAGCGATAGCTTCGTTAAATGTGGCATCTCTGTTATCGTTGCCATAGCAACAGACCATTTTCGAGCAGCGTTAGTCAACTTTTTCTCGCCAGTGGCGCTAAACGCCAGACTTCAACTCTCGTGGGCCCATCTATAGATGCAAGAACGTCTCCAATAATATCAGACCTTAAAATAAAATCAACATGGCCGCATCGATTGAATGCAAACAAACCTGTGATACATAAACATAATCTTCTGATCATCGTATTGAATAATACCGTACAAATTGAAATATATTCGCTATCTTGATGAATGGGTCCACCCCAATGGTAGAGACGGTACATCAATTCTAGAAAGGTGTAACAAACTCAATGCAGCGTACCAACTATCCCACAACCATTATAATAAGAGGTGCATTTCGAAAAATGCTAAGATCTGTCATTACAAAACTGTTGTCAGACCACAGTTTTTGTACGCCTCAGAGACCCTCCTGATGAATAAAAAAGGCACCATGGATGATCTAGAGAAAGCCGAAAGACGTATCCTCAGGAAAACTCATGGACCGAGATTGCTCTCAGATGGAACCTACAGACTTAAATCGAACTCTGAGCTGTATCGACAGTTAGAATCAGCCAATACCAGCATGCGACGTAGGAGGCTTAAGTTCTATGGACACCTACAACGAATGGACAGCAACAGGCTTACCAAGAAGAACTTTTCTTTGGTTAAAAGCTACAAGACTGGAAGCTTGTGGCTTAATGAAGTACAGAAGGGCTTGGATTCGGCTGGGATTTCAGATATTGATATAGAAGATCGTTCCAAATTTTGTGCTATGGTACAGTCTTGGACCCCACCACCTAGAGTTCCTAGAAGTTGGAAGCCCCTTTCACAGGAGAGAAAGGAGAAATTATCAGCAGGGCTCAAGAGATATTGGGAACGAAGAAGAGCATCGAGGAAGAACTAGTCATCAGCGCTCCTTAGTGGGCTTAAATCAATAATAATAATAACAGAACAAGGATATCAATCTGAAAATATAGGGCATTTTAAACTAAATATCGACACTAGACACGTGTAAAGCTGAGACAAACATATTTATGTACTAATGACATTGATACATCAATGATATTGAACACTAATTGCATCGCTAAAATTCTCTCATGCTCATACAGTACTTGTAAAACGTCAATTATGTGGTTGTATGGTGTATCAGGTTGAAACTATTTAGCAGGGAAGGTCAATAATATCCTTATTTCGTGGATATGATATTGAAGAAATAAAAACCGACATCTACTCTATGTTATACCATGCGCAATACTTTTCATCCCCTGTAGTCATATCCACACTACATTCCTGATTCTTACAGTAATGCAGTTTACTATTTTCATTCAAGAATCCTTTGCTTGGGGTAATAGGACCAATACTATTTAGATAAGCAAAATGTGGAAAATCTCTCTATATAAAGGAACATGTCCTGACTGACTGACTGACTGACTGACTGACTGACTGACTGACTGACTGACTGACCGATTCATCATCCCAGAGCCAAAACTACTGGACATAACGAAATTAAATTTTGAGGACACATTTATAATACAATGTAGGTGCTCGCTAAGGGAGGATTTTTGGATATTCCGTCGCTAAGAGGGTGAAAAGGGGGGTGAATTTTTAAAATGAGTGTATCTATAGCTCAAAACTTTAACAGTTTACAGATGTAAAAATTAGTATTTAGAATCTCATTTTAAAATAAAGAAACACGTATTATTTGTTTTCAGAAAATCCCACTAGGAGGGGTGAAAGAGGGTGAAAAGGGGTTGAATGCCTTTAATGAGGATACTTATATCTCAGAAACTGAAGATATTACAGACCTGACAATTGATATTTGGAATCTTTAAAAATAAAGAAACACGTATTTTTTTTGTTTTCGGACAATACAATTAATGGGGGTTAAACAGGAGTGACAAATAGGGTGATTTTTTTGAAAGACTATATCTACAGTATATCTCAGAAACGTAACACTGGTATTTGGAATCTCCTGTAAAAGGAAAGAAACATAGGTGATTTGTTTTCGGAAACTCCACTCAAGGGGAAGTAAAGAGGGGGTGAAATTTTAAAATGAGCGTGTCTACAGTATACCTCAAAAACTTAACACGTTGCAGAAGTGAAAAATGTATTTTTTATCTCTATTAAAATAAATAAACATGTATTATTTGTTTTCGGAAAAAACTCTTGAGTGGGGGTGTAAATGACTGAAAATGGGGTTGAATTCCTTTTATTAGGATACAGATATCTCAAAAACGGAATATGTTACAGACGTGAAATTTGGTATTTGAAATATCCTTTAAAAAGAAATACGTAATTTTTGTTTTCGGAAATCCACTTGAAGGGGGGGGGGGTGTAATGTTGAAAAATGATTTGAATAATTTGTATGAAGGTACTATTATCTCAAAAACGAAAGATGTTGCTGACATGAAAATTGGCATTTGGAATCTGCTTTAAAAGTAAAGAAACACGTATTCCTTGGATTTCGGAAAATCCAATGAAGGGTGTGGGTGAAGGATTTGAAGAATTAATTGTATGAGGATACTTACATCTAATAAAAACTAAAGTTGTTACAGACGTGAAAATTGGTATTTGAATCTCCTTTAAAAACAAAGAAAAACGCATTTTGGGGGGAAAGACATCTTGGAGGCGGGTGTGTAAAGGAGTTGAATTCCTTTTATGAGGACACATATCTCAAAACTGAAGATGTTACAGTCGTGATAATAATAATAATAATAATCGTATGGCCTCAGCTACCGTGTGCAGACATTTCAATTTGACGCCATCTGGCTGTCTGCTCGTCAATTTTGACGTTCCGTTTTACTCTAGGCCCCCACTAGATGGCAGACCGAGTAAACCGAAACTCTCTTGGGCGTCTATGGCTGAGATTTAATTAATTTTGTCTGGTAAACACCAAATGTGTCACCAGAGATCTTTAACATGCCGACATCGTACGACATGGAGTGTCGAATGGACTTTTTTCCGCCCTTCAAAAATCCGACTACCTCTGCCGGGTTTGAACCCGCTATCTTGGGATCCGGAGGCCGACACTCTACCGCTGATCCACAGAGGCAGCTAGTCGTGATAACTGGTATTTAGAAGATCCTTTACTAATAAAGAAACAAGTATTTTTCCGGAAAATCCACTTAATGGGGGGGGGGTGAAAGGAAGTGAAAAAAGTGAATTCTTTTTACGGGGTAACTTACATCTCAAAACTGAAGGTAACAGACAAGAACATTGGTATTTGGAATCTCCTTTAAGCATAAAGAAACACGCCTCCTTTCTTTGTGGGGGCGGGGAGAGAATTCAACTTAAGGGCGGTGGGGTGGAAAAGGAGTTGAGACCAGTTGACTTTACTGCTCATAATGTATTTGATTCTGATCATAAATCGATAATTTTTAATCTTTCCTGGGTTCGTTTTCAAGAGCCATCTTTTCCTTTGAAGAACTTAAAGTAGATTCTCCTGGCACATAAATAAAAATTTAAACACATTTGAAATAAAGGATAGGAATGATATTGACCGTGCAATTGTTCACCTCTATAATAAGGTCAATAATGCACGGAAGTATATCATTCGTATCGCCAGAAATCCCACGCACTTGCCTACGTGCGATAAATGTGCTGGTCACATTATCAGCAATGACGATGGCAGCAGATGTAATTTACCGCTAAGTAGCGGTCTTGTATCTTGCTGCAGCGTCCAGAACATCAATAATAATAATAATAATAATAATAATAATAATAATAATAATAATTTTCTGTACCGTTGTCAAAATGTGTGGACCGCGCTGGGAACGGGTCCTGACCGGGTAATGACTACGAATGCAGTCCGGCCGCGGCTTCAGTACCGCCATGGCACCGAAGACGACACCACGCCGGATCTCCTCACGAATTTGTCCATGTTAAAAATGCTTATTGGAAAAGGTGGCAAAGATTTAGGGACCCAACTGACCGGGCGGAATACCTAGAGCTAGCCCGGGAAGTACGAAATCGATTGCTGGAAAGAAAGATTGAAGAAGAACTTTGCCGCCAGATCGCGAATTTTGACGGATTGTATATAAAATGTAAAGCATTCACTTTACAAATTTCAGTATAATACCGTAGCGAAGCACGGGTATCTTGCTAGTTCAAAATATAAGTACTTGATATGAACTAGTCTAGTCCAGGAAATGGGTAATATAGGATTGCATTCTAAAATAACAAGTCCTAGGAAATATCTAATGGTTTCAAAGAGCTGCAGTTTCAATTCAATCAATCAATCAATCAATCAATCAATCAATCAATCAATCAATCAATCAATCAATCAATCAATCAATAAATCAATCAATCAATCAATCAGTCAGTCAGTCAGCCAACCACCAATGATCTGCATTTAGGCCTGTTGTTCAGATGACAGATCACCTACCAGTTATTTACCTAGTCTATTCTTAAATGATTTCAAAGAACTTCGAAATTTATCGAATTGGTATAGATATAGCAGAAGGAACCCTTGGTAAATTATTCTAGTCCGTAATTTGTCTTTCTATAAATCAATACCTACCGTACTTGTTTTAGAAATAAAATTATTTTAATGAACTTTCTATTACCATACCATAGTAATTGGTTTAGTGTAAGAGAACGCCCAATGGCCTTAAGTACGCTAATAAATACGTTTATCTATCTATCTATCTATCTATCTATCTATCTATCTATGTATCTATTTATCTATCTATCGATACATCTATCTTTACCTCTCTACCTCGTTCAGTAAATGTATCAGAAACATAACCCTGTCACGAATTTCAATTCTCGCGTAACACTGATTCTGATAATGATTCACCTAATTGTTACATTCTGTCTGTTACACTTCAGATAATATTTGTCACTCAGTAGTAGAATCGAGCTGAAGTTTTCTGATGGCCCATGCATTTTTGTATAAATCACAATAACACCAAAACCGTTGGTTAGTAAAAACTTACTGTCAGTGAAAGTATATCAGTTGATACCTCGTCCTCTAATTTAACAAAGAGAGTATAATCTTCATTCACAGATTAATAGCTTGATTATTTTTATAACCTCAAAATGGAAATATACTAGGATAGGCACAAACTAAAAGATTTGACCTTAGTCGGAACAAATAGCTATCAAGTACACGGAAAATATCCTCTCTAATGAAAATGTTGTCCTCGAATGTTTTAATACACTCTAATGAATTATTGTCAGCTACGAAATAATTACGATGAGTACACTTGATATGAATGTAAGTGCATCTGCTTTAATATGATTTACATCCAGGGACACAACATGAATGACACGGTCCTAATATAAGGTATCATATTAGTTTTTAAACCAAATTTCAATAAAAAAACATCAGTACACTGTTTCCTAATTAAACTAAACCAACAGAAAAAAATACCTGATGCTTCGCACTTGTTCATGAGTACATTTGTTCAAACTGAACGCGGCGCTATTTTTCATCATATCGATAGCTGCATTAAGGCCAGATGTCTTGGTCCAATCTTTAGCATGAGACAGCTGATGGAAAAGAACTGGGAAGATGGAAAGGATCTGGTCATGACTTCCATAGATATAGAAAAGACATATGAAAGTGTATTCAGAGAGAAGGTTTGGGAAAGAATGGTTAAACAGAGACTCGAAAGAGATATGTTAGAAATGGTGCAAGCAATGTACAACAACTGTGTTAGCAGAGTACTGACCCCAGTTGGAAAGACAGAATGACTTAGGAATAAGACTGGACTAAATCATGGGAGTATGCTGTCACCTCTTTTGTTTATTACGGTCATGGACGAAATTGTAAAAAGAAACAAAGGGAACCTATGGAGATGAAGAGTTGAAGACAGTGCTATTTGCAGATAATGTTGTGATGTGGGGAAAGAACAGCAAAGAAGTGCAGCAACAACTAGGTGTACTGAATGAAAAAATTGAGAAGTATGGCATGAAAATCAGTACAGAGAAAAGCAAGACTATGGTGATGTTGAGAGGAGAAAGGCAAGGAAAGGGCACTGTGAAAATTGGAAGTCAGAGTCTGGAAATTGTAGACAGCTTCAAATACCCAGGAAGTGAATTAATGCAAAATGCTAGGGTGGACATGGAGGTAAGCAGGAGGGTAGAGCAGAGTAATACATTCTACCAAAGTGTAAGAAAACTTTTTTGGAGCAAAGAAGTACTAAGGAAAAGTAAAGAGATAATGTACAAAATGTGCTATGTACCCATACTGACATATGCAGCTGAGACTTGGACTTTGACTAGCAGGCAAGATAGTAGAATTCAAGCCAATGAGATGCAATTCCTAAAAGGTATTAAAGGAAAGACAAGGAAAGACAGAGTGGGAAATGAGCATGTTAGGAAGGAAGTTGGGATAGGAAAGCTAAATGAGAGAGTTGAAAAGAATAAACTAAGGTGGTTTGGACATGTAAAGAGGATAGAGGAGAAAAGAATTCCAAAACAGATGCTGGAGGCAAAGTGCGAGGGCAAGAGAGCAAGAGGAAGACCTAGAACAAGATGGACTGAATCAGTGAACAGCGGCATAAGAGGAAGAGGAATGATGGTAGGACAGAGGAAGATGGAAAAGTGCCATAAATACCCCGACCCGACAGGAGCTGGATAAAAGGAAATGATGATGATGATGATGATGATGATGATGATTGTAGATGTCTTGGAAGATGGGTCCGGAAGCACAGTGCTGCAATCAGGTGGAGAAATAATCAACAAGGTTAGTGAAGCTCCCAGGGTGTACAGAGTTAGTTGGTTCTTCTTCCGGGTTGAACCGTGTTGTTGTTTTCTGTACATTACGTACAGTTTACCGACGTTTCGAAAACATAGCAGTATTCTTTGTCGAGGCGACTGAAACACCTCGACTCGATCCAATGCAAGGCCAACTACAATACCTCAGACCTTAACCGACCTATCGAAACTGTCTCTACCGAGCGAGTTGGCCGTGAGGTTAGGGGCGCGCGGCTGTGGGTTTGAGTCCGGGAGATAGTGGATTCGAGCCCCACTATCGGCAGCCCTGAAGGTGCTTTTTCGTGTTTTCCCATTTTCACACTAGGCAAATGCTGGAGTTGTACCTGAATTAAGGCCACGGCCACTTCCTTCCAACTCGTAGGCCTTTCCTATCCCATCGTCGCCATAAGACCTATCTGTGTCGGTGCGACGTAAAACCACTGGCTTAAACCAGAAACTGCCTACAACGGTGGAGTTTTAGCATGTGTTTGTTTTCATTTGTGTAAGCAGTGTTGTTACCAAATATTTACGGAAACTTGAATATTATGAATCGAAAATTATACCCATTTATAACATCAAAAATGTTATAGCGGCCTCTTTCACTGCCGTAAGAAGCTGTTTGTTTGTAAAAAGCGTATGAATTCGAACAATTCCGGTGGTGATAAGGTGATTGTCCTCATGTTCTTCTCAGAACTTGTTTTATTTATATTTTCGCTTATCTGTGGGTATGCTTATAGTATAATTAGTTGGGACGTATGTGCTGTATGCCTGGATGTAAGTCCAATTATAGGGGCAGAACAAAAACTTCAGTGTCCAGATTTCCGAAAGACCTAGTATTAAGGTAAATTGGTTACGTGCATTTACAGGGAAAACTTCGAAGCAAGTAATAGTAGTGTTGTGTGCATTAATCATCTGATATCATATGTATTGTTAGGGAAGATTATACCCATAATAGGGTGCCACACAAACTTCTGAGGTTACCTAATGATGCCTATCCTAGCATTTTCTCTAATCAGCCAACGTAGCTAACTATAAAATGAAGTCATTGCCGTAAATATCTGAAAAATCGCGACTCAGAGTTACGACTGAGGTAAGAAACATTTTTAAGCGGGTACAAGAATGATGTAGGTAATTGAATCTTTTAGTGTTTTACCACGGAGGTACGTAAACGAAATCTAACCCCATTTATCGTGAGTTGAAATGAAGTGGATTGTGGCGAGTTGAAATTTTATTCGAGAAATGCATTTGTTTGCATGTTTTACGAAATGGGCTGTGGTTAATGATGTTTTATGGTATTCCATGTAAGGTTAATAATGGTATCCGTTGACATATATTTATCTTATTTGCTGTCCGGAATTTCATACGTAAAATATTTTATAGTGAGTGTGTTTTTCAACCTGATGTTGATAAAATAATCCTCCCTCCGTTACTTTCCCTCAATCAATCAGTACTGATCTGCTTTTAGGGCAGTCGCCCAGGTGGCAGATTCCCTATCTGTTGTTTTCATTGCCTTTTCTTAAATGATTGTAAAGAAATTGGAAATTTGTTGAACATCTCCCTTGGTAAGTTATTCCAATCCCTAAATCCCGTTCCTATAAAAGAATATTTGTCCCAATTTGTCCTCTTGAATTCCAACTTTATCTTCATATTGTGATCTTTCCTACTTTAACAGACACTACTCAAATTCGTCTACTGATGTCGTTCCATGCCATCTCTCCGCTGACAGCTCGTAATATACCACTTAATAGAGCAGCTCGTCTTCTTTCTCCCAATTCTTCCCAGCCCAAACTTTGTATCATTTTTGTAACGCTACTCTTTTGTCGGAAATCACCCAGAACAAATCAAGCTGCTTTTCTTTGGATGTTTTCCAGTTCTTGAATCAAGTAATCCTGGTGAGGATCCCATACACTGGAACCATACTCTAGTTGGGGTCTTACCAGAGACTTATATGCCCTCTTCTTTATATCCTTACTACAACCCCTAAACACCCTCATAATGATGTGCAGAGATCGGTACCCTTTATTTACAATTCCATTTATATGATTACCCCAGTGAAGATCTTTCTTATATGAACACCTAGATACTTGCAATGATCGCCGAAAGGAACTTTCACACCAACAACGTAGTAATTATAAGTGAGAGGACTTTTCCTATTTGTGAAACTCACAACCTGACTTTTAACCCCGTCCATCTCACAACGTTATCGAGGTCATGTTGGAGTTGCTCACAATCTTGTAACTGATTTATCACTCTATACAGAATAACATCATATGCAAAAAGCCTTACCACTGATTCCACTCCTTTACTCATACCATTTATATACATAAGAACACGTAAAGGTCCAATAATACTGAGTTTAGGAGTTCCCCTCTTTATCATCTTCCTCCTCTTCTCTCACCCTCCGTGGCCGAGTGCATTATTCTCCTCATTCGCCTCACATGACCCACCATCGAAACATACATCTTCATCCATCGAATTTATTCCTATTTAACCCTTATATCATCATGCCAATCAGGTATCCTCATGCCATTGTTCCCACCTAATTGTAGCAGCAATCATTCTTGCTATTTTTCCTGTCTATTATATCTAACTTATAAATAAGATATCCTGAATTCATCCAGCTTTCACTCCCGTACAACAAAATCAGTCTGAAAACAGACCGGTGTAGAGATATATTTTTTTCTCACAGAATATCGTGGTTCGCAACTGTGAGCTCACTCCATTAGATGTGCTACATCTCGATTTATTTGTTTACTACCATCCTGGGAGTACACGCATCATAAATACTTGCAATGATCTACCCGTTCCTGTTTTGCATTCCCGACCTGATATTCAGCCCTCTTAGGTTTCTTCCCTACCGGCATCACTTTAATGTTGGAAATATTACTCGCTTCATCCCTCTTTAAGCCCAAGAAATGTGATCGAAGGCTTTCAGAACAGTCTTAAGTTAAAATTAAATTCAGTTAAATCTTAAATTAAATTAAATCTTAAAATAAAATCCGATTAAATAAAAAATAATGTCAAATGAACGCTATTCTGCTAACGTGCTCTCAAAAATTACAAGGAACGCAGTGCATCTCTTACTTTACATAAAATCCTACAAAAATAATCAAACTCAGCTTTGAGAGTGTAGATAGAGCTCACGTTCATGATGTATTTATTTTATTTATCGTATGAAGGATATATGTGTGTATATACTGTATATAGCTTGAAGATAAATGTGCAAGTCCGTACAGTACTACAAATCTAGGTCTAGTTTTTTGACCCAAGGAACTGCTTCATCCAATGTGCGGTGAATGCCCAATAGCTTTCCTTTGAAAGCTCGAATTGGGCAGTCAGCAACGATGTGGTGGATTGGTACACCACAATCACAATTTACAGAGCTAGTCCAACCCCATTTGCACAATAGATAACCACATCTGCTTTGGTCAGTTCTTATCCGATTGATGATTCTCCACTGTCGCCTTGGAAGATCCTTGTACACGTTTAGAAGGGTTCTCAACTAGATGTTTGTTGACTACTGAAGACTGATCCCACTGGACTTTCCAACTGTTAACATTAAAAGAGGTTTTTTCAAGATCTGTTGCTGTACGCCAGGGTGTTTCCTTGATCTCAATCGTTGCTGTCCAGTGTTTGTAATATCTTGATGGATGGGTAGTTGGAGTTCTGCTGAATGTTTTCCCATAACTTTAGGAGAGTTTCTGATCGTCTTAGGACTGGAGGTGGAATGTTGCTGAGAACAGGAAGCCATAGCGTGTTCATGCTCCGAATGCATCCCGTATTTATGCGCATTGCCTGATTGAGTTGTACATCAATCTTCTTAGTGTGAACACTGTTGATCCAGGAGGGGAAGCAATATTCAGCAACAGACTATGATAAGGTTAATGCTGTTGATCTTAGGATATGATTATTGGTTCCCCATGGTGTACGAGCAGGTTTCTGAGGAATTTTGTTCCTAGTTTTAACTTTAGCAGCTACATTAGAGAGACGTTGCTTGGAAGTCAAGTTCTATCATGTGTTATTCCCAAGTATTTTGGTGTACTGCAGAACGGCAACACTTGGCCTCAGAGTCTGATTGTTGGTTTGTAATTAGACTGTCTGTTGCATAAGTGGAATGTAGATATAATTTTTTTTTGAGGATTTAGGTGCAGGCACTATTTCTTGAAGTATATATCCACGGCTTCCAGATCAGTGCCTAAAGCAGTTTCACCGTCATAAAAGTTGGAGCACGAGTCACCTTTCTTGAAGATGTGTCTGAGAAATCGTATATGTACAGACTGCAAAGAAGGGGAGCCAGGACTGATCCTTGAGGTAAACCATCGTTTAATTTAAACACTCTACTTCTGTCATTATCAGCATAGCTCTGGAAGTACCTATTGCTAAGCATATTGCTAAGTAAGGCCGTAAGTTTACGACAGGGGATAACACTCAGAAATCTTAGAAGGAGTCCTTCCCGCCAGACAGTATCATAGGCAGCTGATAGATCCAAAAAGGCAGCCACGCTTACCGATTTCCTCCCATATCTATTTTCGATATACGTGGTGAGAGACAGTAGGGGCCTACTTGATCATTACAACTTCTTCCAGGTCTAAATCCTGTTTTCTCCATAGGAATGTAGCTGTCGATTGTTTCATCAATTCTATTGTAGGTAAGTTGTCTCAAGGAGTTTATATGTGACGCTTATAACTGCTATTGGACGGTAGTTTTCCATTTCGGTTGAATCTTTATTTGGTTTCAGTATGGCAATTTTTATTTTCTTCATAACAAATGGGATGTTTCCAGTTTGCAGATTATTAGAGAAGAAGTTGGTTAACCATTGTATTGTGGCTGGTTCGCAATGAGCCAAAAATTCAGGATGAATTCCATCAAATCCGGTAGCTTTTCCAAGCTTCATGCTTTTGATTACGGCTTTAATTTCGTCTTCTTTGAATGGAGTAAAGAATTCAGAAGACTGCGGCGCTGCTCTTTTCTTGATGGTCAACTTTAATTTCATATCCATTTTGGTTCACTTGTCTCTTGTGTTTTGGAAACTGATATTAGATGATTAGCAAAATCATTCAGATTGATGACTGTTTTTTATCTTTTTTTGCTAGGGGCTTTACGTCGCACCGACACAGATAGGTCTTATGGCGACGATGGGATAGGAAAGGCCTAGGAGTTGGAAGGAAGCGGCCGTGGCCTTAATTAAGGTACAGCCCCAGCATTTGCCTGGTGTAAAATGGGAAACCACGGAAAACCATCTTCAGGGCTGCCGATAGTGGGATTCGAACCTACTATCTCCCGGATGCAAGCTCACAGCCGCGCGGCTCTACGCCTACAGCCAACTCGCCCGTTTTTTTATCTTTTAGTTGCAGGGTTTGAAGAGTCCATTTTCCTAATTATAGACCAGGCCTTCCTGTTAGAATGGGTGTAATCTAGGGATTCTACTGTTTCATGACAGATCCTTCTTCGGCTTTCATCCAAGGATTGGAGGAGACCAGCTGCTTTTTCGGAATTGGGATGTTCTTCATATTCTCTTAGTAACTCCTCACTCTCTGAACTCCATCCAGGTATATACTCCTTACGATATCCTCTAGGCATGCATCGCCTCGCTGCACCTTCTATAACCCCTACAAATCTGCTGTAGTTGTTGTATGTTGGTTTGATCCATCTTATATTGGAGTCTGTTTGCTTTGCAAATTCAGTCCAGTTGGTTTTCTTGAAGTTCCACCTCGATTTAGGATGTAATCGAACAACATGTATAGACATCCCACCTCCAAGAGAACACGCCTGTGTTGACTATGTGGGAAATCGTTGAACATTGTACGTCGAAGTTGATTGCGTGAATTATGACGCTGATACGTGAAACAAAGATTTGAGGTGAAGCCTCGAGACCAGCGAGCTGATTGAAAGCTAGGCAGGTCTTTAGCATCAAAAATTATGATTAAAATTTTCAGTTTCCATCCAGTCCACAAGAACTTCATCATTAGGGTCATCCATGTTATATCTCCAAAGATAATGATGACTGTTGAAATCACCGCGTTATATAGTAGGATACTGAAGAGACGGTATAGGGGGATTAGCCCAAGTAATATCTGGTGGCTTGTGCACATTAACTATTGTCAAGTTTTCAATGCTACCTGTAACAGTAAAAATGCCATTTTCAGAGTTTACTGATAGTAATTGGTAATTTGTTATGTAATTCCCGACATAATTTGCAAGGCCGTAATTTTTATGATAGACGCTATCAATTTAGAGCCTCAAATATCCGCCCTATTCTGAAATTGTAATTCATCTGCTGTGTGTGTTTCTTGAAGCACGATGACATCAGCTGCATATTTCAGTGCAATCCTGGAAAGATACTCACATTTCGCTCGACTAATCCCTTCGATATTCAATTGACAAATGTGCAGCGATGGTCCAATTCTACGAACTTGAGGGTCCTGAAAAGGACCACACATCTCCCTGCTCGCTTTTTGATCGAGAGGTCGTTTCCGACAGTTCGATATCATCTTATCACTGTTGCTTTCTTAGGACCACCCGGGGGACACGTGTAGGGCAGAGTGGTGGTTAAACCTATGGACATGTAGCAACGTAGACCCCCAGGTTCATGATAAGTAAATACAATGAATACTTGAAAATAGATCATTCAATGAGGAAGACCTTCTTGATAAGGAAATACAATGAATACTTGATAACAGATAATGTAGCGGAGAAAATATGATCTCTAATTATATTTACAATGTCAGTGGGGAACTTGGCAATGATTTTCCTTGACCTGCTTGTCAATTATGACATCAATTGCATCAACCAAGACCAACTGCAAGATATCAGACCGTAATATCAAAACACCTGACTGAAATGTGAATTTGTACCTAGTACAGTGATAACACCTCCCTCTCTCATCGCAAGCCTATCCAGATTAGAAGTAATGTCTCATCGCACTCTAGGGACATCGATTTTCAAACAGTACAGATAAGACTTGTAGAAGGTCTACTTCGTTTCACAGTTTTTGAACTGACGACTGAACCTATTTATGTTTGAGTATTCTTGCTTATTGACAACTCGGATGATTATTCAGATATTTTTACTCCTCCTCCTCCCATGGTGCAACAACCCCGAAGGGCCTTGGCTTACCAACCGACCGCTGCTCAGCCCCAAGTCCTTCAGATCATGAGGTATCGTGTGGTTGGCACGACGAATCTTCTTGGCTGTTCTTCTTGGCTTTCTAGACCGGGACCGCTATCTCACCGCCAGATAGCGCCTCAATTTTAATGACATAGGCTGAGTGCACCTCGAACCAGCCCTCAGAACGAGGTAAAAATCCCTGACCTGGCTTGCAATCGAACCTGGGGCCTCCGAGTAAGAGGCAGGCACGCTACTCCTACGCAGGGCCAGCCGGATATGTTTACTACCCAACATAAATGCATAAATGTGACGAAATAATAATGTAGAACAAGAAAAATGAATTTAAAAGGAGGAAAATGATGAAACGAATTGCTGAAAATGACAAAATAATGAGGCAAAATTGAAAAAATGACATAAGAGTAAAAAGAGGAAAATGGCGAAAATGGATTAATAAATACACATTTCTGTAGTCCGAGGCTGAATGGTCAGAGTTGAGGCCTTCGGTTCATAGGGTCCCGGGTTCGATTCCCGGCCGGGTCGGGGATTTTAATTGCTTCTGATTAATTATTCTGGCTCGGGGACTGGGTGTTTGTGTCCGTCCCATCAGTCTCCTCTTCATATTCACACAACACACTACACTACCAACCACTACAGAAACACACAATAGTGATTACATCCCTCCATATATAGTTGGCGGCAGGAAGGGCATCCAGCCATAAAACAGGGCCAAATCCACACGTGCGACCCCACACGTGTGGTAAAAGCGGTTGGAAAAGAAGAAGAAATACACATTTCTGTAATTCGGTGGCCATGATCAGGATTTGTACATAAGTTGGCAAAGTGTGCGATGCACCAGTTAAAAGATGGCGTGTGATCAAAATTCGGGCCCTGGTTATTAAATTACCATGGCTAAATCACCCTGAGTTTCCGTAGTCCATTGAGTTACAGTGTTCAAAACCAGATTTGCATACCAGTTTAGTGCATTTTTAAAATTTTACTATGTGTATGTTCGAGCGTTATACATTACGAATATAGGGCCGATGACCCAGATGTTGGCCCCTTAAAACAACAATCACCACGAAGGATATGTACGTACAAATAAAGACAACACACACTCAGATATGCAATAGTAACACAATAAAAGCACAATGTTGGTATGTTGGATTTTCATTTCGTGGCAGATCTGTACCGTGTAAACATGACGAGGCATACTCAGTACCAAAGAATCCAACTTATCCCGCTCTTGGTTAGCAGCTTCAGTCAGTTGCTGAGCTGTCCACTGAAAACTCGGATGGTTATTATGTTTACTCCTCCTCCTCCTCCTCTGGTGCAACAGTCCCGGAGGGCCTTGGCCTACCAAGCGACCGCTACTCAGCCCGAAGGCCTGCAGATTACCACCTGTCGTGTGGTCGGCACGACGAATCCTATTGGCCGTTATTCTTGGCTGTCTAGAGCGAGGCCGCTATCTCACCGTCAGATAGCTTCTCAATTTTAATGACATAGGCTGAGTGGACCTCAAATCAGCCCTCAGACCCAGGTAAAAATCCTTGACCTGGCCAGGAATCGAACCTCGGGCCTTCGGGTAAGAGGCAGGCACGCTACCTCTACACCGCATGGCCGGCCGAATATGCTTTCTACCCAATGTAAATGCATAAAAATGACGAAATGACACAATGAAAATACAACATTACCAACATTGTTCTTTTGTTGTTTTGCTTTTGCATATCTGAATGTGTCTTTGTACATTCATCCTGTTCGTGATGATTGTTCTTTTAAGGGGCCTAACATCTGGGTCGTCGGCCCTATATTCATAATGTGTAAGCTTCGAAAATACACATAGCAAATAAAAATACACTAAACTAGTATATGCAAAACTTGTTTTGAGCACTCTATCTCAATGGACTGTTCAGAACTCTGGCTCGATGGGCAGATTATCATCCACTAGCGTAAAGCCCTCGTCCACAGTAGCAGCAAATCCTGCAACTATAGGCTCGAGGGTGTTTTCTACGTAAATCAGACCAATCATGTTACCCTGGATAGGGATTGAAGTCGTACGTCGGCCAAACATAATTCATCCCAATACTATGACGGAACTCCCTTGCTGCTGATGGCGCTCCAGAATTAAGAATTCGTTCCATCTCTCAGCAGATCGTCTCCAGACTTATAAGCTTATGAAGACCACATCAGAGAAGGGCGTACGCTTCGACTGCCCCTGTTGCCCTCGGCTATGAGCTATTGCCCACTTATACGAGCTGCCCTATGGTGTAGTTTAAGAGGAGTTTTTGGCACAGGCTTCCTTGATATGTCACATCCTATTTCGTATTGTCTGATCTGACACATTCAATCTGGGTGGACCTCCGAAGATCTTGACGGAACGAGGTAGTAGTAGCAATGTGCCTACAACATGCTGAAAACAACAAATATTGATCCTCCCCGCGAGTTGCTTTGCGTAGCTGACTCCGTCTGTTGTCCATCGGCAACCGTCTGTGTCTCGCTGATCTTTTCCTAAACTTCGGGGACATCATTCTGACTCACTCCATCACGATCCATTTGTCGCCACCCTTCTTGCAGCAATGTCACAAATCGAAATCGGTCATTAACAGAAATGGGTATTCTTGCCATGTTTACCTCCGTCCTACACGTGCTGTCTATACACCACCAACCTTACAAGTGATTTGTTAAACTAACCGGCTAGACAAATGCCTTCTATCCGACAAATATCAAACCTGATCTGGGCTTAGCGTCACTATGTGCCTGAGACATTGACCTTCGGTGCATACTGCAGGCCTACCATGATATATACAGTATGAAATCGTTAATACACAAAACTTTTTTTTTTGTAACCATCCTCGCGAGGGACAGTTTGTGAAGATAAGAAGACAAAGTTGGGCGTCGGAACGAGCAGAAAAAGAACATCGCTCTTAAGAATCAAAGATAAGAACAAACGGAATTTCAAGAAGAAACTATTGTAGAATATTTGTTCAGTCGCCCAGAGCAAAGTTCAAGTGTGGCATCATCCACTAAGACTAGAACAATCATGAGAGCGCACTCTACCAGCACAATGAGTTCATAAGTACATTAGAGCCGCACTCGTAATAAGCCAATAGAATGTTATCACAGTCACTACACACGGTACCGCACACCCGATGGTCACATGCCCAGCACCATTCATATCTATTAGGAAGAGAATCGGCGCTGTAATGCTCACAAACTTCAGGCAGGCACGTGGTTTTAACTGTGTGGGTGTGTTCGGCTGGGAATCTGTAGTTCCAGAAGGCAGAGGTTAAAATCCAATTATGCATCTTGATGGTAATTCTCCTAGTTATTCCAGTATACAAAACTCCCATGGCGCAACTATCCCGAAGGACCTTGGTCTACCAAGGGACCGCTGCTCAGTCCGGAGGCCTAGAGATTAAGAAGTGCCATGTGGTCGATACGACGAATCCTCTCGGCCATTAGACTATTCTTGACCGGGCGAGTTGGCCGTGCGCGTAGAGGCGCGCGGCTGTGAGCTTGCATCCGGGAGATAGTAGGTTCGAATCCCACTATCGGCAGCCCTGAAGATGGTTTTCCGTGGTTTCCCATTTTCACACCAGGCAAATGCTGGGGCTGTACCTTAATTAAGGCCACGGCCGCTTCCTTCCAACTCCTAGGCCTTTCCTATCCTATCGTCGCCATAAGACCTATCTGTGTCGGTGCGACGTAAAGCCCCTAGCAAAAAAAAAAAAAGACTATTCTTGGCCTTATAGACCGGGCCCGCTATCTCACTGTCAGATAAGCTCCTCAATTGTAATCACGTAGGCTAAGTTGACCTTGAATCAGGTTAAAATCCCTGATCTGGCCAGGAATCGAACCCAGGGCATCCGGGTGAGAGGCAGGTACGCTACCCCTACACCACGAGTCCGGCTCCAAGGTACACGTATCCAGCTAGACGTACACTGTAGTTCGTGACGTATGGAGCACTTCCCTAGTCTTAACAGTTGGAGGTGTTGGCAATCAGAAGCTAGCTTCTGCTACACGCAAATCCTCTATAGATATAAAAAGGAGCATTCTGCAGGCAGAAATAAACGTAACTAATGAATAAATACATTCCCGTGCCCAAAAATTTAAAGGAATAGAATATGAATGGATTGTAGTTGATCCTTTGATGGGTGGAATATCCTAAAAGAGAGCTTTACATCCCACCCAGGGGATCGGTAGATACAGAGTGGGTCTCGGCCCATAAGCGGTCACGGCTGGTCCGTGGTCCGACAGCCCTGCACTCTGACCGGCCATACGAGCAGAGGAGGGATTACCGTGGCTCTACGCCTCTGTATTCGGGAGACGGGAAAGGGCTAGACCTCACGGCTAGTCCCCACCGTCGGCTGTCCTGAGAATGGTTTTCCGCGATTTTTCATTCTTCTGCACTAAGACTAATGCCGGAACAGTTCCTATATGATTTTTCACGAGAGTTTAATCTTGATGTAAACAAATAGGCGGAGCACCTTGGCTTTGCACGTGGACACAGACGTAGTTGATTGGAGAAGCAACCGTCGCACTCACTCGACTGTATGCGAGCTCGAAGAAAATTAGTACGTGGCATTAATTTAATTTTATGTTAATTTATTACATTTAGATAGTCTGAAAGAGTACGTAATCAAATTAAAATATGGTTGTCATATATACCGGTGTGTATCTATACTTTTTAAAATAAAACGGTGATTAAATAACGAGATATGAAGGCAGAAGGCGTGGTGTAATGCAGGAAGTGTTCTCATAGCGAGGGAAAGTCCCAAGCTGTACAGTGTGGAGATAAGGTGTTGCTTCTTGCAGCAGCTGTCAGTGTCAGTATTCACAGTGAGAGAAATGGAGCAAGAGGTGCTCTAGCCTACGATAGCTTTCTTTAATATTCAGAAATGAATAAATAAATAACGTAGGCCCTAATCTTCAGCAGTAGATCTCCCTTTAGACCCCTCTGTTTAGTTTCGCACAGCTCAAAAACTGTTCCTCGTCTATTTTAGGTAATATGCGCAGCACTGTATGTCTGAACACGAGACGTTGACGGGGCGGAGGTCGATACTACACGCTCAGCGAATCACAACTCTTTCTTTGGCTGAGGCGTGGACATGCCTTGTTTACATCAGGATTAAACTCTCGTGAAAAATCATATAGCTGAGGGCGACTAGTGGCGCAACTAGTAGCGCCACTAGTTGCCAGAGGGCTAAGTACCGGGCGATCAGAGGCTAGAGAGAGAGAGAGAGAGAGAGAGAGAGAATG
Source organism: Anabrus simplex (assembly GCF_040414725.1). Classification (NCBI taxonomy): domain Eukaryota; kingdom Metazoa; phylum Arthropoda; class Insecta; order Orthoptera; family Tettigoniidae; genus Anabrus; species Anabrus simplex. Next base: position 274,109,378 of record NC_090270.1, read on the forward strand.
GTGTCCTATGGTGAACTTCTCCTCCTTGTTCTTCTATTAAAAATGAAAAGCCTAAGGGCTAGGGAAATGTGAAAACGGCCTATGTCTGTTTCTCGATTGACTGGAGGATTATATTATACATAAGTTAAGGATCTAACTGCGTGATACAGTACATTTTTCAGTTGTCGTCGCATGTCGAAATCGTCAGTTTACTAATTGATAGGGTACATAAAATAAGATAAAACAGGAAACGACACAGGACTAAACAAGGGTTTCCCAGCAGAAGAAAAATTAGTCCCCACACTGAGATAAGTCATTCCATAGTCGTTATTTTGTAAAATATTTATTATGAGAAACAATTATCCGCAATTTTGAAAAAATCTTGTTATTCGAATCCATCACAAATTATTTTAGTTAATCATTAGTAACTGGCTCATTAAATCCCTTGATGAGGTTGACGTCAGGAAAGGTGCCCGGTCGTAAAAACTAGCTGCGAAGATTCATCTTACTTCAAATCCGGCCGTAGAGAAAGGGGACAAAGGGTGGACATACATACATACATACATACATACATACATACATAAGTTATTGACGGTGTCTTAGTCGTTCCGCGCTAACTAATTCTTCCTAACGAAATAAATTTAAAATATTTCTAATTAGAAAAACATGAATGTTATTTAATGTAAAGGTATCTCTGTAAAAATATTTACTTTGCGGTGAAAATAATTTGAGTAACTAGTAATAATAGTAAGTAGTAGTGAATACAGTAGGTAAAAACAAGCAACTTATGTTTATTGTACAAATTTAATTAATGTTAAGTATTCTCTCTTATAAAATACTGGAGAAACCATGTGTCAACAATATTTAAGATTTAAAAAAATAAAACTTCAGGTGTACAAAACGTTATATGCTCTTCAATTTACCCAATCCATCTGAGCTATAATTCACTAATATAACACGACAAGGAAACAATAGTACAAATTTAAATGATATAGAATTTTTATAAATGTTACACATTTATACATTGAATGGTACAAGTAGTATACCAATTCTACGAACACTTTTCTCGCCCAGGGGTTTTTCTTCGAATTCTGGAATGAAGTTCTTTCAAATGCTCTTCCAAGAATTCAGTTTTGTCTGAGTTTCAATGCTGGAATCTCAAATGGCCGGTTTCCTATCAACCCCGAAAATTAATTCTTCAGTATTTATCGACTTCCTTTCTTATTTTTTTACAAGCTGTTTTGCGTCGCACCGGCACAGATAGGTCTTATGGTGACTATGGGATAAGAAAGGACTAGGAGTGGGAAGGAAGCGACAGTGACCTTAATTAAGTTACAGCCCCAGCATTTGCCTGGTGTGAAAATGGGAAACCACGGAAAACCATCTTCAGGGCTACCGATAGTGCGGTCGAACCCACTATCTTCCGAATGCAAGCGGATAGCTGCGTGATCCAAACCGCATAGCCACTTGATCGATCAGTATTCGACTTTTAAATATATTTGTCATCTCCTTGATTTGTTGTGCTAGTTTATTTGATGTTTCCATGTTCATTGAAAGAACTATCACAATATGGTAATGCACATTAAGGAGTAAACTATTCACTCTACCACCAACAAGCTAATGAAATGCGTAGGTGGAGAGCACAAGCTCGAGTGATGTTCCTATGCGCGCGCAGGTACATCGGGCGGCTAGTTGCGCCACTAGTCGTCCACGGCTAATAGGTTACATTTATTGCAATGCCCTACCACGCATTTGAGCAACTACGATTCGCCAGAGCAGTTGCCGGCTCAGACGACGGCCGGCAACTAGTTGCTCAGTTGCGCCACTAGTCGCCCGCGGCCAGTAGGTGCCATTTGATCCAATGGTTCGTGACTTGCCAGAGCAACTATTTGCGCCACTAGTCGCCCACGGCTAATAGCGGGCTTACGGTACTATCGGTTATCCATAAGCAGAGAAGTGTTTTAAAATCTCGGTCCACGTGGCTCGTTTTATAGATCTATGGTTTATCGTTCTTTTCTTTTTTTGCAGAACTTGTTTGTAACGTTGCTTCACTACGTGAGTTCACAATATTTCCTTCTTCCAGGTAAAATTCTCTACCTACACCAGTTCTTGTTTACAGCCATTTTTATACGCTTTCGTCTTACGTTCACAATCTCCCCTGACGTCATTATTCCACCAAGATGTTCGCCTTTTCCCATCTTTACATACAGTTGTTCCTGGACATTTCCTTACCGTTTCAACTAAAGCATTCCTCTATGCCACCCATCCTTTTCTGCATCCTGAGCTGTTGACTGTCTGTTCTTTGGAACTTTCCACTAATATCCGTGTACATCTGTCCAATTTCCTCGTCCTGGATATTTTTATCCACATCCGTCCGCAGACTGATTTCACTTTCTCTATCATAGGCCTAGTGTTAGTTCACTGCAGATCAGGCAGTGGTCTGTCATCGAAAAATTACCGAAATATCCGCACATCCATAATAGATTTTCTGAATTCAAAGACAGTTATGATACAATATTTTATGGATCTGCTGATCTTACTCTCGCGTGTATAACGATGGATAGTCTTACACTTGAAGAATGAATTCGCAACTGGCAATTCGATGCTAGCACTTAAGTTAACTAAACACTTCCCATTTCGGTTTGCCTCCCCATTTTCCTCACATTCACTCATCAGTTTTATTTCAAATTGAAAATGAAAACCTACAACCTGTTTTCCAGTCATTGACCGGGTCAGGAATGAAATGAATGAATCATATATAGACTATTAGTACGATGGGGTCGCCACTCCCAAAGTGATTTTATTAATGACTGATAGATGCTATGAAATGAGAATGGAGAGTGTTGCTGGAATGAAAGATGACAGGGAAAACCGGAGTACCCGGAGAAAAACCTGTCCCGCCTCCGCTTTGTCCAGCACAAATCTCACATGGAGTGACCGGGATTTGAACCACGGTATCCAGCGGTAAGAGGCCGACGCGCTGCCGCGTGAGCCACGGAGGCTCTTTTATTTCAAATTCTTGCATTGAAATCTCCATTAACATTATCCTTCCTTCTGTTGACTCTAATTACGATATCACTCACAAGGGAAGTCTTCTATGTGTTAATATCTCTTTTCGTCCATAGTCTTCATACTCGTAGCTGAACTACTGTACATGTACATTCGAAAAGTGAAAACAGTAGCAAATTAATATTTAACCCAAAAACTGCTTCAGGTTTATCTGTCAAATACTGCAATAATTTTCCACAATGCACAGAATGAATGAAAACAGTATTTGAAGGCTTATCGGAATCATAGTTTTTACCTTGTTATACATCAATTTAAATCTGAAAGACTGATCTATACAATTTTGATAAAATAAAGTGATTATCATTATTTTGAATTAATTATAAACAATATTTATAAAATATTGACTTTCCTGCACTAAAAAAGGATATTTTCACAAACAATTTTCTCAAAACATAATACTCTCGAAGTTCAAAGTGTCTTTTTAATTACTCAACAACCAGTTTTAAATTATTTCTGTTCAATTTCTGTTAGTTATAGAAAATAATCATCGTGTCGGTTACCAAATTGCTCAATGCAACCTCAATGTCATCCTGAAAGTACTTTCGCTGCAAAATAACAGCCTATGAGAGTCATGTGTTTCTCAAAGCCTTTCAAAACGAAATATGAAACTATACGGGACCAGCATGACTTGACATTAATGCCATCTGGTGATTGATAATAAACTTAAGTTTTGAATTCGGAGACCATCTCCCAAAGAGACGATCGCACTTGATGACACTGCAGTTCTAGGATTAATGCTTGCTGCTTTTTAAAATTGTGCGTGGTGAAAATATGCGTGAAGTTGCGCCATGCAGCAGCTAGCGGCTGAGATAAAGTTGAGTCTCAGTCGACTGTCAGTTGACCACTATGGGCTGGCAATTTAGGAGAAGAATGGAGGAGACGACGTAAACATAAGTAAACATCGACTGGTGAATTCCTGTGGGTGGGGGTGGCAGAATAACACCCATGATATCCCCTACCTGTCATAAAAGGGGACTAAATTGATACGCAGGGGCTTTCATTTTAGAAGCATGAGTTGATGACCACGGCTTCCCTAGCTGAGTCTGCTATTACTTTCGATTGTGTCAGGCTCCTCGCCTCATCTATCGCTCTGTTGGTGGGGGGTGGTGGGGGGTGGTGGGGGTGGTAAAACAGCATTTACGATATCTCCTGCCTGTCGTAAGACGCGACCTAAAGGGGCCCCAGGGACTCTGAGAGCGTGGGTTGGCGACTACAGGGCCATTAGCTGAGTCTTGGCATTGCTTCCACTTACTTATGTCAAGCTCCTCACTTTCATCTATCCTGTCAGACCTCCCTTGGCCAACTCTTGTTCTTTTCCGACCTCGACGACATTAGGTTTACGAGACCTAGGGAGTCTTTCATTTGTACACGCTTTGTGGTCCATGTCTTTCTTTTGCCGATACCTTCATTCTATGAAGTGTTGGACCTCATGCATTTTTCTTCTGATAAATCTTAACAGAGGACGATTGCCGAGTTGTTCTTCATTTTAAAACAATAATCACCATCTCCAACACGATAGCCTGACGGTGAAAGGAAATGATGTTAACAGTGCTAAGTTTGGCAACACGGCACACGAGGTTATGTTTGCAGACACTGTGTTCTTGACTATCACCTACTGTAGAACACGAAACCAGTACACCGGGCGAGTTGGCCGTGCGGTAAGGGGCATGCAGCTGTGAGCTCGCATCCGAAAGATAGTGGGTTCAAACCCCACTGTCGGCAGACCTGAAGATGATTTTCCGTGGTTTCCCATTTTCACACCAGGCAAATGCTGGGGCTGAACCTTAATTAAGGCCATGGCCGCTTCCTTCTCATTCCTAGGCCTTTCCTCTCCCATCGTCGCCATAAGACCTATCTGTGTCGGTGCGACGTAAAGCAAATAGCAAAAAAAAAAGAAGAACAGTACATTAGGCCGGCTGTTTTCAGTTTTCGTTGGGATAATACGGTAATAATAATAATAATAATAATAATAATAATAATAATCGTATGGCCTCAGCTATCGTGCGCAGACATTTCGATTTGACGCCATCTTCCTGTCTGCTCGTAATTTTCGACGTTTCGCTTTACTCTAGGCCCACTAGATGGCAGACAGATTAAACCAAAACTCTCTTGTGCGTCTATGGCTGAGATTTAATGAATTTTGTCGGGTAAACACCAAATGTGTCACCAGAGATCTTTTACATGCCGACATCGTACGATATGGAGTGTCGAATGGACTTTCTTCTACCCTTCAAAAATCCGACTACCTCTGCCGGGTTTGAACCCGCTATCTTGGGATCCTGAGGCCGACACTCTAAAAAAGTTATATTGTTATTTTTATTATTATTCAGCCCCCTGATGTATAGGAAGCGTTCCTCTCTCTTATTTCAAGGCCCTGAATCGTTACGATAGTTACGATGTTGCCTGTGTTGTTCTAAACACTCAACAGCCCATTTGCTATACGTTTGGCTAGAAGAATAACGTTAAGTACTACTCAACACGATACCTTTGCCAGTCAAACACTGCCATAGCAGTGGATGTTTTAACATACATATATTTTTGGGCTGGGATTCTATCTGGAATTAGCTTCATCGATTTCCAGACACCATTGTAACAATGGCAACCAGTCTTCGTCTATGTATACTAGGTCAGTAGCATCATCTCCTCACTGTGGCCACGGATGGCACGTGGTCCAACAGCTCTGCACTCCAACTGGCGAACGGGCTCTACCGTGGCTCTACGCCTCTGTATTCCAGAGATGGAGAGGAGCTGGTCCCTCCCCCCCTCCCCCCTAACGGCTGTCCTGAGAATGGTATTCCGTGGTTTTCCATTCTCCTGCACTAAGGCGAATTCCAGAACAGTTCATAGTTTATGCCACGGCCGCAAAACCTCTCACCTTCTCCGATACAAATCTCCTGGCCTGAGAGATGGCGTCAACGTCTAGGAGGCCCGCCTCCCCCTTCAGGGAAGGAATGAAGACATTTAGTAGTAGTCTACTCCACAGTCCAGAATTAAAATACTTGAACTGGCCGGAAAACGATCCAGGGCTTTGAAATAAGAGACAGGCACGCTATCTCTATATCACAGGGCTGAATAATAATAATAATAATAATAATAATAATAATAATAATAATAATAATAATAATATAAAAGTAAACAGATGGGTAGTGCAGCTAGAGAAGGAAGTTCTAAGGAGACCAGAAACCAAGTGACAGAAGAAAGGAAGAGATCCCAAATCCCAAGGAAAAAAAAAACTCCATATGGAAGACCAGAAAAACGAATCATAAAACCACTGAGTCGTCTAACAGGATCCATACGCAAATAATAATAATAATAATAATAATAATAATAATAATAATAATAATAATAATAATAATAATAATAATAATAATAATAATATATTTACGAGGTTTAGCACGTCTTTCACTCCCTCACAATTTATGAGCCTTACCATTCTTCTGTGGATCTTTCCTCTTCATATTCACACGCACTACACTGCAGTAGCAACCACCACAGAAACACGCAGTAGTGATTACATCCTTCCATATAAGGTTGGCGTCAGGAAGGGCATCTGGCCGTAAAACAGGGTCAAATCCACGTGTGCGACACAGTTCGCACCTCTGACCCCACAGCTGTGGGAAAAGCGGTAGAAGAAGAAGAAGAGCATCCTTTTGTGGATTCACTCACTTTTCATTCGATCTACCGGAAATCTTTATCTGTCCTGTAGGTGGAGTTAAAGGACCCTTTGCATGTCGTAAGAGGCTACTAAGAGTGGACGAAGCAAAGAATCTGTACTCGCCCTCTCGTCTTCCAAGTCGAAAAACATATCCATGATTCTACGTTTTACTGTATAGTAAAGAAAATGTACTCGCGCGATTTGTTTTTTGTTTATGTTGTTTCTTCCATGCTACTCCTAAATTATCAGCCCCTCGTGGTCAGCGATAGTCAACTGTATTACTGTGACTCACATCTCAGCCACGGGGTTCTGCGAGGTGCGTCTCCGCGGGTATTTTAACCATTTCCAACGTTAAAGAACAGCATTACGTGTTAATTTATGCTCGACGATGCCGAAATATAAATATTATATGCCAGAAAAGTGAATCTTAATGAGGCTCATTATAGTTCAAGTTTCATTATGATACAGGTTCTCCACCAATCAGAGTTCAGATTGTCATTATGATACAGGTTCTCCACCAATCAGAGTTCAGATTGTCATTATGATACAGGTTCTCCACCAATCGGAGTTCAGATTGTGATCATGATACAGGTTCTCCACCAATCAGAGTTCAGATTTTCATTATGATACAGGTTCTCCACCAATCAGAGTTCAGATTGTCATTATGATACAGGTTCTCCACTAATCAGAGTTCAGATTGTCATTATGATACAGGTTCTCCACCAATCAGAGTTCAGATTGTCATTATGATACAGGTTCTCCACCAATCAGAGTTCAGATTTTCATTATGATACAGGTTCTCCACTAATCAGAGTTCAGATTTTCATTATGATACAGGTTCTCCACTAATCAGAGTTCAGATTGTCATTATGATACAGGTTCTCCACCAATCAGAGTTCAGATTGTCATTATGATACAGGTTCTCCACTAATCAGAGTTCAGATTGTCATTATGATACAGGTTCTCCACCAATCAGAGTTCAGATTTTCATTATGATACAGGTTCTCCACCAATCAGAGTTCAGATTGTCATTATGATACAGGTTCTCCACCAATCGGAGTTCAGATTGTCATCATGATACAGATTCTCTACCAATCAGAGTTTAGATTGTCATTATGATACAGGTTCTCCACCAATCAGAGTTCAGATTTTCATTATGATACAGGTTCTCCACTAATCAGAGTTCAGATTTTCATTATGATACAGGTCCTCCACTAATCAGAGTTCAGATTGTCATTATGATACAGGTTCTCCACCAATCAGAGTTCAGATTGTCATTATGATACAGGTTCTCCACCAATCAGAGTTCAGATTTTCATTATGATACAGGTTCTCCACCAATCAGAGTTCAGATTGTCATTATGATACAGGTTCTCCACCAATCGGAGTTCAGATTGTCATCATGATACAGGTTCTCTACCAATCAGAGTTCAGATTTTCATTGTGATACAACTGTTTGACCAATTAGGTAAGTATAGCTTCGCACCTGCGCTGAACGCACTTGCTTCGCACTTGTTTCCAAAATCAAACATGTCGGACACACATATTAACATCAATGCACCTTCTACTTCCAATATTCCACAACCACGCGGCACATTTCCGCAAATTCACTTGACCAACTGTAGAATAAACCATTTTTATTTGAAATAAAGCTATGTTATAATAACCTTCTATCAAAGCTTAGAAAACATACGACATTGTCAAGGTCTCTGATCCACTCATGGAAAATCAATAACCCAGCGCATGCACTCTGCGCTCTGTTCAGTAAGCTCAACTGTCAAGCGACATCTCGACAGAAATTTTTGAATATTTTAGAAATAGAGTTATAATTACCGTCGAGAATAAATAGTCGTATGCAACTCGCCTATAATTGTAGTTAAGACACTCGTATGGAAATTATAAAACTCGCTTCGCTCGTTTTAATACTGTAATAATGCTATTTGCTTTACGTCCCATTAACTACTTTTACGGTTTTCGGAGACGCCGAGGTGCCGGAATTTAGTCCCGCAGGAGTTCTTTTACGTGCCAGTAAATCTACCGACACGGGGCTGTCGTATTTGAGCACCTTCAAATACCACCGGACTGAGCCAGGATGGAACCTGCCAAGTTGGGGTTAGAAGGCCAGCGCCTTAACCGTCTGAGCTACTCTTCGCTCGTTTTATAAACATACTCGTGTCTTGTTGTATAATGTACTATTAAGCACGTACAGGCTTTATTTATCGAACTTACACTAGCTCAGTTATCGGCATGTTAAGTTTGAATAAAATCTGTGTGAACGATCTCAAAGACATCCCTTGTCGGTGTTAAAAATTGACTGCTTCCTCACATGGTGAAAAAACCGAGACAATTCTCGTCTTAATTCTTCCAACCGTCCGCCTCTGTGGTGTAGTGGTTAGTGTGATTAGCTGCCACCCCCGGAGGCCTGGGTTCGATTCCCGGCTGTGCCACGAAATTTTAAGTGGTACGAGGGCTGGAAAGGGGTCCACTCAGCCTCGGGAGGTCAAATTAGTACAGGTAGGTTCGATTCCCACCTCAGCCATCCTGAAAGTGGTTTTCCGTGCTTTCTCACTTCTCCTCCAGGCAAATGCCGGGATGGTACCTAATTTAAGGCCACGGCCACTTCCTTCCCTCTTCCTTGTCTATCCCTTCCAAACTTCTCATCCCCCCACAAGGCCCCTGTTCAGCATAGCAGGTGAGGCCGCCTGGGCGAGGTACTGGTCATTCTCTCCACTTGTATCCCCCGACCCAATGTCTGACGCTCCGCCCTTGAGGCGGTAGAGGTGGAATCCCTCGCTGAGTCCGAGGGAAAAGCCAACCCCGGAGGGTAAACAGATTAAGAAAGAAAGAAAGAAAGAAAGAAAGAATTCTTCCAATCGCTAAAAAAACGCAGTCATCTCCATACAGGCCATGGAAGCCCTTGGAGGGGTGGAAGGTAAAGGCTTCCACTATCCGTAACCTCGGCACTTGATGGGGTGGAGTGGTTGGCTCTACGCCCGGCCGCCTTTGCTCCCAGGAATTAACCTGGTACTCATTTTTGGTGTAGGCTGAGTGAACCTCAGGAAGTGGAAATCTCGTTTCTTAAATTTTACGACTTCCTGACGGGGATTCGAACCCACGTCCTTCCGGCGAGCCGAGCACGCCTTTACCGCCTCGGCCAGGCAGACCACCCCCCCCAACCGCTAAATCTATTCAAATCGTTCATTTACGCGCCCAACAGAAACTATGTTGCGTGCTATGATGTTTCTGATGAACAGTCCTACCCCACACTCCACCCTTCCCCTGTTAAGAGCACCTTATAAACTCCTATCTCTTCGTCATTATCTCCATTTACCCGAACATCATTACCTGCTGAATCATCCAGACGCATCCTCTTCGCTGACTCAGCCAGTTCTACATTCATTCTTCCATAAGCCCAATTAATAACTCTATCGGTTGTCACGGTTCAGGTAGAGCAGCATAAGATGGCTCCACATGATATTGCTGAAGATAGCGCTAGCAGGCGATCAATGTGTTCAGTGGTCGGGAGGAATAGGCTGATCATGAAGATCGGCCAAGAGGAGTTCTTCCCTCGGAACGCCTTTCATACAATATTTCGTCAGCGTTCACACAGTTCTGACCACACAGTTGAATAGAGGGTGGTGAGGGAGTGGTGACATATTCTTAAATGTCGGCTGTTTGAGAGGTTGGAAGGTGTAGAATACCCCAGTTTCGGCACGTCAGTTATACGTGAGAGCTTGTGAGCCTTCTTCGCCGTTCACTTTGATAATAATACCATTCCCTGTTGGTCGAATGTCAGCTATCTCTTCTTTCTTCCTGTTAAAGTTGAGCTGGGTAGTGAATATCTTATGGGTGGAGTGGAATTCAGATTTGGGGTTATCTAGAATTCAGCATATCGAGATAGAGTCTTTATTGCGGTCAGCGTCCTCAAACCATGAAGTTGACTTGAGCATTAAACACTTGATTAATGTGTTATCTCAGAAAACTTGACTATAGCTCAGCTACGCACAGTACATGAACAAGACGGGAAATCATAGAGAGGCCACAGCCTATATCAGTATCGATTGCATACCATATTTTTAAGTTACAGAAGCCTCCGTGGCTCAGGGGCAGTTCCGCCGGCCTCTCACCGCTCGGTTCCGTGGTTCAAATCCCGGTCACTGCATGTGAGATTTGTGCTGGACAAAGCGGAGGCGGGACAGGTTTTTCTCCGGGTAGGTACTCCGCTTTTCCCTGTCGTCTTTAATTCCAACAACACTCTCCAATATCATTTCATTTCATCTGTCATTCATTAATCATTGCCACAGAGGAGTGCGACAGGCTTCGGCAGCGGGCACAGTTTCTATTCTCGCCGCTAGATGGGGCTTCATTAATCCCATTCCTGACCCTGTAGAATCACTGGAAACAGGCTGTGGATTTTCATTTCATTTTTAAGTTACAGGGCTCCTTATCAGCAATAATGTATACTATTGTTATTGCGCTCAATAGCATTTATTGAGTGCTGATAGCTCAAATGGCTAATTCATTCTAACAAGCCGAATGATGAAATATTGAACTCCTTCACCCCTGTCTGATAGCAAATGAACTCTGAGATACCGAACAAATTTATATTAATTGGTCTGAGATAAGCGTCTGCGTCACTTGAATTACCAGATGTATGTCCTCTGAACAGGGAATAATGGAGACACTTATGTTATAACATGAGTATTTTATGTATTCTCTCAAATGACGAGCTGGCAGATAAGGTTATCAGCTCAGAAATGACAAGTCACTCATTTTTGACAGTGATTTCAGCTGTACCACTTTGTTATACACACACTGCCCCACCCAGATATACCCTTCAGGTATCTGTGATTGGGAACGCCCTTCCTGCCGTTAGGGGTGTCCACCAGCTACACTCAGCCTTGGCGACCATGGGGCTCATAGTTGAGCCTGGAATCACTTCCCCTTACTTGTACTAAGATTCCATTTCGTTCGTCAAGTTGTTTCCAATCCAAGGAGTACCTGACTTGTCGAACGGAAGTGGAACTTCGCCTCCTGATAGATCCGAGGCTTGCTTAGAATATTCTTCGCTCGGTGATTTCTGTGAAGCAGGATGCTACCCTACTTGCACATACCAGGTGTTTGCATAAGTTTTTCCGGTTTCACTAAGAAATGGCGCCAGAAAACAATACGCAGCGTATGAATTTGTCACATACGTCAGTTTGTTCGTCTGACATTAACCTACCAACACACAGAAGTTGAGTCCACCAAACACTAGCGTCTGTGTTGTATCGTTAGTGATCACGTCGGCGTTTGTGCCTGAAAAAGAACATTTGTGGCACGCATTGATTTTCACTTTTTTTTTTTTTTTTTTTTTTTTTGCTATTTGCTTTACGTCGCACCGACACAGATATGTCTTATGGCGACGATGGGGTAGGGAAGGCCTAGGAATTGGAAGGAAGCGGCCGTGGCCTTTATTAAGGTACAGCCCCGGCATTTGCCTGGTGTGAAAATGGGAAACCACGGAAAACCATCTTCAGGGCTGCTGACAGTGGGGCTCGAACCCACTATCTCCCGAATACTGGATACTGGCCGCACTTAAGCGACTGCAGCTATCGAGCTCGGTGATTTTCACATTTAATCAAAAGAAAAATGCTGCGGAAAGTCATCGTTTGCTGGTAGAAACATATGGCGAATACGCTCCATAGATTAGAACATGCGAGACATTGGTTCGAGAATTTGTACCTGGTTATTTTAATGTAAAAGTCAGTGCGTACGAAGACGAGCAATTGCAGGCGTTACTGGATGATGACCCAACTCAAACTCAACATCAATTGGCACAAGCATTAAATGTGCCACAAGATTCAATCAGCAGACGTTTACGAGCAATGAGGAAGAGCAATAAACTCGGTAAGTAGGTGCCACACGATTTGAATAAACGGCAAAGGGAAAATTGCAAAGTCACTTGTGAAATGGTGCTTCAACACCACGAAGGAAAACATTTCTGTACCTAACTGTGACGGGTGACGTAAAATGGATTTACTGTATTATGAAAACTCGAAACGGAGAAAATCGTGGTTGTCACCAAGGCCAAATCGCTTCGGCAAGAAGACCATGCTTTGTGTCTGGCGTGACCAGAGCGGTATTGTGTATTATGAACTTCTTGAAGTCCGGCGAAAGCATTAATGTATAACGCTATCACCAACAAATTATTAATTTAAATCACGCATTGATAGAAAGACGACCAGAATGGGCCAGAAGACATGGAAAAGTAATTTTGTTACACGACAATGCGCCGTCTCACACAGCAAAACTAGTGAAAGAAACCTTGAAATCGCTTGGATGGGACATCCCTTATGCACCCAGCGTACTCTCTCGACCTGGCGCCATCTATCTATCACCTCTTCGCATCAATGGGGCACGCGCTCGCAGAACAGCACTTTAGCAATTTCGAGGAAGTTGGAAAATGGCTCGACGAACGGTTTTCCGCAAAAGACAAGCAGTTTTTCTAGCATGGTGCTCATAACTTACCTGAAAGATGGGCGAAGTGTGTAGAAGCCGACGGTCAATATTCTGAATAAACAAAAAATGTATTTCTCTTGAAAATTACGAGTTTTCTTCACTACAAAAAACCGGCAAAAACGTATGCATACACCTGATAGTCCCAGTGAGAATCCCTTCTATAAAGGTTTAGGGATCCCTGGTGGATTATATAGGGAGCACAAGGTGGGCCACGACCCAAAATATGCTCGAGATGCCCACTCCTTCCCAGGTAACTCTACCGTAAAATTATTTTATACAAAGTGGTAATTTTTTTGCTGCAGATTTAAATAGCAAAGGGAACGATTCCAATTAAACTAGGTAGGATGATCATTAAAGAAATCAAAACACCACTGCACGTCTACCTCCCATTACCTCTAGTCACTTGGGGTAAATTGTAAAGTGTTATTGCGCACATTTGCAATGTACTGGGGTTATCATTAAGAGGAAAAAAGCTTTCTCACTTATTTCCCGACTAAGATCAATCGTCCTACCACAAAAGACTATTTTCACAACTGATTAAATCCATTACATCTATTATTTGTTTAATAGTTTCTATTAATCACTAACATTTGTACCCGTTCTTCGCACGGGAACGTATAATGGATTACATGTCTCCTTCATGACTTTAAGCGAAATTACGTGCTTGTATTCATACGTTTTATAGGGCACGTTAAACTGATATTTATGTATGAAAACACGAGGTAGAAACGTGAAGTACGATAAAGATGTACAAAGTCGAGAAAGAGTGAGGACGATTACAGAGTTTATTGTACGGTACAACTCCTGGTCCAAAGATGTGCGAAAGTCTCAATGCTTCTCCGTATTGTTGCTTCCCTGACCACTGAAGTGGCGCTGTGGCAATGATAATCTCTCTTGTTATCTGTTCTATTGTTATAAAAAGTCAGACAAACCGATAAACAAACGGACACCAAAGTAAAAATTATGCAGATGGTCATTATTACACATGAAACGGATAACTGTCCGAAAATTTCACAAAAAGATCGAATGTACAGGCACACGGTTGTTACGATTTCATTTATATAGATTATAAATCTGCTCCTTTTGGGCTATGTCCTCAGGGACTTAGTCTGTAAAACCGTCCGTTTTGATATCTCCCTTATTAATCCTCCTATATACCGGGCGAGTTGGCCGTGCGCGTAGAGGCGCGCGGCTGTGAGCTTGCATCCGGGAGATAGTAGGTTCGAATCCCACTATCGGCAGCCCTGAAGATGGTTTTCCGTGGTTTCCCATTTTCACACCAGGCAAATGCTGGGGCTGTACCTTAATTAATGCCACGGCCTATTCCTTCCAACTCCTAGGCCTTTCCTATCCCATCGTCGCCATAAGACCTATCTGTGTCGGTGCGACGTAAAGCCCGTAGCAAAAAAAAAATCCTCCTATAGAAAAGATGCATATGAGGAAAAAGTTTTAGATTTCCATTGATGATGGTCTTGTATATTTTGTGGGAGACTAAAATCATTGTTTCGGTTTCCGGTTAACCCCCAGTCATTTCCGGAAATTTGAAATGGTTATTGACCTTAAAAAGTACTTTTGGACAGGTGGATGCTAAATACGAAATTTGGTTTAAATATTTCCTGTAATTTACCAGTTATAAGGAATATGCTCTACACGCGCCTGCTTTTTGGGCTAAGTCCGCTCGAACTTAGATTGCAAAACCGTCCGTTAATGATGTTTCCTCTTATCGAAAAAGTGCACGTGAGGAAAACGTTTTAGGAATTGATTTCCATTAAGGCTGATAGATTTCTAATAAAGTTGATCGTGTATAAGGAGTGAAAGATCACTCTTCCGAACTTCCTATAAGTCCATTCAGGAATTTATAAATAGTATTGGTGCTAAAACCTACCCAAGGACAGGTGTATTCTAAATATGAAGGTTGGTAGAATTATATTTAGTAGTTTTACAGTTATACGAACTCAAACAAATGACACCAAAGCTATAAAAGTATGCAGATGGTCATTATTGCATCTAAAACGAATAACTGCACTAAAATTTCGCCAATATAGTCAATGTACACACACAGACACACAGACACACACACACACACGGTCGTTACGATTTTAGTTATATCCTGTAGATTATTATTTTTTCTCCTCCGTTTTGGCCGTCTACGGACCACGCTTCACAATCTTTGCGGTATTTTTAGCTTTCTCTGCCTTCACCCTCTGCCAGTATCTTTTCGTTCTTTCTCCTGCTTCCTTCTTCGGTTTTTATGTATCGGATATCCCTTTTCTCGCCAACATTCCTCAGTCTTCCGGAAATTACGGAACTTTTGGACAAGGTGTCTAAATCGGAACTCCTGTCCTCGTCAAGTCCAACATTACGGAACTTTTGGACAAGGTGTCTAAATCGGAACTCCTGTCCTCGTCAAGTCCAACCTCACTTCTTGAAACCATTTCAGCTCTGGCTTCCTCTACCTGAAGAATTCAAAGGTTCTCTTCGTTAGTGTGTTACTGTCCATCCCCAACAAGTGTTTTTTTTAAATGCTATTTGTTCGGGGCGTCACCGTATGTGAGGAACCTGCGTGTATTTTGTAAATGGCGGAAGTGTAAAGTGTTGAAAGTGAGGAAAGGAACGTTAAGGACGACACAAACACCCAGTCCGCAGGCCAGGGATATTAATAATTTACAATTAAAAACCCCTGTCACGGCGGGGAATCGAACCCGCGGCCGGCGGGTGGCAGGCGGAGGCGTTGCCCCCTACAACGCGGGGCCGGACCACAAGTGTTCATAGAACTGTAATTTTCTCTTCCTCACTAGTTCAACCGCTCCTCTCGTTCTTTGATACAATTCTTTGTTAGATTTCAGTCTCCTCATTCCATTTTTCACATTAGGACCTAGAATATTTTTTAGATATTTTCTTTCTCCCCTTTTCCAATCACGTCCAATATTTCTGATGTATACAGGCCTCAACTTTAACAACAGTGTCTAGATGCCTAACTTTAGCCCCATAATATAGAACGTTTATGTCGTAGGTCTTCCTTGTCGGTTGAAATGCCATTTTCATTTCTCTCGCCCGTTGCTTAATGGCTTTATTTTACGACCCATTCTCTTGTAACGTTTCTCCCACTTCTTAACTAATCTTAGAGTTTCGTCTCCTAACTTCAACAGCTGAGGGGCCTCTATACTATTGGTCACGAACGCAGTCTTCTCAAAAGAAATTTGAAGCTCAGTCTTCTTTGCTAACTTCTGGAATTTTTCAATCCTTCCCTCGGCTGTTGCTATTTCGCTGGTTAGTATCATCAGCGAATGCCAAGCAAAATTGATAATAATAATAATAATAATAATAATAATAATAATAATAATAATAATAATACCCTATTTTAAAAAATCATCGTCATGCAAGTTCTTTAAATCTCTTTAGACCGCAGGTACGTAAATTCATGTCTATTTAATTATTGCTTGGTCACTGGTAGCTTTTGTCACGTAAACTGCGAACATAGAAACATATTTGTGAACCACTGAGGTCATAAAATCTAGACCAGTGACTGCTTACACTAGAATAAGACCTTGCTGAAAGAAAATATTCAGAAATATCAAGAGGGTGGACAGACATGAATAAAGTTACCTTTTACCCTTTGGTTGCTGAAAATTTCAGATACTTTTTATGACACCTTCCTACCTGATAACTACATTCATTACACGGTAGTTTCAATAATATTGCTTTCTTACGATTTTCTTACATCGCACAAGTATAGATGAGCCTTACGGCAACGATGGGATAGGAAAGGGCTAGGAGTGGGAAGAAGTGGCCGTGGCCTTAATTGAGGTACAGCCCCAGCATTTGCCTGGTGTAAAAATGGAAACCCACGGAAAACCAGCTTCGAGGCTGCCGACAGTGGGGTTCGAACCCACTAATTTCCGAATGCAAACTCACAGTTGTGGACCCTAACCGCACAGAAAATTCGCTCGGAATATTGTAATTTAATGTTGGGGCACATATGTATATAAC
This sequence comes from Anabrus simplex, assembly GCF_040414725.1. Taxonomy (NCBI): domain Eukaryota; kingdom Metazoa; phylum Arthropoda; class Insecta; order Orthoptera; family Tettigoniidae; genus Anabrus; species Anabrus simplex. Next base: position 274,126,572 of record NC_090270.1, read on the forward strand.
CTCCATTACAACGGTCCTGTTAAATTGAAATGTCGTATGGCTTTTAGTGTCGGGATATCCCAGGACGGGTTCGGCTCTCCAGGTGCAGGTCTTTCTATTTGACTCCCGTAGGCGACCTGCGCGTCATGATGAGGATGAAATGATGATTAAGACAACACATACACCCAGCCTCCGTGCCGTTGGAAGTAACCAATTAAGGTTAAAATCCCCGACCCGGCCGGGAATCGAACCCGGAACCCTCTGAACCGAAGGCCAGTACGCTGACCGTTCAGCCAACGAGTCGGACGCTGTTAAATTAATTTGCTTTAAAATGTTAAATCTGAGTTATTTAGATCATTGTCCTGTTAAGAAAGACAGTAAAGGAATATTAATTTCACCTCATCTGGCTCTTGATCTGAAGAGGTCAAAGGGAGCAATTGAGAGGATGTTCAATATAATAATAATAATAATAATAATAATAATAATAATAATAATAATAATAATAATAATTGTACCGGGCGGTACACCTCCACTCCGTTAATTTAAAATGTGCGCCTGTTGGAACTCCTCTGCTGGAGGAGGGCTGAACTTTATCTACGCTGTTAATTCTTTACTTTCTCAAAAGATGTCACCATGTGGAAAAATTTGAGTTTTTGAACTGTGTCATTTTTGATGTGTTTTTGTTTCGCTTGAAGTAAGAAGTGTGAACTTTCTCTTCTAGAGGACACTACTGAAGATCTACAATAGTGCAACCTAGTGCGGAGTCAAAGAACTATTTTGTTGGAGAAAATTTAATTTCAAGAGTTTGTTCTTTGTTAAATTTCTTTCTGTCATTGTTTAAGTTGGCAATATTTACCCCTTTCTTCCCCTTGTTATGAATGTAACCAATCCCGAATTTCTTTAATTAATTTCCGACCAATCAGGGGTATCTTCCCCCAACTTGAATCTGTTGCGGGGTCCTATCCAATAAAAACGTTGTGGGCGGGTGTTTTCTTTCCCCTAACGCCTAGAACCTTCCACGAGAGGTTATAAACTGCTGATTTTTGGGTCTCCGGGCCACTTCTGTTCCATCTTTCAGTGTGTTAAGTACATAGCAGGGGGCGGGAAGCGCCTCTTTCTTCGGCAGCGGTCAACAACAAGGTAATGGCCGATTAATAACTTCTTTCTTTGCTAGCTCAGCAGTTTAACTTTCGGGGCGGGTTCTAAGCGTTCAACCATGTAACCTTTTCCTAAAATGTAACTTCTCTTTTCATCTATTTTCTTGTAAAACGACATATTGGGATAGAGAGTGCTAACCCTCTCGAGCTCCCACTCACATTGTCTTGAGGTGAACTTATTTTCTCAACCTATTCTACGTTAATGTAAAACAAAGTGTTCTCTTCTTAAGTCACCTCCTTAGTATGGGATTAGCCCTTGTGTTAACGGCCTAGTGCCAAGTAGGTCTTAATCAAAGGGTACTAGGAGTGCAAGTTTGCCTCCTCCCAAATGGTTATTTTAGAGGTCATTTAATTAACCTTCTTTTTCATTTAATAGACCTCAGTAGGTTGGGTATTTTACCCCTGTGTATATGTCCTTAGAGGACAGCTTGAAGGTGAAGTTTGGTGTGGCCTGTGATTGGCTTAAACTTTGAGAGCAGATTGCGCTTTTGGAATTCAATTTTTGTATGCCTCGAGGAGGCTTTACTGTGTAATTTGGAGCAAGTGCTCCAGGGTTTGATTGGGGTCTTCTGCCCCTTTGTTAAAATTTGTATATCGGAAAGTTGGGCTAGTTGCTCAAGAATTGTGAACTCAGGGCTCGAAGCCCAAATTCTGTAATCTCTGTAATTGTACATTTCAAATTGTGTTTCGGCTACTAAGTACCTGTTCTTTGTTATTACTTAATTTTGAAAAGAAAATATAACCTTGTTAAATTTTATAGTAACTTTGATTCCGTAGTTTGAGACTCATTCACGCCCGCACCTTCTTTCACCTCTACCTACCACCAAAATACGGTAACAAGTGGTAGCAGAGCGTGGTTGAATGGGTCTCAATTTAGCCCCTTTTGACGGCTACACATTGTTTTGATCCGAACTCTAACCATTTTCTCAGTTGCTGGAATTTTTTGACTTTTTCAAAATTGTTTTGTCATCATGCCAGGCCCTCGCGATGTTCCCCATCTTAATTATTTGCGCAAGGAGGAGTTGATATATGAATTGACTATTAGAAATGTACAATCTGGAGGCACGGTTGCAGTAGACACTAACAAGCTTAGAGAGTCCCTAGTTTTGCCCATTTCCATCCCCAATTTGGGAGAGAAAGACATTGATGACTCTCTTTCCACGATCGTCGAGAATATTACTGGGCTAGCTTCTGTAGTTAGTTTTTTTGATGAAAATGATCCGTCTCCTAATCAAATTAAGCGTGTGCAAGGCAGGCTATATCATTTTTCGAATAGGGTTAACGATCTGTTGTCTCTAAAACTGAATGACGTTCAGAGGAAGGAAGCTAGTACGCTCCTGGAAAATATTTCCGAATTATCTAGTAAGGTCACTTTATTGTTGACTGGGGAAGTTCCTCCCAAATCTGATCAACCCACCATAGTGAATGCAGGTAGTGAGGAAGCGCCTCCCAAGGGAGAAGTTAATAGGATAACCGTTGCTGCTCAAACTATCTCTGCCCCATTGGACAACGAGCCTGAACGCCGTGCATCGTTGAGTAACATTCGTTCTGAATTAACTTCCTTGCCATTGAAACCTTTACCGACTATGTCACCCGGGTTTAGCAGCTTGCCTCATCCATTGGCAATGTTGCTCAGAGGGATCTCTAAGTTTTCCGTTAATACCACCAGTGATGTAATTTCTTTTTTAAGATTTCTAGTTGAATTTCAGGATCATGCCCTTGTGTTTTCTCTTTCTCCATGTCAAATTTTGCAGATTATCTATCCGTATGCTATTGGTATTCTTTCTGATAAAATCGTAAGAGCCATTGCCGAGCAATCATCTATTGAGGATTTCCATGCCCATTTGCTAGCTAACTTCATCCCTGCTAGGGCTAGGTCCTCCCTTATTCAGAAGTACTATTATCGGGTACAGCGCTTGGATGAAAACTTGGCTGATTTCATACAAGACATTAAGTTTTATACCAGGGTGTTTGCTCTTCACTTCCCTGAGGATCAAATTGTACAAGCTATTGTGGAAGGGATTTCACCACCCTACAGGTCATATTTGTGTTTCGCGGCGTGCCCGCAAACTTTTTCTGAACTTGAAGCATTGGCCGTCTCAGCGGAAGGAGTTAGATACGCCGATTCTTTGCGTGTCGCGAAAGAACCCCCTCCTTCGTTTAGTAATACTCGGCCTCCACCTCGCCGACCAGTCACACCCCGTAAATGTTATGCTTGTGGGTCGCCTGACCATCTGCGCAATAAGTGTCCACTGATCAAGTCTAGTAGGGCAAATAATGGAGCTGGTTCAGCACAAGGCTGTTTTAAATGTGGGGCTTTCTCACATATCGCCAAGAATTGCCCAAACTCGAATAGCACCCCCTCCTGCTCAACTTCTGGTGCAAATTCCACCTATGCCAATAATAAAAAGTGACTAGTGGCTTCGGCTGAGTCGACTAATCCATCTTCCCGAGACTCAGCCCCGGGTAAACAAGTTGTAAATTCAGGGAACGTGCAATTTTCAAATTCATCTTTTGAAGGTCCCAAAGAGTGTCTTAGGATTGCGGCGGATACCCCCGCACCTGTTCCTTTTCTTAAGATTGAGTTAAATAACGAGCCTATAACAGCTCTCTTAGATTCAGGCAGTGTTTGTTCGATTATTTCGGCTGAATGGTATTCTAAATTGAAAACGGTTTGTAAACTTCCTGACTATGTCTCTTCTCCTGTTCAATACGTTTCGGCTAATTCATCTCCATTAGAAATTCTAGGTTCCTTACTGGTCAAAATTCGTGTTTTTAAGTTTACATGGAAAGTTAAATTGTTTGTGGCCAAGCAATTGTCTAGCCCCATTATATTGGGAGCGGACTTTATTTCTCACACTGGTCTTGTGCTCGATCTCCAGTCTAGGTCGTGCACATTCAAATTTGCTTCTAATTGTAAAATACCACTATTAAAGTGTAATTCTGTGTCATGTTCTTCTATTTCGCCTACCCAGGATGAGATGTGGTTAGACCTTAGACATCTACCTGAGGAGCAGGCTAATAGTATTCGCAAACTGTGTCAGTCGTTTCCCGAGGTGTTCTCTGATACTCTTGGTGTTACTGACCTTATTGAATACAAAATTGAGGTCACGGATTCGATTCCTGTCCGTTTTCCACCTTATAGGCTATCTCCACCTAAAATGAAGGCTCTGAAAGAAATTATCGATCAGATGTTGAAGGATGGTATTATTAGGCCCTCTAAGTCGGCGTATTCATCGCCTATTTTTCTAGTCCCGAAACCCCAAGGAGGCTTCAGGCCTGTCATTGATTACAGGGCTCTCAATCGGAAGGTGGTGTTGCAATCTGTGCCCCTTCCTGACCTTCATTCTTGTTTTTCATGGTTTCGTAAGGCCAAGTTCTTCACCATCTTGGACTTGAATCAGGCCTATAATCAAATTCCCCTTGCCGAAGAGTCTAAACATCTTACAGCGTTTGCTACGGACTGGAATTTATACGAATACAACCGCGTGCCTTTCGGGCTCCCCACCGGAGCAGCTGTACTCACTAGGCTACTAGATAGGGTCTTCTCCGACATCAAATTCGAGTACTTATATCACTACTTAGATGATGTCGTCGTATTTTCAGAGACTTTTGAAGAACATCTAGATCATCTGCGAGAAGTTCTCGATCGCCTTCGTAAGGCTGGGTTAACTGTTAAGTTGTCCAAGGTTGCCTTTGCTAAGCCCTCTATGTCATTCCTAGGGCATATTGTGTCACCCGATGGGGTAGCAGTCGATCATTCTAGAACACAGGCCATCCGTGATTTTAAACCTCCCAAGGACATTAAGGGTATCGCCAGGTTCATTGGTATGGTGAATTTCTTCAGAAAGTTCATTCCTAACTTTGCTAATAGAGCGGCGCCCTTAAACCTTCTTCGTAGGAAAGGCATCAAATTCGAGTGGGGACCTTCTCAACAAGCCGCTTTTGAAGATCTTAAATTAGCTCTTTGTAATGCCCCTGTACTTGCTATGCCGGATTTCTCGAAGAAATTCATTGTCCAAACCGACGCATCGTCGTCGGCGGTAGCTGCAGTCCTTCTCCAAGAGACTGAACTAGGGAGGCGCCCCATCGCCTATGCATCTAGGACTCTCTCGGCTCAAGAAGCCAAGTATTCCATCTATGAGCTCGAAGGGTTGGCAGTCTTATTTGCCTTAGAAAAGTTCCGTCTCTATCTGGAACATGTCAAATTCGACCTGGAAACAGATAATCAAGCCCTAAGCTGGGTCTTAGGTAGGCCGCGTCGTACTGGTCGTATAGCCCGTTGGGCCATCCGTATTTCTGCCTTCCAATTTGATGTCAGGCATATTAGAGGTACTGAAAATGTTGTTGCTGATGGACTCAGACGTATGTTTTCAAACGAGGTCGAGACCCACGAACCGGTCGACAGTTCATCAGCTTCCGAGTCCATACTATCCGAGGTTAATGCCATCCTAACAGATGCTCCCATGCTTTTTAGAGATATTGAGAAATACCAACGTGAAGATCCGACGCTGGCTCCGATAATGGAAACCCTTTCTTCTGGGGAACATGTTGTCCCTTATGTTCTGAGGAATGGTGTTTTATGTTGCCCTTCGAGGCATGATAAGATGAAAGTTGTCGTTCCAGCTGTTCTTGTGCCTATGATCTTCAAGTATTATCATGAAACCCCATTAGGAGGGCATCTGGGTATCTTTAAAACTCGTGAAAAGATTCGTGAAATGTTCATCTGGAAAGGTATGGACGGTGAAATCCGTGAACTTGTAAAAGCTTGTAAATCTTGTTTGCTCAGTAAACCCACCATGTCCACCAAGGTAGGCCTTTTGTCTTCGCATCAAGCATCGCGCCCCATGGAACGCCTGTATATTGATTATGTAGGACCATTCCCCCAGTCAAAGGGTAATGCCAACAAGTTCATCCTTGTGTGTGTAGATGGCTTTACTAGATTTTCCTGGTTATTTCCGACTAAGCTGGCTACCGCTCAGTCTACCATTACTTGCTTAAATTCTATTTTTGCTTCTTTTGGTCCGTGCCAATATATTGTATCTGATAATGCTAAGGCTTTTACATCTAATTTATTTCGTAAATTCTGTTTTGACTTGTCCATCTCTCATGTAACTACTTCGGCGTATTACCCTCAACCATCTCTGGCTGAACGGGTTAATCGTAATCTCAGGTCCGCACTGATTGCCTATCATCATGATGATCATTCCAGGTGGGACACGTCCCTGCATTGGTTAGCTTTTGCTTTGAATTCGGCGGTTCATGAATCTCACAAGTTTACTTCAGCTTCTTTGATGTTCAAGTTTGTTCCCAACTCGCCGCTCTCTAACCTCTGGTCTCTGAGTGACATTCTACCCGAGACAATAGATCCGGATAACATTAAAGATCTTTGGAAGAAGGCTAAAGCCAATCTTAAAGTGTCTCATGAAAAGGTTAGGGAAAGGTATGATCGTGGACGGAGATCCACCCCTTTGAAGGTAGGTGACCAGGTTATGGTCAAGAATTTTGTTCCCGCGGGCAAGCTTGCCCCCAGATTTCATGGGCCTTGTATAATTCTCGATTTTCTCACGCCGGTTACATTGTTAGTAAGCAATCCAGCCACCGAGAGGATATTTAGGGTTCACCTGTCCCAGGTGAAACCGGTGTAAATTTTGTGTCAACTTGCTTCATATAATTTGAAAGGAATATGAAGGTTATATATTTTTTTTTTTTTTTGAGTTCAACTTTAAGGCTTTCTGCCCTTTCTATAATATTTTGGTCTTATATGTAATCCTCTTGTAAAACCTTCCCCGATCCGTTAAACTGCCATTCTGTCCTTGCCTCGGCCATTACCACGCTCCCGTCTCCTGCTTCAATACACACTGTGGCTTAATTTGAGTAAATGCCATGGATATCTGCACGCCGCTGACCCCTCAACCTCCTCACCAAGCCTGTGCCCTCAAAGAAACATGATGGTCCAACACAATTCTGCCGCCGAGTTTTTATGTTTCAGTGCCCCCGCAGCCGCGCAGCGCCGTGCAGCAACTGGGGAGGGGGATGGGCCCCCTCCTCTCCAGCGAGGACGACATGTGCACGGCGAGCCGGAGCTCTCCTCCCGGCCAAGGCTGATGTGCGGCGCACAACCTGCTACTTACCCGCAGCCTGTATATGTTCACCGCGGGCGCGGCGTACTTCAACACCTCTGCTCCCCTCATAGTGCGGGCGAGCGGTATCTCAGGGTACTTGAGGGGTCCGAGCGGCCTCCTTTGGACGCAAGCTGCAACGGCCGGTCTGGCCATTCAACTTAGCCTACATCAACTACATGGACAGTCACTATAAGAGATGACTACACTTGGGAATTCAACAACAAATTTGGTGGACATTGCAAAATTTTTCATCACATTTTAAAAGATTATCTTCAGAAATTCGCCTTCTACAAACATAAAAACCTTACGTTACCAATTACAACAAAAATTTTGGAACTGAATTAAGAATTTCTCAAATACTTCTGCAATTTATTTTAATATCAACATCAAAACTTGGACTTTGTTTTCAAACTGACTTCATGTGAAATCCCTGGAGGAACTTTTGGGGGGGGAGGTCTGTACCGGGCGGTACACCTCCACTCCGTTAATTTAAAATGTGCGCCTGTTGGAACTCCTCTGCTGGAGGAGGGCTGAACTTTATCTACGCTGTTAATTCTTTACTTTCTCAAAAGATGTCACCATGTGGAAAAATTTGAGTTTTTGAACTGTGTCATTTTTGATGTGTTTTTGTTTCGCTTGAAGTAAGAAGTGTGAACTTTCTCTTCTAGAGGACACTACTGAAGATCTACAATAGTGCAACCTAGTGCGGAGTCAAAGAACTATTTTGTTGGAGAAAATTTAATTTCAAGAGTTTGTTCTTTGTTAAATTTCTTTCTGTCATTGTTTAAGTTGGCAATATTTACCCCTTTCTTCCCCTTGTTATGAATGTAACCAATCCCGAATTTCTTTAATTAATTTCCGACCAATCAGGGGTATCTTCCCCCAACTTGAATCTGTTGCGGGGTCCTATCCAATAAAAACGTTGTGGGCGGGTGTTTTCTTTCCCCTAACGCCTAGAACCTTCCACGAGAGGTTATAAACTGCTGATTTTTGGGTCTCCGGGCCACTTCTGTTCCATCTTTCAGTGTGTTAAGTACATAGCAGGGGGCGGGAAGCGCCTCTTTCTTCGGCAGCGGTCAACAACAAGGTAATGGCCGATTAATAACTTCTTTCTTTGCTAGCTCAGCAGTTTAACTTTCGGGGCGGGTTCTAAGCGTTCAACCATGTAACCTTTTCCTAAAATGTAACTTCTCTTTTCATCTATTTTCTTGTAAAACGACATATTGGGATAGAGAGTGCTAACCCTCTCGAGCTCCCACTCACATTGTCTTGAGGTGAACTTATTTTCTCAACCTATTCTACGTTAATGTAAAACAAAGTGTTCTCTTCTTAAGTCACCTCCTTAGTATGGGATTAGCCCTTGTGTTAACGGCCTAGTGCCAAGTAGGTCTTAATCAAAGGGTACTAGGAGTGCAAGTTTGCCTCCTCCCAAATGGTTATTTTAGAGGTCATTTAATTAACCTTCTTTTTCATTTAATAGACCTCAGTAGGTTGGGTATTTTACCCCTGTGTATATGTCCTTAGAGGACAGCTTGAAGGTGAAGTTTGGTGTGGCCTGTGATTGGCTTAAACTTTGAGAGCAGATTGCGCTTTTGGAATTCAATTTTTGTATGCCTCGAGGAGGCTTTACTGTGTAATTTGGAGCAAGTGCTCCAGGGTTTGATTGGGGTCTTCTGCCCCTTTGTTAAAATTTGTATATCGGAAAGTTGGGCTAGTTGCTCAAGAATTGTGAACTCAGGGCTCGAAGCCCAAATTCTGTAATCTCTGTAATTGTACATTTCAAATTGTGTTTCGGCTACTAAGTACCTGTTCTTTGTTATTACTTAATTTTGAAAAGAAAATATAACCTTGTTAAATTTTATAGTAACTTTGATTCCGTAGTTTGAGACTCATTCACGCCCGCACCTTCTTTCACCTCTACCTACCACCAAAATACGGTAACAATAATAATAATAATAATAATAATAATAATAATAATAATAATAATAATAATAATAATAATACCGTGTTTACGTGGATAATCCCCACAAATTTCAAAAAATTGAGGCACGAAATTGGGGTGTGGGTTTTATTTGCGTCAAGGTTGGCAACACGCTCCTGGCTCACCTAGTTTTAGATGGAAGGTGTACAGTTATGCTTTGTGTAACTGCAGACGAAATAAAACTGTCCCCACATGTCATATTTCAACGGAAAACTATTCAGACTTTTAAATCAGACTTTAAATTTTAAACAGCCCTTATGTTTAGAAACAATCGTATTTTTGAATTCAAAATATCTCCGCGTTACGACAGAACGCGTCTTCTGGAAAGTGCAGGGGTAGCTTTCAGCACTTTTACTCACTTCGGTGTGTCTATAGTGTGTTTCATAGTTGCCATGTGCGAGTGAAGTCATAATCATTTTGTATTCGCGTTTTCAAGAACGCCACAATATCACGTTACAGGCAGTGTGCGGAGAAGCAGAATCCGCGAACATTGGCGATGCTGACAGTTGGCGAAAAAGCGTGACTAATTATAATCAATTCGTACGTACCGAACAATATTGTCAATGCCGATGAAACAGCACTTTTTTTCGAATTGCCGAGCCCAGACGGACTTACGGTTTTAAAGGAGATGAGATCACTGTACTGTGTTACAATGGAGACGGAAGTGAAAGACTTCGCTGCGTGAGGTTATGTCTGGCAGTGATTAATCCAAGTGCATTATTTGAAGAATGTAAATACACCTTGTTGGTTACAATTTTGAAATAGTTCTTTCCATGGCATATTAAAGGTTTTGAACTGTGAATCAAGTCGATTGCATGCCTTAATGGACCCTAAGGATACTTCCTGATGCCGCATGGGTTGGCAATTCTAAATTATGAGAGAGGTGCCATGGCGGTAAATCGTACTAGGATAGATTTACTTTCCTGTGTTGCAATGCAGACGGGAACGAGAGACTTCATACTTCATCTCCTCGTCATAGGAAAGTTCGATAAGCCACAATTATTTAAGGGCACTGGGTAATTTCCGTGCAAGTACAAGGTATCAAAAATGCATACAACGAATAAAGCACTTGCACAGGGGAGCTAGCACAGATTTCTCCTCGTCTCTGAATCATTTTTTCTTTCGTTGCATGAGGTTATGTTTGCCAGTGAGTTATCCAGTTCAATATTTGGATACTGTAAATGCACCTTGTTGGATGCATTTTGGAAATAGTTTTTTTATGACATTTGAAAGGTTTAAACTGTGAATCAATGTTAATTACATGTAGTAGTGGGTATTATAATATTTTGTGACTTGGCAAGGGTTGGCATTTCTGAATTATGAGTTGGCGGTTAATTCAAAATCACGTAATAACGTGGTTTTACTGTATCGCAAAACTTAACATCTGAGTTCGCCGTAGTGTCTGTTTGAAGTGTTTACATTGCACGAAAAGAATTATCCACCACCCGTTGTGTTACTATCCCAGTAAAATGAGATCGCGTGTGAGAAGTGTTTTAGACGCGGAATGTGACGAATTTTTAACGGCGACGATGGGATAGGAAAGGCCTAGGAGTTGGAGGGAAGCGGCCGTGACCTTAATTAAGGTACAGCCTCACCATTTGCCTGGTGTGAAAATGGGAAACCAGGTAAAACCATCTTCAGGGCTAACCCACTATCTCCCGGATGCAAGCTCACAGCCGCGTGTAAGCAATTTAGGAGAGGATTCTAGTGATGCTAGAGACAACGAATATTCCGATCTAAAGCGAACCGAGCCTATTGCAAGTTCAGATTATTGAAATACCTGTCACGTAAGTAGGCCTACTTGCTAATTTTCACGGCATTTTATAGCAGTGATAATGTATATTTATTATCTCAGGCAAAGCAGCTATATCCGTAAATCTGTATGTTCATATTTGGGTAATGACCACGTGGACCTCGCGGAATGATATGAAATATTTGTTTAAGCCTACGTTAGATTTTCGATGGAAGGAATTTTAGTTCATTTCACTTTTTAAAAATGAACCTTCTTAAAATTAGGACGCCGGGATTATTCGCATAAATACGGTAATAATAATAATAATAATAATAATAATAATAATAATAATAATAATAATAATAATAATAATAACTGTTGTTATCGTTCATGTCATCAATCCACAGACTGGTTTGATGCAGCTCACCATGCTACCCTACGTAACTACTACATCCTATATCTACTCTAATTTGTTTGTCGTACTCATATCTTGGTCATACCCTGGTGTTTTTACTGCCTACACAAAAACTAACTGAACAAGTCCTGGGTGTCTTTAAGATGCGTCCTATCATTTTATCTCTTCTTCTCATAAAATTCCGCCAAACTGTTCTCCTCTCACCAATTCGATTTAGTATCTCTTCATTCGTGATTCGATTTACTTATCTCACCTTCAGCATTCTTCTGTAACACCACATTTCAAAAGCTTCTATTCTCTTTCTTTCTGAGCTTGTTATCGTCCATGTTTCACTTCTATACAGTGCCACGCTCCAGACGAATGTCTTCAAAAGCGTCTTTCTAATTCCTAAGTCAACATCCTCAGCATTTGCCGGGTGTGAAAATGGGAAACAATGGAAAACAATCCTCACGGCTGCCGACAGTGGGATTCGAGCCCACTATCTCCTAAATGCAAGCTCGCAGCTGCGCGACCTTAATCGCACGGCCGATTCACACGGTTTTAAATCAATAGAGAATAGTGTAGTCAAAACAATGGAAATAAAAATGATAATTTAACCTTAGTTGTATTTATTTCTTTATACAAGGTCTACTTATTAACCTGTGTTTATCTACGTTTTCTATTACTTCACTCTGATTAAAAGAAAAATATTGTTGATTTATTATGACAGAAGACCATTTCATCATCATCATCATCTGTTTACCTCCAGGTTCGGCTTTTCCCTCGGACTCAGCGAGGGATCCCACATCTACCGCCTCAAGGGCAGTGTCCTGAAGCTTCAGACTCTTGGTCGGGGGATACAACTGGGGAGAATGACCAGTACCTCGCCCAGGCGGCCTCACCTGCTATGCTGAACAGGGGCCTTGTGGAGGGATGGGGAGATTGGAAGGGATAGACAAGGAAGAGGGAAGGAAGCGGCCGTGGCCTTAAGTTAGGTACCATCCCGGCATTCGCCTGGAGGAGAAGTGGGAAACCACGGAAAACCACTTCGAGGATGGCTGAGGTGGGAATCGAACCCACCTCTACTCAGTTGACCTCCCGAGGCTGAGTGGACCCCGTTCCAGCCCTCGTACCACTTTTCAAATTTTCGTGGCAGAGCCGGGAATCGAACCCGGTGGCAGCTAATCACGCTAACCACTACACCACAGAGGCGGACAGTGTTCTAGAGAAGTCTGTGTGTTGTTCTGCACAGTGACCCAGAGTAAAGTACGTCACCAGCAGCCGTTCAGCATGCTTGCCACAACCTCGCGTACTGGCCAGCCTGATTGGTGAGAAATGCCTCGCTGCGTGTTGAGCTGTACAGTCAAATTCGTTTCAAGATATATCAACTAACTAGCATGGTACCCGTGCTTCGCTACGGTATTATACTGAAATTTATAACTGCATGCTTATTGTTTTAGATATATAATCCGCCGAAATTCGCGATCTGACACGTTTTCAGCGAGAATCCACCAAAATTCCCGATTTGACTCGTTTTCTATTAGATTACGGCACGTTTCCTCCCATTTTTCAATCTTCCTTTCCAGCAATCGATTTCGTACTTCCCGGGCTAGGCTCAGGTATTCTTTTATTATTATTATTGATATATACAGTCGTATCAGCACACACGTTTTTAAAACATAACCGGTTTTCGGACACTAAGGTCCATCATCAGTGTTAATATTTAAATTTAATTTCACATAAGTGTGTCGTCAAAATGAGTTAAAAATGAGTTTAAAATTGTAGCCCTGTTGACATCAACTGTAAAATGAGAAAAAAGGAACCAAGTGTTAAAATTATGAAATTCAATACATGTAAACTTACAATGTTGTTGTAAAAATTATGGACATACCATGTTAAGGCTGGCTTTCCTTCGTGCTCAGGCTGTTGGTCGAGTACTAACGAGCGTTCAGCTTTAGTACGGAACCGCACTGCAAGCACATGATGTTACGTCACCTCAAGGTTACGTAGTGAGCACCTGATGTTTACGTCAACTCAAGATTGTAAACAAGATGTTGCTTGCGGCTGTTTCATTTAAAATTTTATCTGGTTCCCTAGTCTGCGCTAAAAATATCTCAATGTTTTCACGTGTATTTAATTCAAATCCATAATTACCTTTAAAAATTAACTTCATGTCCTTTTCGATCCCTAAAAAGCTATGGTTATTGTTATAAATGTGTTCCGCAAAAGCTGAATACTTGTTGTACTTTAATGCCTTAAAATGTTCTTGATATCTTTGATTTAAGGTTCGCCCGGTTCTACCTATATAAAACTTTTTACAGTCGTTGCAAGTGAGCCTGTATACTCCCGAATTAGTATATATATCTTTTTTATTGACACTGTGTGCATTATATATATGTTCTGATATTTTATTTCTGGTTCGGAAAGCTGTTTTTAGTTGAAATTTCTTAAATATATTCGCGATTTTAAAAACTTGACTTCCAAAATATGTAAATGTCACAAATTTATTATGTTCATGGATTTTCTTTCTTTTCTCATGGTTTTTCTTTTTTTCTCCATTTTCTTTCTTACGTATAATATTGTCTATCATTTCTGGGTTGTAGCCATTTGCTTTAGCAATTTGTTTTATTATTCTAATTTCTTTCAGTTTGTTTTCATTACTCAAGGGAAGTTTTAGTAATCTACTAATGTAGCTGTTGTAAGCTGATTGTTTGTGGGTTCCTGGGTGGTTGGAATCTTTATTGATGGTAGTGATGGCCTGTGTGGGTTTCCTAAAAATATCGAAATCTATCCTATTGTTGGTTTTTGTTAATGTGAGGTCCAAGAAATTTAACTTTTTATCGATTTCTTTCTCCATAGTGAATTTAATGTTGCTGTCAAGCAAATTCAAACAACCCAGAAATGTTTCGGGAGTAATGAGGTCTCCATTTAAAAATACTACCGTGTCGTCAACAAAACGGACCCATAATTTTATTTCTTTCTGATATGTGTTCAAAATGGTTTTCTCAAGATTATTTAAATAAATATTGGCTAAGAAACCTGATAGTGGGCTCCCCATTGGTAAACCTGTGTTTTGCTGGTAGTACTTCCCGTTGAATGTAAAGTAATTATTTTCTAATATTAGAGTTAATAAGTTTATCGTTTCATTAATTTCTATGTGACTTAGTCTATCTTGATTCTTTAAGTTTTCTTCTATTAAGTCTATGGTCTCTTTAATAGGAATATTGGAATACATGTTGGTCACGTCATATGATACCATTACAGTTTCTTCGTTTATTTCTGTTGATTGTATTTTGGAAATAGCTTCCAAAGAATTCGATATTGAATTACTATTTTCTGGTGTAATGTGGTTTTGTAAGTGTTTAAGTAAATATTTTGATAATTGAAATGTGGGGCTGTTACGACAATTAATTATAGGTCTAACAGGGTAATTCTCTTTGTGAATTTTTGGGAGAGACTTTAAAGTTGGGCATCTTGGGTTCATCAGGACTAATTTTTGCTTCTCTTTTTCATTTATTATGAACTGTGTGTCCTTTAGAGTTTCTTTTATTTTTGTGTTTAAGTTCTTGGTGGGGTCCTTCTTTATTTCCTTTATGCCATTTGTTTCTATGAAATCAATTGTTTTTTGGATGTAGTCGTCTTTATTTATGATAACTGTGACGTTACCCTTATCTGCTTTAGTTACAATCAAGTTATTATTTTTGATTTTAGTTTTTAGATTAGTTATTACTTTTTGTTGTGTACTACTTTCCTTATTTTCTGTAATAGGTTTGTTTTTGATGTTTTCAATTTGATTTGCTACTAAGTGTCTTACAGTTTCTTTTTTATTGTCAGGGACTTTTTGGATAGCTGATTCAGTTTCTGTTATTAGTTGTTTTAATGCGGCATTGTTAATATTTTGTTTAAAACTGTGTTTGTAACCTAGTTTTAATAGGTTGGTTTCATTTTGGGTTAAAGGTGTGTCCGAAATGTTGACAACAGGTTCACAAAATTCGTGTTCAGTTAAATTATTGGAATCATCACGTGTATATTTGTTCTTAAGATTATTTAATTTATTCTGAATTGTTTTTCGTTTTTTCTCAAGTCTAATTCTTATGTATTCGTGAATGTGTGTTGCGAGACATGTCCATTCCAGTTTATTGAATGTGTTCATAAGTTGAAGTTGAAGTTGAAACGCTTCTTCATTTAACTGGTCCTTCTTTGCATGTAGACTCTTGATTTCACTTTTTAACCATGTTGTCCGTGCTATTTTGACAGCTCGTTGGCAAGATATTGATGTGTTATTGCTTTTCAGATTAACAAAATTCGGTGTTAAGCTTTGCTTTAAGCATTCGTGATTGAACTTAATGTCCTCATTGATGGTTAAAATTTTCAATTTTATGTTCCTAAATTTAAAGGCTTTGGATGTTTCTCGACCTATGAATGACGAATTATAATCATTATAAAATATCAAAGCCATTTTGACAGTGCTGATATAATTATTTTATTATTATTATTGATATATACAGTCGTATCAGCACACACGTTTTTAAAACATAACCGGTTTTCGGACACTAAGGTCCATCATCAGTGTTAATATTTAAATTTAATTTCACATAAGTGTGTCGTCAAAATGAGTTAAAAATGAGTTTAAAATTGTAGCCCTGTTGACATCAACTGTAAAATGAGAAAAAAGGAACCAAGTGTTAAAATTATGAAATTCAATACATGTAAACTTACAATGTTGTTGTAAAAATTATGGACATACCATGTTAAGGCTGGCTTTCCTTCGTGCTCAGGCTGTTGGTCGAGTACTAACGAGCGTTCAGCTTTAGTACGGAACCGCACTGCAAGCACATGATGTTACGTCACCTCAAGGTTACGTAGTGAGCACCTGATGTTTACGTCAACTCAAGATTGTAAACAAGATGTTGCTTGCGGCTGTTTCATTTAAAATTTTATCTGGTTCCCTAGTCTGCGCTAAAAATATCTCAATGTTTTCACGTGTATTTAATTCAAATCCATAATTACCTTTAAAAATTAACTTCATGTCCTTTTCGATCCCTAAAAAGCTATGGTTATTGTTATAAATGTGTTCCGCAAAAGCTGAATACTTGTTGTACTTTATTGCCTTAAAATGTTCTTGATATCTTTGATTTAAGGTTCGCCCGGTTCTACCTATATAAAACTTTTTACAGTCGTTGCAAGTGAGCCTGTATACTCCCGAATTAGTATATATATCTTTTTTATTGACACTGTGTGCATTATATATATGTTCTGATATTTTATTTCTGGTTCGGAAAGCTGTTTTTAGTTGAAATTTCTTAAATATATTCGCGATTTTAAAAACTTGACTTCCAAAATATGTAAATGTCACAAATTTATTATGTTCATGGATTTTCTTTCTTTTCTCATGGTTTTTCTTTTTTTCTCCATTTTCTTTCTTACGTATAATATTGTCTATCATTTCTGGGTTGTAGCCATTTGCTTTAGCAATTTGTTTTATTATTCTAATTTCTTTCAGTTTGTTTTCATTACTCAAGGGAAGTTTTAGTAATCTACTAATGTAGCTGTTGTAAGCTGATTGTTTGTGGGTTCCTGGGTGGTTGGAATCTTTATTGATGGTAGTGATGGCCTGTGTGGGTTTCCTAAAAATATCGAAATCTATCCTATTGTTGGTTTTTGTTAATGTGAGGTCCAAGAAATTTAACTTTTTATCGATTTCTTTCTCCATAGTGAATTTAATGTTGCTGTCAAGCAAATTCAAACAACCCAGAAATGTTTCGGGAGTAATGAGGTCTCCATTTAAAAATACTACCGTGTCGTCAACAAAACGGACCCATAATTTTATTTCTTTCTGATATGTGTTCAAAATGGTTTTCTCAAGATTATTTAAATAAATATTGGCTAAGAAACCTGATAGTGGGCTCCCCATTGGTAAACCTGTGTTTTGCTGGTAGTACTTCCCGTTGAATGTAAAGTAATTATTTTCTAATATTAGAGTTAATAAGTTTATCGTTTCATTAATTTCTATGTGACTTAGTCTATCTTGATTCTAAGTTTTCTTCTATTAAGTCTATGGTCTCTTTAATAGGAATATTGGAATACATGTTGGTCACGTCATATGATACCATTACAGTTTCTTCGTTTATTTCTGTTGATTGTATTTTGGAAATAGCTTCCAAAGAATTCGATATTGAATTACTATTTTCTGGTGTAATGTGGTTTTGTAAGTGTTTAAGTAAATATTTTGATAATTGAAATGTGGGGCTGTTACGACAATTAATTATAGGTCTAACAGGGTAATTCTCTTTGTGAATTTTTGGGAGAGACTTTAAAGTTGGGCATCTTGGGTTCATCAGGACTAATTTTTGCTTCTCTTTTTCATTTATTATGAACTGTGTGTCCTTTAGAGTTTCTTTTATTTTTGTGTTTAAGTTCTTGGTGGGGTCCTTCTTTATTTCCTTTATGCCATTTGTTTCTATGAAATCAATTGTTTTTTGGATGTAGTCGTCTTTATTTATGATAACTGTGACGTTACCCTTATCTGCTTTAGTTACAATCAAGTTATTATTTTTGATTTTAGTTTTTAGATTAGTTATTACTTTTTGTTGTGTACTACTTTCCTTATTTTCTGTAATAGGTTTGTTTTTGATGTTTTCAATTTGATTTGCTACTAAGTGTCTTACAGTTTCTTTTTTATTGTCAGGGACTTTTTGGATAGCTGATTCAGTTTCTGTTATTAGTTGTTTTAATGCGGCATTGTTAATATTTTGTTTAAAACTGTGTTTGTAACCTAGTTTTAATAGGTTGGTTTCATTTTGGGTTAAAGGTGTGTCCGAAATGTTGACAACAGGTTCACAAAATTCGTGTTCAGTTAAATTATTGGAATCATCACGTGTATATTTGTTCTTAAGATTATTTAATTTATTCTGAATTGTTTTTCGTTTTTTCTCAAGTCTAATTCTTATGTATTCGTGAATGTGTGTTGCGAGACATGTCCATTCCAGTTTATTGAATGTGTTCATAAGTTGAAGTTGAAGTTGAAACGCTTCTTCATTTAACTGGTCCTTCTTTGCATGTAGACTCTTGATTTCACTTTTTAACCATGTTGTCCGTGCTATTTTGACAGCTCGTTGGCAAGATATTGATGTGTTATTGCTTTTCAGATTAACAAAATTCGGTGTTAAGCTTTGCTTTAAGCATTCGTGATTGAACTTAATGTCCTCATTGATGGTTAAAATTTTCAATTTTATGTTCCTAAATTTAAAGGCTTTGGATGTTTCTCGACCTATGAATGACGAATTATAATCATTATAAAATATCAAAGCCATTTTGACAGTGCTGATATAATTATTTTATTATTATTATTGATATATACAGTCGTATCAGCACACACGTTTTTAAAACATAACCGGTTTTCGGACACTAAGGTCCATCATCAGTGTTAATATTTAAATTTAATTTCACATAAGTGTGTCGTCAAAATGAGTTAAAAATGAGTTTAAAATTGTAGCCCTGTTGACATCAACTGTAAAATGAGAAAAAAGGAACCAAGTGTTAAAATTATGAAATTCAATACATGTAAACTTACAATCAGAACATATATATAATATATATATATAATATATATATATAATATATATATATAATGCACACAGTGTCAATAAAAAAGATATATATACTAATTCGGGAGTATACAGGCTCACTTGCAACGACTGTAAAAAGTTTTATATAGGTAGAACCGGGCGAACCTTAAATCAAAGATATCAAGAACATTTTAAGGCAATAAAGTACAACAAGTATTCAGCTTTTGCGGAACACATTTATAACAATAACCATAGCTTTTTAGGGATCGAAAAGGACATGAAGTTAATTTTTAAAGGTAATTATGGATTTGAATTAAATACACGTGAAAACATTGAGATATTTTTAGCGCAGACTAGGGAACCAGATAAAATTTTAAATGAAACAGCCGCAAGCAACATCTTGTTTACAATCTTGAGTTGACGTAAACATCAGGTGCTCACTACGTAACCTTGAGGTGACGTAACATCATGTGCTTGCAGTGCGGTTCCGTACTAAAGCTGAACGCTCGTTAGTACTCGACCAACAGCCTGAGCACGAAGGAAAGCCAGCCTTAACATGGTATGTCCATAATTTTTACAACAACATTGTAAGTTTACATGTATTGAATTTCATAATTTTAACACTTGGTTCCTTTTTTCTCATTTTACAGTTGATGTCAACAGGGCTACAATTTTAAACTCATTTTTAACTCATTTTGACGACACACTTATGTGAAATTAAATTTAAATATTAACACTGATGATGGACCTTAGTGTCCGAAAACCGGTTATGTTTTAAAAACGTGTGTGCTGATACGACTGTATATATCAATAATAATAATAAAATAATTATATCAGCACTGTCAAAATGGCTTTGATATTTTATAATGATTATAATTCGTCATTCATAGGTCGAGAAACATCCAAAGCCTTTAAATTTAGGAACATAAAATTGAAAATTTTAACCATCAATGAGGACATTAAGTTCAATCACGAATGCTTAAAGCAAAGCTTAACACCGAATTTTGTTAATCTGAAAAGCAATAACACATCAATATCTTGCCAACGAGCTGTCAAAATAGCACGGACAACATGGTTAAAAAGTGAAATCAAGAGTCTACATGCAAAGAAGGACCAGTTAAATGAAGAAGCGTTTCAACTTCAACTTCAACTTATGAACACATTCAATAAACTGGAATGGACATGTCTCGCAACACACATTCACGAATACATAAGAATTAGACTTGAGAAAAAACGAAAAACAATTCAGAATAAATTAAATAATCTTAAGAACAAATATACACGTGATGATTCCAATAATTTAACTGAACACGAATTTTGTGAACCTGTTGTCAACATTTCGGACACACCTTTAACCCAAAATGAAACCAACCTATTAAAACTAGGTTACAAACACAGTTTTAAACAAAATATTAACAATGCCGCATTAAAACAACTAATAACAGAAACTGAATCAGCTATCCAAAAAGTCCCTGACAATAAAAAAGAAACTGTAAGACACTTAGTAGCAAATCAAATTGAAAACATCAAAAACAAACCTATTACAGAAAATAAGGAAAGTAGTACACAACAAAAAGTAATAACTAATCTAAAAACTAAAATCAAAAATAATAACTTGATTGTAACTAAAGCAGATAAGGGTAACGTCACAGTTATCATAAATAAAGACGACTACATCCAAAAAACAATTGATTTCATAGAAACAAATGGCATAAAGGAAATAAAGAAGGACCCCACCAAGAACTTAAACACAAAAATAAAAGAAACTCTAAAGGACACACAGTTCATAATAAATGAAAAAGAGAAGCAAAAATTAGTCCTGATGAACCCAAGATGCCCAACTTTAAAGTCTCTCCCAAAAATTCACAAAGAGAATTACCCTGTTAGACCTATAATTAATTGTCGTAACAGCCCCACATTTCAATTATCAAAATATTTACTTAAACACTTACAAAACCACATTACACCAGAAAATAGTAATTCAATATCGAATTCTTTGGAAGCTATTTCCAAAATACAATCAACAGAAATAAACGAAGAAACTGTAATGGTATCATATGACGTGACCAACATGTATTCCAATATTCCTATTAAAGAGACCATAGACTTAATAGAAGAAAACTTAAAGAATCAAGATAGACTAAGTCACATAGAAATTAATGAAACGATAAACTTATTAACTCTAATATTAGAAAATAATTACTTTACATTCAACGGGAAGTACTACCAGCAAAACACAGGTTTACCAATGGGGAGCCCACTATCAGGTTTCTTAGCCAATATTTATTTAAATAATCTTGAGAAAACCATTTTGAACACATATCAGAAAGAAATAAAATTATGGGTCCGTTTTGTTGACGACACGGTAGTATTTTTAAATGGAGACCTCATTACTCCCGAAACATTTCTGGGTTGTTTGAATTTGCTTGACAGCAACATTAAATTCACTATGGAGAAAGAAATCGATAAAAAGTTAAATTTCTTGGACCTCACATTAACAAAAACCAACAATAGGATAGATTTCGATATTTTTAGGAAACCCACACAGGCCATCACTACCATCAATAAAGATTCCAACCACCCAGGAACCCACAAACAATCAGCTTACAACAGCTACATTAGTAGATTACTAAAACTTCCCTTGAGTAATGAAAACAAACTGAAAGAAATTAGAATAATAAAACAAATTGCTAAAGCAAATGGCTACAACCCAGAAATGATAGACAATATTATACGTAAGAAAGAAAATGGAGAAAAAAAGAAAAACCATGAGAAAAGAAAGAAAATCCATGAACATAATAAATTTGTGACATTTACATATTTTGGAAGTCAAGTTTTTAAAATCGCGAATATATTTAAGAAATTTCAACTAAAAACAGCTTTCCGAACCAGAAATAAAATATCAGAACATATATATAATGCACACAGTGTCAATAAAAAAGATATATATACTAATTCGGGAGTATACAGGCTCACTTGCAACGACTGTAAAAAGTTTTATATAGGTAGAACCGGGCGAACCTTAAATCAAAGATATCAAGAACATTTTAAGGCAATAAAGTACAACAAGTATTCAGCTTTTGCGGAACACATTTATAACAATAACCATAGCTTTTTAGGGATCGAAAAGGACATGAAGTTAATTTTTAAAGGTAATTATGGATTTGAATTAAATACACGTGAAAACATTGAGATATTTTTAGCGCAGACTAGGGAACCAGATAAAATTTTAAATGAAACAGCCGCAAGCAACATCTTGTTTACAATCTTGAGTTGACGTAAACATCAGGTGCTCACTACGTAACCTTGAGGTGACGTAACATCATGTGCTTGCAGTGCGGTTCCGTACTAAAGCTGAACGCTCGTTAGTACTCGACCAACAGCCTGAGCACGAAGGAAAGCCAGCCTTAACATGGTATGTCCATAATTTTTACAACAACATTGTAAGTTTACATGTATTGAATTTCATAATTTTAACACTTGGTTCCTTTTTCCTCATTTTACAGTTGATGTCAACAGGGCTACAATTTTAAACTCATTTTTAACTCATTTTGACGACACACTTATGTGAAATTAAATTTAAATATTAACACTGATGATGGACCTTAGTGTCCGAAAACCGGTTATGTTTTAAAAACGTGTGTGCTGATACGACTGTATATATCAATAATAATAATAAAATAATTATATCAGCACTGTCAAAATGGCTTTGATATTTTATAATGATTATAATTCAGGTATTCTTCCCGGTCAGTTGGGTCCGTAAATCTTTGCCATACCGTATATTCCTATAATCATTTTTAATCTGGATAAAATCCTTCAGGAGATCCGGCGTGGTGTCTTATTGGGAGCCTTGGCGGCACTGAACCCGCGGCCGGCTGCATTCTTAGTCATTACCCGTCCAGGAGCCGTTTCCAGCGCGGTCCGCACATTTAACGACGGTCCGGAACATTATTATTATTATTATTATAACTATTATGTGTTGCTGGGATGAATGATGACAGGGAAAACCGGAGTATCCGGAGAAAAACCTGTTCCGCCTCCGTTTTGTCCAGCACGAATGTCATATGGAGTGACCGAGATTTGAACCACGGAACCCAGCTGTGAGAGGCCGGCGCGCTGCCGCCTGAGCAACGGAGGATCCTTATAAGTACATTAAGAACAGTAAAATCAATTGGTCTCACCTCCTTTTACACCCCACCGCCGTTAGTTTTTATTGCCAACCCTCCCCCCCCCACCCCCCAAAAAATTAAAAGAAGGCGTGTTTCTTTATGTTTAAGGGAGATTCCAAACACCAATGTTCACGTCTATTACCTTCAGTTTTGAGAGATAAGTATCCCCATAAATATGATTTACTTTTGTCACTTCATTTCAAACTACTCCCCCCCCCCCCCAAGTGAATTTTCCCGCAAAAAATACTTGTTTCTTTAATAGTGAAGGATCTTCTAAATACCAATTATCACGACTCTAACTTCTTCACTTTTTGATTTATGTGTCCTCATGAAAGGAATTCAACTCCTTTACACTCCCGCCCCCCAAGATGGTTCCCCCCCCCCCCCAAAACGCGTTTTTCTTTGTTTTTAAGGGAGATCCAAATACGAATTTTCACGTCTGTAACAACTTTAGTTTTTATTAGATGTATATATTCTCATACAATTAAAGTCAATTAATTTTTTAATTCATTCACCCCCCTCCCCCCCCCCCCGCTTCATTGGATTTTCCGAGAATACGTGTTTCTTTACTTTTAAAGCAGATTGCAAATATCAAATTTCACGTCTGTAACATCTTCATTTTTAAGATATCAGTAGCCTAAATAAAAGAATTCAACACCATTTTCAGTCACTTTCACCCCCCCTCCACCCGAGTGGTATTTCAGAAAATTAAAAATACACGTTTCTTTATGTTTAATAGAGATAAAAATACCATTTTTCACTTCTGTAACATGTTAAGTTTTTTAGATATACTGTAAAAATTCTCATTTTAAAATTTCACCCATTTGGGTTCCCCTTAAATGGAGTTTCCAAAAACAAATCACCTATGTTTCTTTACATTTACAGGAGATTCCAAACACCCACTTTTTACGTCTGTAACATTTTACGTTTCCAAGATAATCTTTCAAAAAATTCACCCCAATTTGTCACTTCTGTTTAACCGCCATTAATAGGATTTTCCAAAAACTAAAAAAATAAGTGTTTCTTTATTTTTAAAGGAGATCCCATATATAAATTTTCAGTTCTGTAATATCTTTCGTTTCTGAGATATATGTAACCTCATTAAAGGCATTCAACCCATTTTTCACCCTTTTACACCCCTCCTATTGGGATTTACAGGAAACAAAAAAATACGTGTCCCTTTATTTTAGAGGAGATTCTAACTATCAAATTTTACATCTGTAAATTTTAAAGTTTTAAGATGTAGACACATTCATTTTAAAAAATTCACCTCCCTTTTCACAACTCAATATTTGGATTTTCCAAAAACGAAAAAATACGTGTTTCTTTACATTTAAAGTAGATCCCAAATACCAATTTTCAGGTCTGTAATATCATCAGGTTCTGAAATATAAGTAGCCTCATTAAAGGCATTCAACCCATTATTCACCCTTTTACACCCTTCCTATTGGAATTTTCCGAAAACAAAAGAATACGTGTTTCTTTATTTTTAAAGGAGATTCTAAATACCAATTTTTACATCTAAAAACTGTAACAATTTTGAGATATAGATACACACATTTTAAAAAATCACCCCCTTTTAACCCCCCCCCATTAATTGGATTTTCCAAAAACAAAAAAATACGTGTTTCTTTATTTTTAAAGGAGATCCCAAACACCAATTTTCAGGTCTGTAATATCTTCAGTTTCTGAAATATAAGTAGCCTCATCAAAGGCATTCAACCCCTTTTTCACCCCTCCTATTGCGATTTTCCGAAAACAAAAAATACGTTTTTCTTTATGTTTAATGAAGATTCTAAATACCAGTTTTTACATCTGCAAACTTTAAAAGTTTGGAGATATGGATTCACTCATTTTAAAAATTCACCCCCTTTTCACCCTCCCATTAATTGGATTTTCCAAAAACAAAAAAATATACGTGTTTCTTTATTTTTAAAAGAGATCAAAAGTACCAATTTTCAGGTCTGTAATATCTTCAGTTTCTGAGATATAAGTACTGGTATCCTGATTAAGGGTATTCAACCCATTTCCCCATTTTCACCCCTTTTCACCCCTCCTATTGGGAATTTCTGAAAACAAAAAAATACGTGTTTCCTTATTTTTAAAGAAGATTCTAAATACCAATTTTTACATCTGTAAACTTTTAAACTTTCGAGATATAGACACACTCATTTTAAAATTTCACCCCTCATTTCACCCCCTTAGCGAAGGAATATCCAAAAATCCTCTCTTAGCGGGCACCTACATCTTAATATGAATATATCCCCAAAATTTCATTTCTTTACGTCCAGTAGTTTTGGCTCTGCGATGATGAATCAGTCAGTCAGTCAGGACAAGTTATTTTATATATATATAGATAGATAAGCTTAGAGTTTATTATAGCCTACAGAACTTGTGAAAGTTGAAGAATGTGTTTCTCACGCTTGACAAATAAAATTGTAGTACCTTCCTAAAGGCAAAAATCATGTCGAGAACTCACATGTAAATGTTATGTTCAAAAAATAACTCGGACTGAACTAGGCCACATTTCTCCAAATTTCCTTCGTAATTGCGTGTTTATGGCATATTTTAATTGCCAATTTTAAGTATCATATGATCAGTGACGCTTATTTTGGAGGACAAGGCCTTTTCTCCCGCCCCCCCCCCCACCAAATGTTGCCAATTCTCCTAGAAATTAAGTCCATTTAAAAAGTGGAGTTCGTTAGTCTTCGGAGCCCCGAATCTAGAACTACAGCATAAAAAGATTTATTAAGGAGGTTCCAAGGTTGGTTCTTTCAGGTTCTGCTGCGGGATTGAGCTGCGCTGATGGGGTTATACGAAGAGAGTACGGGGAGCTCTCCCCAATGGGTTTGGTAGATGATTTTATATCAAGAAATGAGATTAGAAATCGGGCATTCCTCTAAAGAAAAAGCCTCCGTGGCTCAGGTGGCAGCGCGCCGGCCTCTCACCGCAGGGTTCCGTGGCTCAAATTCCGATCACTCCATGCAAGATTTGTGCTCGACAAAGCGTAGGCGGGACAGGTTTTTCTCTGCGTACTCCGGTTTTCCCTGTCATGTTTCATTCCAGCGCACTCTCCAATATCATTTCATTTCATCTGCCAGTCATTAATCATTGCCCCAGAGGAGTGCGACAGGCTTCGACGGCCGGCACAATTCCTATCCTCGCCGCAAGATGGGGGCTTAATTCATTCCATCCGTCACTCGGTCGAATGACTGGAAACAGGCTGTGGATTTTCATTTTAATTCCTACAAAGAACTACATTTCCAATGGAACTTATTGAGGAGATACAACTGGTGGTAGAGCTATTATCATGAAATGAACAATATACAGTTATGGGACGTGTATTAAGAAAACGAATTTATGAAGCAAGTTCTACTTTGTTTATTTGTGATTATTTTTTATAGCTTCGTACATAAGACTTTTATTCAAAATATTTATGAATGAAATTCTATTTTTCTGTTTACTTGTGAATACTATTGAAAACTGTGTACATTCGAATAGTTCAAAAATGCAGTTGAGAATCAAGCTCTGTTGTTGTTCTGTTTCTTCTGTTTGTTTGTGAAAATTGTTAATATATAGGAATGTTTGAATTAATAGTTATTACTCATTTCACATGCCTGAGGTTTTGTTAATCATTCCCCCCCCAATAATTACCCGAAGTTGGCGCGCCGGCATATGATCATTTCTCTCTGAAGTTTAATTGGCTCTCTACGGCCAAGTATGTATCCTTCCATAATTGTTATCTCCATAGTGTTATCTCAAGGAAATGCTGAACGCCATCATCCCATCCTATATTATATGATTTTTCACGAGAGTTTAATCTTGATGTAAACAAATAGGCGGAGCACCTTGGCTTTGCACGTGGACACAGACGTAGTTGATTGGAGAAGCAACCGTCGCACTCACTCGACTGTATGCGAGCTCGAAGAAAATTAGTACGTGGCATTAATTTAATTTTATGTTAATTTATTACATTTAGATAGTCTGAAAGAGTACGTAATCAAATTAAAATATGGTTGTCATATATACCGGTGTGTATCTATACTTTTTAAAATAAAACGGTGATTAAATAACGAGATATGAAGGCAGAAGGCGTGGTGTAATGCAGGAAGTGTTCTCATAGCGAGGGAAAGTCCCAAGCTGTACAGTGTGGAGATAAGGTGTTGCTTCTTGCAGCAGCTGTCAGTGTCAGTATTCACAGTGAGAGAAATGGAGCAAGAGGTGCTCTAGCCTACGATAGCTTTCTTTAATATTCAGAAATGAATAAATAAATAACGTAGGCCCTAATCTTCAGCAGTAGATCTCCCTTTAGACCCCTCTGTTTAGTTTCGCACAGCTCAAAAACTGTTCCTCGTCTATTTTAGGTAATATGCGCAGCACTGTATGTCTGAACACGAGACGTTGACGGGGCGGAGGTCGATACTACACGCTCAGCGAATCACAACTCTTTCTTTGGCTGAGGCGTGGACATGCCTTGTTTACATCAGGATTAAACTCTCGTGAAAAATCATATAGTATACGCCACGGCCGCCAACCCCCTCATCTTCTCCGATCATCTCCTTCACCGTAACAAATCTCCCGGTCTGAGAGACGGCGTTACCGTCTAAGAGGCCCCCCTCCCCCTTCAGGGGAGGAATGAGAACATTTTCGTAGTAATAACCACCCAGGAGTTACGTGCAGGGTACTTTAAGGTTAAACTTACGGACCTGAAACAACGGCAACTGCTTCCATTTGGACAACGGGAGAACCAAGTGATATCCCAAGTAGATTTTTTTAAAAATAATTTGCTTTCGTCGCACCGACACAGATAGGTCTTATGGCGAGGAGGGGACAGGAAATGGCTAGGAGTGGGAAGGAAGCGGCCGTGGCCTTAATTACGGTACAGGCGCAGCAATTGCCTGGTGTGAAAATAGGAAACCACGGAAAACCATCTTCAGGGCTGCCGACAGTGGGGTTCGAACCCACTATCTCCCGAATACTGGATACTGGCCGCACTTAAGCGACTGTAGCTACCGAGCTCGGTGATATCCCAAGTAGAATTCCGAGGTCAGCAACTAAAACACAATGCTAATCCAAAATATGTTGCTATCGTAATGTATCAGTCTCTATCAAATAAAAATGTTCTTTGTAAAACAGCAGCATAGATCAAAATAAGGAACAACATCCTGCAAATACCCAGCGGTACAGTCCGGGGAGTAAATTCAATGGTACTGCGATCAGTAGCTTTTAACCAGTTAAAATACTGCAATCCTGTGTAGCTGAACGGAGCATACGCGGCTAAATGTGACACCCAGCTGAATGAAAACATTGAGAGCAGTGGATGGACGCGGCGTCAGGAGAGCCCTAGTGCAGGACTTTCTAGTTGATGTCAGTGGGTGACTTTTGTCTCAGGATGAATGATGGTGATGATGTAGATAAAGAGTGAAACCCGGTACAGGCACATAACCTATCCTGCCAAATAACGCCAATGGGTCTGTTTAAGGCTTAACGTCCCCATCTGACGAACGACTCGCCATCAACAGCGTGTTAATATAAGTAAAGATCTTCACTAGAGTAATGACATAAATGGGGTTGTAAATAAAGGTTACAGATCTCTTCATAATTGAGACCACTTGGATTTTAATAAGGATGTAAATGAGAGAGCATATAAATCACTGGTATGACCTCAACTGCAGCATGGTTCCAGTGTATGGGACCCTCACCAGGATTACTTGATTCCAGAACTGGAAAAGACCGAAAGGAAAGCAACACGATTTGTTCTGGGAGATTTCTGGCAAAAGGGTTGTGTTGCAAACTGTGGGTTGGGAAGACACGGCAGCAATGAAACGAGTTGCTCGACTAAACAGTATGTTCCGAGTTGTCAGCTGAGAGATAACATGGAATGATATTAGTAGACGAATAATCTTCAGTGGAGCTTTTAAAACTAAGGAAGATCAGAATATGAAGATACAGCTGGAATTCAAGAGAACAAATTGGGATAAACATT
Source organism: Anabrus simplex (assembly GCF_040414725.1). NCBI lineage: Eukaryota > Metazoa > Arthropoda > Insecta > Orthoptera > Tettigoniidae > Anabrus > Anabrus simplex. Next base: position 274,155,666 of record NC_090270.1, read on the forward strand.
GCTTTATATGGAGGAAAAGTAGGAGTTGGAAAATTTTACCACTGGAAATATTCGATAAATAATATAAGAAAAGCCTAGGTAAGCAACTGATCGGGAATCTGCCATCTGGGTGACAGCCCTAAATGCAACAGTGATTGATTGATTGATTGATTGATTGATTGATTGATTGATTGATTGATTGATTGATTGATTGATTGATTGATTGATTGAAAATCTTACTATCACTGGATTATTTTCACCATATATGCCAAACGAAGTGTAGTTAAAGGATTACAAAGGTTATCACTAGGGTTCGAAAGTTGAAGACCCATACATTTACTAAAAATACTTCAAAATATCCAAAAAAGGACCTAAAACCTGGGGGAAAAAGTCGTAAAAATGCGATCCAAATTCATTATTCATACTTATTTAATGAAGGAATATAATGTTTAAAAATTCCAAATTCGGACGGTACGCAACATACAGTACAAAAATATATGAGTGAACTACTTCTTCTTTCAGAGAGTATATTGTTTACTTTAACTTGATTTGAAAAAAGGAATACCGTGTTTGTTAAAAGAAGTTCACTGACTGACAGAGCAAATGCAACACCAAGAAGGAGTGGTCAGAACTTTATGCCAATTGCAGGGTCGACTGACGTCACTGAGGTATGCTCATGATGTGAAATGCGCCGCTGTGCTGCGCACGTAGCGAACGATAAATGGGACACGGCGTTGGCGAATGGCCCACTTCGTACCGTGATTTCTCAGCCGACAGTCATTGTAGAACGTGTTGTCGTGTGCCACAGGACACGTGTATAGCTAAGAATGCCAGGCCGCCGTCAACGGAGGCATTTCCAGCAGACAGACGACTTTACGAGGGGTATGGTGATCGGGCTGAGAAGGGCAGGTTGATCGCTTCGTCAAATCGCAGCCGATGTCCATAGGGATGTGTCCACGGTGCAGCGCCTGTGGCGAAGATGGTTGGCGCAGGGACATGTGGCACGTGCGAGGGGTCAGGCGCAGCCCGAGTGACTTCAGCACGCGAGGATCGGCGCATCCGCCGCCAAGCGGTGGCAGCCCCGCACGCCACGTCAACCGCCATTCTTCAGCATGTGCAAGACACCCTGGCTGTTCCAATATCGACCAGAACAATTTCCCGTCGATTGATTGAAGGAGGCCTGCACTCCCGGCGTCCGCTCAGAAGACTACCATTGACTCCACAGCATAGACGTGCACGCCTGGCATGGTGCCGGGCTAGAGCGACTTGGATGAGGGAATGGCGGAACGTCGTGTTCTCCGATGAGTCACGCTTCTGTTCTGTCAGTGATAGTCACCGCAGACGAGTGTGGCGTCGGCGTGGAGAAAGGTCAAATCCGGCAGTAACTGTGGAGCGCCCTACCGCTAGACCACACGGCATCATGGTTTGGGGCGCTATTGCGTATGATTCCACGTCACCTCTAGTGCGTATTCAAGGCACGTTAAATGCCCACCGCTACGTGCATCATGTGCTGCGGCCGGTGGCACTCCCGTACCTTCAGGGGCTGCCCAATGCTCTGTTTCAGCAGGATAATGCCCGCCCACACACTGCTCGCATCTCCCAACAGGCTCTACGAGGTGTACAGATGCTTCCGTGGCCAGCGTACTCTCAGGATCTCTCACCAATCGAACACGTGTGGGATCTCATAGGACGCCGTTTGCAAACTCTGCCCCAGCCTCGTACGGACGACCAACTGTGGCAAATGGTTGACAGAGAATAGAGAACCATCCCTCAGGACACCATCCGCACTCTTATTGACTCTGTACCTCGACGTGTTTCTGCGTGCATCGCCGCTCGCGGTGGTCCTACATCCTACTGAGTCGATGCCGTGCGCATTGTGTAACCTGCATATCGGTTTGAAATAAACATCAATTATTCATCCGTGCCGTCTCTGTTTTTTTCCCCAACTTTCATCCCTTTCGAACCACTCCTCCTTGGTGTTGCATTTGCTCTGTCAGTCAGTGTACTTGCAGCATTTAAAATGAAGTATCTTTTGCACCTAGAATGAATTGAGCGAGCCCGCAACGGACAACCTGGAGAAAGAAATTGAAATTAGTATAAATGGAATCACATTTGGCTTAATCAAACTAGGGTTACATGAAGTGGAATGCGGAAACAGTTGCCATTGCAGTATATCACGATAGTCATCTCCAGGTTCATAGATGTAAAGGATCGTAACTTTCCAGACAGAACGTTGCGAAACATAGTGAAAGTTCTCTCCACATCAATGGATATTAAGAGTTCATACTTGAAACTAGTGAGATCTCCCTCTTCAAAAACACTCACATCAAAATTTTCTCCGTTCAGTATTTCACTTAACTTACACATAATTTGATACGCGTGGATTTTTCAAGCACTAGTTTCATTTGATTTTCTTTCTTTTCAGATATGGTTAAAATATTATGTATTTGCTATAGAAAATATGTTTTTAAAAAGACCAATAAAGCAAAGAATACCGAAAATGCAAAAAAGGACAAATAAAAACTACCATTTTCTGGCCTACAATGGCCCAGAATGAACATATATTATACTGGGCTTCGTCTTTGCACACTCGAAAAAAAACCGATTTTTCCTCAACTACCGAGCCCTAGTTATCACCATTCAATTATGTGTGGCGATCGAAGGTGTGTGTATATCAAATATTGATTTCCATTGGTTTAGAAAACTTAATAGTGTCACTGTTAATAATGATATCTGTCTGTGTTGTATTCTGGGAGTAATAATGGCTTGCAGCCTCCGGAGCACCTCCTGGTGCAGGTTTTCTGATTTGAATCCCGTAAGCGACCTTCGCGTCGTGATAAGGATGAAATGATTTTGAAGAAGATGGCACATACACATAATTCCCGCACCAGCGGAATGAACAAATTTATGGTTAAAATTCCCGACCCTGCCGAGAATCGAGCCCAGGATCCCTGTGACCAAAGGCCAGTACGCTAACCCATTTAATCATGGAGCCGGACAGTTCTGGGAGTTATAAATTCCAGTCAATGGCAGTGACTATGAGGCCAGTGATTTAGGACGAGGAGGACGTGGTTAAGTTTTGCCAAAAATTCACAAGAATCCACTATTTCGCAAGCATCTGGACTGCAGCCATTGGAAAGCGAAGAGTTTAATATCCAGAAATCCCTTACGGAAACTAAGCGAGAAGCTGATGAAAGTTCACTTCGAAGTAGATCAGGCTTGGCGTGAAGAATGGGCTGCTTCAAATACTAATCACCTGGGTATAATCTCAAATTCTTCCAATCAATCCACCAGTCACCACTGATATGCATTTGGGGCTGTCTCCCAGGTGGTAGATTCTCTACAAAACTTTTACCTAATAATGTTATTAAATAATTTCATAATAGAACATCTCCCTTGGTTAATTATTGCAATCTCTAATTAATCAAAAATAAGATTGTATGCAGATGACATAATTGTTTATAGGGAAATAAATACCATTGAGGATTGTTCAGAATTACAAAGGGACCTTGAGAGTATCCAACAATGGGTTGAAGAGAATAATATGAAGGTTAATGGAGGAAAATCAACTGTTACAACATTTACAAACAGGAGTTTTAAAACTGAATTTGAATATACTTTGGATGGGGTAGTTATCCCAAAAGATGGCAAGTGCAAATACTTAGGTGTAAGATTTGAAAGTAATTTGCGCTGGAAGGGTCATGTGGATGACATTGTTGGGAAAGCATACAGATCGTTACATGTCATAATGAGGCTACTTAAAGGATGCAACAAAGAATCAAAAGAGAAAAGTTACCTAAGTATGGTTCGTCCATTATTGGAATATGCAAACAGTGTTTGGGATCCTCACCAAGAATACCTAATAAAAGAAATAGATAGTGTGCAGAGGAAAGCAGCAAGATTTGTAACAGGGGATTTCAGGAGAAAGAATAGTGTATCAGAAATGTTAAAGGAACTAAGGTGGGAAACTTTAAGTAAGAGAAGGGAGAAAACTAGACTTATAGGATTATATAGAGCCTATACAGAAGAAGCAGCATGGGGAGATATCCGTGAGAGGCTTCAGTTGGAAAATAATTATATCGGCAGGACTGACCACAAATATAAAATTAGAAGGAATTTTAGCAGAAGCGATTGGGGTAAATTTTCATTCATTGGGAAAGGTGTGAAGGAGCGGAACAGTTTACCAGGGGTAGTGTTTGATCCTTTTCCAAAATCTGTACAGATATTCAAGAAGAGAATAAACAGCAACAGAGAAAATAAATGAAATGTTAGAGGGCATTCGACCAGTGCAGGTTAATATAAATAAAAAATGTGTGTGAATAAATTAATTCCATCCCCTGGTCTAAGGAGTTGGACAGCCAAAGTAGGGGACTGCCTGTAGGGGTGAAGTACAGTGGGGACTTCGAGGGCCCTGGGACCGCTACGGTAGCTGTGAAGGCCCTTCAGGAACTCTGAAAAGTGGTGGTAAAAGGGGCTCTGGTTAAGACGCAGCAGGTCGTTATGCTACTTAGGTTCCAGAATGGGTAAAGAAAAGAAAAAGTAAATAAATGCAATGTAAATTTTAATCTTATACCAGTTGTACAGTATCATTTGAAGTAATTCCACATACTGTACATCAGTTGACTATATTTGTAAGTAGTACAGGAGATATTATAAGTAGAATTTTGTAAACAATGTAAATTTATTAAGGATGAGCTGTGTGTTTCATAGAAAAATTGTTAGTGTAAATTGTATAATATTGTATTATAGGAAATTTTCTTCTCTTGTTAATTTAATATTTAGTGCTTGACAATAATGCATTTTAGTGTACCATTTACCACCGAGGTAGACACCTCATTTGCAAATAAAGAGATTTTGATTTGATTTTGATCTTCCTATTAAGGAGTATTTTCACCAATTTTCTAATTTCAACTTTCCAAGAAGAGTCTCGCTGTTTTGGGAAGAGTACGTTTTTATGTCAGTAGCATCTAGATTTCATTATTACTTTTGATAGCGATTTCAATTTACAAGCATAAGTAACACATCTTACACATTGTAGTCTCGCTTCTCTTTATTTGCCTAGCACTTGTCCTAACTACTACACTAATCATTTTTAAACATTACTCATTACTGGCACTTCCCTCGCTACTCCCGACAACCTCTCTACAATGTACAGGGTGGCCCACTTAAACCTTTCACCGCAGATATATCTGGAACAACAGGAGATATTGAAAAATGACTTTCACGGGCATGAAGGTAGGGAAGGGGCTAATTAAAGTAAATATTATGAACCAGTCTAAAACGTAGGAAAATAGTATTTTCAACATCAACTTACGTTTCTTTTAATGGACACCCTGTATTATTTCGTAAGCAATCGTTAATATGAAAAATCACATAATGGCGTTTGTTTCATCGCAATAGGTCAATTACATCCCGAGATATTGCAACGTGAATTGACGCTTGAGATAAACGAAACGCGCAGCTGTTGCACATCCCGAGAGTCAAGCGCGAATCTCACGGTCCTCTTACTCGCGATATGATTGCCGTACTACGATGTGACAGGCGCTATACTTAATGCTATTTGCACTGTTATCAAGAGGGATGAAAATAAGATAATTTCGTTACAGTAACTTTGCTGTACGAATTATGTACATTCTGAAGTAGTACAGTACAGGTACTGCAATGTACTGTGTAGGTAAATAAAACACACAAGAGAGAAACCGTTATTTACATATCCTTTTGCTGTGGCAGGAAACCCTTCCAGCTACTGTCAGGAACTCTTAACTCAACATACAATTTTAAGATATTACCTGTTTAATACTGCTGATTGTTTCGTGTGATTGGTGACGTATGCTAGGTCTTCTTCTTCTTCTTTTCCTTACAGTCCGCTTTACGTCGCACCAACACAGATAGGTCATATGGCGACGATGGGAGAGGAAAAGCCTAGGAGTGGGAAGGAAGTGGCCGCAGCCTTGATTAAGGTACATCCTCAGCACGTACAATAGGTTGTGTGTTTGTGATAGGTAGGCCAGTAACATTGCCCTTTTTACTGTACAGCTGAAGAACACTGTTGATTCTTTTAACTAATATTAATAATGTTATTTGCTTTACGTTCCACTAACTACTTTTACGGTTTTCGGATACGCCGTGGTGCCGGAATTTTATCCCGCAGGAGTTCTTTCACGTGCCAGTAAATCTGCCGACAGGAGGCTGGCGTATTTGAGCACCTTCAAATACCACCGGACTGAGCAAGGATCGAACCTGCCAAGTTGGGGTCAGAAGACCAGCGCCTCAACCGTCTGAGCCACTCGGCCCGGCTTAATTAATATTAGGTTATTATTATTGTTGTTGTTATAGTTTAAATGGACATAAAATTTATCTTGTAACTCGTGTATAAATGTCAATGTTTATACTTATATTTCAATTTCTGTATAATGTATTGTCTTCTGTTTATGCATTGCTTATACTTTTCAGTTTGTATGTTACTTATTTCATTATGACTTTTCCTCTATCTCACTTTTACCCTCCGAATTTCTTTTTATTTGTTGAGCCTTGGTTTCTTTCTTCATATATGTTCTCCAAATTTTAAACTTTTACCTTAGTTATATTTCTTCTTCTTAATCTGTTTACCCTCCAGGGTTGGTTTTTCCCTCAGACTTAGCGAGGGATCTCACCTCTACCGCCTCATGGTCAGTGTCCTGGAGCTTCAGACCCTGGGTCGGGGAATACAACTGGGGAGGATGACCAGTACCACGCCCAGGCGGCCTCACCTGCTATGCTGAACAGGGGACTTGCGGGGAAGGGATGGGAAGGGAAGGGATAGACAAGGAAGAGGGAAGGAAGTGGCCGTGGCCTTAAGTTAGGTACCATCCCGGCATTTGCCTGGAGGAGAAGTGGGAAACCACGGAAAACCACTTCCAGGATGGCTGAGGTGGGAATCGAGCCCACCTCTACTCAGTTGACCTACCGAGACTGAACTTTTCAAATTTCGTGGCAGAGCCGGGAATCGAACCCGGTCCCCCGGGGGTGGCAGCTAATCACACTAACCACTACACCACAGAGGCGGACACCTTAGTTGTAATTGATTTTATAATAGAACAGTAGATTTCTTTATACAGCGTGATTCAGCCGCCTCTTCCAATGTAGTTTTATGCATCCCAGAATATTTATTCCGTCCTGAAAACATCTGCCCAGCCGGTATGCTCAAACAACACAACCGGATATCTTGCTATTTACCGCCTCACCATGATAGGACGCCGTAATGTTATACTCGTATTAAACACTGGAAGACATGCGTGTTCCTTCTAAATCATATGAACCTGACACGCCGGCGAAACACTAAATTGATATTGTGACCGCAGTAAACCTAATACTTGCTATAAGCTGCTCAGTGTGTCCTACGGAGCCGTAGTGTAGTCGGTAAAGGCGTGGCAAAGAGGGCTTGCATGTCAAGTGAGAGATCCAAGTCCGGGGCGAAGATTACAAACTTTGAAATATGTTTAATACGTACAATGTAATTTCAGTACCCGCTTTCATGCAAATTGTGTGTGAATGAATGTGTTTGTGGCCCTAAGAAGTGTCAATTAGTTAGTAGGCCGGACACATACAGACCGGAAATAATAGGAACACAACTGCCCTGCCAATGTTTTATCGCAGCAAATGCTCCATGTAATGACCGTTTTGGTTTATGCACGTTCGAGCCAAGTGTCCAATACACCGTCTTGCGCGCTGAAGCATTCCAGTTGTAATTGCTCGGCATGCGTCCGTGATGAGTTGCCGGAGCTGATCGGGGCTTTCCGGCGCTTGAGTGTAAACGACGTTCTTCACAAGAAGAAGTCTAACGGAGTTAAATCCGGTGATCTGGCAGGCCAAGAAACAGGGTCTCCTCGTTCTATTCATTTCCCTGGCAGTTCCTCGTTCAGATGGTTACGAACGGGCAAAGTCGAATGTGGTGGAGCTCCATCCTGTTGCAGCCACATAGTCAAACTATCGTACAAGGGCACATCCTCCAGCAGCAGTGGGAGTTCCTGACGCAGAAAGTGCAGGTAGCGTGGGCCCGTCCAATGGCCCTCAAAGAAATAAGGTCCAATCAGACGATCCCCCAAGATTCCACACCAAACATTCACTCCCCATCGTACTTGATGGGCCGCCTATCGCACCCAGTGAGGATTGTCCGGACTCCAATAGTCCATGTTGTGGCGATCGACGTGCCTATCATTGTGGAAGCGCGATTCTTCCGAGAACAAGATACGCGATACGAATGCTGCATCATTGTCCAGCCTACGTAATAGCCACCGACAGAATTCCATTCGAGCTTCGAAAACCTGCCCGTGGAGCCCTTGGTGTAGCTCAGGATGGTATGGGTGTAATTTATGTTCATGCAGTATTCGCCAAACGAATGGCTGGTTGGTGTTCACCAGCCGTACAGTCGCCCTTGTACTGATGTGTGGATTATTACGAGCTGCCTCCAGAAGGGCCTCTTCTGTTTCACCCGATGTAACGGGCCTACCGCCTACTGGTAGCTGGTTGGAAATCACGCCTGTTGACCTTAGGCATTTTTCAACACGGCGGGATGTCGTAGCAACCGGGTGTCGCCTGTTGGGATACCGTTCCTGGTACAGACGTAGTGCCTCGCACACGTTTTGTCCTCCTTCCCCATAAATGAGGAGCATATCAACATGGAAAACATGCCGAATGACAGCAGAGAATACAGTACATTCAGGCCCTAACCAACGAAGTATGCGCAGACCACAAGATGAATAACAGTGTCATCTTCTTCGTCTTCTTAATCTGTTTACCCTCCAGGGTCGATTTTTCCGTCGGACTCAGCGAGGGATCCCACCTGTACCGCCTCAAGGGCAGTGTCCTGGAGCTTCAGTCTCTGGGTCGGGAGATAAAACTGGGGAGGATGACCAGTACCTCGCCCAGGCGGCCTCACCTGTTATGCTGAACAGGGGCCTTGTGGAGGGATGGGAAGATTGGATAGTAGGACAGGCAAGAAATAGGGAAGGAAGCGGCCGTGGCTTTAAGTTAGGTACCATCCCGGCATTTGCCTGGAGGAGAAGTGGGAAACCACGGAAAACCACTTCCAGGATGGCTGAGGTGGTAATCGAACCCACCTATACTCAGTTGATCTCCCGAGGCTGAGTGGACCCCGTTCCAGCCCTCGTACCAATTTTCAAATTTCGTGGCAGAGCCGGGAATCGAACCCGGACCTCCGGGGGTGGAAGCTAATCACGCTAACCACTACACCACAGAGTCGGACTACAGTGCCATTCTACTGTTTGAATGTGGCAAACGTGCGCCTGTGTTTCCGTATTCAAACATCATACCGATGCAAAAATGTTTGAACGATGCACGATTTGAACCCCGTTGGCACATTCCGTCGATGTCTAGGTGAACGCCTAACCACATCCACTACGCTACACTGTTGGAAACATGCTGTTAGTACGACGAGTGCAGAGTACATGCGCCATCCGGTTCGGTGTCTAAGACATTAATTACTGCACTGTTCTTCTTCTTCTTAATCTGTTTACCCTCCAGGGTCGGTTTTTCCCTCGGACTCAGTGAGGGATCCCACCTCTACCGCCTCAAGGGCAGTGTCCTGGAGTGCGAGACTTCGGGTCGGGGGAAGAAACTGGGGAGGATGACCAGCACCTCGCCCAGGCGGCCTCTCCTGCTATGCTGAACAGAGGCCTTGTCGGGGGATGAGAAGATTGGAAGGGATAGACAAGGAAGGGGGAAGGAAATGGCCGTGGCCTTACGTTAGGCACCATCCCGGCATTTACCTGGAGGAAAAGTGGGAAACCACGGAAAACCACTTCGATGATGGCTGAGGAGGGAATCGAACCCCCTCTACTCAGTTGACCTCCCGAGGCTGAGTTGACCCCGTTCCAGCCCTCGTAACACTTTTCAAATTTCGTGGCAGAGCCGGGAATCGAACCCGAGCCTCCGGGGGTTGCAGCTAATCACACTAACTACTACACCACAGAGGCGGATAGGGTTCAGACTCGTGTGCAAAATGTGCTCAGTGAACGTTAGTACCATACAGTACGCCTGCAGGAGAATAACTCCCCTATAACCACACGCACGTTAGTTGAGATGCAGTAAACGCTATTGGAAGGGGCTGCTAAATCACACTGTAGCGTGTATGAATTATCTTGTAATTTACGTGGTTAAGTATAAGAGAGGTCCACCTCTGAGGTGTAGTGGTTAGTGTGATAGAAGCGGTAGAGATGTGTTCCCACGGTGAGTCCGGGGGGGAACCAACCCTGGAGGGTAAGCAGGTTAAGAAAGAAAGAAAGAAAGAAAGAAAGTGTATGAGAGGGCCACGAGCCCTAACTTCGCCACTGCTGAAGTAAAATAAATAAATAAATAAATAAATAAATAAATAAATAAATAAATAAATAAATAAATAAATAAATAAATAAATAAATAAATAAATAAATAAATAAATAAATAAATAAATAAATAAAAGGGCCACGGCTAGAGGCATGATCTTTTCGCATTAATTTATGTTCGATTTCGCGAAAAGGAAAGAATTTTTCGCTTTGTTTCGAGAAATAGTTACGCTACCAAGTGTCAGGTATTTTGGAATATGTTAAATTAAATTAATTCTCGTTAGATAATTTTTATGTCAGTGTCTTAATACCCCCACAACGGTCGTTGCTTACGTTATAAGCTCATAAACTTAGTACCATTGGTGTTAGTAGAGAACAAGAGTTAATGAAGGAAGGTTAGATAGGAAAATAATAATGGCGTGTGGCCTACGGAGAGGTCTGGTGCAGGTCTTCCGAGTTGACGCCATGTAGGCGACCTGCGTGTCTGTGAGGATGGGGCCCTACCTGAGATGGAATCTTATGCTGAAGACGTCACAAGCACCCAGCCCCGAGCCGTAGAAATTCACTAATGGTAGTTAAAATTCCCGACCCAAAAGGGAATTGAACCCGGGACCCCTTGAACCAAGTGCTAGCATGCTAACTATTATGAAAAGCGAGGAGGCTAGTATGGGGAGTGGAAGTCATGCCAGACTCAGCTACGGGTTCGTAGTCACTAATCCTTACCCCAAAATTGACAGCCCCTAGTAGTCGGCTCTCGCGGCAGGTAGGGGACACCCCTCTCGCCCATGGCGCAACAGCCCCGAAGGGCCATGGCCTATTAAGCGACCGCTGCTCAGCCCGAAGGCCTGCAGATCACGAGTTGTCGTGTGGTCAGCACGACGGATCCTCTCGGCCGTTATTCTTGGCTTTCTAGACCGGGGCCCCATCTCACCGTCAGATAGCTCCTCAACTGTAATTACATAGGCAGAGTGGGCCTCGAACTAGTCCCTGACCTCGCCGGGAATCGAACCAAGGGCCTCCGGGTAAGAGGCAGGCTCGCTACCCCTACACCGCGAGGCCGGCATACATTTAGGCGACACCGTAAATGAATTCTACCAACCTCAAGCTCACGGGATAGACCCCAGAGCACAAACACTGACCGACAGCTTCACTGAACAGCAGTGGCGGCGCGTTCTATATGTTCAGTGGTTCAGTGAACCCCCTAGAAATAGATAAGTCTAGGTAAAATGGTTTATCAGAGCCTATTCCTTAAATTTGCTCCGTATATCAGCGCGCGTAGCGGTATTTTTGACATCAACACTCGGTTGCTCTCCGGAACCAGCGAAGAGGTTCAATTTCAGGACTGAACGCGGGGGGCCGAGAGACGTAAGGAGGGTGCGCAAGGCGAGGGGTTATGAGGAGCAGGGAAAACATAGCCCAGGAATCGCTGGCAACTGGACCAGCGATAGACACGAGTTACATCGAGCAGTCCCGAAATTAGCCGAAGCATTGTCAGAGCGCGCGGTTAAAATTTGCCGTACGTGGTAGGTTTTGAAGGGATTTTAATTTGGCGATTTTGCCATTCTGGGGTAATTAACCGCAATGGGCAGAATATTTTGCCAACTACAGTTTGTATAGCATCAATAGGCGTACGTAACCTAAGTTTATGTAATTAAATGAAACTTTCCATTAGTAATATGTGCTTTATGAAAAGTAAACAGCAAAATACGTCAACACATAGGTAACGTAAGACGTAAGCAACGTCTTCAAAATGAGGGGAAATTGGATCTGCTTAAAGTAATTGCACCTCATATTCTCTGCCTTTCATTCTTCATTGTTTTGGTAACTTCTTCGAGCTGTAGCCGTGTCTCTGCAAAGCGAAGTCGCGTTTCTAATCAAGCAATGTCACTATTTTACATCTATGTAAACATCAAGTAACAATATTAATCTGAACACGTTATTTTCCACAACAGTGAACCCCCAGACGTTTCATCCACGCGCCGCCACTGCTGAACAGTAAAAGCAATTATTGATGTCTCTGATATACAATGTTACACAGTTTTACACAATGCAGGGTGAGACAAAAGAAACTCGAGGAGCTGGCTCCACGTGGCTGACAGCACACGTGACCTCACCGAGGAGAGTCATACGTACTGATAACCCAATTACGTGGATAAGTACAGTACTCAAGGTATTGTCTTACCTGTACTTCACGCAGTTGTTAAAAAAAATGCCTGATAAGTTACAGCACTCAAGGTATTGTCTTACCTGTACTCAGTACTGAGCGAGTTGGTGCGCGAGATGAATCACGTAGCTGTCAGCTTGCTTTCGAGAGATAGTGGGTTCGAACACCACTGGTAGCCCTGAAGATGGTATTCCGTGGTTTCCCATGTTCACAACAAGCAAATGCTGGGGCTGTACATTCATAAAGGCCACGGTCGCTTTCTCCTCATTCCTAGCACTTTCCTATCCCATAGCCGCCATAAAACCTGTCTGTATGGGCTACGCAAAGCAAATTATAAAATTTCACGCAATTGTTAAAAATTACATGATTGATAAGTTACAGTACTCAAGGTGTCGCCTCACCTGTACTCCCCGCAATTGTTAAAAATGGTCACCATTCTCTAAGCGGTGCGACGTCGAAAACTCTGAAAATCTCCCTGCAATTCACTTTGGATTACTGAGTTCAGATATACAGGTTGTACCTGAAAATTTTCTCTCTGACGTTACCCCGAAAACAAATAGTTATGAGCACTAATGTCTGGAATACGAGGAAGTTTAAGTTTGTTCATTGAAAATCTCATGCATATCTTCCGTTGAGTGCGCGAATGTATCAGCCGTTGCATTATTATACTGGAAGTACATCCATAATTGTTCTTCTTCGATGATGATTTAATGGCAAATAGTCGTCAATAATGTCGTTAGCAAAGCGCTAGAAATAACTTTCTACAGCTCCAACGAATCAGTCACCACTGATCTACAGTTAAGGCTGTTGTCGAGATGGCAGATGGCCCATCTGTTGTTTACTTAGTCTTTTCTTAAATAATTTCAAAAAATTTGGTATTTTACCAAACATCTTCCTTGGTAAATTATTCCAGTCCCTAATTCTTCTTCCTATAAATGAATATTTGCCCCAATTCGTCCTCTTGAGTTCCTACTTTATCTTCATATTCTTATCTTTCCTACTTAAAAAACACTCTGAATTATTTGTCTACTAATGTCACTCCACTGACAGCTCAGAAGATCGTGCAGCAACTCGTTTCCCAAGTCTTCACAGCCCACACTTTGCAATAGTTTCGTAACACTACTCTTTTGTCAGAAGCCAACATGAATATTTCACACAGCTTGTTTCCCCGTCTGCACAAGTCCTGTGATACTAATAATAATAATCCTCTTGTTTCGTTTCGGCCAACTAAGGGCCACGTCATTTCAACTGTTTCCTTTGAGCTTTAATGTTGATCCAGTATTCCTTCATTCGTATACGGTGTTGCTCCTTTCGCTCTTTCGTCCAGGCTTTTCCAGTTTTCAGCTTCGGCTTTCGTTGGAAACTCTGATTTTCTTGAAGTTTTTTCTTAAGCGGGTCACGCTCCTGGATATCTTGAAATGAGATACCAATCTCCTGCAGATCTTTTTGTGCCTCAAAGAACCATACCCCCTTTGACTTTTTCTTTTGGAGGAAAGTTAAAATGCGGTTGGTTAACCAGGTTGACTTCATTCGGGCCATGTGTTCATAAAAAGTAATCCTCCTTTTCTGCATCACGTCTGTTATTTTCTCCACATGAGCCCTTGCTGGCGAGATGTAGTGTTTACAGTGCGCTATATCTTCTGGTATGGGCTAGAGCAATTTGTTACTTTCATTGACCTGTCTCAGTCTCATCTTTGGCTTTGACAATATGAAAGTGACCGAGGTATGAGCGATGCTAGTAATACCATTCCTTATGCAGCCAGTCCCTATTATGATTGGTGTGAAAATATCGCCCACAGGGTCGGTTGGTGCATGCATTTCAGTAGGCTTGGCAGACTGTTATGCAAAAGCAACTTCTGGCTCGGTGAGGAAAGCAACGGGAAACTACATCACTCCTCATTTCCCTAGTATGCCTCTTCAGTGATGCCTAGGCTGTCTCTGATAGTCTTTGGTGGAACTGTGGAGGATCAGATCAGCCTTCGGGCTGAATAACCAACATACACGAGTACAACTCCTGGTTGTGCCGTCTCCTAAACTCGCCATTGTCTTTGACTGGACCCAATATTTTCCTCAGAATCTTCTTTCCTTAGCCTCCAATTTCTCCATCATGCCTTTTTTGTTGATGGTGAGACATTCCGCTGCATATAGAGCCTCTGGCCGGATGACAGTGCAATGGTGTTTGATTTTTCACTCAGAGATATGGTAAGCCATTTCAATTTTATTCATGGATGATGCAAAGGCTTCTTTTTCTGACATATTACGTTATATCCATTCACCAAAATACTTAAATTCTTCAACCCGTCGACTTTACCGTGAGTCCCTTCTAGCTCACTTAGCGCCAGTTTGATGTTTGTAATGAATTTCTTTTTCTCAAAGGAGATCTGGAGGCCCTTGCAGCTTGTGTATGAAGCTGGTTGATCTGTTTCGTGGCCACAACCAAGGAATCAGCGAAAACCACAAGATCGTCTGCAAATGCTAGATAGTCAATTGCAAGGTTCTTGTTCTTGTGGCCTAATCTGAATCCGTTTTCGACTTCTTCATAACTCATTTCTCTGCGCCATTCACGGATCACTTTCTCAAGAACGCAGTTGAACGACAGAGGTGAGAGACCATATCCCTACCTAACTCCTGTCCGTATTTCAAAGGCATCCGAAGTCTCTCCTCTGAACTTCACTTTTGAGATGGTGTTGGTGAGAGTCTGTTGGACGATCGCTCTTGTTTTAACGTTCCAGCCAAATTCCTTTAAGATCTGAATTAAGGTAGTTCAGTCAATTGAATCATAGGCCTTCTTAAAGTCCATGAACGTTACTACGAGTACGAAAGGCTTGCTCCTTAGTTTAAGATATGAAAGGACAGATTTCAGATTCATAATCTGCTCCACACATGACGCTCCTTTCATGAAACCTCCTTGGTAATCACCCAGCTCTGGATCTAGCTGCTTTTCTGCACTGATTTGAAGAGCTTTCGAGAGAATTTTGTAGGTTATGAGTAGGAGGGAGATGCCGCGATAGTTGTTAACCTCACCGGGCGAGTTGGCCATGCCGTTAGGGGCGCGCAGCTGTGAGTTTGCATCCGGGAGATAGTGGGTTCGAACCTCGCTATCGGAAGCCCAGAAAATGGTTTTCCGTGGTTTCCCATTTTCACACCAGGCAAATGCTGGGGCTGTACCTTAATTAAGACCACGGCCGCTTCCTTCCCATTCCTATGCCTTTCCTATCACATCATCGCCATAAGACCTATCTGTGTCAGTGCGACGTAAAGTAAATCGCAAAAGAAAGTTGTTAACATCCGACTTGTCGCCTTTTTATGAAGTGGGTGGATTAGGGCATATGTCCATTTACTTGGAAGTCTTTCGGTATTCCAGATTTCATGTATGATGTCTGTTAATTTCTCCCCTGCATTGCCACCTGTAAACTTCCAACTTCACCTATTATCGAATCTTCATCCGGCGCTTTATTGTTCTTCAAGGATTGGGAAAATCTCTCTGATTTCCTCTTTCGTGAGTGGGACTGAATCTGGGTGGACTCATGTTTTATCTTAAAATGTGAATCTGCATATTGGGGCCTCGCAGTTAAGAAGGGCTTCAAAGAATGTTGCAAGGACCCGGCAGTTTTCCTTGTCGTTATGGGATAGTTTTCCATTGGAATCTTTGAACTGTAGGCTCGGTGGGTCGTATTTCCGTAAGTTGCTTTTGAATGTTTTTTTAAAGTCCCGTGTATTGTTATTCCTGAAATCCTGCTCAATTTGAGCCAGCTGGTGTTTGTCAAAAGCACGTTTAACTTCGCGGATGGTTTTTGCTGCACACTTTCTCTCATTCAAGAAGTGTGTCCAGTTGACTTGGTTCTTTAGTGAGTTCCATTTCTGCCAGGCGAGCTGTCTTTGCATTTTCGCTGCATCGCATTCACTGTTCCACCAAGCATGCTTCCTGGGCTTAGTAAGCTGAGCCGTCTATTTAGCTGTTTCGACCAGGGCCTCGCGCAGTTGTTCCCAGTTCTTTGCATCCACGGATTGTAGTTTCTGCGTAAACTCATGGATAGATCCTAGTTTTTCTTTATCAAATCTTTGAATCTTTTTGGCTCGAACTCTCCTTTTTTCTCGGGAACTGTTTGATTTTTATCTTGGATAGATAGTGATCTGAGTCCAGTTTTGCCTGTCTTAGAACTTTCACATTCCAAATATCTCCTTGAGCCTTCCGTGCGATCGTGACATGATCAATCTGGAATTCACCAAGGTGTGGATTTGGGGATTTACAGGTCTTCTGTTCCTTAGGCAGATGTTTAAAGCAGTAGACCTCATTACGAGGTTAAATGCCTTACACAGCTCTATTAGCCTTTCTCCATTACGATTTGTTCTCTGGTGAGCAGGATAGATTCCAACGATGTTTCGGAACTTTCTCTCTTTGCCTAACTGGGCATTGAAATATCCAAGCAAGATGATGGTATGTTTGTCTGGAATCTTGGATAAAATATCCTCAAGTTCTTACCAGAATCTATCAGTTCCCTCCGGGTCTCTCTTGTTCACTTGGTTGATCGGTGCATGAACGTTCACAATAGTATACATTTTGTTTGTGCTTCGGAAGGACAGAGTCGAGACTCTGCTATTCACACAGGTGAATCTTGTGATTGAGACCAGAATCTTTTCGTTGACTACAAATCCTGTGCCGAGGTGGGGGACACAAACTGTACACGTTTACCAGGTTTACCCTTGAAGATCCTGTAACCTTCAGATTCAAAGCCCTGCTCATCTGTACATATCGATTCCTGAATTACTGCGATCAAAACTGACTGTTCAAATAGGATACATGCGAGCGGTTTCAATTTTACAACCTTCTGGAGAGAACTGGCGTTAAAGATAGCACAGAAATTCTTGGCTCTATGTCTGATCTTTCGTGGAGTCTCCGATACCTCCGAGAATGTCGGCGCAGGCTCCCCAGAATCCGAAGGCCCGCTAACGTCGTACAAGACGACGGTGGATTGGTTACCACCTGGGGTAGTAGCTTTAGCTGAAATTTCCTCCATGCTTTTCACAGTTGAAAAACTGTAGATTGGGGTCGGGGATATTTCGCACCGACCAAGGTACTACCAAGGTTTGGAGCCTTGCAGCCCCCAGCACTGATAGGTTCACCGACCCAGTTTCCCCCCGGAATTGGTTACCCAATCTTTCACTGGGTTGTTCGGCTTAACAGGGGCATCTCTTGTAGGTTATGTGCTGGAGTTGGAGTGAAAGAGACTAACTGGATTCTCTTGCTGAATCCAATAGTTTTTTGTTGTTGATGGTCGCAACGATGCATTTCACTCCCATTTGCCAGGGACGTAAAGACCCCTGCTAGGTTGACTTCTAGGACCCAATAATAATAATAATAATAATAATAATAATAATAATAATAATAATAATAATAATAATAATAATAACAATAATAATAATAATAATCAAAACCCAAACCCAAACCCCATGGCACTACAGCCCTTGAAGGGCCTTGGCCTACCAAGCGACCGCTGCTCAGCCCGAAGGCCTGCAGATTATGAGGTGTCGTGTGGTCAGCACGACGAATCATCTCGGCCGTTATTCTTGGCTTTCTAGACCGGGGCCGCTGTCTCACCGCCAGACAGCTCTTCAAATTTAATCACGTAGGCTGAGTGGACCTCGAACCAGCCCTCAGATCCAGGTAAAAATCCCTGACCTGGCCGGGAATCGAACCCGGGGCCTCCCGGTAAGAGGCAGACACGCTAACCCTACACAACGGGGCCGGCGATAATAATAATAATAATAATAATAATAATAATAATAATAAAATGGCGTATGGCTTTTAGTGCCGGGAGTGTCCGAGGACAAGTTCAGCTCGCCAGATGCAGGTCTTTTTATTTGAATCCCGTAGGTGACCTGCACGTCGTAATGAGGATGAAATGATGGTGAAGATGGACACACACACACCCAGCCCCCGTGCCAGCGAAATTAACCAATTACGGTTACAATTCCCGACCCTGCAGGGAATCGAACTCGGGACCCCTGTAACCAAAGGCCAGCACGCTAACCATTTAGCCATGGAGCCGGAAAGTCCTACAGTAATTATTGTGGTTGGTAACATCTTGGAATCTCACTAGACCAGTCCACATTTAGGTTCGGAAACACATCAGTGTCATCTCACTTGCACATCATCAGTTGAAGAGACAAATAAAGAGAGTGGAAAGATGCTTGGAATGTGGCCCTGTTACGTTATGAAGAATATGTCTACACTACCAAACTAGTCTGAACAACAGTGGTCAACTTCTAAAAAATGCTTTAAATAGCCAGATAGTGGTCAAGATTTTAAGTTAGACAGGTGGTCAACTTAGAAAACAAATTATACATAATTACAAACTGATGGGAATTTTCTGGTTCCGTGCAAATGTGGTCAGTATGGGTAACTTCGAGGTCATGTTACAGAGGTAGTCAACTTGACAGGATTTATCGTAAAATATTTTTAATAAGTAACTGAAAACATTTACATTAAAAGTATCTTTCTTTCTTTCCTTCTTTCTTTCTTTCTTTCTTTCTTTCTTTCTTTCCCTCTTAATCCGTTTATCGTCCAGGGTTGGATTTACCCTCGGACTCAGCGAGGGATCCCACCTCTACCGCCTCAGAGGCAGTGCCCTGGAGCGTGAGACTTTGTGGCGGGGCATACAACTGCAAAATAGGACCAGTACCTCGTCCAGGTAGCCTCACCTGCTGTTTTGAACAGGGTCCTTGTTGGGGGGTGGGGATGGGAAATTCGAAATGGATATATAAGGAGAAAGGAAGGAAGTGGCCGAGGCCTTAAGTTAGGTACCATCCCGACACTTGCCTGGAGGAGAAGTGTGAAACCACGGAAAACCACTTCGAGGCTGGCTGAGGAGGGAATCGACCCCCTCCCCCTTTCTACTCAGTTGAACTCCCGAGACTTAATGGACCTCACTCTAGCCCTCGTACCGCATTTCAAATTTCGTGGCAGAGCCGGGAATCGAACCCGGGCCTCTGTGGTGTGGCAGCTAATCACACTAACCACTACACTACAGAGGTGGACTAAATAAAATTTATTTTCCGAATTTTCTCTATCGGTAACCATTCAACATTCACTAATCAAGTTATACAGCCTCGATAGAGCTTAGTGAGATGAACACAATCGCGATGGTGTCCGGCTCCATGGCTAAATGGTTACCGTGCTGGCCTTTGGCCACAGGGGTCCCGGGTTCGATTCCCGGCAGGATCGGGAATTTTAACCATAACTGGTTACACTGGCATGGGGGCTGGGTGTATGTGTCGTCTTCATCATCATTTCATCCTCATTACAACGCGCAGGTCGCCTACGGGAGTCAAATCAAAAGACCTGCATCTGGCGAGCCGAACTTGTCCTCGGACACTCCCGGCACTAAAAGCCATACGCCATTTCAATCGCGATGGTACACTGACTGACAGAGCAAATGCAACACCAAGAAGGAGTGGTTCGAAAGAGATGAAAGTTGGGGAAAAAACAGAGACGGCACGGACGAATAATTGATGTTTATTTCAAACCGATATGCAGGTTACACAATGCGCACGGCATCGACTCAGTAGGATGTAGGACCACCGCGAGCGGCGATGCACGCAGAAACACGTCGAGGTACAGAGTCAATAAGAGTGCGGATGGTGTCCTGAGGGATGGTTCTCCATTCTCTGTCAACCATTTTCCACAGTTGGTCGTCCGTACGAGGCTGGGGCAGAGTTTGCAAACGGCGTCCAATGAGATCCCACACGTGTTCGATTGGTGAGAGATCCGGAGAGTACGCTGGCCACGGAAGCATCTGTACACCTCGTAGAGCCTGTTGGGAGATGCGAGCAGTGTGTGGGCGGGCATTATCCTGCTGAAACAGAGCATTGAGCAGCCCCTGAAGGTACGGGAGTGCCACCGGCCGCAGCACATGCTGCACGTAGCGGTGGGCATTTAACGTGCCTTGAATACGCACTAGAGGTGACGTGGAATCATACGCAATAGCGCCCCAAACCATGATGCCGCGTTGTCTAGCGGTAGGGCGCTCCACAGTTACTGCCGGATTTGACCTTTCTCCACGCCGACGCCACACTCGTCTGCGGTGACTATCACTGACAGAACAGAAGCGTGACTCATCGGAGAACACGACGTTCCGCCATTCCCTCATCCAAGTCGCTCTAGCCCGGCACCATGCCAGGCGTGCACGTCTATGCTGTGGAGTCAATGGTAGTCTTCTGAGCGGACGCCGGGAGTGCAGGCCTCCTTCAACCAATCGACGGGAAATTGTTCTGGTCGATATTGGAACAGCCAGGGTGTCTTGCACATGCTGAAGAATGGCGGTTGACGTGACGTGGCGTGCGGGGCTGCCACCGCTTGGCGGCGGATGCGCCGATCCTCGCGTGCTGACGTCACTCGGGCTGCGCCTGGACCCCTCGCACGTGCCACATGTCCCTGCGCCAACCATCTTCGCCACAGGCGCTGCACCGTGGACACATCCCTATGGGTATCGGCTGCGATTTGACGAAGCGACCAACCTGCCCTTCTCAGCCCGATCACCATACCCCTCGTAAAGTCGTCTGTCTGCTGGAAATGTCTCCGTTGACGGCGGCCTGGCATTCTTAGCTATACACGTGTCCTGTGGCACACGACAACACGTTCTACAATGACTGTCGGCTGAGAAATCACGGTACGAAGTGGGCCATTCGCCAACGCCGTGTCCCATTTATCGTTCGCTACGTGCGCAGCACAGCGGCGCATTTCACATCATGAGCATACCTCAGTGACGTCAGTCTACCCTGCAATTGGCATTAAGTTCTGACCACTCCTTCTTGGTGTTGCATTTGCTCTGTCAGTCAGTGTATATCTAATCAAAAGTTATGTGACGATGAAGTTAGCAGTGACGCGCTGAGAAATCAATCCCAAGTCTTCGTCGGATTCAACGTGGGGAGGGAGAGAGAGAGAGAGAGAGCCATTCGGGCACAACAGCAGTTCCTAATGCACAAGGAGATTGATGAAGCTGATTTTGTATAGGCTATAATATTTGTCTCCTTTTTTCACTAGGTAAAACAAAATACCTCACCAACATCTGTGATGCCTTCAGTGATCTACAAATGGAAATGGGCAAAATTGTGAAAGTCTCCGTGTTCAAGTACCTTGGAGAAAGGCTGGAATATTGTCTCTCTCAGGAGCAGCGCTAACAACCAGCAGGGCAAACTAGAGCTGTCATACCAGGTAACCAGAAACACATTCAAAAAGAAGTGTCTCTTCCGCAATACCGAACTTAGACCATACCATGCAGTCATCCTTCCAGAAGCTCTGAGCCTCTGATACTGAACATAAAAGGACTGATGGGCAAACTGGAAGTCCAGGAGAGAAAGATACCACGGAAGATATAATTACCTGTCAAAGAAGAGGGCGTACATAAGAGACGACCCAATCGGAAGTTGTAGGCACAGGTACATTGAAAATATACAAACGTATCCAGGAAGAGATGTCTAACATTCTGCGGTCATATCCCCATGGAAATACAATACTAAAGATGGCGTATTTATTTGCAGAGTTTCGCTCAGACGTGCCATTCGGGCTCATCAGTTGGATTGGCACGCCCCTCCAAGACTCTGCTTAGCAGTGGTAGACCAACTGCGTGGTTCCGCCATGTTAGCAAATAGGGACTGCTAACCTGCTAAAGGAGAAGTGAATTTTGGAGAGAACAGATTTTTGAAAACAGAGAATTTTGATGAGAACAGATTTTTGAAAACAGAGAATTCACTTCTCCTTTAGCAGGTTAGCAGTCACTATTTGCTAACATGGCGGAACCACGCGGTTGGTCTGCCACTGCTAAGCAGAGAGGGGCGTGCCAATCCAACTGATGAGCCCGAATGGCCCGTCCGGGCGAAACTCTGCAAACGCACACGGCCTAACCACCCAAAAGCTGGTTATATTCCTGTGATCGTAAGATCTGCAGCCGTGAAAACCATTTTTAGTAAAAAAAGGTTTTGCCCTATAAAGGGTTAGTCAATTGTTGTCCGGGGCCGCTAGCGCTAAAACTGACCATGTTCCAACTGTAAACTTGACTGCGGATGAGGACTTTAGTAGGTCTATTGAGAATAGGAAATCGGTGGTTCAACAACAAACATCTGCCCCATCGGAATAAGTGTCTGATCATTTAAAACAACTTCCACCCTTCTTTATCAGTATGCAGTGCCTAAACCCTCTCAATCTCCAGTGCCATCCCCTATTATTCGCCAGTTTTCAGCAGCTTGCCTCACCCATTAACAATGTTGCTTAACGGCATATCCAAGTTCTCGGGAAATTCTACTAATGAGGTGATATCCTTTTTAAGATTCTTAGTTGAATTTCAAGATCATGCTTTGGTATTTGATCTCTCTCATTCTCAAATTCTACGAATTATTTACCCATATTCCTCTCGGACAAAATTGTGAAAGCAATAGCTGACAGATGTTCTATTGAAGAATCAATGCCCATCGTTTGGCTAACTTTATTCCAGCTAGAGCAATGTCATCCCTAATACAGAAGTACTACTTCAGAGTACAGAGGTTGGACGAGAATTTGGCCGATTTTATACAAGACAAAAAATTCTATACTAGGGAATTCGCTCTCCATTTTCCCAAAGATCAAATTGTACAAACCTCTGTCGAAGGAATTCCTCCAGCTTATGTTTTGCTTCTCGACCCCAAACCTTCTCCGGACTCGAATCAATGTCATTGTCAGCAGAGGGAGTGAGGTACTCTGACACTTTACGAGACGCCAGGGAGCCCCCTCCGCACACGCAAGTGTTATGCGTGCGGATCGACTGAACACTTTAGAAATAAGTGTCCCTTGGTAAAATCTAGTGGAACTGGAAACGGAGCAGGTCCGTACCAAGGTTGTTTCAAGTGCGGGTCGTTTTCCCATCTAGCATTAAATTGCACTTCACTTAACAGCACACCTTCCTGTTCAACTTCTAGTGCTGCCTCCACTAACTCAGTTGATAGCAAGTGACTAGTGTCATTGACTGAGTAACAATAATCAGCTTCCCGAAGCTCAGCCCCCATTAAATCAGGCAGAGAATCCTTCAAGGAAGAAACCTCCTCTAATTTATCATTTGAAGGCCCTCGGGAATGCCTTGGAATTGCTTCTGAGACCCCAGGGTACGTGCTATTTCTGAAAAGTGAGGTAAATAATGAATCTGTCACTGCGCTATTAGATTCAGGAAGCGTCAGCTCCATTATTTCTGAGGAGTGGTACTCTAAATTAGGCGCTGCCTGGCCGAGGCGGTAAAGGCGTGCTCGGTTCGCCCGGAAGGACGTGGGTTCGAATCCCCGTCGGGAAGTCGTAAAATTTAAGACACGAGATTTCCACTTCCGGAGGTGCACATGGCCCTGAGGTTCACTCAGCCTACACCAAAAATGAGTACCAGGTTAATTCCTGGGGGCAAAGGCGGCCGGGCTTAGAGCTGACCACTTTATCCCATCAAGTGCCGAGGTTACGGATAGTGGAAGTCTTTACCTTCCACCACTCCAAGGGCCTTCATGGCCTTACGGAGATGACTTTGCTTTTTTGGCATTCTAAATTGAAAGCATGTTAATTTCCGGACTATTGTTTGTCTTTTATTAAATGCGTTTCGGCAAATTCTTCACCGTTAGAAATTTTAGGCTTCATTTTTTGCTAAAAATCCGTATTTCGAAATTCGTTTGAAAAATTAAGCTATTTGTGGTTAAACAGCTGTCTTGTCCTGTAATAATGGGGGCCGATATCATGTCGCATTCTGGTCTTGTACTCGATCTTCAGAGCAAGTCGTGCACATTCGAATTCGATAGCAACGTTAATATTCCTCTTTTAAAACGTAATTCCGTGTCATTTTCACCTATTTCGCCTACCCAGAGTGGGATGTCGTTAGATCTTAGGCATATACCTGAGGACCAGGCTGAAAGTATTCGAATGTTGTGTCAGTCTTCTCCTGACGTGTTTTCAGAAACCCTTGGTGTCACGGACCTGATTGAGTATAAGATAGAGGTAACGGATTCAATTCCTGTAAGATTTCCTCCATATAGGCTATCTCCGCCTAAAATGAAGGCTCTTAAAGAGATCATCGATCAAATGTTTAAGGATGGTATTATTCGACCTTCAAAAACGGGGTATGCACCTCCCATTTTTCTTGTACCGAAAACCCAAGGTGGTTTCAGGAACTTCATTGATTACAGAGCTTTAAACCATAAGGTCGCATTACAATCAGTGCCCCTCCCTTATCTTCTTTCTTGTTTCTCATGGTTTCATAAGACTAAGTTCTTTACCATCTTAGATCTTAACCAAGCCTATAATCAGATACCTATGGCGGAATAATCCAAACATCTGACGGTTTTAGCCACTAATTGGAATTTGTATGAATACAGCCGCGTTCCTCTCGGATTCCCCACGGTCGCGGCTGTCCTTACTAGACTGCTGGATATAGTTTTCTCCCACATCCAATTTGAATATTTTTATCATTACCTAGATGATATTGTGGTGTTTTCTGAGACCTTTGAAGAACATCTAGATCATCTTAAGGAAGTTCTAAATCGCATTCGTAAGGCTGGGTTGGCAGTTATGTTATCTAAGGTAGCTTTTGCTAAGCCTTTTATGTCATTCCTAGGGCATATTGTGTCACCCGACGGTGTTGCTACCGACCATTCCAGAACGCAGGCTATTCGTGACTTCAAGCCACCTAAGGACGTCAAAGGAATCAAAAGGTTCATAGGCATGGTGATTTTCTTCAGGAAATTTATTCCTAACTTCGCTAATAGGGCGGCACACCTAAACCTACTTCATAGGAAATGTGTCAATTTCGAATGGGGGCCATCGCAGCAAGCTGCGTTTGAAGATCGTAAATTAGCTCTTTGTAACGCCCCAGTGTTAGCTATGCCATATTTCTCTAAGAAATGTATAGTTGAAACTGATGCCTCTTCATCTGCTATTGCTGCTGTCCTTCTTCAAGTTGAACTCGGAAGGCGGCCTATTGCCTATGCGTCTAGAACCTTATCGGCTCAAGAAGCCAAGTACTTTTTTCATTTATTCAGTATGTTATATATTTTTATGTTAATTGTGTATTTCACTGGTTAAGTGTAAGACAGGGACACGTGTCCCTAACTTTGCCAGTTAAAATAAATCATATCTATGTATCTATCTATCTATCCATCTATGAATTAGGAGGACTTGCAGTCCTGTTTGCCTTGGAGAAGTTCCGCCTTTATTTGGAGTGTGTCAAATTTGAATTAGAAACTGACAATCAAGCTTTAAGTTGGGTTTTAGCTAGGTCTCGTCGTATCGGACGTATCGCCCGTTGAGCTATGAGAATTTCAGAGTTTCAATTCGACGTGCGACATATTCGAGGATCAGAAAATGTGGTCGCGGATGGACTAAGCCGCATGTTTTCTAGTGACGTTAAGTCCAGTGAACAGGAGGACAGTTCTTCTCCTTCCATGCCCATTCCTTCTTGTGTTATTTTGACTGATGCCCCTATGCTGTTTCGCGACATATAGAAATATCGACGGGAAGATCCAGTTCTGGCTCCTATAATGGAAACCCTTTCTTCTGGGGAACATCTTGTCCCTTATGTGCTGAGGAATAGGGTTCTGTGCTGCCCTTCGATTCACGATCAAAAGATGAAAGTAGTTGTTCCAGTTGTTCTTGTGCCTATGATATTCAAGTACCATCACGAGACCCCATTAGGGGGGCACTTAGGCATCTTCAAAACCAGAGAGAAAATTAGAGAAATGTCCATCTGGAAGAGTATGGACGGCGAAATGAGAGAAATGATTAAAGCTTATAAATCTCGCTTGCTTAGTCTACTAAGCTAGGGCTATTGTCATCACATCAAACAAATCACCCCATGGAGCGTTTGTATGTAGACTACGTCGGACCTTTCCCTCAATCGAAGGGGAACGGGAATAAATTCATTCTTGTATGTGTTGATGGCTGCATTAGATTTACATGGTTATTTCCTACTAAGCTGGATACCGCTCAGTCTACCATTTTTTACCTTAATACTATCTTCGCTTCTTTTGGTCCTTGTAAATATATAGTTTCTGATATTGCAAAGGCTTTTACATCTAATTTATTCCGAAAATTTTGTTTTGATTTGTCCATATCACATACCACTACTTCTTCTTATTATCCTCAACCATCGCTTGCTGAGCGTGTCAATCGAAATCTTCGATCTGTTTTGATAGCCTTTCATCATGAAGATCATTCCAGGTGGGATACTTCTCTGAATCTGTTTTGCTTTAAATTCGGCCGGTCATGAGTCACACAAGTTTACTCCTGCCTCTCTCATGTTTAAGTTTGTTCCCAACACGCCGTTGTCTGGTCTTTGGTCCATCAATGAGATATTGCCAGAGACAATAGATCCCGATTATATCGGGGACCTGGGGAAGAAGGCTAAAAGTAACCTTAAGGCCTCTCATGAAGAAGTTAAGGAGAGATATGATCGTGGATGGAGGCCCACCAATTTAAAGGTTGGAGAATTTCGTACCTGCAGGCAAGCTTGCCCGCAGATTTCATGGGCCATGTATTATTTTGGAATGCCTAACACCGGTCACACTTTTGGTGAATAATCCAGCCACAGAAAGAATCCTTAGGGTACACTTGTCCCAAATTAAAACACATATGAAATCTTTGTTTTGCAGTGTAGGCTGCTAAGTCATGGTAATAAGAAAAAAGTTATATATATTTCCTTAACAGCTTAGAATCTTAAATTTAATAATGTAAATTGCAAATTAAAAAGTGGAGACCTTCTGCCCCACAAATATACCTCTTATGTATTACCATTTATTGTTCCACCAATGTAGAAACCTTCCCCTCTAAAAATAATTGACTGTCCTCCATTGTCCGGCTGTCATTACCCTTCCCCCGCCTCAAAAACCGAGCCTGCAATTCACACACTCATCCTCGGTGCAGCCCGCCTTATCTTCACCACCATACTGAAATATTAAGAAAAGCTCTCCCCATAAAAGCACCATTGTCGCCCA
This sequence comes from Anabrus simplex, assembly GCF_040414725.1. NCBI lineage: Eukaryota > Metazoa > Arthropoda > Insecta > Orthoptera > Tettigoniidae > Anabrus > Anabrus simplex. Next base: position 274,183,116 of record NC_090270.1, read on the forward strand.
GCAACTTATTGTTTCGTGCTCTCGTTGTCATCTGCGGCCGAGTTACTTCTGGCGAGTGATGCTGGCGTGGGGTAAGGGCCCACCCTGCTCTGGCCCAGTCTCCTTCATGACGGCGTACTTGAGCACCATCCTTTCCGACAAGGGCTGAGATGCGGAACCCAACCGCCTACTTCATCATGGGGCAGTGCTCCAATATATGGTCTGTGGCAACCATACCATGGCTACCCTCTCATAGTAGTGGGAGAGGTGTATCTGAGGGCATTTGGGGGTCAGGGGGACTCCACCCGGGTATCGGCTGCGGCGGCCGCTCTTGCTCTAAAAACTTGAACGGTACCTCCCGAACGTCTACGGTGTCAGGAAGACTTCAAGAATTATTTACTGAATAGTTACTTACAAATGAACTCCCAACAAGAAATTTTCTGACTATAAACTACAACTTCAAATTTTTCTAAAAAGTAAAATTTCTAAACGGTGTCACCTGTGTTGAACATTAGGGGGTGGAGGTCTGTGCCGGAGGTACACCCGCCCCGCGCATTTAAATTGAGTGCCTTGGAGAATGCCATCTAAAATATAAAACTTGCAGCAACTAGCGCAAGATGTCGCTACTATAAACTTATGTTGTGCCCTCTGGTGTGAAGATGAACTATTAAAATTATAGAGTAATTTTGTATGTAAAGGTTTCCTAAACTGGAATGTTTAGCGTTTGTTTTTAGATTTTCAAAAGTTATTAACACTTCTATCTCTTCCCTCCAACTCAAGGCGTTGACCAATTAAAAATTCTGTACATTTATTTATTCACCAATGAGAAAATTTTGGTATTTATTTGATTATCCAATGAGAATTGGGGGGTGTCAGAGCCTTAGCCCAGAGTTTTCTGGAACTTTCCCCTCGGCTATAAAAGCTGGCACCTTTTCGGACCGGGTTGCCTTTGTGATCGCTTCAGTCTACATCTAGTGTGTGTTCGCAAGGGAGGCGGGGGCGCCTCGTACATCCTCGGGAGGTACAGCAGTTCAAGGTAATGGCAAACCAAGTTTAAAATCTGATAGTGTTTCAAAGCTAGCTTGAGGGAAAGTTTTCCAATCTTTAGTAATGTAAATTTTCTAAAATGTAAATTTCAAACTCTAAATGTAAATTTCAAACAATCCGAAAGAACTTAACTGAAATCAGGGAATAGAGAATGAGATACCCTATTGTATTCCCTCTCAACTTGATTTTGAGGTGACTAAGATTTTGTAACCTTTTCTATCTTGTAATTTCTGTAACTTAACTATTTTCTCCGTCTAGTTACCTCCGTAGTATAGGCCTAGTCTTTGTAACGTCGGGATATAAGCCCAAATAGGGTTTTATGCATTTAATGTAAATTTCTAGGAGTGCAGGAGTTCGCCTCCTTTCCATTATGGTTTTTGGGCCAGTAATTTGTTTTTACAGAAGGCCTTGTAGTATGGGTACTCGTTACCCCTGTGATACTCTATTTCATTCATTTGATCTTTAATATATCAGACTGTTGAGCATTTAAGACAGTGAATAGGCTACTGTTTAATTTCGTTAAATGTAGCTTGTACCTAGATAGGCCTGAAAAGTGTGAATTTTCGTGAACAGATTCCTAAGTGTAAATTCATAGAGCAAGAACGCTTTTCCTATAAATGTAAATGCATTAATGTAGGCGTCTTTGTAAGGCTGGAAAGGTATGATATTTGGAGAGTAGTCTCCTACAGAAATTTTGTGGAGCAATGGTGCTCTTGTAAGATAGCATATTTTGGATACTTTGGCTCCTTGTGGTGTAAAAGAAACTGGGACATCCGTCCCCTTGGCTCTTGGTTAAAAGGGAGCATTTGTGCTCATGTGAAGGTTGTGATCTGGGAGCTCCAAGCTCATGTTGTAAACAATTGTCAGTTCTTCTAATTTTGTCAGGCAAGATTACGAGCTAGACTCGTTCCTGATCTATTGTTATTTGCTCAGCAAAGTGTAAATGTTTAAAATTTGGAAAAAAAAAGAGAGATATATAGTTCCAATTTTAAATTAATCTTCTGACTGTGTTATTTCCATCCATTTATGCCCGCACCGTCTTTCACCTATGTAAACCACGTATCCCCGTAACAATTATTATTATTATTATTATTATTATTATTATTATTATTATTATTATTATTATTATTATTATTATTATTATTATTATTATTATTATTATTATTATTATTTCGGGGTTACCCGTGGAACGCAGAGGTGAAAGAAGGTGCCGGGATGAATGGGTCTAGCTACAATGTCAAGAAAATAATTTAAAACTTAAACTGAAGGTTATATTTTTGAAAAACGACAAACTTAACAACTTTTCACTTAGTGAGATAACAATGACATTTCAGGTACAAAATAGAAAAAATCCAAGATTTCAGAACTTTAACACTCTTGGGCTTCAAGCCCCTAGTTTTCCAATTTTTGATCTCCCAGCTCAAATTTACAAACGAACACAAATTTATTCAAAGGGCAGAAATCCCCTAATCCATGGAGCACTTGCTCCAGCAATTACAATATCAGGCCTCCCAGAGGCACTTTTATACACTTGAAAAAGAGCTAAAGTGCTCTCAGTTTTCCCAGCCTACTCAAGGCAACATAACATGAAAACACAATAATCACTGGCCTTACAAGGCGCTATTTACAATTAGAAATCTTATTACACAGAGGTATCTAGTACCCAACCTACACGGCCTTAGTGAAAAAGAACAGGTTAAATAAATGGCCCGAGTACAACATGAATGGAGTCAAAGATTGAGCTCCCAAAAAAAAAAAAAAAATTAAAGACCTATAGGGCACTTGGCCGACGAAACAGAGGCTAATCCCAAACTACTGAGGTCGCACGGGTGGAAATAACTTTAATACATTGCAGAAACAAGTGTGGCACCTCAAACCAAGATGAAGGGGAGCTCGAGAGGATATATCACTCTCTATCCCCGATGTACAGTTTACGATTTTATGAAGTTTTACATTAGCCGGCAGAAAGTTACATTTTTAGGAAAACTAGGTTACATAGTTAATGTTTCGGACCTTTCCCCTAGGTTAAACTGCGGAGCAAGCAAGAAATAAAGATGTGGCCATTACCTTGTCGGAGTACCGCTGCCTGATGTAAGAGGCGCCTCCCATCTCCTCCTTGACATACACACTAGGTTAGATGACGATCAATTGGCCAAGAGACGTGAGAATCCGCAGTTTATAAACCCTCGGGGAAAGTTCGAGACCTTTCACGAATAAACCAGCCACACCCTCTCAATTTATTGGTGGATTTAAAAGTTACACTCAAAGTCGAAGAAGAAGGCAGTGATAGGTTGAAAATTAATTACAGAAATTTGGGATTGGCTAGATTCAAAACTGGCGGAAAGACAAGATAAATATTGCCAACCCAAAAATAAATGAACATCAATTTATTAGTTAAAAACTTATGAATACAAACTTTCTTTAAATCACAAGTTCTTTCACTTCGCACCAGGGTGCATGAATCATTTTCTTCTTGCAGTGACATCTATGGAAGAAAGTACAAACTTCTAGAAGAATGACAAACAAAACAAGTAGAAATACAGTCAGTTCAGGAAACTTCAAAATAACAAAATTCCATCAGATTTTAGTGGTGACATCTTGTGAGTAAAATTTTAAGTAGGTCTATTTTCAAGTTCACGGTTTCTCCAGTAGAGGAGTTCTTTTAGGCGCAAGATTTAAATGGGTGGCGTTGGGGTGTACCTCCCGGTACCATTATTATTATTATTATTATTATTATTATTATTATTATTATTATTATTATTATTATTATTATTATTATTATTATTATCAACTTTATAGTTGTTAATAAGCACGTATTTCGATATTTTACATATAAGAAGTAGAGATTAATAATAATTTACATAACTTTACAATATACACGTTCAATATTATTTTCGTTAGAGAGGTTGCAGCTTATGGTCCGCACTGTTCGGACAATGTTGCAGGTCTTCAAAATTGCAGCCTCTAGTGCCACATTGTGAGTGTAGATGGCAGCTGTAGTATCATTTATTTTTCTGGAAATGATTTTGGTGTGAGTCCAGTGGGAGAAAGGAGAAAAGGAAGAATTGTCACTCTGTCTTGTTTCCAGATCCTTGCTACTTCCATAGCATGAGGAGTATATTCATGGACCTTCTCCTTGTGTTTCTTTTTCATATCGTGGTCATTCAGGATAGCGATGTCAATGAGATATGAATGTTGATTCTTTTTGTCTGTAAATTTTATGTCTGGTCTATTGTGCGGAGTTGTTTTGTCTGTTTGTATCGTTCGATCCCAGTAGAGTTTACAATTTTAATTTTCCAGTACACTTACTGGGAAGTATTTATAGTAAGGCACTCTGTTCTAGATCAAAGATCGGGTCAGTTTCTTGGTGTACAACTTTGGCTACATCATTATGTCTGTCAATGTACGATGTTGGCGCTAGTAATCTGCTGTATCTGATGATGTGCTCAATGGTTTCTGGGCTGCAGTTGCATTTCCTGCACTCGTCATTCTTAGTAGCAGGATCTTTAAGGATGTGTTCCCTATAACTCTTTGTTGAGATCACTTTATCTTGGATAGCCTGGTTGAATCTATCAGTTCCTGAAAATAACTCGCCTGTGGACAGCCATAAGTTTGAAAGTTTTCTGCTAATGTTCTCATCGTTGTTCTGGTTGTAGTACCTTCCATGAAGTTATTTACTAGCCCATCTCTCTATCCTCTACTTGTGCAGGATGTTCGTTTCTTTGATATTTATGTGGCGCTCATGAAAATTCAGAATGATGTGGTTTAGATCTGCTTCAACCACAGCTTTATGTAGAATGCTGTCATTCGCCCGGCTAGACGACAGACGTAAACTGCATTCAACTAGTCTTGTGTACCGGGTACTTTCTGGAAACCTTCCTGCTTATCTCTCCAGTAATTTTCGTCACCTTAATTCACTATGAACTCCACAATACTCGTTCACAATTATTTGTATGTGCTTCCACCAAGGTAGACCTATCTGTATGAGTGGAACGAGTGATTGTGTGTGAAAATAATGATATCAGATTCATGTACAGTTAGAGATAATGTAATAATTTATATCGATAATTAAATTTTAAATATCGGTATTATCAATAATATTAACACATTAGTGCAAATATTACCTGCCTGTCCAACGAACAACCACATATTATCGATCATCCACTGTGACCACCTCAGGATGATGGAATGATCTTCCTCAAAGACATCAAGGATGTTGCGTCAAAAATTAGATTTTAAATCTCTTACCAGTAATTATTTCCGACTCTTTGGGTGAATGGTCAGCGTACTGGCCTCCGTTCAGAGGGTCCCGGGTTCGATTCCCGGCCGGGTTGAAGATTTTAACCTTCATTGGTTAATTCCACTGGCTCGGGGGCTGGGTGTTTTGTGCTGTCCCCAACATCCCTGCAACTCACACTCCACACATAACACTATCCTCTGCCATAACAACACGCAGTTACCTACACATGGCAGATGCCGCCCAACCCCATCGGAGGTTCAGCCTTACAAGGACGGCACCCGGCTAGAAATAGCCACACGAAATCATCGTCACCAGCAATTATTTTTAAGTGCTTCCACCAAGGTAGACCTATCTGTATGAGTGGAAAATAATGATATCAGATTATTGTACAGTTAGAGATAATCTAATAATTTATATCGATAATTAAATTTAAAATATCGGTATTACCAATAATATTAACACATTAGTGCAAATATTACAGCAGTTATTTTTATCTGGTATTGGAAAGATTAGTTAAATGTCTTTCTTTCTTTCTTTCTTTCTTTCTTTCTTTCTTTCTTTCTTTCTTTATCCGTTTACGGACCAGGATTGGTTTTTCCCTCGGACTCAGTGAGGGATCCCACTCCAAGGACAGTGACTGGAGCATGAGATATTTGGTCGGAGATACAGCTGGGGACGAAGACCGGTACCTCGCCCAGGCAATCTCACCTGCTATGCTGAACAGGGGCTTTGTGGGGGGATGGGTACATTGGAAGGGATAGGCAAGGAAGAGAGAAGGAAGAGGCCATAGCTTTAAGTAAGGTACCAACCTGCATTTGCCTAAAAGAGAAGTGGGGAAATCACGGAAGACCACTTCGAGGATGGCTGAGGAGGAAATCGAACCACCCTATACTCAGTTGACTTCCCGATGCTGAGTGGCTCCCGTTCCTGTCGTACCACTTTTCAAATTTCTTGGCAGAGCCGGGAATCGAACCCGGGCCTCCAGGGATGACAGCTAATCACACTAACCACTACACCACAGAGGTGGACTTTTATAGTATTAATAATATGTAAAAACATTGTATTGGAGAAAGTCATAAGAACCTGGGAAAACTCTCTGAAAGTAGAAGGGATACAGGGAATTCGTCCTGGGCCAAGGGACAAAACTTGGAAATTAAATGTCTGGCTTTTGCTGATGATCTTGCTCTCTTAGCTCAAAACAGAGAGGATGCCGAAAGGATGCTGGAGCTTCTTCATGACATTGCGAAGAAAACAGGTCTCGGAGTCTCCTACGAAAAGACGAAGTACATGGAGTACCGACATCAGGGAGAGAAAGGCACGGAAGTGAAGTGCGGAAAGATTAGAAGAGTAGAAAAGTTTAAGTATTTGGGGGAACTGATCCAACCCAATGGACTAGACAAGGAGGCAAACAAGGAAAGAGCTAGAAAATTGGAACTGGCCTACAGACTGACACAGAACAGGTACAATAAACGTGCAATATCCTATAAAGTAAGAATTAAACACTACAACGTTGTTGTAAAACCAGAGGGGCTGTACGACTCAGAATGTCTTATCTTAAATTTAAAAAAGGGGAACTCAAAGAAATCGAGAAGAAGGAAAGGAAAATTCTGAGGAAAGTTCTTGGACCTCAGAAAACGACGGATGGGGCATAGAAGAAAAGGAGAAATGAGGATATCTACAAGTATTCCGAAAAGATCACGGACACAATGAGAAAACGAAGACTGAAATTCTACGGACATCTCGTTAGAATGAATGACAACCGCCTGACTAAAATAATAGTTAAATATATAATTGGATTGAGGAGGACAACGAAATGGGTGGAGGAGGTTAAGAAGAATGGAGAAGAAATTAAAATAACACCAGAATTGATCCTCAACAGAAAGAAGTTCAGAACTCGAATAGATGACCACAAATTCCATGAAGAGCAGCTGAAGAACAGGCCCTAATTTGTAATATCTGAGGAGCAGAGAAAAATAAGGAGTGAACAAATGAAGAAGTTCTGGGAAGAGAAAAGAAAAAGACTGGCCAGAAAGCATTAAGTTTCACGTGGTCCACAGTTGGCCAAATTCGGAAGCAAGAAGAAGAATATGTTAATGTGGTTAAGTGTAAAAAAAGGACCAGTAGCCCTAATTATTTCACCATGATCAATAAAGGTTTTATGAATGAATGAATGAACGAATGAGTGAATGAATGAATGAATGAATGAATCAATCAATCAATCAATCAATCAATCAATCAATCAATCAATCAATCACAACATGACGAGGTATTGGGAGCGGAAGATAAAGGAAGCAGAGAAGCATAAGCTAAACGTGGTCTATAGAAGGCCCGAACGGTTTTAATAATAGAAATTGTAATCGATCGACTGGAAAGTACATTTTGCATTTCCAAACTTTTCTGGATTATATTAATTAGCTCAACCTCGTGATCCTAGGAAATTTTCGTTTTAGGAACTAGAGGCAAGGATGACCTCTGATATAGGCTACACAATCAGCTTCAGGGACAAAGGTGAACATCCGAGACTGTCCTGGAAATATCAGGTCATCCGTTTACCTTGAAGGAGGAGAATAAAATCTCATCTCGGAAAGACCTGCTCGTTATTTCGGAGAACTCTTCCTGGATTCTTGACAGAGAGGATAAGAGCTGCCGCCAGTTTGTGTACACACCCGTGAGGGAGGAGATAAGTCATTCATTTTCTTAGAATTATTTGTTGTGTTGTAAAGTGATATGATACGTTTGAGCGCCGTACATTCCGACTTCTTCTCTCGGCTCCGGACATCTACGAACCCAATGCAGGCATTCTCTTGCTTTTATCCTCTTTTCTTCTGTGTCTCCTTATACTTTACCTTACCGGGCGAGTTGGCCGTGCGGTTAGAGGCGCACGACTGTGAGCTTGCATCCGGGAGATGGTGGGTTTGAATCCCACTGTCGGCAGCCCTGAAGATGGTTTTTCGTGGTTTCCCATTTTCACACCAGGCAAATGCTGGGGTTGTACCTTAAGGCTACGGCCGCTTCCTTCCGACTCCTATGCCTTTCCAATCCCATCGTTGCCATAAGACATATCTGTGTCGGTGCGACGTAAAACCACTAGCAAAAAAAACCTTTCCCTTTGCTATTTCCTCTTCACTCTTTCTCATTTCATTGGGGTCGGCATTTCATATAGATTTGGCCCGATTTTACGGTCGGATGCCCTTCCTGACAACAGGTAGAACAAGGTAGTGAGAGGGGGAAAAGGGAGGAGGAAGTGAGACCACAAGTGATGATGATGATGATGATGATGATGATGATTGTAGTTTAAAAGGGCCTAACATCGAGATCATCGGCCTCTAATGGTTAGAAATGAAATGGCAACAAAAAATTCAAAATCGTCCACTGACCAAAATAAGAAAATGTCATGAAGAATGAATGGATGGACATGAACCCAAAAAAGAACAAAAGAACAATAAACAAACAAACAAAAAAACAGTGGATCCGACGCAAAAAAAAGATCATAAATAATAGTATTACTGACCAAGGGACCACTTATAAAGCATAATCCTGAAGCGAGGAGGCTTGATGTCTAAAGGGGTCCAAAATCTATGTCTAAGGCCCCACAGAATGGTACATGTCGCGAGTAAAGTAGAACCATGGTATTTAATCATGTCGGGGTACTAATCAAAAGTAGCAAAGACTCACGGTGTTCCACACATGATGGTATTACTCACAAGTATTGTACTTCGTACAGGTAACGCAGACCTATGGTGTTTCTCACACAATGGCGCCACTCATAGCCAACGCAAACCGATGAGGTTCCTCACCTAGGTGTACTAGTCACGGGTACCGGTATTCCCGTGGAGTTCCTCACATAGTGGGTACTAATCACAGGCAACGCAGACCCACGGTGTCGCTCATATAGTGGTACAACTCAAAAGCAACGCCCAGACCCGCGGTGTGGCTCACATGGGTACGACGCACGGGTACTGGAAACCCACAGACCAGCCTCTTTGCTGCTACTAATCACAAACCTATTTCGTACCTAATATAGCGGTACTACTCGCAAGTACAGGCAACCCATGGTGTCCCCCGCGTGAGGGAACGAATCAAAAGTAGCTTCATGGTTCTAATTCAATCATCCCTTGGTCCCCCCTTTCAGTCGCCTCTCACGACAGGCAGGGGATACCGTGGGTGTATTTTATGTCTGCGTCCCCCACCCACAGGGGGTAAAGAGAGAGAGAAAATAAGAAGAAGGAAGGGATCCGTCACTTCGACAGATGAAGTAACGGACGAAGAAAGGCAAGGGCCACCAAGGGCGTGAAAATGAAAGACTCCCTAGGCCTCGAATGCTCTAATACCGTCGGGGTCGGAAAAGAACAAGAGTTGACCAAGGGAGGTCGGACAGGATAGACGAAAGTGAGGAGCCTGGCACAAGTAAGTGGAAGCAATGCCAAAACTCAGCTAAGGGCCCCGTGGTCGCCAATCCACACTCCCAAGTTGAGAGCCCCTTGGGCCCCTTTTAGTCGCCTCTTACGACAGGCAGGGGATACCGTGGGTGTATTCTTCATCTGCGTCCCCCACCCACAGGGGGAGACCACAAGTGGACGAGATCTTATGAGGGTTGGATTGAGGCTCTGGTCATGGGTGACTCAATTGTTAAGTAATGTGGGGAAAATATGCTGAGGACAGGCAAACAGGTTAGAGAGTTGTCCAGGAATTAGGTTAAGGCAGATGTTGAGGAAATCAGAAGGGAGGGAGGAGGGTAAGGAGAAGGTGGTAATTTTCCACGTTGATACAAATAACTTAAGGCAAACAGGAATGGTTACTAACATAGTTGGAGATGTTTGGGATCTGTTTACGGCAGCACGGAAGAAGTTTAAGGAAACAGAGATGGTTATCAGTGGGATGCTGTCATCATCATCATCATCATCATCTAGGTATTCTGCCTTGTGGCAGATCTCGTCATGGGATGAACCTCTTCCACTGTTGCCTGTCCTGCGCCAAGTTTTTCATGTCCGAATATTTATTTCCTTTGATAGTGACCAGCATTTTATATTTTTTCCTTCCTCTTCCTCGTTTGCCTTTCACCATTCCTTCTATTCCTTCTTTCAGTAAACAGTCCCTCCTCAAACAATGTCCGATCCAGTTCATTTTTCTCCTTCTAATGATTTGTAACATACTCCATTCTTCTCCAACTCTTCGTAATACCTCCTCATTACCTACCCGGTCTTCCCATTTCACTTGTTCTATTCTCCTCCATACCCACATCTCTAGTACCTCCAATCTTCTCTCATCTTCCTTTCGCAATGTCCAAGTCTGTGATCCATACAGCGCTATGCTCAAACTCTTAGCAAGTATTTTCCTCCAATCTCTGTTTAGTGGTCCACAAAGTAATTTTGATTTTTCTCTCAAAGCCTTCTTTCGCTATGGCAATTCTTTTCTTAATTTTTGTCGTGCAATACATATCATCTCTGATCATAATTCCCAAATGCTTAAAATTACTGACTTGGTCTATTTCTTCTCCCCCTATACTAATACTACAACTTCTACCTTTTCCTCCAATTATCAAACTTTTGGTCTTCTTATTAATTCTCATTCCATATTCTTCTAGTTTCATGTTGAGTTTATCTAACATTTGTATCATTTCACCTTCGCTTTCTCGCATCACAACCATATCATCCACAAATCTTATACATTCTACTCTCCTACCTCCAACACAAACTCCACTTTTTCCATTAAAATTTTTATTGATTATTTCTTCGAGATAGATATTGAATAGTGTCGGTGATAAAGAGCAGCCCTGTATTACACCTCTTCCTAATTCAATTTCTTCACTCAACTCATCTCCTATTCTTACTCTTGCTCTCTGGTTTAAATACAAATTCTTTATTAGTCTTCTATCCCTCCAATAAACTCCATGTCTCTTCAGGACTGTCATCAATTTGTCCCATCTGACGCAGTCAAAAGCCTTCTCAAGGTAATTGGGAATTTAAATGAGACTATGGAATGGGTAGGTGGGAAATTGGGAGTGCGATTTGTAGATCCTAATGGGTGGATAGGAGGTAGAGATCTACGCTCAGATGGCCTTCACTTGAACCGCAATGGTATATATAAGCTGGAGGTTTGTTTGGAAGAGTTATAGGGATATAAGCCTACACTCAGGGAAACCGGATGGACGAGGGAGTGGTGATAGCTGATGGCAGTATAGGGAACATGAAGTCAAATAAGGATTGCATAAAATTGTTAGTGTTGAACTGTAGAAGTACTATAAAGAAAGGAATAGTATTAAGTAATTTGATAGATATATATTTATCAGATATTGTAATAGAGAATTGAATCATGGCTGAGAAGTGATATTATGGCTGCGAACATTTTCTCACCGAACTGGAGTGTGTATCGTAGAGACAGGATAGGAACGATAGAAGGGAGAGTATTTATACTGGCGAAAGAAGAATTTGTAAGCTACGAAAAAGTTAAGGTTGAGGAACATGAAATTCTAGGTGTAATACCCATCTCTAAAAACCATACGCAACTTAATGTTTTTGGGGTGTGCAGACCTGGTAAGGCTGGCACTGACGCTGATGCAGAATTATTTGAAAAGTATATCACATATGTGGCTAAATGACACAGAAAAGAAAGTTATTGTAGCGTGTGATCCGAACCTGCCAAATGTTAACTGGGAAGGGAATGCGAACGACAGAAAGCATGAACAATAAATGATGCGTAAGTTATTATGGAAAAGAAGAATCAAGAATCAAGAATCAAGAATCAAGAATCTTTATTTGCCATTGACCATATACAATGAAATAGGCGTCGTCAACCGATAATAAATTATTACTTAATATTACTTAGGCTAAATGAACATACACCTTTTATTAAAACGTAATACTAACATTATGCATTTCTAAGAATTCAGAGGTATTATAAAATGGATTTTCTATTAACCAATCATGCATTTTTCTTTTAAAATTACTTAAAGGAGTGGACCGTGCAAAATGTGGTAATTTATTAAATAATCTCAAACAACTGATTTTATGTGAGTGAGCAGTTTTTGACAGCATGTGAATTGGGATGTCAATGTCTGCCTTGCCCCGAGTATCATGAAGGTGAATGTTTTCTCTAGTACTGAATTCATTTATGTTGTTTTTAACATTTGTTAAAGATATATAAATATACAAATTTATAACTGTCAGTATTTTAAGCTTAACGAAGAGAGGTCGACAATGGTCAATTGCACCAGCCCTATACATTGCTCGTACAACCTTTCTCTGTATTAGAAGAATATTATATACATAAGAAGAATGCCCCATAATAACAGTCCATAAGTAATGTGTGACTGGAAGAGATCAAAACATGCCATCCTTAGGTAGTCACTGCTAAATCCCTCAATTTTCATATCAAATAGGCCACTCGTGATATTTTTTTACAAACATGATCAATGTGTGTTTCCCAGTTCAATTTGGCATCAATATGAAATCCCAAAAGTTTGACTGACTGACTTTCAATACCTTTGGATAATCCTAGTATGAGAAATTGAGTTTTATCCTGATTTCACAACAGCCTATTGGATGAAATCCAATGCATTGCAGTTGCAAGAGCTTCCTGTGACATCTGATTCAAACTTGAGATGCTCTGGTATTTTGTAATTAACGTTGTATTGTCCGCATGCGATATAAGAGCATGACATTTGACATTTTGCGGTAAATCATTGACTGCCAGAATGAATAAAAATGGACCGAGGACAGAGCCCTGAGGCACACCAGTTGTAACTTTCTTCAAAGTGGAATACCTATTTTTAATTGAGATAAACTGATATCTGTTATTTAAGTATGACTTAATTATGTTCAGTGAGGGATACTCGACGCCATACATCTCAAGCTTTGCAAGTAAAATTTCATGATTAATACAATCAAAAACTTTACTTAGATCACATAACACCAAAGAGATCGCCTGCTTGTTTTCAAAAGCTGTTAATATCTGATTAACAATTTCAAGAACAGCAGTAGTAGTACATTTACCTTGTCGAAACCCAAACTGACAGTCGGATAGAAGATTGTAAGTTTCAAAATAGTTGCTAAGTTGATTGTACAAAACTGATTCAAATATTTTAGAAATTATTGGAACAATTGAGACTGCGCGATAGGTCTGAAGAAATAATTTGTCCCCACTTTTAAATACTGGAATGACTTTAGAAATATTAAGTAGATCAGGAAAAACTCCAAACTCTAAACACTTATTAAGAATAAAAGCTATAGGTTCAGAAATCAAATGTATTATTATTTTGATGATGTAATTAGATAACCAATAACAATCCATACTCTTAGAGTTTGATAATTTTAAGCTAACTTTAATTACTTCATAAAATGTGATTTCAACCCAATGGAAAGTGTTTCGGCAGGGGGCTTGATTGTGAAGAATGCCACTCGCAGCTGTACCTGTTGCCTTAATTTAATCTCCGAATTCTTTTACAGAGTTTAAGAAATAATTATTCATTTCTTCCGGATCGAAAAATGTGTCTTGAGTTCGAGTAGGGTAGTTTTCTTGTACTATAACATCCCATGCCGCCCTGCATTTGTTGGGTGCATTCTCAATATATTCACAAGCTAAAGTTTTGGCATGGATAAGTTTTCTTTTATATCACTTTTTACAGTTAAGATAAACTTTATACACGCCATTCTGCTCGGTTTCTCCTTGACAAGAGTTTTTATAAATTCTGTACAACAAAAGCATTCTTTCTATATAGGGTACTGAGTCAATTCATCAGTATACCAGTTCAACTTCTTGCTTTTAAGTTTACCATTATGACTAATTTTTACCAGTGGTGAACATAAATGCCACAATTGAACCAATTTATCTAAAAAGTTTCCAAATATAGTTTCAATATCATTTTCACCCATTTGAAATTCAAATATAATGCCCCAGTTAATTTGTTTCAGATTTTCAATAAATATGTTAATATAATCATCACCCTGACTTTTTACCCACATCAGAACAGGTTCGTCATTGTAAATTATGTCAGGCTGGTTAATATATAAGTAAATTGATGGAACAAACTAGAGGGAAAAATATCTTAGACATGGTGATGATAAGACCAGATGAGCTCTAAAGGGAATCTGAAGTGATAGATGGTATAAGTGATCATCAAGCTGTCTTTGTCAGAGTTAAAAATAAATGTGTTAGAAAGAAATGTCGTAAAAATAAGACTATTAGGCAGTACCATATGGCTGATAAGAGGATTTTTTAAAAAGCAATTATGATCAATGAGAAATTACAAATAAAAAATAAACAACCTATGGGATGGGATTAAAGGGATTGTTGAGAAGTGTGAAAACAGTTACTAACTCATTCCACGTTAAGAAAACAGTACTGCTGTGAACACACCCTTTCTGAGACACCCATAATTCCTCGTGATTAAAGGACATTATACTGTACATTTTAATGTATTATGAAAGACAGATAAAAAGGATGAGGCATTTTTGCCCGTGAATTATTAAAATAACTGCATAGCATTTTCTTTTTCACAAATATATTTGTAGGGAGGAAGCACACTGGCAGGAACAGCCATCGCTTCGTTGCCTTCCTTCATTTTCCTTCTGTGTTGCTCTGGTACAAGCCTCGTGTAGTCCCTCACTCTGTGAACCGCTGCCGGCTCACTTCTGTAGTGAAGTCATCTACAGCATTGGTTTGTTGCGTGTGTGTTTATAGGCTTTAAATCGGTGCGTATTTGTCTTGTGTTAAGTGAGAGATGGTTGTATATTGCATAGTATTTGTGCGTGTTCTATTATTTTCGTACTGTACAGAAGTTGTAACTGAAGATTATGGTCTTGTGGTGTGCAGCGATACGTCATGGCATAACTTGTATTGCCGTATGTTTTATTTGTGCTTGGTTTGGTTATTTATATGTTCTTTCTTAAGCGCATTTTAATTTTCCACTTTTTTCACGACTGCATTTACCTTTTACTATTGTTTTTGTGAGCGATACCACAGCACAGTAGTACCCCGCGTTGCCTGGGGAAATTTATTAAATGTAATATATGCAGCCCTCACCCCTCAAGCACATAAAATATATTTGTTTATTTTCTCGCCAAATTTGCCTCACACTTCAATACTGAAGTTTTCTATGTGACGCAATGGCTCGTGTTGTCATAAGAGCAATACTGTTTTCTTAACATGAAATGACCTATAGGTACTTACAGTGTTCCCCATGAGGTACTATAACCCCATCAATGTCCGGCTCCATGGCTAAATGGTTAGTGTGCTGGCCTTTGGTCACAGGGGTCCCGAATTCGATTCCCGGCAGGGTCGGGAATTTTAACCATCAGTGGTTAATTTCCCGGACGGGGGGCTGGGTGTGTGTGTTGTCTTCATCATAATTTCATCTTCATCACGACACGCAGGTCGCCTACCGTTGTCAAATCAAGAGACCTGCACCTGGCGAGCCGAACATGTCCTCGGACACTCCCGGCACTAAAAGCCATACGCCATTTCACTTTTACCCCATCAATGAAAGTGACAAATTCGTAAACACTGACACAGAGTTACCAGCAAAGACAGACTTAATCATTAAATCATTAAAAACAGTCTAGCCATCGTCATCTCTACCCTCCATGGCCGAATCCATTATTATTCCAGGTAAGCTATTCTCCTCCATTCGCCTCATATGACCCCTTCACCGAAGCCGGTTTATGCGTACAGCTTCAGTCATGGAATTCATTCCTAAATTAGCCCTTATCTCTTCATTCCGAACTCACTTCTGCCATTGTACCCATCTCTGTGTACTAGCAACCATTCTCGCTACTTTCATGTGTGTTAATTTCACCTCATGAATGAGATACGTGTCTTCCCAGTTTTCACTTCCGTACACAAAGTCGGTAAAGAAGGTAATTTCTTCCTTGCAGATTACAGACAGCCGAATTTACTACTCCTGTAACTACCTTGAACCAAGAACGCATTCTACCATCCGTTCTTACTGTTGACCGATTGTCAACATAAATGCCTTTCAGTGTCTATAACAATCTACATGTGATTCCATTATTTCTATATGTTGTTATTGTTGTTGTTGCTTGGGTCATCAGTCCATAGACAGGTTTAGTGCAGCTTTCCATGCTACCCTATCCTGTGCCAACATTTTTTATTTTACGAAACTGCTAAATCCTACATCTACTCTAATCTGTTTGTCATATTTATGCCTCGGGCCACCTCTACCAGACTTACACTTCACTCAAAAACTAAATGAAAAAGTCCTAGGTGTCTTAAGATGTGTCTTATCATTTTATCCATTCTTCTGGTCAAATTTCGCCAAATTATTCTCCTCTGGCCAATTCGATTCAGTATCTCTTCATTTGTGATTCGATATATCAATCTCACCTTCAGCAATATTCTGTAATACCACATTTGAAAAGCTTCTATTCTATTTTTTCTCTGAACTAGTTATGGCCCATGTTTCACTTCCGTACACTGTCACACTCCTGACGAAAGTCTTCAAAAGCATCTTTCTAATTCCTATGTCAATGTTCGAAGTGAGCAAATTTATTTTCTTAAGAAAGCTCTTCCTTGCTTGTGATAGTCTGCATTTTATGTCCTCCTAACTTCTGCCATCATTAATTATTCAATTACGCAAGAAACAATATCAATCTACTTCCTTTAAGGCCCTTTCCTAATCTAATATTTCTTGCATCACTTTATTTTGTACGACCGCACTCTATTACTTTTGTATTTATTTATTTATTTATTTATTTTATTTATTTATTTATTTATTTATTTATTTATTTATTTATTTATGTTCATCCTGTATTCCTTCTCCAAGATTGTGTCCATAGCATTCACCAGTTTCACCTAATCTTCTGTAGACTGAGATAAAATAACAATATCACCGGCAAATCTCAGAGTTTTGATTTCCTTTCTTTGGATTGTGGTTCCCTTTCCAAATTCCTCTTTGATTTCCTTTGCCGCCTGTTCTATATTGTACCGGTTGGTACACCTATACGCCGCACATTTGAATTTTCCGCCTTAAAGTACTCCTCTACAGCTAAAACTCTGAACTTTAAAACTGAATTAATTCAACCGTTTATCAGAAGATGTCACTGTGTTAATTTCGAATTGTTTTTGTTTACTAATTATCAAGAAGTGTGGACATTCTCTCACAGATGTCTCTACCAAAAACTATGATCATGCACCCTGGTGCGAAGTGAAGGAACTTTTCTTGAAGATATTTTGTATTCATAAGTTTGTTCTTTACTAAATGTTGTTCTTTCATTTGTGGGTTGGCAATATTAATCTTCCTTTCCGCCAGTTTTGAAATTAGACAAACGTAAATTTCTGTTATTCATTTTCAGCCAATGGCGTCTTTCTTCCCCAATGTTGACGTGTAACTGTAAGCTACCCAATAAACGACTGTGGGTATGTCTTAATCATTCATGAAAGGTCTCGAATATTCCCCGAGAGTATAAAACTGCTGATTTTCCTGGCTCTCCGCCACTCGTACAACATCTAGCTTAGTGTATGGAAGTATAGCAGGTGGCGGGAAGCGCCTCTTTCATCCGCCAGCAGCTCTTCTACAAGGTAATGGCCTTTTAACATCTTTATTTCTTGCTAGCTCAACAGCTTAGCCCTCGGGGAAGGTCCGAATCCTTTTCGATGTAACCTACCTTTCTAAAAATGTAACTTAGTGCCGGCTTATGTAAAAGTTTATTATTACTTTAACTTAAATCGGGGATAGAGAGCGCTTTACTCTCTCGAGCTCCCCTTCATTTTGAGTTTAGGTGACTACGTTTTCACAACCGATTGTCTACTCTTAATGTATTAACATTTTCTTACACGAGTCACCTCCCTAGTTTAGGAATAGCCCCTGTGTCAGCGGCCTAGTGCCCCTTAGGTTTTATAAGGTTTCATGTAGGAGCGCAAGCTACGCCTCCATTTATATTGGTATTTTGGGCCATTTAATTAACCTATTATTTTTCTTTTAAGGCCCTGTAGGCTGGGTACGAGATACCCCTGTTTAATTCTTGTAAGTTGCGCCTCGATGGCAAGTGATTGTAAAGCATTGTATTGCCTTTAATAGGCTTGAAAGATTGAGAGCGGGTCAGCTCTTTATGGTGTTTTGAAAGGTGCCTCTAGGAGGCTTGACATTACTAGGTGGGAGGAAGTGCTCCATGTAATGAGGGGTTTTCTGCCCTTTGGTAATTTGTGGTTGTGAGCTGAGGGCTCAGGAATTATAAACTTGGGGCTCGAAGCCCAGAATTTGTAAAGATCCCTTAACTTGTGCTTTCATTGTTATTTCACCTAGTGAAAATTTGTTAAATCTTGTTGTCTATTGAAAATATAACCTTTATTGAAATTATAATTCATCTTTCGGACTTGTAGTTAGACCCATTCCAGCCCGCACCTTCTTTCACCTCTGCATTCCACGGATAACTCCGTAACATATATAAACACTGAAGAGGAGAGGGGACAATCTGCAGGTTTGCCTCGCTCCTTTCTGGATTGCTGCTTCCTTTTAAAAGGCTGACCCCGAATTGATTCCGGAACGGACGTCTTGATTTCCATTAGTTGTCACCGTATGACCGTATTTATCTGACAGGGTACGTATTGATTCCGATTAGTTGCCATCTGATTTTTCCATCAGTATTCGGGAGATAGGTGGTTCGAACCCCACTGTCGGCAGCCCGTGGTTTCCAATTTTCACACCAGGCAAATGCTGGGGCTGTACCTTAATTAAGGCCACGGCCGCTTCCTTCCCAGGTCTAGCCCTTTCCTGTCCCATCGTCGCCATAAGACCTATCTGTGTCGGTGCGACGTAATGCCAATAGATTTTTCCATAGCATACGTGTTGGTCCCCAACAGCTAACATCACCATAACATTTCCCTTCCCATTTTACATAGACTTAGGACTGTCTACATTCAGTATGTATGGTTAAAAATGTTTGGCTTTTTGTTATTCTTATAATGTAAGTACGTTACAAGCAAAGTTGCAATTGTCAAGCATAAGCAATAAAACGATGTAAGTGGAAGAAACTTGCAGCAGATGTTTTGAAGATATTCATACCGGGTAATGATTGAATTAGACAGCTTTTTCATTTGTTCTTTTATGTAGTTTTATTTGCCCCCCCCACCACTGTTTGATTCGTTTCCTTCTCGTTTCTCATTTTAACGTAAGTTTCCGTTTGAACACCCTTTAATGTCTCTAACAGATGGAATATGTTGGGATGGGAAGAGTAAAAATGAGTGTTCAGTTTTGAGTGAAATGCCTGACAGTAGTTAGAACGGTAGTCCGTTCAGAACTACTACTAAAGTCGGCCAAAATAATGGGTGGAAAGTCGCTATCTGCAAGAATATAGGTACGAAGTAAATAATCAAAAAAGTCACTGATGTCTGTTCAGATTGTGGATGCTCCTTCTTTCGGCATCTGTTCCCGATCACCTTCGGAATCAGCTAGGTCCAATCAACATTATCGAATGTCTTTTTTAGATCAACGAAGGCCAATTCTTAAGTCTGACCAACATATTTTTCCTTGATATTCCGCTATATGCCTTCTCTAGATCTACAACATATAAACATAACGGTCTGTTCCTCTCGTAGCACGTTTCAATTAGCCTACTGGTCCTGACAGTCCCTTCGTGGTCTGATTTTACAATGGCTCTCATCAAATTTACTCTTCACTATTGATCGCGCCATCTTTTCCAAAGAGCGATTCAAGCTCTAGAACGCTGACCTTGTGAGTCCAGGGTGGAGGGTTCGATGCTTTCTCAGTTCGGTGGTATTAGATTGTCAAATACGTCAGCCCGTTGTTGGTAGATTTACCGGCTCGTAAAAGATTCCTGCGGGATAACATTTTGACACGTCGGCATCTATTAGTTTACAATTGGCTTTACGTCGCACCGACATTGATAGATCTTATGGCGATAGGAAAGAGCTAGGAGTGGAAAGGAAGTGACCGTGGACTTAATTAAGGTTCATCCCCAGCATTTTCCTGGTATGTAACTGGGAAACCACGGAAAACGGTCTTCGGGGCTGCCGACAGTGGGGTTCGGACCCACTATCTCCCGGATGTAAGCTCACAGCTGCGCATCCCTAACTGCACGGCTAACTCGCCCGGTATATTATTATTATTATTATTATTATTATTATTATTATTATTATTATTATTATTATTATTATTAAGTTAGTAGTACTAGCTAGATATTAGGCCTCTTTAAACAACAAGCATCATCAGTAGTAGTACTTAAACGGCCTTTGTACACTTGATATACTGATCAAATAAATATCTCAATAGATGTTACAATCCTTCCTGGTCCCTTGCTTATTGACAAGAGCAATTATTACTGCTTTCTCCTACCATAAGGTTTCTTATTCAAATTCTATGCTAACTTTATTAATGTGTGAAGCCATTTATCCCAGTATTTTTTACTATTTTTAGTCTAATATGTAGCTGGTGATACTGAAGACTAATTCCAGCGAACCATGAATAGTTAAAGTAAGTGAGCGTGAATGTATTTAATGTCTCACGCCTCCTGGAATAAAGTAGTGAGCATCAAGTCACTGAATGACGTAAAGACAGTACAAAGCTGATTGTACCTACTACGAAGTTGACGACCTGAAAGTATACTTGAGTAATGAGTGCCCTCAAGATTGTTGTTGTCCGTCCCTGATGTGCAATGTAACGCTTGCACCTGCAAAAACACGTTCTTGGAATTCATTCTCGGCTGACATCAGAGACAATCATAAATAACCCAAGGTTGTGTAGAGCATGTTTGTAGACGTACCAAGAGCAAACCAAGAAATTTGATGCACAATAATACAACATTAATTTCAAAGAAACAGAATTAACACAATGATGTTTAAATCGGTTTAGAAAGGGAGAGCGGAAGTCCATCGTCGCAAAATTTTGGAAATAAATAAAAGAAACTACCTGGGGCCCGCAGTTATTTACCTATCACGTTGATAAACATAATTGGCAGTCATGAATTTTGGGGGAGAATGAAAGGGTATATTATATAGCTAAGTCAAAAACAGGTTTCACGAAGGACATTCCAGGGATTACTAATAAGTAGGGCTCGGTTTTTTAGGAAAAGTCATATTTTTTCTTTGTCTCTATTTGTTGCCTGATTGGATTTTGCTGCAAACCAGGTGATCATTATTTGTCATATAAATGTATATTTTGGCTACTTTTTGTCATAAGTTCATATTTTGAACTATTTTCCTCACAACGTCATATTTCGGTCATATTTCGGCGATTTGACAACAGCTGTAGCTGCGCAAAATCATCTTCAATTTACCGAATGCGAACAAGCGTTCCCAAACTTGAATCTTGTCATACACTTCATTACCAGCCGCGGAGAAGAATGAAAAAACTATGTGAGTTTGCCGTACTGTGTTGAAAGATATCTGCTTAATTCGTTTCGTGGTACTCACTTTAATTTTTTACACATTTGAAAAATATTCATGAAATCTGGGCTTAAACGATCCAAAATATTTTTTAAAAAATGTTTAAATTCTAGTTTTTCTTGTATTTCAAACCATCAGTGCAGGGTGCAAACATGTTATGACTTTCAAAATGTTGTGTAATCGGATAATCTTAGCGAACTTAGTATTTTATAGGTAAGGTAAGGGTTATTCTGCCCGAAGGCAGGTCCGAACCTCCGCAGAGGTGTTCCTGAGCCGGAGTTTACGTGCGGTAGGGTGGCCAGTTCCTTTCCGCTCCTCCATTCCCTTACCCCCCACCAACAGCGCGTGGCAACCCATCCAACTCCTGAGCACGCCCAATGTTGCTTAACTTCGGAGATCTCACGGGATCCGGTGTTTCAACACGGCTACGGCCGTTGGCATTTTATAGATATGTATTCACAAATGTGTGATAAGTGAATCAAGGACGATTGACTGTGAATAACTGCTTAACATGTATATTCAGAAGATCAATATGAAAGTAAGAACAAATACAAACGTGTATCAAAGGAATTGCCATTTCGATTTGCAATTTATTTTAAAATAGCCATATTTAGATAATCATTTTCGGGTCATATTTTGTAATTTTTGCGTCATATTTCGTCTCATTTGAGGTCATATTTGCTTGGTTATTTGGGCTATTTTTAGGTCTTAAACCCCCGAGCCCTACTAATAAGCAAGGACCGGGTGAATTGGCGCGCAACTGTTGGATCCGGGAGATAGTAGGTTCGAGCCCCTCTGTCGGCAGCCCTGAAGATGGTTTCCCGTGGTTTCCCATTTTCACACCAGGCAAATTCTTAGGTTGTACCCTAACCCATTATTGATCAATTTTTTAAAAATCATAAATAGTCCAATCTTTTTGGAATATAAGCTTAAAAAAGGATCCCAAAAGTAAGGTCTCCTATTTTTTTTTATAAATACGGAACTATGTTCATGTGGCTGTTGGTCACAATATTGTGAAGAGTGTTTCCCGCGCTCGCATATAAACATGTGCGAGGCACTCAGTCTTGGCTTGGCAGCCGTTGAGAATGGAGCTCCCGTTGTATGTTACCGCCAAGTGCGAAGTGCTCGCAGTTATTCGGTTTTTAAACGCAAAAGGTACTGAACCGATTGAAATCCATCGCCAATTGATGAAAGTGTATGGTGAGTCGTACATGGATGTCAAAAATGTTCGTAAGTGGTGTAGAGAGTTTGCAGCAGTCTGACTGAAATTCATGACGAACAAAGGAGCGGTTGACCGTCAATTTCCGTCGAGACAGTCGTGAAGGTTGAGCAAATCATGCGTGAAGATCGGCGGATCACCCTGGATGATCTCCGCACTTTGGTTCCTGAGGTTTCCCGAAGCGCCGCTCACAGAATTTTAACGGTAAAGTTGAAATACCGGAAGGTGTGCGCAAGATGGATGCCACGCATGCTGACTGAAGACCACATGCGGCAACGAGTTGATTCTTCCCGCACATTTCTTCAACGCTTTGTAGCCAAACAGGACAACTTTTTGGACTCGTCACGGGTGACGAAACCTGGGCGTTCCACTTTACACTTGAAACCAAGCAACAATCACGCCAGTGGCGGCATCCCTCTTCCCCAAAGCCGCGGAAATTCAAGCAAACACAGTCTGCCGGTAAAGTCATGACAACTGTGTGTTGGGATCGAAAAGGGGTATTATTGGTCGACTTTATGCCCGCTGTGACCACAATTAACGCTGACGGGTACTGTGAGACCCTGAAAAAAATCAGCCGGGCAATTCAGAAACGGGAAAGGGGAATGTTGAGCAAGGACGTCCCCCTGTGGGTGGGGGCGGTAGAATAACACCCACGGTAACCCCTGCCTGTCGTAAGAGGCGACTAAAAGGGGCCCCAAGGGCTCTGAACTTTGGAGCGTGGGTTAGCGACCTCGGGGCCCTCAGCTGAGTCCTGGCATTGCTTCCACTTACTTGTGCCAGGCTCCTCACTTTCATCTATCCTCTCCGACCTCTCTTGGTCAACTCTTGTTCTTTTCCGACCCCGACGCTATTAGGTTTGCGAGGGCTAGGGAGTCTTTCATTTTCACGCCCTTCGTGGCCCTTGTCTTCCTTTGGCCGATATCTTCATTTTTCGAAGTGTCGGACCCCTTCCATATTTTCCCTCTAATTAGTGTTATATAGAGGATGGTTGCCTAGTTGTACTTCCTCTTAAAACAATAATCACCACCACCACCTGAGCAAGGACGTAAACATCTCCATGACAACGCTCGCCCGCACGTCGGCCGGCAAACCGTTGCTCTCCTGCAACAATTTGAGTAGAACATCATGACCCCCCTACCCTGTAGTCCCGACTTGGCACCCAGTGACTATCACTTGTTCCCTAAGTTGAAAGAACATTTAGCTGGAAAGCGATTCAGCACCGACGACGGAGGCGGCGAACTGGTATGACATGGGTGTACAAAAACTGTTACAGCGTCTACAAAACTGCATCGACCAAAATGGTGATTGTGTAGAAAAATAGCTAAATGTTCAAGCTGTAAAATGATGTAAACCATTGTAGAAATAAACAGGTCTATGTAGGCCTATTTGTAAAAATAATAGGAGACCGTGTTCTTGGGATTACCTTCGTATATACGAGTATTTTTAAAATAAATGTAAAAATTATATGAAGTATGTACTGTCCTATAAATATGACCGTGGTCAGTAGTATTTTATTTGTTAAAACCTAAGCTGTCCTAGAAATATGACAGTGGTAACAATTGTTACCAGCTACTGTTTACATATTATTGCAAGAATGATAGAAATACAGTAAACATAAAATGTAATGAACAAGAAAGTTTTAAAATTGTACGGTACATACCACTAGGACTTGCGATTCTAGAAAAGAGGAAGATACCAAAACATATTTTAAGTTTATCAAGTGTTGCACTAAAGTTTTGGTCACTTTTACATGTAGAAGCATATTTCATAGTTTGCGTTAAAATTTAATTCATTAATTCACCATCAAACGAAGCTTTCACTTGTGCTGCACGTGTTTCAGCATGATTGTCCTTATCAAGAAAGTCATATTCAGGGTCCGGATGTATCCGTTTTCGTTTTTCAGGTTTAGCCTTTCTAGTTGTAGTGGGTTTTTTCTTTGGGGGCATACGTATATGTTTGTTTCAAATTAGTACTAAGATACTAATTGACGGCACAGTTACTGCTGCCTTCACGTGGATCAATTTCTATGTCTTTTATCACTTGTGCCATAGCCCTGAACGTCTTTAACTGTTTGAACGTGTGAATTCTACATTACCTGCTACTTCAGACACTTGGGGGTCCTCGGTGTCATCATCGTTAATATTTTCCTCATCAGTTATATAGTCAACATTTTCTGTTGGTAGCACAACACTTGCTGACAACACATCGTCCTCTTCATTTCCCAGCTGTTGTAATACACTGCATATCTCATCATTAGTTAAACGAGGTGAAACAGTCATTTTGCAAACTCGATACGCCAGCTAAAAACCATTACAATGTTTACAGTAGAACAGAGAACAATCACGCACAGTAGCCAAACTCACACTGTGACTGAAGAGCAGACAAATGCTAGGGAAGCAGAGACATGTGGCGACCTGCAGTGGAGAAGTGATGACTAGGGCTCGGATGTTTAGGAAAAGTCATAATTTTTCTTTGTCCCTATTTTCTTGCCTGATTGTATTTTGGTAGAAATCAGGTGATTATCGTCACAATTAAGCGATTTTTATTTGTCATATAAATGCATATTTTGGCTATTTTTTGTCCTAAGGTTATATTTTGAGCTATTTTCGTAGAAACGTTATATTTCTGTCATATTTCGGCGGTCTGACGACAGCTGTAGCTGTGCAAAATCAACTTATCGAATGCGAACTAGGGTTCACAAAACTGCTTCTCGGTATCACCTGCAGTTAACACAAGTGGAATACCGTTTGTATAGAATGAAAGCCATAGACTTCACTGCACTTTTTACATGATTTAAATATGATCCAATAACCTTGTGAAGTAGAAACGAGTTTCTCTTCTTACAAGAAAGTGTTAAGTGATAATCGGAGTTCTTTCGCGCCTATGATTTGAAGATGAATCTCGCCATACACTTCAATTCCACCCGCGAAGAAGAATGAAAAAGATATGTTAGTTTGCACTGTGGGCCCTGCCTACCTATCATAAAGTATTGAAAGACATCTACTTAAATCGTTTTGTGGTGCTCAATTTAAACTTTAACGCATTTAATAATATTAATGAAATCTGGGCTTGAACTTTCCAAAATATTTAAAAAATTTATTGATTTCTAGTTTTCTCGTATTTTAAATCACCACTACAGGGTGCAAACATGTTTTGACTTTTAAAATGTTGTGTTATCTGATTATCTTATCGAACCTAGTACCGGTACTTTATAGCTATGTATTCACAATAAACTGTGAATAACTGCTAAACAGGTATATTCAGAAAATGAATATGAAAGTGAGAATAAAGAATTTAGTTAACGAATATGTATCGAAGGAATTTCCCTTTC
Organism: Anabrus simplex; assembly: GCF_040414725.1. Lineage (NCBI taxonomy): Eukaryota > Metazoa > Arthropoda > Insecta > Orthoptera > Tettigoniidae > Anabrus > Anabrus simplex. Next base: position 274,209,288 of record NC_090270.1, read on the forward strand.
GATTTATAATTTATAAAAATGTCCATATTTAGGTTAATCATTTTTGGGTCATATTTTGTAATTTTTACGTCATATTTCTCCAGTTTTAAGTCATATTTGCTTGCTTATTTGGGCTATTATTAGGTCTTAAACATCCGAGCCCTAGTGATAACTAGAGTCCGGATTATTAGTTGCTGATTGGTTAGAATGCAAACTTATTTAAGCCAGTAACAAGTATCCCCTACACTGTGCAACGGTTATGTTATGAGATTTGCATAGAAATTAGGGGTACAGCCTATAGAACTCCCTGAATTGATGCTACTCTTCCTACATTACGGTACAACGGGTTGCATGACACTTCCTACAAACCAAATTAATTTGCATTCTAACCTATTACCACCTACAAATCCGTGGTATAGTGATGACACACTGGAACTGGACAACCCACAAGACACCACTGTCATGCGTGTCCTTGCAACAGTTTTAATTTCAAAAGCAAAAAGGATATATTTATATAAAAGAAGTATTTATTTGATCTGTAAATACGATGAAGAAAATTTGAAACATATTTAAGTATTATTTTCCCCCAAAAATCGCGTAGAAACATTTCTTACGGGCAGTTTTAATAAATACATGAAAATGTAAAAATATGCAAAATGAATGTTATTTATTGACTATTTTCATTAATTAGTTTTTAAAATATATGAAATGTGGGAAAATACATTTAAAACTATATTCACTTATTTTAAAAATATTTACATTTGGTGTCCTAAAAATATGACAATGGTCAAAAATGGGATAATTGAGGCCACGGCCGTTTCCTTCCCACTCCCAGACCTTTCCTATCCCATTGTCGCCGTAAGACCTATCTGTGCGACGTAAAGCCAATTCTAAAAATAAAAATAAACAAGGAGATTATTGGTAGGCCTACATGTGATAATGTAGAAGTATCCAGTCATCAGTACGTAAAGACAGTTGGATAGAAGGATAAAGTCCAGGTAGAGGAGGTGACTAATACTGTCGAAGTACTGAAATTTACCTATGATAATAAAGACATTTACCAAAATTTGCTTTACAACGCACTGACACATGGGTCTTATGGCGACGATGGCATAGGAAAGAACTCACCAACACACTGGTCTTATGACGACGATGGGATAGGAAAGAACTCACCAACACACTGGTCTTATGACGACGATGGCATAGGAAAGAACTCACCAACACACTGGTCTTATGACGACGATGGGATAGGAAAGGACTAGAGTGGGAAGGAAGCGACCGTGGTCTTATAAGGTACAATCCCAACATTTGCCTGGTGTGAAAATGGAAAACCACGGAAAACCTTATTCAGAGCTGCTTACAGTCAATAATTAATATCTTTTCAAGTACTGCACCTAGAAGCATGCTCTTTTCAAAATGCTCAGTAGAAACACAAAAAACTTGAAAATTGAAAATCCAACTCTAGGTCCCTATCCACGCAAAGGGTCACATAACTTATATAAATGATACGAGTAAAGAACTGGAATCAGAGATAAGGCTTTTTGCGGATGATGTTTTACTGTATAAAGTAACAAGCAAATTATAGGAGGCACCTTAAAGGGGCCCCGCGGCCTCTTAACTTGGGAGCGTAGGTTGGTGACCGCGGAACCCTTAGCTGAGTCCTGGCATTGCTCCCATTTACTTGTGCCAGGTTCCTCACTTATATCTATCCTATCCGACCTCCATTGGTCAACTTTTGTTCTTTTCCGATCCCGACGGTATTAGGTTGCGAGGCCTAGAGGAGTCTTTCATTTTCACGCTCATCAAGGCCCTTGTCTTTCTTTGGCTGATATCTTATTGTTTTCGAAATATCGGACCCCATCCATTTTTACCCTCTGATTAGTGTTAACAGAGGATGGTTGTTTAGGTGTACTTTTTCCTAAAGCAATAATCACCACCACCACCACCACCATACTCTAATTGGTGTCTTACTAGAGACCTATACGCCCTCTCTTTTACAACCTCACTACAACCCCAAAATACTCTCATAACAATGTGGAGAGATATGTGACCTTTCTTAACAACCTCGCTAATGTGATTACTTAATCCATTGAATATTCTTCCTTACTTACAGTGGTTCTCATGAGATATTATCACCCTAACAACACAACAGTAAAAATTCAGAGGATTGTGCCTCTTGGTTAAACTTACAACCTGACTTTTCACCCCGTTTACCATCATACCATTGTCTGCTATCCATCTCACAGCATTATCGTGGTCTTTTCGCAGACGCTCACAGTCACAATCCTGGAACTTATTTCCTAGTCCATACAGTATAGCGTCACCTGCAAAACACCTTACCCTGTGATTTCAGTTTCTTTCCTCATATCCAGAGCCAGGAATCTAGGCAAAATGCTTTTTTTTTCCTGGGTGGATATATACAAATGTCAAATAGAAATAAACGTGTTTCCGCTTCTTTGGGAACGAGAGGACCAGTTACTGTTTTGCATTTTTTGTGTTTTATTGCGTATTTTATCTTCCGTTGCCTATGTCTTTGCTGGCGAGATGTAGTGTTTACAGTGCACATTATGTCATCTCCCCTAGTATGGGCTTTGGCAATAATGAAAGTGACTGAGGTATGAGCGATGCTAGTAATGCCATTCCTTATGCGGCCAGTCCCTATTATAAAAATGTCGTTCATAGGGTCGGTTGGTGCATGCATTTCAGTGGACTTGGCAGGCTGAGATGTAATAGCAACTTCTGGCTCGGTGAGGAAAGCAACAGGAAACTACTTCACTCCTCATTTCCCTAGTATACCTCTTCAGTGACGCCTAGGCCATCTATGACAACTAATGGTGGAGCTGTTCAGGATCCAACCAGCCTTCGGGCTGAAGACTGAACATATATATGCCTATTTAAAAGTCGAATCCCTTCACATTTTGCCTTTTCTTGAATTGTCATGAATATTTTCTATTAATAACATATTAAAGTGGAAATAAAAAATAAAATAAAATTCTAATGTAATGGAATGTACCGGTATCCCGTGGCTTAGGGATTGACTGACCGTCTCTTACCCGGGGGTCAGGTCACGGATTTTTACTTGGATCTGATGGCAGGCACGAGGTCCACTCAGTCTCCGTTATTACAATTGAGGAGCTATCTGACTATGAAATGGCGACCCCGATCTAGGAAACCAAGGTTCTTAGTAACGGTATTTCGTGAAAGCTTGGAGTGAATACAGAGTAACAGAATATGGCTAATCAATTAAGGAAGGTTATTTGTTTTACCATAAACTCATTTGCGAGGAATTTAATGTCTAATTTCCAGGTGAGTGTCTTCATAGCAGTGTGCTAAATGAGTTGTCACTACTTTCTTCACCAAGTTGTGCCTTAAAACAGTATCCGTCATTCTTTATCTCGCAGGAACAATCTGATTAGGCCTACTATACGGTAACCTCTTCTTGATACCAGAGATTACGGGGTTGAGGAGTAAGGAGGGAATTCTCCCGGTTCCGGTAATACTGCCAACTGAATGGAAATGAAATCTGAATTGAATCGATAAAATGATCGATCGGTATGAATTTCCTAAACTTTTATTAAGCCAGAAACTGTGACACACACACATTATATAACATTTCTCGATGCGAATCTTGTTCGTAGCATGAATTCTATAGTTTGGCTTTGCTGTGTAAACAACAACGGTACTAGTACCTAAAGTGTACGCCAGATGTCTCACGGCGATGCATAACCATAGCCGACTATAGTTACAAGCCGGAGTCACGTAAGTTTGGCAACGTCCAGTGGAGGCCATGGTGAAAGCGCGGGATCTATCCGTGTATGTTGATGTCGAGTGAACGTCTCGTGTTTCGTTTAATTTTTCACGGATATGTTCGAGTATATATAACAAGATAAGTGATAGAATAAGTATACGTAGAGCCTATTATCGAAATAATGTGAAGACTAAGAAGGGCTGAGTAGCTTGGACTGTAGAGCTGGCTTTCTGAGCCCAACTCAGTCCGGTGGTATTTGAAGGTGCTCAAATACGTCAGCGTCGTGTCGATAGATTTACTGGCACGTTAAAGAACTCCTCCGGGACAAAATTCCGCATCTCAGTGACTCCCAAAAACCGTAAAAGTAGTTAGTGAGACGTAGAATCAATAAGGTTATTATTTGTGAAGGAGCGGACTGAATTTATCTTATTAACAAAACGTTTCGTGTATGTGCAGATGACCAGAAAATGTTGTGTTCCCATGTATCGTAACAACTATAGCATTAAAAAGGTTTTGTTACTTCGTTTCGGTGTCCTTTAGACGAGGAATTAATACAAAAACGGATTTGTCACTTTAAACGGGATAATTGGAAACCTGGGAAAGATTCAGTCGTATTCATAAAACATGTCACACACGAAAGTTTTTCGCTAGGCGATAATATTTGTGATAGTAAAGTCAACATTACTAAAACACAAACCTAATGAGCTTCTCCGTGATGCATGTCCAATTATTTTGCCAACATATTTGTCTCCGAAAAGTTTTAAAATAAAAGATCCTGAAGATAGCAGCCTTGATATGTAGAGTAGGGTTAACAAGAAGATGGATGATAATGCCATATGTAACCCATTTAACTCAAAATTCACCAAGATATGAATGCTACTGTATATGATAATAGTTATCAGGTGTTGGCAAAAGAAATGGCATGTTTAGCAGATTGTAAAATATCAAGGTGGTCTCAACTAAATGCATATTTATTAAATTATATAGGAACCACTTCTAGTAATGTTAGTATTAAATGTGTACAAATAAATATATTAAAATGCTTCACACCCTGATAGAGTATCGTCACGTACCGTAAGCAGTGAAAGCACACTCTTTGTCTTACCTCATATTTTTAAGGGAACAATTCGAACTTTGCACTAAAAAGGCCGGACTGAGTGGCTCAGACGGTTGGGGCGCTGGCCTTCTGACCCCAACTTGGCAGGTTCGATCCTGGCTCAGTCCGGTAGTATTTAAAGGTGCTCAAATACGCCAGCCCGCTCCAGAACATAAATCTAGACACCTCCACCCTCCTGCAATTAATTGCTCTTCAAGCAACCCCTGTAACTCCAACCATGCCTGCCAAGCAATTAATTATTAACTAACCCCACCATGCACGTTTCCAAGCTATCTCCCGTCCAACCCCTAAACCAAGTAAATCAACCCGCCACGAATCCTTCTTGCCGGCTTCCTCCCTTACTCTCAGCCCCTTTCCGCTAGCATACTTCTCTATATTGTTCTGACAGTTAAGCAACATTGGGAGTGGTCATCCACTGGATGGGTGACCATCATCCCCACTCTACACCTACTGGCCGTGCACCACTATGAATCACTATCCACTCCCTCCTACGAGAAATGATGAAACCACTGGACACTATATAGTGACCCAGGACTTCTTTTTTCTCACCCATATGGGTCCAGGCCATATCTTGGACAGTTCAGACTCTCATTTTTTTAGGCCACTACCATCCTCACCACAGTTCTGTTCCTACCACCAAATTGTCGAAAGCAGCACTCAAGGCCGACAAGGCCGAAGGGCTAAATTGCTCAAATGGATCTGGGCTCCTCCCACATATCCGTTGAGACGCGTGGTCTACTACTCATGTCGGTAGATATAGAGATCAGTGGTCGAGGGATACAAGTGGAGTACCTGGGAGGACTTGTACCTCGCCCAGGCGGCTTCACCTGCTACTGAACAGGTGCCTTGTGGGGGGGGGGGGGGGGAATTGGTGATTGAAAGGGATGCACAAGGAAAAGGGAAGGAAGCGGCCGTTGCCTGGAGAAGAAGTGGGAAACGCAGGATTCCGAGGTGGTCGAACGGTGTATGAGGCATCACAGTGACCTCTGTAAGTATATGGTAAAGAACTCATAAAAGTGGATATTTGAAAAATCCATAATTCTAGTCCTTCAGGCAAGCAACTCAATGTTGAAAACCTCCTCGGGATATCAGCTACGAATTTTGGGTAAATACTGTGTAAAGTATGATAAAGGAGAGTATATTCTTTATTTATTCTTAAAAATAACAATCCTTTTCTTTCTTTCTTTCTTAATCTGCTTACCCTCCATGGTTGGTTTTTCCCTCGGACACAGCGAGGGATCCCACCTCTACCGCCTCGAGGGCAGTGTCCTGGAGCTTCAGACTCTGCGTCGGGGGATACAACCGGGGAGGATGACCAGTACTTCGCCCAGGCGGCCTCACCTGCTATGCAGAACAGAGGCCTTGCGGGGGGATGGGAATATTGGAAGGGATAGACAAGGAAGATGGAAGGAAGCGGCCGTGGCGTGGCTTTAAGTTAGGTGCCGTCCCGGCATTTGCCTGGAGGAGAAGTGGGAAACCACGGAAAACCACTTCCAGGATGGCTGAGGTGGGAATCGAACCCAGCTCTACTCAGTTGACCTCCCGAAACTGAGTGGACCCCGTTCCAGCCCTCGTACCACTTTTTCAAATTTCGTGGCAGAGCCGGGAATCGAACCCGGGGCTCCGGGAGTGGTAGCTAATCACACTAACCACTACACCACAGAAGCGGACACAATCCTTTTCTTAATCACCGTTATCCAATCGAATAGATTAGCAGTTTGTCTTTTTCTAGCACTACGAGCGCTAATGTGAGTCAATCCAGAGTTCCACTTAAGCCCTTATAACTACATTTGGTGAACACATTTTCCAAAAATCAAAAACACCTGATCGTATTGAACCAAGGAACACTTTTAAAAAATAATTATGTAAATAAGTTAATTTGGCTAGGATATGAATTTAAAAAATGAATAAACAAACAAGCGATTTTAGGCTGTTTTTCCGGAACTGCATTTAGACCCGAAGTGATTTTTGAAATTTGGTTTTTTAGTTTGATAGAGCTATGCAAGACTCACAATTTGAAATCTTTTCGGGCCCTTTAGCCCTTCAACTTTAAGCACATTTGAGGAAGCGGCTTAATTTTACGTTTTCCTTAGTATGGGGACCCCTGCTTTGTCGCAAAATGTCGGGACGTATGGGCAATGAATGGCTTCAGAATTATCGAACGCATTCCAGAAGAAAGAGCGGCTTATCGAAATTCCAAGATCACCAGTGCCGAGCGACAGAATTCTTATCGGAAGCGCCTCGTAGTTAAGACAGCCGAGTGTGGTGAAGCGAGCTCAGGCTTATACTAGAGATTTCAATATTGATGCCAGACTGAACTTACACGCTCTCGCCTTCATGAAAACGCATTTTAATGTAGATTATCTGCCCATCGAAGCTCCCACGAGTCTGGTCGTTACTTATACCCGTAATATCAACGCCGGTGGAGTATTATTACCGAGCAAGTTGGCCGTGCGGTTTGGGTCACGTAGTTGTGAGCTTGCACTCAGGAAGTGGTTGGTTCGAACCCCGCCGTCAGCAGCCCTGAATATGATTTTCGGTGGTTTCCCATTTTCACACCAGGCAATTGCTGGGACTGTACCTTAATCGACGCCACGGCCGCTACATTCTCAATCCTATCATTTTCCCGTCCTTGCTTCGCCGAAAATCTTCGATGTGTTAGAGCGACAGTAATCCACTATAAAACCACTATACATCTTATATCACAGACTCCACTGTCTAAAAGGCATGTACATTTGTTTAGAGAAGGGGACACGGGACGTAAAAATTGATGAAATATTCTTCTTCTTCTTCTTCTTCTTCTTCTTCTTAATATGTTTGCATTCCAGGTTTGGTTTTTCCCTCCGACTCAGCGAGGGATCCCACCTCTACCGCCTCAAGGGCAGTGTCCTGGAGCGTGAGACTTTGGGTCGGGGATACAACTGGAGAGGATGACCAGTACCTCGCCCAGGTGGCCTCACCCGCTAGGCTGAGCAGGGGCCTTGTGGAGGATGGGGAGTTTGGGAGGAATATACAAGGAAGAGGGAAGGAAGTGGCCGTGGCCTTAAGTTAAGTACCATCCCGGCATTTGCCTGGAGGAGAAGTGGCAAAACCACGGAAAACCACTTCCAGGATGGCTAAGCCGGGAATTGAATTGAGTGAACCCCGTTCCAGCCCTCGTACCAGTTTTCAAATTTCCTGGTAGAGCCAGGAATCAAACTCGGGCTTCCTGGGATGGCAGCTAATCACACTAACCACTACACCACATATGTGGTCGATTAAATATTCTATTTGTATTTTAGTAAGATGATCCAGCCCGCCTCTGAGTGGCTCAGACAGTTGACTCCAACTTAGTAGGTTCGATCCTGGCTCAGTCCTGTGGTATAGTAAGGTGCTCAAATACATCAGCCTCGTGTCGGTAGATTTAATGGCACGTGAAAGAACTCCTGCGGGACAAAATTCCCGCATCTCGGCGTCTCTGAAAGTAGTTAGTGGGACGTAAAAACATTAACATTATTATTACATACTGTTCAGCATTGCGGGTGAAGCTGCCTGAGCGAGGTACTGGTCCTCTTTCCCAGCTGTTCCTCCGACCTAAAGTCTCGCGTCCCAGGACACTGCTCTTGAGGCGATGGAGCTGGGGTCCCTCGCTGAGTCCTGGACGGTAAACGAATTAGGAAAGAAAGAAAGAAAGAAAGAAAGAAAGAAAGAAAGAAAGAAAGAAAGAAAGAAAGAAAGAAAGAATATTACCTCTTTCATCGCAGACCCCACTGTCTAGAAGAAGTGTAAATTTGTTTAGAAAAGGGGACATGGAATGCAGAAATGAATGAAACATTCTATTTTTATTTTATTTTCAATTGTGAATCTGCGTTCTTAAATGGTGCCTAAATTATGACAATTCTTCTTCTGCAAGGTTTTCTAATTATTATTTCTTTGTAAGATGATACATAGGCTGCATATTCCCACTGGATGGATAATTTGACAGTCAGACTGATGGAAGCAGGTTTATTTGTGAAATATCTGCCAAGACAGCTGGTGTAAGTATAATAGAGGAAAGTAATTCATTGTCAATTGTAAATCACCATTCCTACGATATACGCAAAGAAAAATAAAGTTTTGCTCGTCGGGGATAGCTGTACAGCGGGGGAATTTCAAAATTAAAAGATATGTAAGTGTGAACATTGGAATGGCATTAAGTACGTACTGTCAATTTGATGCTTTTACCGTACGGTACTCCTTGTTTTGGGGCAGCTATCCCTTGTGGATTCTCTTTCTCACACAGGAGAAACTTATAGTCGTCCCCACAGTCTGCCATACGCTACAATGGAGGAAATGAAACCAATTTTCAAGGTTCCGTCAGACTTTAACCTTATGAAAACGTGTCTCCATGGTCGTATGCAAAATCCAAATGCATCTGTAAATAGCATTTATATGAAGCTGCTTACCAAAAACTCTGTTTATGGGGATAAAGACCGTTTATGGTATGGGATGATTTAACCAGGCAAATATCACAAGATGTGAAATGCTGCAAAGACTAGGGCCGAGTATTAGCTCTCATACTGCGAGTATAGTCGTCATGCTGCGACTCGACTTGAAAATACTGAGATGAACCGAGATAGTTGGCCGTGCGGTTAGGGGCGCGTAGCTGTAAGCCTGGATTCGGGAGATAGTGGGTTTGAACCCCACTGTCGTCAGTCCTGAAGATGGTTTTCCGTGGTTTCCCTCTTTTACATCAGGCAAATGCTGGGGCTGTACCTTTAAGGCCACGGCCACTTCCTTCCCACTCCTAGCCCTTTTCTATCCCATCGTCGACATAAGACATATCTGTGTGGGTGCGACTTAAAGCAAATTGTAAAAAATATATATAATAATAATAAAAATAAGAGGAGGAGGAGAAAAGAAAGACTGAGAAGTGCTGAAAAGCTGTTAAAAACTTTAACCACAAGGCCAAGTAAGTCACGACAGCTGCTGAGAGAAGGTTAGAAGATGAAATGGAAGAAGGCGTAGATGATCCAATCTATGGAGCAGGCGTGCACTGAAGTTGTGATTTTTAAAGGCTATTTGTTAAGAACCAAACCAAACCCCATGGCACTACAGCCCTTGAAGGGCCTTGGCCTACCAAGCGACCGCTGCTCACCCCGAAGGCCTGCAGATTACGAGGTGTCGTGTGGTCAGCACGAGGAATCCTCTCGGCCGTTATTCTTGGCTTTCTAGACCGGGGTCGCTATCTCACCGTCAGATAGCTCCTCAATTATAATCACGTAGGCTGAGTGGACCTTGAACCAGCCCTCAGGTCCAGGTAAAAATCCCTGACCTGGCCGGGAATCGAACCCGGGGCCTCCGGGTAAGTATTTGTTAGGAAGGAAACCATATTTTTCCAGTGTCGACTCAGTTAAATATAATTTGAAATTTGTTCAGTCTGTCGAATACACAAGTTCAATATAAATATTACACTATAGCATACTTGTAAAAACACATTATTAAACAAGGAATGAAAATTACACACTATTATAGTGTTGTTACTTGTCGGTATTCTATAGACTACCGCTTTTAAGTTAGGCCTACATTTAAAGGCAATTCCCTGAAAAGCTATTATTTTTAAATACACAAAGAGCATTTGCTCAGTCGGGCTGAGTGGCTCAGACGGTTGAGGCGGTGACTTCCTGATCCCAGCTTGGCAGGTTCGATCCTGGCTCAGTCCGGTGGTATTTGAAGGTGTTCAAATACGTCACCCTCATGTCGGTAGATATACTGGCACGTAAAATAACTCCTGGGGGACTAAATTACGGCACGTCGGCGTCTCTGAAAACCATAAAAGTAGTTAAGTGGAACGTAAAGCCAATAACATTATTATTAACACTTTTTCAGTTAGTATGAAAAGTATATGCCTTTGCTGGCGGGACCTAGTGTTTACAGTGCACTATGTCTTCTGGTATGGGCTAGAGCAATCTTGTTACTTTCATTGAATGAATGAATGAATGAATGAATGAATGAATGAATGAATGAATGAATACTGATCTGCATTTAGGACAGTCGCCCAGGTGGCAGATTCCCCATCTGTTGCTTTCCTAGCCTTTTCCTAAATGATTGATCTGTCTCAGCTTTATCCTTGGCTTTGACAAAATGAAAGTGATTGAGGTATGAGTGATGCTAGTAATACCATTCCTTCTACAGCCAGTCCCTGCTATGAATGGTGTGAAAATATTGTTCATAGGGTCGGTTGGTGCATGCATTTCAGTGGGCTTGGCAGACTGATATGTAATAGCAACTTCTGGCTTGGTGAGGAAAGCAACAGGAAACTACCTCACTCCTCATTTCCCTAGTACGCCTCTTCAGTGATGCCTAGGCCATCTATGACAGCTGATGGCGGACCTGTTGAGGATCCAACCAGCCTTCGGGCTGAGGACTAAACATACATGAAAAGTATAGGATTCAAACATTCACGTTTCCTTTATAATCTTGTTGTGCACATGCAGAAATAATTGCTGTAGATCAGATATTAGAGATTTTATTGGAGAAAAAGTGGGAGGGTTGGGGGAATGCCAAACTTTTTTTTACTTCAACATGAACAATCAAAAATCGGAAATTAATTCATATATCTTTAAACCGTCATTTTATTACCGAGCCAAGATACGCAGGCATAATCTGTGCGAATTTCAAATGTGTAGTAGCCGAGCTCGATAGCTGCAGTCACTTACTGTGAGTGTGGCCAGTACCCATTATTCGGGAGATAGTGGGTTCGAATGCCACTGTCGGCAGCGCTGAAGATGGTTTTCCGTGGTTTCCCATTTTATCACCAGGCAAATGCTTGGACTGTACCTTACATAAGGCCACGGTCGCTTCCTTCCCACTCCTAGCCCTTTCCTGTTCCATCGTCGCCATAAGACCAATCAGTGTCGGTGCGACGTAAAGCAACTTGTTAAAAAAGAAAGTCAAATGTGAAGCTGGAATCGGTTTTGAGAAAATACTCCTTATAAAATGCATTATTTAACATTGTAAGCATAGGGCGTTCTGTGTCCCCAAGATATATCAATAATATAATTTCATATCTATTCGGACCAGATATTTATACCTACGTGTTCTATGACCTTGACATGGCCCAATTGTTGGAAAACTTTGTCACCCATGTACCTGCATGAGACTTTCAAATACGGCCCTACTATGAAGATTACGCCACGTTATCTTATTCACGGGTACCGCTACAGCGGTATATAAGCAAGCACTTGACAAACACAAGATCAGTGACCATCATGGCTGTAGTCCAAGCGTGTTTACTTCTGCTGCTGGCTCTGGGCGCCGCTGCGCTGCCCGTTAACAAGACCGACTACTGCTACGCTGATATCACCGATCCGTACCTCAAGTTCGGCTCCAAGACCGCCTACGAGTTCATCCACCCGTCCAGCACTACTGAGGAGAGCATACCAAGTAAGAAGCAGTCCTTCATCTATCTATCTATCTATCTATCTATTTATAAAATAACATACGTTGACTGACTGACTGACTGACTGATTCATCATCGCTGAGCCAAAACTACCGGACATAAAGAACTTAAATTTTTGGGGATACATTTATACCTATTACATTGTAGATGCTTACTAAGGGAGAATTTTTGGATACTGCGTCGCTAAGGGGGTGAATTTTTAAAATGAGTGTATCTAATCTCAAAAACTTAACAGTTTAAAGACGAAAAAATTGGTATCTGGAATCTCCTTTAAAAATAAAGAAACACGTATTTTTTTTTTTTGGAAAATGTATATAATGGGGGGTGATGGTGGTGGTGGTGATTATTGTTTTAAGAGGAAGTACAACTAGGCAACCATCCTCTATTTAACTCTAATCAGAGAGAAGAAATGGAAGGGGTCCGATACTTCGAAAAATGAAGATATCGGCCAAAGGAAGACAAGGGCCACGAAGGGCATGAAAATGAAAGACTCCCTAGCCCTCGGAAACCTAATAGCGTCGGGGTCGGAAAAGAACAAGAGTTGACCAAGGGAGGTCGGATAGGATAGATGAAAGTGAGGAGCCTGGCACAAGTAAGTGGAAGCAATGCCAGGACTCAGCTAAGGGCCCCGTGGTCGCCAATCCACGCTCCAAAGTTCAGAGCCCCTGGGGCTAATGGGGGGGTGAACAGGAGTGACAAAGGGGGTGACTTTTTAAAATTAGTATCTCTACACACAGTATATCTCAAAAACGTAACATGTTACAGACGTGAAAACTGGTATTTGGAATCTCCTGAAAAGTAAAGGAACACGCATAATTTGTTTTCTGAAAATCCACTTAAGGGGAAGTGTTAAAGGGGGTAAGTTTTTAAAACGAGCATATCTACAGTATATCTCAAAAACTTAACATGTTACAGACGTGAACATTTGTATTTTTAATATCTTTCAAAACTAAAGTAACACGTATTTTTTTGTTTTCGGAAAATACTTAAAGTGGGGAGGGGGGGGGGAGGCTGAGAAAGAGATTGAATTCCTTTTATGGGGATACTAATATCTCAAAAACTCAAGATGTTACAGACATGAACATTTGTATTTGGAATCTTCTTTAAAAATAAAGAAACACGTATTTTTTTGGTAAGTCCACTTAAGAGGGTGGGGTGGGTGAAAAGAAGTGAAGAAATAGTTGAATTATTTTTATGAGGATACGCATATATCAAATACCGAAGATGTTACAAACGTGAAAATTGGTATTTGGAATCTTCTTTAAAAATAAAGAAACACGTATTCTTCTGTTTTCGGAAAATCCAGTTAAGGGGGATAAATGAATTGAAAAATTAGTATAATTCTTTGTATGAGAATACTTATATCTCAAAATCGAAGGATGTTACAGACGTGAAAATTGGTATTTGGAATCTTTTTTTTAAAAAAAAGTAAAACACATTTTGGGGGGAATTGACTTAAGAAGGTGTAAAACGAGTTGAATTATTTTTATGAGGGTACAAATAGGAAGTGGACTTCAAACAATACACCCCAAAGGGGTTTTGACTGGAGGGGGGAGGTGAGTAATGATGACAGAATTATGCATTTATATGAAACCGTTTGAATTGCGAATTAAAATTTCAAATGATATCTTATGTGTTAAATAACAGTAGGTTTGAAAGAAATCTAACCACTCAGAGAGTTAAATAGGGGTTAAGATCCGAAAATAAATATATTCATTCCTTCCTCCGAAACGGTTTAACGTACGAAGACAAAATTCCAAATAGCTGTATATATTTTAAATCCTAGGTGTGATATAGGAAATACATTTTAACGTTCCGCCCCTGAAGTGTTAAATGGAGTTAACTCAGTAAACGAAATTATTCATCCCTCCAAAACCGTTTGATGTACAAAGTTGTAATTTTATAAGAAGGGTCTTCTTTTATGTCCTAGGTGTAAAATATAATATACAGTACTTCAAAATATTTCTCCTCTAGGGGGTTTAGATGATGATTGACACTCAGAAACACAATATCTGTTCTTTTAAAATCGTTTCAGGCAAGAACATATTATTTTTTTATGAAGGTGGTCTTCTATATCCTAGATGTTAATAAATATTTAAAACATTCACCCCTTATAAAAAGCATTCATTCTTCCATTATTGTTCGACGTACAAAATTAAAATTTCACAGGTTGATCGCTTTTACGTCCTAGATGTTAAATAAGATAGGGTTTAAAATATTCAAATTCTTCAGTATGGGGGTTGATATGAGTGTTAGATCAGAAAATAAATAATCATTCCCCAAAAGCCGTTTGACGTACGAACTGAGGGCGTATTTTACATGCTCAGCTGACAGTGGACTCTCCAAAATGTAAAACTCTGAGTAAAAACTTCCAGTTTAAAACTGTAGCGAAGCACGGGTTTCTCGCTACTGATTCATCATCGCCGAGCCAAACCTACTGGACATAAAGGAATGAAATGTTGAGGATGTATTTATATCACAGTGTATGTGCTTACTAAGGAAGGATTCTTGGATATTCCGTCGCTAAGGGGGCGAGGGGGAATGAATTGGTTAAATGAGTATATTTATATCTCAAAAACTTAACAGTTTACAAAAGTGAAAATTGGTATTTGGAAGCTCCGTTAAAAATAAAGAAACACGTATTTGTTGTTTTCGGAAAATCCACTTAAAGGGGTAAAACGAAGTGAAAGGGGGCTTGGATTTTTAAAATAAGTATATCTATGGTATATCTCAAAAATTTAACATGTTAGAGACGTGAAAATTGGTACATAGAATCTCCTTTAAAAAGTAAAGAAACAGGTATTTACTTCGTTTTCGGAAAATCCACTTAATGGGGTGAAAAGAATTGAAATAGGGCGTGAATTTTTAAAATAAGTATATCTACGGTATATCTCAAAAACTTAATATGTTACAGGCGTGAAAATTCGTATTTGGAATCTCCGTTTTAAATAAACATGTATTTTTTCTCGACTTATGAGAGGACTGTTTCTCACATGAACAGTTCTAGGTCGCACGTTCCAGTAGCCTCGTCATCTTAGAAGTTAGCCCCAAAAGGCAATACCACAAACGTGATTTACAAAGAGGTAAAAGCAAATCAAAGCAAAGTCACGGCCATGAAGGCCCTTGGAGGAGTGGAAGGTAAAGGCTTCCAGCATTGTTAACCTCGGCACGTGATGGGGTAGAGTGGTTAGCTCTACGCCCGGCCGCCTTTGCCCCCAGGAATTAACCTGGTACTCATTTTTGGTGTAGGCTGAGTGAACCTCAGAGCCATATGCACCTCCGGAAGTGGAAATATCGTTTCTTAAATTTTACGACTTCCTGACGGGGATTCGAACCCACGTCCTTCCGGGCGAACCGAGCACGCCTTTACCGCCTCGGCCAGGCAGCCCCTTTACAAAGAGGTACTGGGGTAAATGAAACGTAACTTTTCGGTGAGTTTTTGTACTTTAGGAATTTTCAGAAAATGTTAGTGCAGTACCGAGGAACGATTACTTTTATCGAATCACAAAGTCCACGCGAGGGTACCGCGGGTAACAGCTAATATGAACAGGGCTTTAAACGTCACCGTATGGTACAACGTTAAAATGTCACAACTCATTACTTTTGCATACACCGAGCAGAGTAGACAGAGTGGTTTAACGGCAGCTACTTTTACTATAAGAGAGGCGGAGGGCCTGGTCCCCTCCGTCGGCTGTCCTGAGAATAATTTTCCGTGGTTTTTCATTATCCTGCATTAAATGTCGGGACATATCCTTTTATAAACCACGGCCAACATCCCTTACCGTCTGTGCATCGATAGCTGCAGTCGCGTAATTGCGGCCAGTATCCAGTATTCGGGAGATAGTAGGTTCGAACCTCACTGTCGGCAGCCCTGAAGATGGTTTTCCGTGGTTTCCCATTTTCACACCAGGCAAATGCTGGGGCTGTACCTTAATTAAGGCCACGGCCGCTTCCTTCCCACTCATAGCCCCTTCCCGTCCCATCGTCGCAATAAGACCTATCTGTGTCGGTGCAACGTAAAGCAACTAGCAAAAACCAACTCAGAAATAAAGAGAATAAAAGCTTTTGAAATGTGGTGTTAAAGAATCTGCTGATGATGATGAGATGGGTAAATCGAATCATGAATGAAGAGATATACTGAATCCAATTGGTGAGAGGAGAACCATGTAGTAAAATTTAACTAGTAGAAGAGACAGAATGATAGGACACGTCTTAAGCCACACAGGACTTGTTCAGTTGGTTTTTTAGGGAAGTGTACAGTAGGTGGTAAGAACGGTAGAGGTAGGCAAAAGCATGAATATGACAAACAGATTAGGGTAGATGTAGTATATAGTAGTTACGTAGAAATGAAAAGTTTAACACAGAATGTCTGTTAGTCTTCCGTTCCTTATACAAATCCATACCGTTCCGTTCCACCAATCTGAACCAAATTTTGTATACTTATCTTTTAGGGCCCTTCGGATAATCCTGTCTGCATGAAATGTTAACAGCCCACTCCATTCCCTAGATTTAGGCCCTTTGTCACAATCATGGATCAAGGGAGTGCAAACCCCATTCAAATAATAGGAATATATATATTGCTATTTGTTTTACGTCGCACTGACACAGATAGGTCTTATGGCGACGATGGGATAGGGAGGGCCTAGGAGTGGGAAGGAAGCGGCCGTGACCTTAATTAAGGTGCAGCCCCAGCATTTTCCTGGTGTGGAAATGGGAAACCACAGAAAACCATCTTCAGAGCTGCCGACAGTGGGATTCGAACCCACTATCTCCCGGATGCAAGCTCACAGCTGCGCGGCTCTAACCGCACGGCCAACTCGCCCGGTAGGAATATATAAGGCGCCTATTAACAACTTCTAGGTACTCGATAGGCTGTAAGATCTTATGTGTACAGACAACAATATGCAGACAAGTTTTATAATTGCAGGTGTCTTACATCTTCAGGATATAAACTGCTCTGGCGAGGCTACGGGAAGGGGCTACATTCAGGTCTCGGTAAACAAGCTAATTAGGGATGGTGAATTTACCCAAGTAGAGTTGGGGACAAAACATGACGACCTCAGTTCTTGGAAGCGACCTGGAAGCCGGCTGTAAATCCCACCCTGCACCCTACTGAGTTAATGAGCTCCATGCGATCCTTGCTTGGTATTCGATTTTCCTACTAGACGAAACAACACTTTAGATGTTTATCTTGTAAGCCCAAATGACTATATGGCAGCAGCAGGAATTTGCGACCACTCTGCTGCAGAATTAAATATTAGGTATCCCTTAAACACTAAACTAGATAATAAAGAGAAAATAAAAGTATATCAGTGTAGTAAAGCTGACCCTTTAAATTACAAGAGTTTCTATAGCAATTATTTCCTAGCTGGGCATCAGAAGGCGGGCACATAAACGTGAAGTGGGACAATTTCGTTAATATTATTCATAGGGCTACTGTCCGACTCGTTGGCTGAACGGTCAGCGTACTGGCCTTCGGTTCAGAGGGTCCCGGGTTCGATTCCCGACCGGGTCGGGGATTTTAACCTTAATTGGTTAATTCCTACGGCACGGGGGCTGGGTGTATGTGTTGTCTTCATCATCATTTCATCCTCATCACGACGCGCAGGTCGCCTACCTGCATCTGGCGAACCGAACCCATCCTGGGATATCCTGGCACTAAAAGCCATACGACATTTCATTATAGGGCTACTGAGCAGTTTGTTCCCCTTAAATTACTAAAACGGAACCGAGATCCAGAATACAATAGGAAAATTAGGAGCCTTAAAAAGAAAGTAAGGAAAGTGTAAAACGAAAGGATATTTAGTTCGGTGCATATGAATAGATTTCACAAACTGTCCAAAGAATTCGCTTCTGAAAAGAAAGCTGTTCATGACAAATTTATCAAAGATATACTTTCTTGCAAGGAAAATGGGTGGAAAAATCTCCATACGTATGTCAGGAAAAGGAAACGAGCCAGCCATGATGTGTCAGTGATAATGTCCAGAGAAGGTGAGGTAATTACTGACAATCTACTAATAGGTCATGAATTAAATCATTGTTATGGGAACGTACCTATTTAATGAGCCGAATAGCCTGGCGATAGATATTATCTATAACTGTTGGAATGTTGAAGTTTTCTCATAAAAAATAAAATGTCATGTATCATATCTTGTACATATTTTAGGAATACACATTGAGGTTATGTGTTGGTAATTCATATTAATTTAGTCAAGTGGTTTATCTTCATTTGTTATAGTCTTTGGACATTTTGAATTGCTATGTGCGTGTGTGTGTCAGTCAGTTGTAGTCAACAGGTCGTAATAAATGGATGTGTTATGAAGCTGGTGTTTCAATGGTATAAGTTTTGCCCTAAACGCGGTGTAAGCGAGCAGAAATGAAGATATTTTCAACAGGTTATGGGCCCAGAGCTCCAGAGCGCCAAAACGCCGCAGTAAATTTCGGTCAATATAAGTGGAAATTGAACAACGAGAATTAACGTCGGACGAAGCAAGTTGTGACATTATTGACGGTAAAAATGGCGACCTCGTGGACTGGTGAAGAAACACTGAATAGGAATGTGGCCAAGCTTACAGTGGAGAACTATTTTTCGTGGGCATTAAAGGTGAAACAAGAGCTGTTGTTGAAAGATGTATGGGAATCAGTAATAGGGTACGAGGATACGCCAGGTTGTCAACTGCCTCAGACGGAAACGAGACGACGAGCGCGAAACAATGTGATCGCGTTAGCGGTTATTTTCAAATATGTCGGAGAAGATTTTGAAAGTGACATTGCAGATGTTGAATCAGCGAAAAGGGCATGGGAAAAACTGGACGAGTTGTGCAATGACGGAGGGCTAGTGAATGGTGCTATGACCTTGAAACAGTTAACTCATTTTGTGAAGCCGAAGGACATGAGTGTTCAAGAATACTTCGCAAAAATTAATCAACTTTGGAGGAGAACTAGTAAAGCCGGATACGAATTCACAGATCAACAAGTTGCAGGAATGATCATCGGAAATCTTACAGAGGAATATGCAGCTTGTATACCTTCCTTGGAAGCTGATTTGGCGAAACTGACCATCTCGAAGGTGAAGGCGAGATTACTCACGGAGGAAAGCAGAAGGAAACTTCAGCAAAATGGAGGAAAGGCTTATGACACTGGAAAACGTGAGGAGGATGAAGCTCAAGCCATGGTTGTTCAACAGAAGCGAGATATCAAGAAAGAAGACGTGGGACGAGGAAAATATAGTTGCTACAATTGCGGTAAACAGGGACATGTATCTAAATATTGTCGCAGTACCCAAAAGTGCTTCAATTGTGGTAAGTCAGGACATTATTCAAAAGTATGTCCAACAATGAAGAGTGACGAACCATCGCAGGAGAGTAAATCAGTGAATGCGAGTGGAAAACTGGTAAGCTCAGAAATTATACATGTAGTAGATAAGGCGATGAGCATGGTCGTTTCTGTGGGAGCTGAGAAAATTAAAGATTGGTTGTTCGATTCAGGTGCGTCCCATCATATGTGTCCAACAAAGGAGATGTTTACAGACATGTTAACAAATGTAACTGGGAATGTGGAAATAGGAGATAACAGTAAGCTGGATATTAAAGGTATAGGTAAGGTAAAAGTAAAAATGTCCACAGGATGGACAATTACATTTACAGACGTGTTGTATGTACCAAACTTAGGTGCAAATTTAATATCAGTTGGTAAGTTAACCAGCAAAGGTTTCAAAGTAGGATTTGCAGGTGAGAAAGCAGTGGTTGTAGATAAGAATGGAGATGAAACATTGTTTGTTGCAAACAGGAGGAATGATGTGTATGTAGTACAAATAGAGGGGAGAAATGATATTGTAGCTGTGAGTGACTGTGATCAAATGATAGATCAAGAATGTAATAACAATGTAGTATTTAAAAGTGTTGGGCAGGTTAGGTTGTGGCATGAGAGATACGGACATGCACATTCTGAAGCCTTGTTTAAATTGCCTATGTTAGAATTGAAAAGGAGTAATGACATTAATACTTGTTCTGTATGCATTCAGGGGAAACTAACTAACAAGGGAGTACCTAAGTCTTGTGAGCGTAAGGTAGAAAAACCACTTGATGTTGTGCACACTGATGTAATTGGAAAAATTAGTCCACCATCACTTGGGAAAGCTCAATATGTTGTAACCATGATTGATGAATACTCCAGATTTAATGTGGCTGTATGTATGAAAAATAAGGATGAAGTATTAGAGGTGTTTAATAGGTATCAGGCAAATGCAGAAAAGTTACATGGTGTAGGAATTAAGGTGGTGCAATCTGACAATGGTACAGAGTATACATGTAGCGGGTTTGAAGCACAATTGCAAAAATGTGGTATTACTCATAGGAGGTCAGTACCGTACACTCCACAACAAAATGGATTAGCAGAGAGGCAGAATAGAACGATGTTTGATACTGTTAGATGTCTATTGATCCAGTCAGGGTTACCAAAGGAATTCTGGGGAGAAGCGGTAATGACAGCAGTGTACTTGAGAAATAGGTGCCCATCCTCAGCAATAAATTTTCAGATACCGTATGAACTGTGGTTCAATAGGAAGTTGGATCAGGAAGAAATAGGTAGATTGAAAGTATTTGGATGTCAGGCATGGGCTGTGAGGGCAGACAGCAGGAAGTTAGATCCCAGAGCAGAGCCATGCGTTATAATAGGGTACGAGGCAGGTACTAAAGATGGATATAGGTTATGGAGTCTTGAAAGGGAAAGAGTAATAGTGAGAAGTGTCGTATTTGAGGAGCAGATATTTCCCTTTAAGGTGAAAAGTCCTGGAATTGATATCAAGGAAAAGATAAATGTACCAAAGGCAGAGGGTAGTGAAACATACTTTGACATACTGTGCACTGAAGATCCAGAGATAAAATTAGGGACTGAGTTAGACACAGAGGACGGAGAGGAAACATTGGCTGTTGAGCCAACGACCGGAGAGGAACAACTAGAGGTTGAGTCTATAGCAATACAAGAGCCAGGTAATAGTCTGAGAAGGTCAATAAGACAGAGGAAAGGTAAGACTTGTGCAGATTGTAAGGCAGTGATGGAAGTTAGGCATGCAAATATAGTAGAACCTAGAACAGTTGAGGAGGCTATGTCAAGCCAAGAGTCTGGTAACTGGATGGAGGCCATGAAAGTGGAGATCAATGAGATGAGAAAGAAGGATGTTTGGGAAATTGTAAAAAGACCAGAAAATGTCAAGATAATTAGTTCTAAGTGGGTGTTTTCATTGAAATATGACAGTGAGGGTAACATTCAGAAATATAAAGCCAGGTTGGTTGCCCAAGGTTTTAAGAGACAGATGAACCTTAGTTTTGATGAAACATTTAGTCCTGTTATAAAGAGGAAAACAATGAGACTGTTAATAGGTATTGCAGTACGTAGAGGCTGGACTGTAGAACATCTAGATGTAACTAGTGCTTACTTAAATAGTGAAATCAGTTGTACTGTATACATAGAGCAACCAGAATTGTTTGTAGAAAAGGATGTCCAAAACTATGTATGTAAATTGAAGAAAAGCATCTATGGACTACCTAATTAGAGTAAAGACTGGAATGCTTGTGTAGATGCTATAATTAGAAGACTAGATTTTAAGAGATGTATCAAAGAACCATGTGTGTATGTAAAGGAGTGTTGTATTGTTGGCTTGTATGTTGATGACATTATTGCAGTAGGTGACAAAGAGGTTGTTAAGTTGGTTAAAATAAGGTTGGCAGATGAGTTAGAGATTAAAGATCTAGGGAAGGCAACAAACTTGTTGTCAATAAAAATAGAACAGACAAAAGAAGGGGTTATGTTAAGTCAAAGTTTATACATTGACAAATTACTTGCTGATTTTTCCATGAGTGACTGTAAACCGAGTAAGACTGTTTTACCAAGTGGGTATTCAGCAGCTGAAAATGATGAGCAGGAATTTGATTGTACCATTTATCGCAGTGCAGTAGGAAGTTTGCTATATTTGTCAAATAATACTAGACCTGACATTGCATTTGCGGTAAGTAAAGTTAGTCAGAATTGTCAAAAACCTACGATTAAAGATTGGAAAGAAATGAAGCATATCATGAGATATTTATGTGGTACTAGAGATTTAAAGTTGTGTTTCAAAAATTGTGAGGAGTCAGTACAAGTGTTCTGTGATGCAGATTGGGCAGGAGATACTAAGTCTAGAAGATCAGTGAGTGGTTATGTAACTACTGTGGCAGGGGGAGCAGTATCATGGTATAGTAAGAAACAGAGTTGTATTGCTAGATCTACCATGGATGCTGAATACATGGCAATGGCAGAGGTATCTCGAGAAGTAACTTGGATGAAAGATTTGCTATCAGAGCTAGGGCTGGAAAGCTTTATGGATATACCTTGTAAAGTTTTTGCTGACAATGCAGCAGCAATTAAATTGAGTAAAAATGATTTTGTGAGTGAAAGGTCAAAACATATTGACATCATGTACCATGTATGTAGAGAACTGGTAGAAAAGGGGTTAATTGAGTTTGTATATGTAGCATCAGAGAGAAATGCTGCAGACTTGCTCACAAAGAATTTATCAAGCAACAAGCTTAAGAGTTTGTATAAGCTTATAGGTTTGCGATGAGAGGACAATTGATTGAGGTGTTGTATTTTTATTTTTTTGAGAAAAGGGGGGAGTGTTGGAATGTTGAAGTTTTCTCATAAAAAATAAAATGTCATGTATCATATCTTGTACATATTTTAGGAATACACATTGAGGTTATGTGTTGGTAATTCATATTAATTTAGTCAAGTGGTTTATCTTCATTTGTTATAGTCTTTGGACATTTTGAATTGCTATGTGCGTGTGTGTGTCAGTCAGTTGTAGTCAACAGGTCGTAATAAATGGATGTGTTATGAAGCTGGTGTTTCAATGGTATAAGTTTTGCCCTAAACGCGGTGTAAGCGAGCAGAAATGAAGATATTTTCAACAATAACACTGATTGTTCTCTCTTCCAAATTAGCCGTAGAAAAATTCAGCAAAGAATATTAAGAACTTACGGAAAAGTAAGTCGAAAGGGCCTGATAATAATGCCGGGGAAGTCCTGGAACTGGGAGGTAGAGCTATTCTACACTATTTGGAAATGCTCTTTATTGTGTCGCTCAACAATAGACAAATACCAGATGACTGAATGAAAGCAACTGTAGTTTCCCGATTTTTAAAGGGGACAACAGACTGCTGATGGACAATTATAGACCCATTAACCTTACGTCCATTGTATGCAAACAAATGGAACACCTCGTTTCAGAATATCTAAGGGAACAATGGGAGAAAAGTTCGTGGATTAATAGCCGGCAACGTGGTTTTAGAAAAGGTTTCTCCTGCGAGAGCCAGATGTTGTTGCTATTTCAAGATATTAGCGGCTCATTAGAAAAGGGTGTTTACGTTGATGCTATTGTAATTGTAATTATGATCCGAAAACTGGTAGAAACAAACATTGATAAAAGGGTGGTTCTGTGGATCCGGGAATTTTTGAGACCACATGCACAGAGTTAAGGTGGGAAATAAATACTAGACGGAGTTTCTATAACGTCGGGAGCAGTACAGGGTAGTGTTATAGGGCCACTCCCATTTATGGCGTTTATCAACAATCTACCGAACAAAATTTGAAGTGACTGCAGATTGTTCGCGGATGATTGTATAATATACTGAAGAATACAGAATGCTGGCGATAATAGGTTGTTGCAAACCGATCTAAATATACTCCATAAGTGGGGTGAAAATGAAAATAAATTCTCGAAAATGCAGTCTTATAAGAACGGGAAAGAAACATAGGCAAGGGGACTTTTTAATACTCTCTTGGATCGGACGCTCTTATAGATAGTGACTCATGTAAGTACCTAGGAATCCATGTAAACAGGGGTCCAAAATGGGACACTCACGTAGGAAATGTAATTTCTAAAGCGTACAAGTCCTTACACTTCGTGATGAGGGTGCTAATGGGCAGCAGTTCCGAGGCGAAGGCGGAGGGCAATATATCACTCATTAGACCAGTCCTGGAATAAGGAGCAGCCGTATATGATCCATACCAAACAGGACTCATTAATGAACTGGAGATGGTACAGCGAAAGGCTGCAAAATTCGTGCTGAATGACTTCAATCCTAGAAGTACAGTGTGACAAGCATGATAGAAAAACTTGTGTGAGAGACGCGTGGGGCTGGAAGGAAACGAACACGGTTATGTGCCATGTATAATGTCTATACGATGATAATGATGATGATGCTTGTTGTTTAAATAAGCCTAACATCTAGGTCATCGGCCCCTAAACATGCCTATACGAATAAGCCAACTTGGGGAGTAGGTAGTAGTTGCGTAAGTAGGACAGATCATCCACATAAAGTAAAAGGTGTAGATCGCAGAAAACTAATTATGGTAAATATTCGTTCATAAATCGGGGAACTGATTATTGGAATTCATTACCTGCAGCTGTCTCAAAGCCTTTTCCCAAAAATGTAATAGGCTTCAAGACTAGACTCAAGCATTCTGTAAACTATCTATAAAGTGTGTGTAAATTTCTATGTAATGGTGTAATTTTTTAATGTAAGGCTCAATCCATTGTAAACCGTACTATTAAGGTATTAATACATCCGAATTATTCAAAGTATGTGTGAATTTGCATATGATGGAGTTATGTTGTTGATGATAATGATGCTTGTTGTTTAAAGGGGCCTGACATCTGAAGCTAGTTTTAAGTTTACTTCATTATCATACTACTGGAAGTGATCACTGTCCGCGGATATTTCCCAACTGTAATGTATTTGTTAAAAATAATGATATAGGCGAAATGTCGAATTCGTCGTACAGGGACGAGACAAAGCTCGTTTTAAGCCGCACGACGCGAAGAAGAAAAACGCGGCAAATCCCTACGGTCCGGAAATCACTTTTTAATGCCTTAAACCAACCGTTATGGAGATATTGGCACCACACTACCCCCGCTCTGGGAATCGAATGAAGAAATGACCGGCCGTAACCATGGCAATGTCAGCTCAAGGATTCTGTAGTAGAATCCTGGTCTGGTGTTCAAAGAGGCCAAGGAGTGAATCTGCTTAAACATTTTAAAATAGCTAGGGTTAATCTGCTGAGATAGTTTCTTTATTTTTTTATTTTTTATAATCTGCTTTATGTCGCACCGACACAGATAGGTCTTATGACGACAACGGGATAGGAAAGAGTTAGGTGTGGAAAAAAGCAACCGTGGCCTTAATTAAGGTACGGCCCCAGCACTTGTCTGGTGTGAACATGGGGAAACCACAGAAAGCCATTTTCAGGGCTACCGACAGTAAGGTTCGAACCCACTATCTCCCGAATACAAGCTGATAACTACGTGACTCAAACCGCACAGCCACTTGCTCAGTACTAATTGTTTCTGGAACCACATTTCCATATTTATGACGATAATGAATGTGAATAGCACATAAGTGTTACTTTCGCTATTTACGAGGGATTCTATTTAAATATTTCAAACTCATAAATTGATACACATATGACTTACTGTCTGGAGAAAAGCACTATGGGGGTAAGCCACCCCTAGCACCCCTAGGGATGGATGGAGGTGGGGAAGGGGTGGCATATAATAATAATAATAATAATAATAATAATAATAATAATAATAATAATAATAATAATAATAATAATAATGTCATTTGCTTTACGTCCCACTAACTACTTTTACGGTCTTCGGAGACGCCGAGGTGCCGGAATTTAGTCCCGAAGGAGTTCTTTTACGTGCCAGTAAATCTACCGACACGAGGCTGTCATATTTGAGCACCTTCAAATACCACCGGACTGAGCCAGGATCGAACCTGCCAAGTTGGGTTAGAAGGCCAGCGCCTTAACCGTTTGACCCACTCAGCCCGGCAAGGGTGGCATATAAAAAGAACTGAAAATAGTTTCGAATCCACAGTTTTCGTGGTCGCTGAGATGAACAGTGACACTCCGGATGTCCTTTAGGTCAAGTTCAGCTTCATTAGCTTGGAAAGGGGGTAGGGGTGGGGGTTAAGAAGGGGGTGAAAATGGTCCAAAATGGCCGAGATTATGGATATATGTGTATGTTGCTGCATAGCTGTTAATCAAACTTTGTACACATATGACTTACTAACTGGGGGAAAAATGCTTTGGGCGTGAGTAGAAAAGGGGTGAATTATAAAAATTAATATAAAAAGGCCAATATTAACATAGAATCCACAGTTTTCCGGTTCAAGATTAATAATGACACTCCAGATGTTCAGAGGCGTACGCAGAAATTGTTTTCGGGAGGGGATATTAAATGAGTTATTAAATCTTGAGGACTTCTATAAAGTAATGTTAGGTGCATATTGTGAAATTACAAACACTAAATTACAATTTTTCAAAATAACACAATTATTTCATTAAGACGCATTACATCGGCAACAACTATGTCTTTCCGCAGAAACCGACATCACTATTCTCCGGACCACCTTTTGAGCAGACTAAAGCGGAAATGAGTGTATAGACCAGAGGATGGCGCGGGTGACAGGGGCGTTCTGTCTGAAGTTCTGAATTCGTCAGATTACAAATATTTTACCATTTCGTGCCATCCATTGTTCACAAAGCCCTATGCTGTCGGTCATTCAACTTCCGGCTTAACTGTCCCTTTCTCCACAGGTCCACACTTCCTCTCGCTCAACTCTGGCAGTGGTAAATTCGCTTCCCTTTAAAACAAAAGACCGCACAGAGGTCTTATAATACCAGTAGCGTAGCCAGGATCGGTCGATAGGCGCGGGTTATAGTTATAAAATGCTGATAGAACATAATGAAGGTTTGTGTGTGGTGCGCACATGCATGACTTGCCTATATAAAGACACTGATACAAGTTAAATATGTCGATATTCGGATTGCAGTACACTACAAAATCTTACATTAAAATAAAGAACAAGAAAAATGCGATCAAGGCCAACAGTTTTACAATCTAAAATCCAACTTTCGAGGCTTCTTAGAAAATATGTCAACAGATCTGTTGGTCTCTGACGGTTTATGTTTATTTCCTTTTTGTAAAGTTTCCATGGGGGTTCTAACCCCCAGTAAAGCCCACCCCCAAACCCTTGGCTACGCCCCTGTATAATATATTGTTCATCTTTTGCTAATAACACATGGGTATTACCTGCGAACTGCCATGTATTAACAACTGCAGAATACAACACAGACTGAAGGTGAAATATTAGATCAAGCTCACTGTAATATTTATTAATGGAAGTTGGATGAAAACCAGTGTGGTTTCAGACCACAGAGAGGCTGTCAGGATCTGATTTTCAATATGCGCCAGGTAAATGAAGAATGTTACGAGAGGAATAGACAGTTGTGTTTATGTTTCGTAGATCTAGATAAAGCTTATGACAGGGTACCGAGGGAAAATATGTTCGTCATACTGGTGGATTATGGAATTAAAGGTAGCCTAGATTATTCAAATCAAACAAAGGCATGTGTGTTGACAATTGGGCTGCAGTGAGAATTGATGATAGAATGAGTTCTTGGTTCAGAGTATTTACAGGCGTTAGACGAGGCTGTATTATTTAACCTTTGCTGTTCGTAGTTTACATGGATCATCTGTTGAAAGGTATAAAGTGGCAGGGAGGGATTCAGTTAGGTGGAAATGTAGTAAGCAGTCTGGCCTATGCTAACGACTTGGTCTTAATGGCAGATTGTACCGAAAGCCTGCAGTCAAATATCTTGGAACTTGAAAAACCGAGCTCGATAGCTGCAGTCGCTTAAGTGCGGCCAGTATCCAGTAATCGGGAGATAGTAGGTTCGAACCCCACTGTCGGCAGCCCTGAAAATGGTTTTCCGTGGTTTCCCATTTTCAAACCAGGCAAATGCTGGGGCTGAGCCTTAATTAAGGCCACGGCCGCTTACTTCCCACTCCTAGCCCTTCCCTGTCCCATCGTCGCATCGTGCGACGTAAAGCAACTAGCAAAGAAAGAAAAAAAAAAAAGAACTTAAGAACTTGAAAATATGTGCAATGAGTGTGACACAAAGCTGGAACAGGTAGATAATTTTAAGTAGGCCTATTTAGGTTGTGTGTTCTCCCAGGATGTTAATATAGTAAGGGAGATTGAATCAAGGTGTAGTAAAGCTAATGCAGTGAGCAGGCAGTTGCGATCAACAGTATTCTGTAAGAAGGAAGTCAGTTCCCGGACGAAACTATCTTCACATCGGTCTGTTTTCTGACCAACTTTGCTTTACGGGAGCGAAACCTGGGTGGACTCAGGATATCTTATTCGCAAGTTAGAAGTAACAAACATGAAAGTAGCGAGAATGATTGCTGGTACAAACAGTTGGGAACAATGGCAGGAGGGTACTCGGAATGAAGAGATAAAGGCTAAGTTACGAATGAACTCGATGGATGAAGCTTTACCATAGCCAAGTACTGTAGATGGTTCTGAGCTGTACGCATAAACCGGTGGTGGGGTCATGTGAGGCGACTGGAGGAGGATAGATTACCTAGGACAATAATGGACTCTATTATGGAGGGTAAGATAAGTTGAGGGAGGCCAAGACGACGATGATTAGACTCAGTTTCTAACGATTTAAAGATAAGAGGTATACAACTGAATGAGGCCACAGCACTAGTTGTAAATAGAGGATTGTGGCGACGTTTAGTAAATTGACAGAAGCTTGCAGACTGAACGCTGAAAGGCATAACGGTCTATAATGATGATATATGTATGTATGGAAGCATCAGCACATTTTTGGCAAACTCGTAGTTCAAATTAAAAGCAAAATAATGAGATACCGGTACCTAAAATCTTCATTTACATGGTTGCCACAATTAATCATAAGTTTTAAACTTCAGAATTTCGATGGGGGGGGATTTATACCCCACCAATCATCCCCCCCACCCCCACCCCCACTGTGCGTACGCCCCTGCAGATGTCTCAGTCCAAGTTCTAGCGCTATCAGCACGGGTGTGAGAAGGGGAAAAAAGAAAATGCCCAAAATCGCCGAGATTATGCCTACGGATGAATATGTGTATGTTCCAGCATAGCTCTCAACCAAACTTGATACTCATACGACTTAATACCTAGAAAAACGACTGTGGAGGCAAGACACCCCTAGCGCCCCATATGGGAGGGGATGAAATGTAGAAAATAACCGAAAACTACCGATATTAGTGTCGAATCGATAGTTTTCGGGGTCGCCGATATGAATTGTGACACTCTGGATGTCGTTTAAGTCAACAGATCAGCCGCAGTCGAAATGGAGGTTGAGAAGGGGTGAAAAAGAATGTCCATAATGGTCGATATTTCTGTGGCTTGGTTCTAAAAGGGCCAATGTAATTTTTTTATCGAAATTGAGATATTAACTGATACAAGCACGTTTTATCCTGGTTTGCAACATGTTAAAAGGGCCAATGTCTCTGTTAAGTACTAAACGAACAGTTAACGTTTAATTAAATGAGCCCTTGCCAATAATGTTAGGTTACCAATAAAGATTAGAGACCCGGCAATTTTTAAAGAATACTATAGAAAAGATTAGCGTTTAATAAGGTGACTTTCACAAAGAAAGTATAAAGTTATATAAAGTTAGTTGTTGAAAAAATAATTGGAAAACTATAAGCAAAACTTCAAATGCTCATAGCTCAAAAACAGGTTTTTTGACATTGGCCCTTTTAGAACCAAGCCACAGATTTATGAATGTATATGTTTTAGTATACCTCCATAATAACATAATTTTGAGGGCCTCGAGTTCGATTCCCGGACGGGTCGAAAATTTTAATTGTGTATGGCTATTTCTCCGAGTGTTTGCGTCCGTCGTAATGCACGTCTCTTCATCTACATGGAATACACCACAATTCGAATCAGCACAGAACCACGCAATAGGGAATTCATCTCCCCATACAAGGTTGGCAGCAGGGAAGGCAACCGGCCATGAAAATGAGACAAATTCACATCACATATGACTTACTATCTGCAACAACAAAAAGACTGCATGGGTAATAAACCCCTAGCATCCCGTGGGGCGAGGTGGGGGGGGGGGGGGGGTGTGACAAGTAAAAATAATCTAAAACAACCAATATTAGTGTCGAATCCATAGTATTCTGGGTTGCTGAGATGAATCGTGACATTATGAATGACGTTTAAGTCCAAGTTCAGCCACCATCGGCATGGTGGTTCAGAAGGGATGAAAAAATAAAATGTCCATCATGACGGAGAGGAGTGTTGATTCCATATTTTTGAGAGTCCCTAGGCTGATTGGTGACAGCCCAAGTGACAGAATCGCGTACATCATATAGGCCTATATAGCGTGGCGCGTAAATACATGCAGTTATAACTTACTTTTATTATTTGTTTGAAAGGATCAGCTACCTCTCAGACAATCTCGGGTGCCACAAGAAAATAGTTTAACGCGAAACTAAATAATCTCAAATTAAATCTTGAAATTATATGGTAAGGTAAGGGTTACTCTGCCCGAAGGCAGGTCCGAACTTCCGCAGAGGTGTTCCTGAGACGGAGTTTACGTGCGGTAGAGTGGCCAGTTCCTTTCCGCTCGTCCATTCCCTTACCCCCCACCAACAGCTTGTAGCAACCCATCCAACTCCTGACCACGCCCAATGTTACTTAACTTCGGAGATCTCACGGGATCCGGTGTTTCAACACGGCTACGGCCGTTGGCTTGAAATTATATGCATAACAGTATTTTTTCTTTCTTTCTTTCTTTCTTTCTTTCTTTCTTAATCCGTTTACCGTCCAGGGTCGGATTTTCCCTCGGACTCAGCGAGGAATCCCACTTCTACCGCCTTAAGGGCAGTGTCCTGGAGCGTCAGTACAACCGAGGAGGAGGACCAGTAGCTCACCCAGGCAGCATCACCTACTATGCTGAACAGAGGCATTGCGGGAGCGGGGAGGGAGGGAAGATTGGAAGGGACAGACAAGGAAGAGGGAAGGCCTTAAGATATGTAAATGAAATGGCGTATGGCTTTTAGTACCGGGAGTGTCCGAGGACATGTGCGTCTCGCCAGGTGCAGATCTTCTGATTTGAGGCCCGTAGGCGACTGCGCGTCGTGATGAGGATGAAATGATGATGAAGACAGCACATACACCCAGTCCTCGTGCCAGCGGATTTAACTTCCCGACCCTGCCGGGAATCGAACCCGGGACCCCTGTGACCAAAGGCCAGCACGCCAACCACTTAGCCATGGAGCCGGTCCTTAAGATCGGTACGATCGTGGTATTTGCCTGGAGGAGAAGTGGGAGTCGTCCTGAGATTTCTCACAAGAATTCTACTCTTGACTTCGTGTCAGTGAGGGTCTGTTTGGTCAAGTTTAGCGTTTTAGAGTCTTGTCCCTGTTCTTTCAGGATGCTGAACAGAGATTGACAATCTATTGAATCATAAACCTTCTTGAAATCTACGAAGGTACAGATGATTGGGAGGTTTCTGAGGGCCCTGAATTATTATTATTATTATTATTATTATTATTATTATTATTATTATTATTATTATTATTATTATTATTATTGCTGGCCCTGTGGTGTAGGGGCAGCGTGTCTGCCTCTTACCCGGAGGTCCCGGGTTCGATTCCCGGCCAGGTCAGGGATTTTTACCTGGACCTGAGGGCTTGTTCAAGGTCCACTGAGCCTACGTGATTAGAATTGAGGAGCTATCTGACGGTGAGATAGCGGCCCCGGTCTAGAAAGCCAAGAATAACGGCCGAGAGGATTCGTCATGCTGACCACACGACACCTCGTAATCTGCAGGCCTTCGGGCTGAGCAGCAGTCGCTTGGTAGGCTAAGGCCCTTCAGGGGCTGTAGTACCATGGGGTTATTATTATTATTATTATTATTATTATTTTCTTAATCTGCTTACCCTCCAGGGTTGGTTTTTCCCTCAGACTCAGCGAGGGATTCCACCTCTACCGCCTCAAGGGCAGTGTCCTGGAGCGTGAGACTTTGGGTCAGGGGAGATGAAACAGGAGAAGAGGACCAGTACCTCGCTTAGGCAGCCTCACTTGCTACGCTGAACAGGGGACCTTGTGGGAGGATGTGAAGATTGGAAGGGATAGGCAAGGAAGAGGGAAGGAAGCGGCTGTGGCCTTAAGTTAGGTACCATTCCGGCAGTTGCCTAGAGGAGAAGTGGAAAACCATGCAAAACTGCTTCAAGAATGGCTGAGGTGGGAATCGAACCGCTTCTACTCAGGTGAGCTCACGAGGCTGAGTGGACCCTGTTCCAGTCCTCGTACCACGTTTTAAATTTCGTGGCAGAGCCGGGAATCGAACTCGGGCCTCCGGGGGTGACAGCTAATCTTACTAGCCACTATACTACCGAGGCAGTATTTGTTTAATAACTCGCTTATTTCTTGATAGACTTCCACTACTGTAATTTCTTGTTTCTCAATAGGCCTACATTTAATTGTTGTGGCGACGATTCTATATTTCGCCTATATTAGCTACAGACAGACTTTCTGCTTTAGATAATTTCACGTTGTATTCATTATTATGGCCATTGACTGCAATGTATATTTCATGAATAAGTGTTTTGATAATTTGATCTTTGAACTACCACTATCCCTACTATCTCCACCGAGGTCCATCATTTACAATATCACATTTAATATGTATAACGTACCGATCAAAATATTGATTAAAGTTTCAATTAAACAAATTGCTGCTAAAGAGCGATAACACTAACATCAAGTTTGTCAGCTCAGTGCAAGACACGCCCCGTGCTTTAGAGAGGATGTACACCGTATGCGCAAGAACTAAACATTTGGAAATAACCAGGGAAGTCCATGGGCGCCCATACCCGGGGGCAAGGTGGGGACAGCCCCCCCCCCCCCCCCCAGCTCTCAGGGAAAGGAAAAAATCTAATATAGTCAGGTGTTTTTCTTTCAAGAAAATGGTTCAAAAATCGGTATTACGTAGAAGTGGTAGGGGATACCGTGTGTGGTATTCTACCGTGGAATACAAGTCTATATTCATCTACGCCAGACGCCAGGGAAACTTTCCCAGAGTGTGATGTGGGAGAGGGAGAGGAGGGAAACTTTCAGAGTGGGATGTGGAAGAGGGAGAGAAGGAGGGAAACTTTCAGAGTGTGATGTGGAAGAGGGGGAGAAGGAGGGAAACTTTCCCAGAGTGTGATGTGGAAGAGGGAGAGGAGGGCAAAGGAAAGTGAATATCGTCATTAGTAAATCAAGCCCTAGTGAATTACAGGACATACGGAAGGAATATTTTGAAAATTGACCAACTGCAAAAGGAATTCATGCAGATGAGAACGATAATGATGATGAAATCACGACAGAGAATATGAAGAGAATATCAAGTAAAGAAGGGCGCAAAATTTGATTCGAAATTGTGAAATATAGTGGGAAGGCAGGGATGAAATTGCTGTAGGCTGTAAAGTAACAAAACTAGTAATGATATGAAATAGGTAGGCTGCCTTCTGTCTGAACAATAGCAGTGATTAGATCAATATTCAAGCAAGAGAACTGGAGATTCTTGGATCAGTATAGGCCTATTCTTACATGTTACAAACCTCATTATTGGCCCGTATTGAAAATTTACAGTTCAAAAATAATAAAGGTGTTCATACTAATCCACGTATTCAATACTTTATTTCCACTTAAAGCAGTTACATAATCACATTAACACTTATTAAGGGCGAAACATGTCCCAAATAAGTGTTATTGTGTTTATGTAACTACTTTAAGTGGAAATAAAGTATTGAATAGGTGGATTAGTGAACACCTTTATTATATTTGAACAGTATAGGCCTACCAGGCACAGTTTACATAGGCATATTTTATAAATGGAGGAGATGGAAATCACAATGGACAGACAGACTGTCAGGAACGAGATTTTCAATATGCGCCAGATAACGAAAAGATGCTACGAGAAGATTAGACAGGTATGCTTTTGTTTCGTAGATTGGGAGACAGCGTCTTACACCAAGGGAAAGTGTGTTTCCCATACTAAGAGATTGTGAGATCAGGGGGTGGGATTTTACAAGTATAATCAAAGACATTTATGTTTTGGATCTGTTGCAATGAGAGTTGAATACAGGCGTTATGCAAGACTGTGATCTTTCACCCATATTTATGGTTGTTTCCATGGATCATTCACTGAAAAGTTTAAGTGAGGCCTACTCATTCAACCTATTCAACCCCTGAAAAATAGGGTATATTTAACCTGTCCTTACTTAGCAACAGAATGCGTTACTCAAATTGTGTTTGAGTCATCAGTTCAATAGACTGGTTTGATACAGCTCTCCATGCCACCCTATCCTGAGCTTACCTTTTCATTTCTACATAACTACTACACCCTACATGTGCTCTAATCGGCTTGTCATATTCGTATCTTGGTCTGCCCCTACCATTCATACCACCTTCACTTCCCTCAAAAACCAACTGTACAAGTCCTGGGTGTCTTCTACCTCTTCTTCTGGTCAAATTTAGCCAAATTGATCTCCTCTCACCGATTCGATTCAGTATCTCTTCATTCGTGATTCTATCTACCCATCTCACCTTCAGCATTCTTCTGTAACACTACATTTCAAAAGCTTCTGTTCTCTTTCTTTCTGAGCTTGTTATCATCCATGTTTCACTCCCGTACAATGCCACGCTCCAGACGAAAGTATTCAAAAACATCTTTCTAATTCCTACATCAATGTTCGAGGTGAACAAATTTCTTTTCTTAAGAAAGACCTTCCTTGCTTGTGCTAGTCTGCATTTCATGTCCTCCTTACTTCTACCATCATTAGTTAGTTTACTACCCAAGTAACGATATTCATCTACTTCCTTTAAGACTTATTTTCTTACTCTAGTATTTCCTGCATCACCTGACTTTGTTCGATCGCACTCCATTTACTTTTATTTTGGACATTTATTTTCATCTTGTATTCCTCCTCCAAGACTCTGTCCATACCATTCAGCAATTTCTCCAGATCTTTTGCAGAGTCAGATAAAATAACAATTTCATCGGCAAATCTCGGGGTTATGATTTCCTCTTCTTCTGTGAATAATATTTTGCAGGCGTGAGGTACTAAACTAATGGTGCAGTAGTCTGGAATAGGTATATCAACATTCTGCCATCCTGTCGCATACATCTTACACACTGAATGGAATAACCTCTCCATGCCGGTTTCTCCTAAGGCAGTCAATAATTCTGAGGGTATGTCATCAATATTCCTGGTGCCTTGTTCCTACTTAGGTCTCTTAAAGCTCTGGCGAATTCTGACCTCAAAATTGGGTCTCCCATGTCATCAGCATCAACAGCCTCTTCTTGTTCCAGAACCCTATCATCTACTTCTTTATCTTGATACAACTGTTGCATATGTTCCCGCCATCTTTCTGACTTGTCTTCTTTCCCTAGAAGTGGTTTTCCCTCTGAGCTCTTAATATTCACACACCTAGTTTTCCTTTCTCCAAAGTTTTCCTTGAGTTTCCTGTATCCAGCATCTACCTTTCCTAGGACCATAGAACCTTCAACCTCCTTGCACTTCTTTTTCAGCCATTCTTCCTTAGCTGTCCTGCACTTTCTATCTGCTTCATTCTTTATTTGCCTGTATTCTTTTCTGCCCTCCTCATTTTTTGCATTCTTGTACTTTTCCCGTTCGTCACTTAGGTCTAGTATCTCTTGAGTTATCCACACTTTCTTAGTTGATCTTTCCTAACTTTTCTTCAGCAGCCTTACTTATCTCATTGTTCATGACTGTCTATTCTTCCTGTACTGTGTTTCCTTCAGCTTTTTCATTTAGTCGTTGTGTTACGTGTTCCTTGAAACAATCCCTCACACTCTTTTCTTTCAACTTGTTTAGATTCCTTTTCCTTGCATTCCTTCCTTTCTTCAATTTCTTCAGTTTCACATGGCATTTCGTGACTAACAGGTTGTGGTCAGAGTCCACATCTGCTCCTGGGAAAGTCTTGCAATCCAACACCTGGTTTCTGAATCTCTGCCTAATCATAATGAAGTCTATTTGATACCTTCCAGTGTCTCCAGGTCTCGTACATGTATACAGTCATTGTTTGTGGTGTTTGAACCAAGTGTTAGCAAGGACTAAATTATGATCGGTGCAGAATTCAACCAGCCGGCTTCCTCTTTCATTTTTTTGTCCCTATCCGAATTCTCCTACTATGCTACCTTCTCTTCCTTGGCCTACCACTGTATTCCAGTCTTCCATCACAATTAGATTTTCGTCGCCTTTTACACATTGTATTAAATCTTCTATCTCTTCGTATATTCTTTCGATTTCTTCATCACCCGCTGAACCAGTAGGCATATAGACCTGCACTATTGTGGTGGGCATTGGCTTGGTGTCTATCTTGACAACAATAATTCTTTCACTATGCTGGTCGTAGTAGCATACCCGCTGCCCTATTTTCCTATTCATTATTAAACCAACTCCTGCATTTCCCGTGTTTGATTTTGTGTTGATAATTCTGTAGTCGCCTGACAAAAAAATCCTGCTCTTCCTGCCAACATACTTCACTTATATCAACTATATCTACTTTAGTCTATCCATCTCCCTTTTCAGATTTTCTAACCTACCACAACAATTCAAACTTCTAACATTCCACGCTCCGACTCGCAGAATGTCAGTATCCATCTTCCTGATGATCGCCCCCTCTCATGTAGTCCCCACTCAGAAATCCGAGAGGGGGACTATTATTTTCACCTCCGGAATATTTTACCCGGGAGGAAGCCATCATCAGAACATTATTCATACAGAGAGAGTTTCATATCCTCGGGAATTAGTTACTGCTGTAGTTTCCCATGTAGCATTGTCAACATGGCTAATCCATATCACAAGACCAAATCAGTCAATCATGTAGACTGCCGCAATGCAATTTCCGAAAGACTGCAATGCCCCCCCCCCCTCAATCCCTTTCGATGAACCATTTGTTAGTCTGGTCTCTCAACAGATACCCATCCGATATGGTTGCACCTACGGCTCGGCTGTCTGCTTCATTGGGACACTCAAGTCTCCCCACCGCGGCACGTTCCCAGGGGAGGTATAGAAAATTATCCACTCAAAATGGTGTCTCTGAAATGTGTATTGTTTAGCTGTTTCCTAGATAATTTACTCAGAAAATATCAACATTTTCAATTACGCGGTATTCTTTCTTCACTATACTGACTAGTGCTGTGCTACAAGTCATTCTAGAATATAATTTAAATCTAGGGAGTATTTTTTTTTTTTTTTTTTTTTTTGGTCCACCTCTGTGGTGTAGTGTGATTAGTGTGGTGTTAATGTGATGTCCGGCTACATGGCTAAATGGTTAGCGTGCTGGTGTCCAGTGGTCCAGTGGGTCCTGGGTTCGATTCCTGGCCAGGTTGAGGATTTTAACCTTAATTGGTTAATTCCAGTGGTTCGGGGACTGGGTGTGTGTGGCGTATTCAGCATTAGAAATCATCCTAGGTAGGGCCCTCATCTCCACAGACATGCAGGTCACCTAATAGGCCGTCTACGAGAAAAAGACCCGCACCAGGCCTCTCCGGAGGCCATACACCATTATTATTATTATTATTATTATTATTATTATTATTAGTGTGATTACCTTCCACCCCTGGAGGCCCGGGCTCGATTCCCGATTCTGCCACGAAATTTGAAAAGCGGTATGAGGACTGGAACGGGGTCCACTCAGCCTCGGGAGGTCAACTGAGTAGAGGGGAGTTCGATTCCCACCTCAGCCATCCTTGAAGTGGCTTTCCGTGATTTCCCACCTCTTCTTCTCCAGGCAACTGCTGGGGTGGTACCTAACTTAAGGCCACGGCCGCTTCCTTCCCTCTTCCTTGCTTATCCCTTCCAATCTTTCCATACCCTACAAGGGCCCTGTTCAGCATAGCAGGTGAGGCCACCTGGGAGAGGTACGGGTCCTCCTTCTCAGTTATATCCCCAACGAAATGTCTGATGCTCCGGGACACTACCCTTGAGGCGGTAGAGGTGGAATCCCTTGCTGAGTCCGGGGAGAAACGAAACCTGAACGGTAAATTGACTTTATTTTTTTTAAAGGAATTTTTTGGACAAGGTTTCTTCAAGAAGATAATTTTAATATTAGAACTCATAAAAATAATTATTAGTTAACCATATTCTGTTTCATACAGATTTAGGCCTACACATGACTAATAAATTTTCTTCACTCATAATATTAGTTCATTAGTCAGCTGATACAAATGGTGGTTAGAATAAGTTGGCTACAACAGGCTATTAATCCATATATGTTCAACAGGCTCACTTTATATTTTCGTTGCTGTGACATGCATATGGGAATGGCTAAAGTAAGTGAAAATAATGTGAGAGAATAAAGTTTGTTTGCAGAAAGTGCTTGAGTTAACACGTCAACTATTTCCAGCCTATTGCACACTCTAAAATCCTCTTTGTTCTTTTTACAATTTTTATTTTATGTGTTTTTAAAATCTCTCTTGAGATAGACTAGTAAAATCTTGGTTTACTGGTGGTATAAACCAAGATTTTAAAGGATAGATGGAACCTCCAAGCAGAACTGCACCAGGAAATGTTCTCCAATGATTAGCCATCTTATTGTTCAGTTCCCCCTATCATCGCTGACACTACCAGGCCAATTCGCACAAACATTGTAGAATTCTAAATTTGGTCCACATATGAGCATTATGTTCAAGAAATGTTTCCTGTATCAATCAACAAATGCTGGTCCATATATATCTACTTATCACAGACACAATGATATTGTGTATCACTGCCAACCCCTGGAGTGCAATTTAAGCTGCTGTTTTGAAGTTAATGCTTCATTCCTTGCAATGGGACATTCTAAGATATTAGGCTACCAGTCCTATCAAGCAAATGCTCAAAAGTTCTGTAATCTAACCCAAATCCCTCATTGTATTCATATGTTTGTTACCTACTAGTAGGCTACAAGACTTTTTTTTTTTTTTTTTGCCTAACATTTATTGGATGATGAACAGGTACCGGTACCTACACCAGCTCCTCATCACTATTTGAATCTGAGTAGACCATTTCAATGATCTTCACGATTTTATGCCAAAATATTAAAATATAAATCACTTTGGTTTTACTAATAATATGGATTATGAGTCAAAACACACTCATGGAAATAACCCCAATAATATAAGTAACCTTTATTAGTCACGTTGGTTGGCTATGAAAAAATTACTAATATTAGCCTATTTGGAATATCTACGGTACTAATAATTTTGACTCATAAACTAATTACTAATATTATTAGCTAATAACTCTATGAAAGGTAATACTAATAAACTATATATTAAACAAATTATGAAAACTAAAGTCAGTCAGTCCGGCCATTCTATCTGGTCGATTTCCTTCATTTTTTTAACTGAAAGGTATTCATGCACAGATTTGTCATCACTGATTACTGACAAAAATAAGGGCTATTGGACTAGACAAAAGAGTGGTTGAATGGATGGGTACATTTCTGAAAAGTAGAACTCAGAGAATTAGAGAAGGATAAGTGTTATCTGTTCCTGTAATGATTATGAGGGGGATCCCACAGAGCAGTATTATTGGTCCTTTGTGTTCGTATATGATATGAGTAAAGAACTGGAATCACAGATAATACCAATATAAATGGTCCGTTATTGGACATTATAAATTTTCCAGCTAACTCATTACTGGTTGCCAGCGTTTCGCCCCCGTGTGCTAGGCTGGGCTCATCAGTTGGTACCTAGCACACCTACCAAGACGCTGGCTAGTGCATACCGTGGAGGCCACTGCGTAGGCTAACTGTAGCCACCGGCAGTGCCAATGCACTACGAGACACTTTGTCCCACTACAAAAAATTGATGCCTGCTTGGCCATCAGATGATATAGATGTTGATTCCCATAGGGAATCAGAAATATTTGTTCCGAATGAGTAAATTTATAATACCAATATAAATGGTCCATTATTGGACATTATAAATTTTCCAGCTAACTCATTACTGGTTGCCAGCGTTTCGCCCCCGTGTGCCAGGCTGGGCTCATCAGTTGGTACCTAGCACACCTACAAAGTGTCTCGTAGTGCATTGGCACTGCCGGTGGCTACAGTTAGCCTACGCAGTGGCCTCCACGGTATGCACTAGCCAGCGTCTTGGTAGGTGTGCTAGGTACCAACTGATGAGCCCAGTCTGGCACACGGGGGCGAAATGCTGGCAACCAGTAATGAGTTAGCTGGAAAATTTATAATGTCCAATAACGGACCATTTATATTGGTATTATAAATTTACTCATTCGGAATAAATATTTATGATTCCCTATGGGAATCAACATCTATATCATCACAGATAATGCTATTTATGGAGAGAGTGGTGGTGGTGATTATTGTTTTAAGAGAAACCATCCTCTATTAACACTAATAAGAAAGAAGTGGAATTGGTCCAACCCTTCAAAAAATTAAGATATCAGATATGGAAAGACGAGCTCCACAAAGGGCGTGAAAATTAAAGACTCCCTAGGCCTAGACAGGGCGTGAAAATTAAAGACTCCCTAGGCCTAGACACCTAGCACCATCGGAGTCAGAAAAGAACAAGTGTTGACCAAGGGATGTCATATAGGACAAATGAAAGTGGGGAGTCTGGCACAAGTAAGTGGAAGCAATGGCATGACTCAACTAAGAGCCCCGTGGTCGCCAACACACGCTCCTAAGTTAAGAGCCTGTGGGGCTCATTGGAGTCGATGGTATGGAATGACATTAGTAGATGAATAAGCTTGAGTGAAGCTTTCAAAAGTAAGAAGATAGTTGAAATTCAAGAGGACAAATTGGGGAAAATATTCATTTACAGCACGAGGAGTGAGGGATTGGAATAATTTATCAAAGGAAATGTTCATTTTTTCCAATTCTTTGAAAATATTGTTATAGCACTTAAGTTGATAAAATGTCAACCTTTACATCTCAATTAAAATTTGTTCAGAGAGTATAAAAACTTACCATTTTTTAGCTATTTGTTTTCAATTTTGATGCCTTACCACTCCAGTTATATCAATAAGACCTGGGTACCTTTTGTTGTCTATAAATTTTCGTGCCCCCCCCACACATACACACACTTCTAATTTCCAATTGCCACTACTGACCACAAAAGAGGCTTTCCTTTGGTTCCATCCAGTTTAAGAGGTGATCAGTTGTTTCTTTCCACATTTTGATCTTGGCAGTATCTGTTTCCCCTTCAAGCTTTGATGGTTGTTTAAATGAAGATTTTCCTAGACTTAACTCTCAGTGGGAAGGGAAAAGTGAAAAGAATGAATATGCTTCTGATATAAATGTCTTAAATCTTCAATGTTCACCACTCTCTCTTTTGTATAGCTGTGAAGTTACATTCGGGAGATGGTGGTTCCAATTCCAGCGTCGGCAGCCCTGAAGATGGTTTCCTGTGGCTTCCTATTTTCACACCAGGCAAATGTTGAGGTTGTGCCTTAATTAAAGCCATGGTCATTACTTTTCCAATCATGGCCCTTTCCCATCCTTACATCACCAGAAACCTTCAATGTGTAATGTGATATAATAACTAGCAAAGGAACTCTATTTGAATCTCGCCATGGACAATGCACCCTAAATTATTGGATTTCGTCAATGGGAGTAGGTTTCAGGCAACCCGTAATGATCCTGCAGTTTTCATCAAGTGCAATATCAAACTGCTTATAGGACAACAGCTGTCAATGTAACATAACGGTGATGAAAGGGAGGGAAACTGCAAGAGGTATGGTTATGTGGTATAGATGGGGAAAGGGAAAAATGTTGTGTGATGTTGATCAGCATAAAGAGTTGATCGGTACCATACTAAGTTTATCTATCATGCTATGTAAAACAGACATATTTAAAACAATACTTTTCTCTATCCTGTAGGGTATATGGCTACTTGTTCATACTATGAATTTGCTATAGAATGATATCATATTGCTAACCGACAGAACTGAATTCTTTTCCTTCATGTTTCAGACTGCGAGCCCGTACAGGTATGGATGCTGTGCCGACATGGAACAAGGTTCCCCAAAAAAAGTACCATCAAGAAGCTCCGAGCCCTGAAGAGCTTCAGAGATGAAATCATAAAAAATCACAAATCAGGAGGTAGGTGTTGCGTAGACTGGTGACTTAATAATGCTGCATTCACTGTTAAAGTAGCTAGTACCTTAGAAACAGAAATATTCAAAGATTTGATGTTCAAATAACAATACTAATAATTGAAAGCAACGTTTCATTGGATGTTTCAACATCAGTGTTGCTGAAAACATGAAAGGAATATCAAAAGAGAGCCTAAACAATGCCAAAATTTTGTAACTTCCTTCTAGATTTTCAGTTATTGTGATGATTGATGTGACCGTAGAGGACAAAACTACAGGATTATCTGCCCCTAGAATTTTAGTACGTAGGTAAGGGTTTCTTCACAAAAACTATTTTGATACATTTGAATGTTTTCTTCATCCTCATGAATGCACCATGTAATACAAAAGATTGTAAAGAACAATTGATGAAACCAAATTTTTACAGCGTCAGGAATTTAGGAACAAGTGGTTTTCAGGTTTATGGGAAGAGTGATATCCAATCAAATATTTGAAAGTACAATGCATTTTTGGTTGGAGATATTGTGCAATCTAGTGTTGCTTACGAGAAAAATGTATCTTCTCAAGTTGTTACAACTATCAATATGCACACTGTAGTGGAATTACTTGGATGGTGATACTGAACAGAAAATATATCATAACCATATAGAAGAAAGTACTGTATCCATAAAATGAAGCATTACAAATACAACAGAAATTATACACATAATATGTTGGGTAGTATATTAATCAACAATCAATCATCGCCAATTTGCATTTGGGGCTGTCCCCAGGTGGCAGATCACCTATCAGTTGTTTACCTAGTCTTTTCTCAAATGATTTTAAAGAAGTTGAAAATTTATATTATATATGTTATATTATTCCAATCCCTAATTCCTCTTCCTATAAATGAATGATTGCCTCAATTTGTTTTCTTGAATTCCAACTTTATCTTCATATTAAAATCTTTCCTAGCTTTAAATGGTCCACTCAAGTTTATTTGCCTACTAATATCATTCAACACCATTTTTCCAATGACAGGACGGAACATACTACTTATAATACCAATATAAAGGACATTATAAATTTTTCCAACTAATTCATTCCCGGTTGCCGGCGTTTTGCCCCAGTATGCTAAGCTGAGCTCAACAGTTGGTAAATAGCACACCCACTAAGATGCATGGCTAGTGCATACCGTTGAGGCCATTGCGTAGGCTACTTGGAGCCACCGGCAGTGCCAATGCAGTATGAGAGACTTTGTCTCATTACCAAAAATTGATGCCTGCCTGGCCATCAGATGATATGTAATACCAATATAAATGGTCCGTCATTGGATTTAGCACACTGGGGAAAAACGCTGGCAACCAGGAATGAGTTAGCTGGAAAATTTATGATGTCCAATTATATCATAATATCATAATACACCCTATAATAATATCACATACTGCTTATGTTACTGGTGTTGATTTTCATAGTAAAGCTGAAATATTTGTCCCGAATTAGTAAATTTATAATACCAATATAAGTGGTCCGTTACTGGACATTATAAATTTTCCAGCTAACTCATTCCTGGTTGCCAGCGTTTCACCCCAGTGTGCTAAGTTGGGCTCATCAGTTGGTAAATAGCACACCCACCAAGACGCATGGCTAGTGCATACAGTGGAGGCCACTGCGTACGCTACTTGGAGCCACTGGCAGTGCCAATGCACCAACTTAGCGCACTGGGGCGAAACGCTGGCAACCAGGAATGAGTTAGCTGGAAAATTTATAACGTCCAATAAGGGACCATTTATATTGATATTACATACTGCTTAGTCGAGCAGCTCATCTCCTCAATTCTAAGTGTTCTGAGACCACAGTAAGTAACATTTTCGTAACACTACTCTTCTGCTGGAAATCACCCAGAACAAATCATGCTGCTTTCCTTTTATCATTTCCAGTTCGTATATCAAGTAATCTTGGTGTGGATCCCACAGTCTCTACCTAGGCTAAAACTTCACCAGATGCCACTGATAGGAGATCATCATAATGCTTACTATTCTTTCAGATG
This sequence comes from Anabrus simplex, assembly GCF_040414725.1. Classification (NCBI taxonomy): domain Eukaryota; kingdom Metazoa; phylum Arthropoda; class Insecta; order Orthoptera; family Tettigoniidae; genus Anabrus; species Anabrus simplex. The sequence goes on from NC_090270.1 coordinate 274,253,599, forward strand.
GAAATCTGTGTAAAAAAGACCTGGACAACTTGAAAGCCTGGGAGTTTAATGTGACCAATGAACAGGATATGCAATTGACAAGTCAGGGTGAGAAGGATCTGAGGGACCTGGCTGTAAGGATGAAGAAGAAATTCCCCACATTGCTGAGTTCGGCCTACTCACCGGAACTCTACGAAGTGAGTCATATGCATCTATCACTAACATTCTGAAATGTTTTGGACATTGAATACGTCTGTTGTTTTATTCAAGTACAGGCTCCTCCAGCAAAAATTGTCATCTTCATTTCCCGTTTCCAGCTTCCTGGATCGGGTTGTGAATCAAGGACCTCCATCGCTGCCTGTCTCTCCACCACTCTTCTCCTCTTTTAAGTACATCTTCTGGTTTTCCTCCCCTCTTCTCTATGCACTCTCACACTGAACCTGGGGGGGTCTTCCTCGTGGTCTCTTTTCTATTAACTTCTCTGAAAAAAACTTTTTTTGGCACTCTCTCTTGTCCCATTCTCATTTTTAGCTTTCTTGTTTCTATCTTGTCTTGAAGTTTCAAGATTCCTGTCCTTTTTCCTTATCTCTTCATTTCTAATTCTATCCTTTCTAGTCTTGCCCTAGATACCTCTTAGGACCTTCATCTCTGCTGGCTGTATTCTACTCTCCTCTTGTTTTGTTGTAGTCCACAATCCAGTTGCATAAGTTATTATGTGTTCATAATAGGTTGAATATAATACTTTCTTACATTTCTTTGGGACATCTTGGTTCTACAAAATACCCCTTACACTCTGGTAGAAGCTGTTTGCTTGTTGTATTCTTTTCCCAATTTCCTCAGTTATCTTTCCATCTTCTGTGATCACACTTCCCAACAGTGCCCCAAAGCACATTATAATGTAAACATCTGACCCATTGTTTCATTTACAAAACTTGAAAGAAATGAGAAAAAAGTCACACATATTTCTGAGAGCAAGGCATCGGAGAGTGATATTGCAGCTCAGACTCTCATCCCTTTCCCCTCGATTCACCTCATGTGGCTTGCTGCTGTGTATCGGATAGGTGCAGGGACCAGGACGATACGTGTGTTAGGTTTCAGTCCATCCTATCGCCACTACTAATTATCAACCACGCGTTACTCATCATATATACTTCCTCACCTCATACTTCTGACTTAATTATATAGATAACAGAGTGCTGGTATTTCACACCCGTTTACTTCTACATCCTTGTAGGAAGACACTGCGGGGCCGCTGTTATAAGAGTAATACAGTTTTCTTTTTATATAGATAGATCTGCTAAAAATGACATGCAATCTTTCAGGTTCAGTGTTCTCTTTTGTTGGTTGGAATCGAACCCGTGATTATGGGTCAGACACTACCACTGATCTCCCGAGGAAGCTAATTAACCAATGAATGATGGGAACAACCACTGTAAAATTAAATTTTTTATTTAATAATAATAGTGCATGGCATCTGCATAGGCTTGGTGGTGACCTAATGAGGATAAAATTAATGGCGAAGACGTCATAAACACCCAGCCCCCAAGCTAGGGGAATTAACAGTATGACAGGGTTAATTATGAAAATTGAACTGGGACCAGCGGACCAAAGGCAAGCATTCTATCCATTTAGCCACAAAGCCGGACTTTAATTTGCTAAACCTTAGGCTACCATCTCCACTGATCAGGTGTTTAGTATTGGCAGTGGCAGAGGCAGAGGCCAGGGTGGTAGCTTGTAAAGCAGCCTTAACACAGCAGGCTTCTCCATTGGCTATTGGCTGCAGCTCAAAACTCTGAAGGCTTGACATTCACTAAACCAACCATTGAAAACGGGTAACCTAAACCTAGTCGTAGCCCACAACTTGATCCCATCATACGCCACTGCTTCCCAAGTACAGTACTTGAAACTTTTAACCACTTCCAGAATTTTACCATTCAGTTTTATCTTTCCTCTTTGTTCCTTCCTTTGTTCCTTCCTTCCTTCCTTCCTTCCTTCCTTCCTTCCTTTCTTCCTTCCTTCCTTTCTTCCTTCCTTCCCCTTGTCATTACTATTGTTTTACTTTTCTCTGTGCTTACTTTCATCCCAAATTTTTCTGTCTCTTCATTCCATACATCTACTTGTTTCATTTCCATTTCATCCTCACCCCATATCACTAAATCATCTGCAAACAACATGGCTTTGTCTTCCCAATCTCTGTTTAATGTTCTTACGAATTTCATCCACGACTATGATGAATAGTATGGGGGATAGTACACCTCCCTGTCGGAGACCAGTTTCAACTTTAAACCATTTTGTTTTTCCTATACTAGTCTTCACACTACTAACATAATTTTTGTACATAGCTTTTATCATTTGCACTTCCACTCTGTTAACTCTATTTTAATACTTCTTTAGTATTAATCACCTCCTCTATCTGGACATTATCCTTGTAACCAACAATCTGTACGTACTGCTGAATGAATACTTCTGCCTTTTGAAGATCCTCACAAACACACTTCCCTTGTTCATTAATGATACCTGGAATGTCCTTGGAACCTATTTTTCTGCTGTAAAGTACCTATACATACCCTTCCATTTTCCACTAAAATTTGTATGACTGCCAATTATGCTTGCCATCATGTTATCCTTAACTGACTTCTTTGCTAGATTCAATTTCCTAGTAATTTCCATCAATTTCTCTTTACTTCCACAGCCATTTCTAACTCCATTTCTTCCCACTTTGCACCTCCTTCTTAGTCTCTTTATTTCTCTGTTATTATATAGTGCATCTTTACCATTCCTTACCACCTTTAAAGGTACAAATCTGTTTTCACATTCCTCAACAATTGCTTTAAACCAAGCGATTCCAACTGAGGTGCTTCCACTGCCCCGGCAGAAACCCCGGTGCTGTACTATAGCACCGTTGAGGTGGTGGGGGAAGGAGGGGAAGTGACAGAGGCAGAACCACAGGTCATCAAGTCAGCGCACAGCTTATGAAAACAATATTATTTATGACAGTACTGTGAACACATAAACACACAATTTATTCTGTACATACTTTGCGTTTGCCTTAATGTATATTTAGCGTTTAAGTCGATTGCTAACATCGTTTTGCGGCAACTAATTTACCAATAATGGGTACAATCAATTTGGCAGTAGAAATTCTAAGTACAGCCTCTAAGTCCGCATCAGACAGAGAAGTCCTAGTTCTCCATTTATTTAAATTCAGAATTGAAAACATCTGTTTGGTTTTTTTTTTCAATTTTCAGAGCAACAATAGCCCATAACGTGCTCAAACTGCGCCTTCTAAAGTATTGGGTTCAAGTATATGTGGGACAGGGAGATAAAATAATTAAAATAATTATCCTTGTGGGTTCATTTTTGCAATAGGTCTTATGGCGATGATGGGATAGGAAAAGGCTATGAATGGCAAGGAAGCGGCCGTGGAATTAATTAAGTAACAGCCCCAGTATTTTCTTGGTTTGAAAATGGGAAACCATGGAAAACCATCTTCAGCGCTGCCGACAGTAGGGTTCGAACCCACTATCTCCCGGATGCAAGCTCACAGCTGAGCGCCCCTACCCACGTCACCAACTCCACCGGTGTTTTTTCTTAGCAGCACACCTAAGTCTAATTCTAAACAGTTCTTAATAATACAAAACCAAAAACGAAAACAAATCTCCTAAATTGCATGCAAAACAATTCCTAATGAGTAAGTTGTTACGTAACTCTGGAGAACTTGGCAATTCCGATTTTACCTTAGCAATTTGTTCGGTTCTTGCTGTGCCAACGATGTCATCATAGGTGGAAACATGTTTATTGTGGTAGTGTCGTCGCACGGTTGAAGACTTTACACTTAAAATGACATGACGAATTAAACACTGAGCTTTCCCTTCGGTATTGAGAACAAAATATGAATCCACCCATGAAGGATTAAACGACATTTTTAATGAAGGAGAAACCAACTGCTCCACTGCCTGTTCTATCGACTAGATTCTACTGAGAATGACACACACACAGAGAAAACGAGAATGAATGTACTGTCTCTTACGCACACATGCACCGACCACTGCGCGGGGTAGGTGGGGAAGGAGGGGAAAGGTGCTGCTGAGTGCAGCGCTGGTGCGCCCCGGCACTAAGTGCTCGAGTTGGAAAGGCCTGCTTTAAACCCATCCCAGAGTCTGTTTACATTTTTATTTATTGTTTCCCACAGATCATATTTACTTTTTTTAAACTCCCTCATGCCTGCTTTATCAGCCATATGGTACTGCCTAATAGCCCTACTTTCAAGACCTTCCTTTCTATCACATTTATTTTTAACTACAACAAAAACAGCTTTGTGATCACTAATACCATCTATTACTTCGGTTTATCTATAGAGCTCATCTGGTTTTACCAGCACCATGTCCAGTATATTCTTCCCTCTAGTTGGTTCCATCACTTTCTGTATCAGCTGTCCTTCCCATATTAACTTATTTTCCATTTGTTGGTCATGCTTCCTGTCATTTTCATTACCTTCCCAATTTACATTTGGTAAATTAAGATCTCCCACTACAATCACATTTCTTTCCATGTCTTTTCTCACATAGCTGATTATCTTATCAAATAATTCTGAATCAGCATCAGTGCTACCCTTTCCCGGTCTGTACACTCAAAAGACATCAAGTTGCCTACTATCTTTAGAAATGAGCCTTACACCTAGAATTTCATATTTGTCATCTTTAACTTTTTCGTAGCTTACAAATTCTTCTTTAACCAGAATGAATACTCCCCCTCCTACCATTCCTATCCTATCTCTACAATACACACTCCTGTCCCATGAGAACATTTCTGCATCCAATATATCATTTCACAGCCATGATCAACTCCTATTACAAAATTGCTTAATTCTATTCCTTTCTTTAAAATACTTCTACACTTCAACACTAATATTTTTATGCCATCCCTACTTGACTTCCAGTTCCCTGCACCCTTATCACAGCCCCCTAGGCCACCCCGTTTCCCTGAATATACCTCCCTATAACCCTTCTAAACAAATTTCCACCTTCTCCTTTCCCTCCCCTCCCACATACCCACTCCATAGTCTCATTTATATCCCCAATCACCTTCCAGTCGGTATCCCTCCTACACAGTATTCCACTGATAATCTCTGCTTCCTTAAACTTCACCTGTGCTGCATTTACCAGATCCCACACATTCTCAACTATGATGGTACTTATACATGCTTGCCTTACATTCTTGGTACCAATGTGAAACACTACCACCTTCTACCGTCCCTCCTCCTTCTTACTTTCTTCAACACCTGCCTCAACCTAATTCCTGGATAACAACTCTACTCTGGTTCCTTTTCCTCCCCACACTTTCCTCACACGTCTCATAATAGAATCCCCCACGACCATAGCCTCAACCCTACCCACCTCATTTGATCCCCTCCCCTCTTGGTCAGTTGAACTTTTGTATCTTTGTATCTCCCTTTTCTTCCTCTTTCATTCCTGACAGCTGCAGATGCTACTTCCACCTCTCTTTTCTCCCCTCCATGACCTTGTTCCATCTGTTTTTTCCTATCCTCGACTCTACATTTTCCTTTCCTACCTTTTCCCTTCCTCCTACTTCCACACTTCTCACCAAGAGTTCCCTGTTCCTCATCTTCCTTCTGTTGTTCTATCTGCAGTGACTCATACCAATTTCCTACAGACACTTGTCCTGAATTCTGATCCTGAAAAGAGCACTTAGCTTGCAGTCTCCTTCCCCCTTAGAACAGATGACTACCTGTCTTCTACAATTCCCCCACCCCCCCCCCACCCCCTTTTCCTTCCCATTCCTCTTTTATATCTACTGTATCCTGTACATTGTTTGAGGGAGGCCTACTTTCCTTCCTATCTTCTGAGAGTATCCTAATCATCTCCCTTTTCTTTCTCTTTCATTCCTTTGTCCCAATACGAATTCTCCTATTGTATTATCTTTTTTTAAGTGGCATACCAATGTATTCCAGTCTCACATCACAATTAGATTCTCGTCACCTTTTATTAAATCCTTTATATCTTCATAGATTCTTTCGCATTTTTCATCATCTGCTGAACTAGTAGGCATAAAGACCTGCACTATTGTGATGAGCATTGGCTTGGCAACAATAATCCTTTTACTATGTTGGTCGTAGTAGTTTACCCGCCACCCTATTTTCTTATTCACTATTACACCAAGTCCTACATTTCCCTTGTTTGATTTTGTGTTGATAATTCTGTAGTCACCTGACCAAAAATTGTGCTCTTCCTGCTAATGTACTTCACTTATACCAACTACATCTATCTTTAGTCTATCCATCTCCCTTTTTTGATTCTCTAACCTACCATAACAATTCAAACTTCTAACATTCCATGCTCCGACTCTCAGAATGTCAGTATCCATCTTAATGTTGATTGCCCCCTCTCGTGTAGTCCCCACCCGGAGATCCGAATAGGGGACTATTTACCTCCAGAATATTTTACTGTGCATAACCTTCACCCTAAGGCTCGTAGAGTAACCATCATTGTATACCTTTATCTTCGGCTCAGACAAGGGTCATGTGGGTTCAGAACTGATGTTCAGATGATCCGATTACTAATTTTTCAGAAATGTTGTTGTAAATTTTCAATGTTCAGTCACATATTTTCAAACCATTTGTGCATTTTCTATATTCCATTATAACTGTTAGCAGTGGCGGCTCGTGAAAAAATCGTCCTACGTGCTACAAAAAACGCTAAATACGCTGTTTTCAATCTTCAGTGCAAACAGAATCTTGGAAATACAGATCCTCACTAAGAACGCTAGTTTAATTTCACTTGATATACACTGTAGTGGATAAATAATTGGATTAATCTCCGTATGAACTTTAACACTAACACAGTGATAGAAAAACACACACCAACAATATAAGCGCGAGATCAAACACCGCAGAAAGCAACCGAAAGTGCTGCCAACCAACTGAATCATTGAGACCTCCTCTATTACCAGCATAATTTACCTTCTAATGCGGGATAACATTTAAGCTTAGGGTCAGTCGAAGATTCTTTGACTCACGTACGAATTCCTTATTTTTGACACAAAAGGAAGATGGATATTGGTTGGTTACCCCCAGTTACGCTGTACATTTGAGCCCAGACGATGCTGCTCTCTAGTGGCAGAATCGCTTATCATGTTCAGCATCAGGGTAGCAGGAGGCATCAAGCACTTCTACCCCCTTGCGGGAGGACAAGTATCTATAGACGGGATCAGTGAAAGTTGATCCCGGTTGATGGTATATCCCACCGGCTACGGGGAGTGTTGCAAGCTTGGCTGCGCCTGCGTATTGTTTCCTCCAGGCTACAGGCCAGAGCTCATTTCACATGAGCACGAGAGGAGTTTCCCGGGAGAACAGAGCTAGGTGTTCGACAGATATCATCCTGATTTTCACAAAACACAAATTCATACCGTACTCAAAACAAAGAAAAGGCACCAGGATAAGTGTACTGATAATAACTAATTCCTTACAGTTCCAAGCTACGTGCTGGAGCCCGGTAGCATGTATTGACCGGCCGCCACTGACTGTTAGTCTTTTAAATGTTCACATGCCACAGCTCTAAGTGCACAAGGCCCCTTGTGGCAGGACGTTGCACCCTCAAGTTAAATTTATCATTGTGGCATTTAGATGAGACCTTTAATTACCTAACAATATTGGGATATAGAATGTATCACTTATGCAGGGTTTTCCATATAAAATCTGACCGCTAGCACACGACTGAGCAAAGGCCGGCAGGTTGGCTGGCTTGCCCCACACCCATGGCCTACTTTGTTAGAGCCAGCCTGTGCCGTATCTTCGCTTGTTAAATCTGTACAGTCACTATAAAAGCTAATCTATATGCTTACCTTATGGCAAATGCTGAAATGTCACCCTTCCACACCTAAACAGGCATTGTACAGTGTAAATACATTTTGATTGACACGATTTAGTTTGGTCACTGGACTGCTTCTTATTGCATGTGCTGCGGGATACACTCATTTTAAATTATGGACATGTAAGGTTGTAAGGTTTGAATTTCAATAATTTTGTTGCTGTATGTGCAGAAGTTACTAAAACCCCAAAGTGCTGAGCTAAAATTTTCGGTAGTGTCCTTTTTTTCTTTTTTTTTTTGGTAATATCTGAAGTGATCTCTTTTCAGTTTTGATTCAGTTAATTTCTAACTAATTTTGAGCAATAAATTTATAAACTACCTGAAAAATAAATTGTAACAGAATTACATCTGAAAAAGAAGTTTACAAGTTTATTACTCAAAATTAGTTTTGACAGTGACTTTTGTGGTGAAAGTTGAAGTTTTGTGCCAATTTCATTTAATTTTCTGTCTGTTAACAATGTACATCTTCACGTGTGTTTCTGCTTTACCACTAAACCAGTATTCTCAAACTTATTTACAAGACTATGAACTGAAGTTCTGAAAGAAGGCAATTGCCTGGTGAGCCTCGTAATAAACTCCACACAAATGTGATGAGCCAATTTGTATTTATAATAACATTTACATACGACAATACTTTGCTCTAAAGGTAACTGTCTTCCCATCTTTGCAAACAAATGCAGACTACTGACTAAGCATGGAAGGTAAAGGACAGGAATTAAGTCAGACAGCCAGGCAGGCCGGTGTGGGGGATGCCAACCAATGGGCTGGTCATGGCTTACCCGCACGCAGGCGGTCAGTTTTTATGCGGAAAATGCTGGACAAGGCTGTGATAAATAGGCTGATCTTCACAATGCCAACTTTCCATGCATTCTGCGGAGTAAGGTGTAGTCATGTCAAAGTCACAAAACTTTCAGTTTACAAGTGCATAATACTGTCCCTGTATGTTACAGATTAAATTATCAACTAACCTTTTCCATATCCCCTATTCAACTGTAATTGGTTGTATTTATCTTTCAGTTTCGTTATACCAACACACAAAGGACCCAAGCAAGCACAGAGAAGTTTGTTGAAGGTTTGTTTGGTTCCACTGAAGGAGTCTACCTCCCTCCACCAATAGATGATGACCCGCTCATTCAGGTAAGCTGACAGTGGCTAAACAGTTCACATTATGTTACGTATGTGGAGGATGAATACTTGAAGATAATCCTTCTTCCTTAATTGATAGCCAAATTAAGAGGATAAATCATTTGCTCTCATGCCACCCCACATCATATGAACTGCAGGATAGACACATGTCATCTAGAAAAATATACCTGTAAGCTCAGTTGCTTAAGGGTAACTATCATTTTTTTTTTAATAGAATGTATTTTTTATGTAAGAAACCAAAATTCCCCAGCAGATGATAGAGACCCAGCAATCATGAGATCAGAGGTGGAAAATGCAATAAGGCATCTTCGGTGGAACAAGTCACCTAGAGTAGTTGGCATCATGGCAGAATGGGAGAAGCTGGAGTAGACATGCTGTTGGACCTGTGCAGAAGGGTCTGAGAGACAGAAAAGTGGCCAGACAAATGATGTCAGTCAGTATTCATCCCCGTCTACAAGAAGGAAGCACCCACTGATTGCAGAAACTACCGCACATCAGCAAGGTCCTCATCCACAATGTCAATGAGTGGCTCAAGAATTTCCTGCTACCACAGATTGTAGAGGAATAGTGAGGCTTTGTCCCAGGCAAGGGCACAAGAGAACAGATCTTGAACAAACGTCAGATCAAAAAAGCCCCGAATTCAACATTGCAGTGTTTCTGTGTGCTTCATCAACTTCAAGAAAGCCTTCGACCAAGTGAGATGGGATGCATTCTGGGATATACTACTGTACATGGGAACCCCAGAACACCTCATAAATCTAATCAAGGCAATTTACAGTAACAATAGGTCCCACATTCATGTCAACGATGCTCTCTCAAGACTATTCAAGACCGAGGCTGGTGTCAGACAAGGGTGCATCCTATTACCTCTGCTCTATAACATCTACTCAGAGCACATTATGAGGAAGGTGCTGGAATCAATCAATCAATCAATCAATCAATCAATCAATCAATCAATCAATCAATCAATCAATCAATCAATCAATCAATCAATCAATCAATCAATCAATACTGATCTGCATTTAGGGCAATCGCCCAGGTGGCAGATTCCCTATCTGTTGCTTTCCTAGCCTTTTCCTAAATGATTTCAAAGAAATTGGAAATTTATTGAACATCTCCCTTGGTAAGTTATTCCAATCCCTAACTCCCCTTCCTATAAATGAATATTTGCCCCAGTTTGTCCTCTTGAATTCCAACTTTATCTTCATATTGTGATCTTTCCTACTTTTATAAACGCCATTCAAACTTATTCGTCTACTAATGTCATTCCATGCCATCTCTCCGCTGACAGCTCGGAACATACCACTTATAATACCAATATAAATGGTACGTTATTGGACATTATAAATTTTCCAGCTAACTCATTCCTGGTTGCCAGCGTTTCGCCCTCGTGTGCTAGGGTGGGCTCATCAGTTGGTACCTAGCACACCTACCAATACGCTGGCTAGTGCATACCGTGGAGGCCACTGCATAGGCTAACTGGAGCCACCGGCAGTGCCAATGCACTAAGAGACTTTGTCTCATAACTAAAAATTGATGCCTGCTTGGCCATCAGATGATACAGATGTTGATTCCCATAGGGAATCTGAAATATTTGTCCTGAATGAGTAAATTTATAATACCAATATAAATGGTACGTTATTGGACATTATAAATTTTCCAGCTAACTCATTCCTGGTTGCCAGCGTTTCGCCCTCGTGTGCTAGGGTGGGCTCATCAGTTGGTACCTAGCACACCTACCAATACGCTGGCTAGTGCATACCGTGGAGGCCACTGCATAGGCTAACTGGAGCCACCGGCAGTGCCAATGCACTAAGAGACTTTGTCTCATAACTAAAAATTGATGCCTGCTTGGCCATCAGATGATACAGATGTTGATTCCCATAGGGAATCTGAAATATTTGTCCTGAATGAGTAAATTTATAATACCAATATAAATGGTACGTTATTGGACATTATAAATTTTCCAGCTAACTCATTCCTGGTTGCCAGCGTTTCGCCCTCGTGTGCTAGGGTGGGCTCATCAGTTGGTACCTAGCACACCTACCAATACGCTGGCTAGTGCATACCGTGGAGGCCACTGCATAGGCTAACTGGAGCCACCGGCAGTGCCAATGCACTAAGAGACTTTGTCTCATAACTAAAAATTGATGCCTGCTTGGCCATCAGATGATACAGATGTTGATTCCCATAGGGAATCTGAAATATTTGTCCTGAATGAGTAAATTTATAATACCAATATAAATGGTACGTTATTGGACATTATAAATTTTCCAGCTAACTCATTCCTGGTTGCCAGCGTTTCGCCCTCGTGTGCTAGGGTGGGCTCATCAGTTGGTACCTAGCACACCTACCAATACGCTGGCTAGTGCATACCGTGGAGGCCACTGCATAGGCTAACTGGAGCCACCGGCAGTGCCAATGCACTAAGAGACTTTGTCTCATAACTAAAAATTGATGCCTGCTTGGCCATCAGATGATACAGATGTTGATTCCCATAGGGAATCTGAAATATTTGTCCTGAATGAGTAAATTTATAATACCAATATAAATGGTACGTTATTGGACATTATAAATTTTCCAGCTAACTCATTCCTGGTTGCCAGCGTTTCGCCCTCGTGTGCTAGGGTGGGAAATTTATAATGTCCAATAACGTACCATTTATATTGGTATTATAAATTTACTCATTCAGGACAAATATTTCAGATTCCCTATGGGAATCAACATCTGTATCATCTGATGGCCAAGCAGGCATCAATTTTTAGTTATGAGACAAAGTCTCTTAGTGCATTGGCACTGCCGGTGGCTCCAGTTAGCCTATGCAGTGGCCTCCACGGTATGCACTAGCCAGCGTATTGGTAGGTGTGCTAGGTACCAACTGATGAGCCCACCCTAGCACACGAGGGCGAAACGCTGGCAACCAGGAATGAGTTAGCTGGAAAATTTATAATGTCCAATAACGTACCATTTATATTGGTATTATAAATTTACTCATTCAGGACAAATATTTCAGATTCCCTATGGGAATCAACATCTGTATCATCTGATGGCCAAGCAGGCATCAATTTTTAGTTATGAGACAAAGTCTCTTAGTGCATTGGCACTGCCGGTGGCTCCAGTTAGCCTATGCAGTGGCCTCCACGGTATGCACTAGCCAGCGTATTGGTAGGTGTGCTAGGTACCAACTGATGAGCCCACCCTAGCACACGAGGGCGAAACGCTGGCAACCAGGAATGAGTTAGCTGGAAAATTTATAATGTCCAATAACGTACCATTTATATTGGTATTATAAATTTACTCATTCAGGACAAATATTTCAGATTCCCTATGGGAATCAACATCTGTATCATCTGATGGCCAAGCAGGCATCAATTTTTAGTTATGAGACAAAGTCTCTTAGTGCATTGGCACTGCCGGTGGCTCCAGTTAGCCTATGCAGTGGCCTCCACGGTATGCACTAGCCAGCGTATTGGTAGGTGTGCTAGGTACCAACTGATGAGCCCACCCTAGCACACGAGGGCGAAACGCTGGCAACCAGGAATGAGTTAGCTGGAAAATTTATAATGTCCAATAACGTACCATTTATATTGGTATTATAAATTTACTCATTCAGGACAAATATTTCAGATTCCCTATGGGAATCAACATCTGTATCACATACCACTTAGTCGAGCAGCTCTTCTTCTTTCTCTCAATTCTTCCCGACCCAAACATTGCAACATTTTTGTAATGCTACTCTTTTGTTGGAAATCACCCAGAACAAATCGAGCTGCTTTTCTTTGAATTTTTTCCAGTTCTTGAATCAGGTAATCCTGGTGAGGGTCCCATACACTGGAACCATACTCTAGTTGGGGTAGGAAAGATGATCAGCAACTTGAGGTATGTAGACGATACCCCTCATCATACCATCGAGCGCCAGGGAGATGGAGATTATCATGGACCAGCTCACAAGAGCCAACAGTAGATGGAGATCAATGTTGGAAACACAAAGGTCATGATCATGGACTGGGGAAACAACAATTTGCCACACCTGAGACTATCAGGAGGCTTTGATATGGTGAGCAGATTCGTTTATCTCAGTACCCTGATAATGAACAATGGGGGCTGCTTGGATTAACTAAATTTACCACTAGTTCGATGACAAGAATATTTCTAAATGCCATCTCATTTCCACCTACTTCACATCCTCTTGATCAATGATATAAATGTATCTCAAGCAGATGGTTGATGTGAGAGTCTAATGTTCTCCATGAGGTTGGCAAGACAATGCGTATGGCGTGATGGGTATAGGAAAAAGTAGTAACTCTTAAAGTATTCTATCCGTACCATCCAAATGGAAGGTGAGAACTTTAGTCTCATATCAAGGCTAGAATTACAGTCAATACAGCTTAAAAATAAGATATTACAACAATAAAAAGTAAGCAAATAGACATTGTCTTAATTACTATTATCACATATTTAGAATATTTCTCATACTTAAATACAGGCAACATTTCTTAATACATACATACATGCTAAAAAGGTAATATGGAGTGAACAGAATGATATCAGGAGGTGTAGGGGTATTCCAGTGAAGAATGACAACCATTAGTGGGAAACTAAAGATAACATAATGTACGTAGATTTTGATTCCCATATTTGTCCTGAATGAGCACATTCATAATTGCTATATAAATGGAATAAACCCTCCAGACAACACATTCTTGGTTGCCAGCAGATAGTGGAGGCCACTGTATAGTGGGTCGAAACGCTGGCAATCAAGAATGATTTAGCCGTAAAATTCACCCCATTTGTATAGGAATTATGACATAATGTATGTTGCCTCAATAAAGTGAGCTTTTCAGTCAGTCAATGTATGATCTAAATCTAGGGAGAAAGTAAAACACCACCATCAATAGAACTGCTGAGTACAGAGTGAATGTGTTTTCCATCTCTGTCTATCCAGATTGTTTCTTCTTCTAAGACTCTACTTCAAATTATGAGGAGATGCCTTGCAATGAAACGCAATGTGACAGGGAAGATGACGAAAATCTGAAAAGACAGAGCCATTACTAACGAAACCAAGCTCAGGCTGGTAAATGCTCTGGTTTTCCCCACTGCCATATACACAGACTGAAACCTGGACAATTCTAAAGCTGACAGGAAGAAGATTGAAGCAGTGGAAATGTGGGACCGATCACCAGATGAATGCTTCTGTGCTAGAAGAGCTCAAGATTAAGGACAGGCTCATGAAGAAGATTAGCCAGGCCTATTTGAGATACTTTAGCCACATATCAAGAAGAACTGGAGATATGGTAAAGCTGATCATGGCAGGCAAATTGCAAGGACCTGAAGAAGAGCTCCGGCAAGGTGCACTACAAAATGAAGGATCTGGTTGGGAGGTCTCTATATCAAGCGACCCATCTAGTGCAATACAGAAGAGCATGGCAAAATCTCTGTAACCACACGCCATGCCACTACACCTTGTGAAGAGTACATGGATAGGAGAGAGAGAGAGAGAGAGAGAGATTTTTCATGTGCATGCTGCATGAAAGACTTGACATTTTTCTGAGGCAAAGAAGGAAAAGGTAATAATAATGTTATTTGTATATGTCACACTAACTATTCTTTTATGATTTTTGGAGATGTCCAGGTGACGGAATCTTGTCCCACAGGAGTTCTTTTATGTGGCTGTAAAATCTACCAACACAAAGCAGGCATACCAGTGGACTGAGCCCAGATAAAACCTACCAAGTCTGGGCCAGAAAGCAAATGAGGCTATTGGTATTAAAAGGAGGTATCTCCTGTTACCCACAATTTTCAGTAGGGTTTGATTGTTATTTACTTTGAACCTGTAATTGGCGGTCTCTTATCAAACAATATAAAGAAACATTTGTTGAATTATTTATTTCAGGATTATAGCAACTGTACAAGATGGGATCAGGAGGTAAAGCATAATGACAATGCAACGGCAGAGGCATCAGAGTTCAAGGAAGGTGACATTATGAATGCGGTGAAGAAAGCTGTCACGAAGAGGCTGGGCTTTAAGGACAAACTCAAGTACAGTAAGTTAAGTCTACTTTATACAGTGCATGGCTCATTCAGTTCATAGGTAGTGCCATTAGTTTTTAAATGAGAAGCAAAGAAACAACAGATGAGAAGTTAAGAAGAATATAAATCACAGTATATGAACTTTATTGAATGGATCTGTATTGACCTTTACTCAACTTTGACTGAGAGATTTTCCACCTTTCAATACTTTTATTTTGCCCTACATACACATAGGACTAAGACATTATATAAATATGCTAATTTAGGAGCTGGAATGAGTGGCTCAGACGGTTGAGGCACTGGCCTTCTGACCTCATCCTGGCTCAGTCTGGCGGTGTTTAAAGTGCTCAAATACATCAACCTCACATCGGTAGATTTACTGACAGATAAAAGAACTCCTGTGGGACAAAATTCTGGCACCTCGGCATCTCCAAAAACCGTAAACGTAGTTGGTGGAATGTAGAGCCTATAACATTATTATTATTCTAATTTAGGATGTTTCATCTCATTATGAGACATCTTCAGCTAAAAAATATACCTAAAATTGGCAAAGACATCTAAAACATATAACAAACACTTTGAAAGTCATTAAAACATTTATGTCACTAGTATTTTGTTTATTCATAATGTTTGTGATTTCTTCTTCATCTTCTTCTAATTTAAAGTTCTTATCTCCTTGACATTGCTGTGGCAAAATGATGAAATGTTTGTCCTAAATTTGGTATTAAAGACCTCCTAATGTATAAATTGATACATAAGAACCTGAAGTTGTATACAAATAAGTTAATATATATCTTAACACAAAATGTGTTGAATCACTGGGAGATGAAAGGACCACATTTTTTAATAACTGTATTGGCCACGTTGGACCACTTCAGTCATTCCACATTCAATTTCTCTTTGAAGGTTGTACTGTTTGGTTCTTGTGACCCACCCATGGCACTACAGCCCTGAAGGGCCTTGGCCTACGAAGCGACCTCTGCCAAGCCTGAAGACCTGCAGATTACGAGGTGTCGTGTGGTCAGCATGATGAATCCTCTTGGCTGTTATTCTTGGCTTTCTCGACCGGGGCCCCTATCTCACCGTCAGATAGCTCCTCAATTCTAATCATGTAGTCTGAGTGGACCTCGAACCAGCCCTCGGATCCAGGTAAAAATACCTGACCTGGCCGGGAATTGAATCCGGGGCCTCTGGGTAAAAGGCACGGACACTACCCCTACATCATGGGGCCGGCATTTGGTTCTTGTGATCTGCCCAATATTTTTTAATTTGTTCTGATCATAATTTTCTCAATTTGTCTTCTATGCGTTATTTCTGCTGAAAATTTGGGAGTCTTATGAAGGGTGTTAATTTTATTTTTGTTCTCTGCACCTTCTAACTGCTTTGAGATCTTGCTGAATTTCATAGATCCATTGTCCTCCTGTCTTCTATCCAAGATTTTTCATCACTAGTCATTGTAAAACATGGTTTCCTGGCAGTAGCAAGATGTGAAAGAAATACGATATTCTTTTTCTTCTTCATTGTGCTGATGACTGGGTCAATTTCTCGATAGACAGTTTCATTAGGAAGGATTCTCCAGACTCCTTCGATCTGGTATTTTTTATTTATACAAGTTATGAATATTCTTCTTCCAGCTTTGAGGAGCTGATCAGTTCTTCTTTCATTTTAAACTTGGAACAGGGTTTCATAAGCTTAAGTGGCTTCCAGGACAGTTGCAGTTTTATAGTGTTGGATCTTAGTGTATATTGACAGGCATTGCTTATTATATGTTGAGCAAGTTAGAAATTGGGCATTTTGTTAGTTCTGTTATCCATGGTTCTTTCTCATTTAAGTTGTCTGAGATGAATTCTCCAAAATATTTAAATTGTAGAACTATGTTAACTGTTTGATCATTTATGAAGACTTTATTTTTGCTCAGAGGTTTCATAGGCATGATCTCAGTTTTCTTGAAAGATATTTGTAATCCTAGTTTTAGGGTGATTTTTTGGAGACTGGTGATCTGAGCTAAGAGAGTTAAATCATCGGCAAACCCCAAATAGTTTGTTCTTTTTAAGTGTTTTTCTCCAATTTTTATTGTAGGTGGGTTTTCCTTTTGCCAAAGTTTCATGATGTGTGGAGACAATCCATCACCTTGTCTGAGGCAAGTTTTTATTATAAGAGCTTTTGACACTTCTCCCCTGAATTTTACATATGCTCAGGAATTGTTTATAAATGACATCACTGACAAACACCTTTGCGTTCATATTTTCACATTATGGTGGTGTAACAGGGTAAGAAGAAAGTGGTCTTAGTCTTTCATCATCTGTGCTCATACTCATACTCATCTTTATCTTTCTGTCAATTTCCTTTTCCTGCCCTTATCTGGATTTCTTCTTAGTCATTGGTGGTTGCAGAGTAGGCTTCAGCCTACATGTGGCCATGGCTGGTTCGTGCTCGGATAGCTCTGCACTCTGACCAACCAACCGAGCAGAGGAGGGATGGCCATGGCTCTACTGTGGCCTTATGCCTCTGTATTCAGGAAATGAAAAGGGGCTGGTCCCCACCGTCGACTGTCCTGTGAATGGCTTTTCATTCTCCTGCACTAAAATGAATTCTGGGACAGTCCCTAGTATAGGCCACAGCCGCCAACTCCCTCACCTTTTACAAGTATCTCCTTCACCATAACAAATCTCCTGACCTGAGAGACGACATCATCGTCTAAGAGACCTGCCTCCCCCTTCAGCGGAGAAATGAGAACAATTTATCAGTAGTAGTGGTAGTAGTTCTTATTCTACACTTCCTCTATTAAGACTGAAGGTGTGTCCTGATGGCCCCTCAAGGAAAGCTGAAGCTGGGAAGCAGAAAAGCGCTTGCTGGGGGCTGACAAGGAACAGATGTACGAGAATGGGGAAGGATGTGTTTGAAGACTATGGTGTGGAGATTATCCTTATCCTTACTGGGGGCTGACAAGGAACAGATGTATGAGAATGGGGAAGGATGTGTTTAAAGACTATGGTGTGGAGATTATCCTTATCCTTTTATTCATTTCTATTTATTTTTTTCATATTTGTCCTCATCTCCTCCTACTGTTGCTCCCTATTCACACACTGATCTGTCATTGTGTTTATCTTATGAGTTCCTTTTCATGTTACCATCATTCTGTAATTTCTTTATTTGTCACATTTTTGTTCTTTTCTGTTACTTAAATAGAATTAAGTAAATCTGAACAATGAATAACAGTTTTTCTTATAAGTTTTAGGCTAATTTATAACTGAGTTGAAACTGAAAATAGTTTTTACAGTTTCGTTATATGGTTTGTCGTTAATATTAAGGGAGGACAAAGACCTAAGCAAGGACCATCTATCATAAAATATACATACTAGCTCGCGCCGCTATGCTGTTGCTAAGATGCTCATAATAAACTACCTCATTCATTGAATGAAGTGCCGCGTAAGCTATTTCCATGTAGACAGCACAAATTAACTACCTCGTTCATTTGAATGACTTTGTTCATTGAACAAGGTGCCCAAGAGCTGTTTCCATGAAGACAGCACAAATGAACTACCTCGTTCATTAAAACGACAAATAAGCTTGCACACAAATGGCCAATGGCATGACGTGTCAATGGTCACGTGACAGCACATTTCTCACACTTCTTAGCTGGGGGAGAAGGAGTTATACAAAATTAGAAAGCTTATCTGTCTCTCCGTCTCTTGTAGATACCATTTCTTCACTTAGGCAGATTGGCGGCGGCATTGTGTAGCTGTTTTCTGTTCGTGCTCATAATAAACTAACTCGTTCATTTGAACGAAGTGACGTGAGGGCTGTTTCTTTGATATCACCTCATGAACTACCTCATTCATTTGAACTACTGTAGTTAGTTTGAATGAGTCAAGGCTATGAACAGTATCTAATGAACTAGTTTGAGAAAATGAACTAACTGGACCCATCCCTAGTTTCATGAAATATTTGCAGCTGTAGACGAATTACCTTTTCCAAGCAACAAGTTCACTTTAGAAACAGTGTTATTACCAAGATAGAGTTCACCAAACTGCCTACTGTTAAACATTTCCTATTAATATGGATATTTCAACCAAGTGGAGTGGCCACACTGTGGCTACACAGCCAAGCTCTGCATTGCGGGGTGAGTAGATTCAAACCCCACCCTTGGCTGTCCTGAGAATGGTTTTCTGTGGTTTCGCATTTTCTGTTCCAATACACCACTGAAAATCACTGGTAAAGATCTATGTTCACCTTGTCAATACTATAAAAAGTTATTTAATCTATATTAATAAAATGCTGTACATGTTTCATGAATTTCACTTAATTTCTTCATCAGTGACCAAACATTTCACCAAATAATTTACGGACTTGATACCGAGCCTCCTCACCCTCACAATATACTCTAAATAAGTTATAATTAAAATACAAGACCTGTCATCTAATTTAAATACTTAAAATGACATAAAAACCAAAAATATTTTATATAAAATAAGCATCTCTTTCTTTTTTGAAATTCTAATAATGTCACTAAAAATAAAGTGTGCATCTACAATTTTAAATTTTATTTCAGGTCCTTCTGTTTCAAACTTCCTCTGAATGGCTAACCTCTTTCTGGTCGTGTGAGGTTTAGCCTTCTTTTACAAGATGTGGCTCTTCGTATACGTATAAAACCAGACCGTTCCTATTCATATGCCAAAGCTGACTCCTTCCATCTCCATACCCAATTCTGTTCACCATCGTTGATTCTACTTTCATTAATGCCTCAACTGAGGTTGGCATCAGGAAGGGCATCCAGGCATAAAAACATTGCATATAATTTAATTTCAACTCGTCCCAGACCTTATATCAGGAAACTGGTCCAAGAGGTTGACATATACATGTACCATGAATATTTCTGTTGAATACCATGAAAATAAATGGGAATAGTTCAGACATGTAAATTAAAGAACCAAGTGAGTAAAGAAAAGGAAAGCAAGTGCTTTTATTTCAAATTGGTGCTTTCACCCCAAAACAAAACCCAGAATGAGAGATAACCTCAAAGCAACATATGTTTCATACAGTCTTACTGTGAACCCATATTATATTGTAAAGCTAAATATTGAGACATGTGTTGGAATTGGTTTGTCATTTAGTGTTTAATACAATGAATTAATGGGATGGAGGAATTTCAGTTGGTGGAAAGAAAGTCAACAACCTTTGACATATGGATGCCACTCTTATACTTGCCAAAGATGTCCGACTCGTTGGCTGAATGGTCAGCGTACTGGCCTTCTGTCCAGAGGGTCCCGGGTTCGATTCCCGGCCGGGTCGGGGATTTTAACCTTCAATGGTTAATTCTAATGGCCCGGGGACTGGGTGTTTGTGCTGTCCCCAACATCTCCGTAACTCACACAGCACACATAACACTATCCTCCACCACAATAACACGCAGTTACCTACACATGGCAGATGCCGCCCACCCTCATCGGAGGGTCCGCCTTACAAGGGCTGCACTCGGCTAGAAATAGCCACACGAAATTATATTATATTGCCAAAGATCATGTTGAACTGACAGCTAATATGGTGAAATTAGACGACCAGAGTAAGACATATGGCTTGGAAATAAATGACTTGAAAACCAAAGTCATGCTCCAAGCATGAGTACTTCTGTCGGAGCAGGCCTATTACCTAGATGCCGCAGACAGGTGCCACGTTCAAGCTCTGATGAGAGTAACGAGTCAGAAAATGTGAGTGATTTGCCTTCCACTCCACATATTAATTGGGATGTAAGAGATGTATGAGAGCCCAATTTCCAGCTACATACAAAAGTGGAATTCAGGGCAAACTTTTAAATAAAAAAGAACCAGATGAAATATATGAGCATGTCATTCATGATGGACTGTGTCAACTTATTGCAGAACAAACTAATCTGTATGCTTAGCAGTCAATACAAGCTAGTACAGGAATAGCTAAACTGAAAAGAAGTAGGAGGGAGAAGGATTGGGTTTCTACTAACAAGGAAGAAATAAAACTCATTTTGGATCTCTTCTCTTCAGGATATAATTCAAAAGCTGAAGTTATCCGATTATTTTTCACACAACAGATTGTTTGCTACACCTGTATTTTACAAGACCATGTCCGAGAAACGTCTTTTCCTTCTTCTGAAATGTTTATATTTCTCTGATAGTGAGACTTAAGTTTGGTAAGTATCCCCGAAACTCTACAAAGTGAAGCCAGTTTTAGACAGCCTAGTACCAAAATTTAAAGCCTCCTATTTGCCAGATGATTGTCTCTTTATTGACAAAAGTTTACTCCTTTGGAAAAATCGCTTGGAATGGAAAATGTACATTCTTAAGAAGAAAAAAAAAGCACATTTTGCGATGGAATCTTTTAAATTATATGAGGCCAAAACAGAATATGTGTGGAATATCACAGGCAAGGAAACTGAGCTAGGAAATGAGTTTTGTTTGCTTCAGCCAAACCTCTTCTAAATAAGAGATACCTCATAGTGATAAATAGCTATTACAGTAGCCCAGAACTCTTTGATCAGCAAAGTGAGTTTCAGACAGACGCTGTCGGTACCGTAAAATTCGACAGAAAAAATCTTGCAAAGGGCATCATGGTGAAAAAATTGAAAAAACAAGAGGTGGTTTTTGCCTATAAAAACAAGTTCATGGCCTTGAAGTGGAGAGATAAGAGAGATGGCTGCATGTTGAGTAGTATTCATGATGCGGAAATGCACACTGTACTAAACAAGAAAGGAGGAACCAAAGAAAAGCCAGTTGTATGTATTGAGTACAACTCAATGGGAGGTGTGGACTTATTGGACCAATGTATCATGCCATACAGTAGGGTGAAAAAAAAAATGAAGAATTATTACCACCAGACTTTTAGACACCTACTGGACATAACAATGTTCAATGCTTTCGTGATATATAAAAAAACATGGCAGAAAATTCACTCAGTTGGAGTTAGTTTCACATTCAGATTGTGCAGAAACTATTTCAGAGGTATGCAAACGCTACCCCTAATGCAGCCTTGCCAATTACGTCTATGAGATCCACACCCATTGATTTGTCAACTTAATTCTTGAGAAGGCATTTTTGAGATTTCATTCCACCCTCAGAATCAAGACTGTATTTAAAAAAGAGATGTGTTGTTTGCATGGCAAAAGACCAGCAGCAGGACACTCAGTATTGTTGTGCATTATACAATGTTGCTTTGTGTCGTCTCCTTGCTTCAGGCTTTACCACACAGCTGAAGTATAAGCATTGCAAATATGCCAATGTGTCTCAGGTTCTGTGCTCGGAGAATTTAAGAAGTTCGTAGTGTACACTTGGCGACTGCTGTTCAAATCTGGGTGCCAGCAACTATCAGTGACCATCCTGAAAGAGATTTTTTTCAAATTTTTTCTCCAGTCATTTGTGGTAGTTACTGAGTGTAAATAGTGTTGAATAGTGTAGTGTAATTTTGTATACCGTAGGGACAAAATCGTGATGAATGAATCATGGATTACTCGCTGTTCTCTACAATGGCAAGTGATAGGCCTATGATGTGAGAATATTTTTCTATTGTATGTCAAGAAAATGTGATATTTGAAAGAATTTGTCTCTATCATTTGGAGTATTTGATAATTTTTCATTTGTGTGTTATTAATATAAGCTACACAGGGATGCTTAGAAACAAGTCATATGGCCCTTTTGGAGGGTTGGAGAGTGGGAGGGGACATGAGGAGTGGGGGGGGGGGGGGGGACGATGGCATGGCATGTCTAACATTCAAAGTAAACATGAAATGGCACATATGCAATTTTTGAGCTGACGCTGAACGAACTGCAAAATTGTTTTATATGTAAATAATAATGCAATTTAAATTTTAACATATACTTTTATGCAAAGTTCAACATAATATAACATTTAAGCAGGTGTAGATTGGAAAAAAACTATTTCTCTTTTAAAGAAAACCTGTTTTGAAATTGGTTTCCCACAATGCAAGAGTTTCTCGTTTAACACCTCACCGCTTAACGGGTTAACATAAAGGTGAGACTGTCAACCAGTGGGAGCCAGCAGTACCTCAGATACTTTGGATGCGTAGCCAGGAAATCAGAAGCATTGGATAAACTTATTGCAGAGGGAAGAGTTGATGGTAGTCAACCAAGACAACGAACACCAACTCTATGGGTGGACCAAATGAAGAGTCTGACTGGACAGAAGATGCACGAGTCCATCATCTTGCCTAAGACAGTGATGCTTTGGGGGGGGGTCGTAGCAATGATGACAACATTGCTGGTCTAATATTCAATCAGCCAGTCAGTACTATTTTTTACATATTCATTAAGCATACATGTTCATTCTATTTTAAGAATTTTTTCAGTGCATTATTTGGAATGTTATAAATATTCAAGATAAAACGACTCAATTTGTGTTTGTCTACCCCTTAGACCCATTCTTGATACAGGGTCGGGGATGAGGTGAGATGATAGGTATATGTCTGGATGCCCTTCCTGATGCCAACCTCAGTTGAGGAGCTAATGAAGATGAAATCAATGACAGTGAATGAGATTGGGTAAGGAGGTCAAAGAAATCAGCTATGAATTGGAACTGTCCCAGCATATGCCTGGAAGTGAAAATGAGAAACCACAGAAAACCATTCTCAGGACAGCCGCAGGTGGAGTTCAAACCCATCCTCCTCCCGAATGCAGAACCTGGCTCCGTAGCCATAACACGTTAACGTGTGTGGCCACGCTGCTCGGTCACTGATAAATTTTCTGACCATGCTCATTGTTGTGAGGGCGTTCATTTGTGTGGGAACCAGGAAGAAGTGGCAAGGGCTTGTACACCACACCTGGTAAACTGGAGCTGGAAAATGATGATGATGATGAGGTAACCTACCCTGTAGGTTATCATCTAATATCATCTAATCATTGTCTTTTGTCATAAAATCCTCTGAGTCAGCGTTTCCCAGGTTTTTGTGGACAGTAACCCAGTCCTCTTGACTACCGATTTTATCAGAAATGGGATTTCCTGTGAGTGAATGACTGAATCACTAAGAGTTAAAAGATAAGGATCATAATTATGAGAACATTAAAAAAAATTGTATTTCATATTGTTCAAAGGACTGCCTTACTTGTTATTAAAATTAAAACAGTAGTGAGCATTGCAGTTCTGTAATATTAATAATAATGCTTAAATAAATCAAGAATTAACTAATATACTGAAATATTTGAGCAGCTTTTTATTTGTCTTCTGTTCCCAGAAAAGCTGAGAACCATGTACGACATGTGTCGTTTTGATAAAGCCTGGAATGTGGAGCGGCTCTCTCCATGGTGTGCTGTCTTCTCTGAGGATGAACTTAAGGTAATTATTTCTGTACATACCTTACATCTAGTCTGCTTCCAAGGAGATCCTGTTGTATTCCTTTTACTTGCCAGTGAGAATACAGTGCTTTGCAGTAACATATCACGTGCACCAGGATCTCAACAACTTACTGAAACTTAGATAGCCAGCAATAGATGCTCCACAGCTAGGCAGCTGAGTGAAATTCATATTCTGATCAATCAAGTGAGATTTTATAAAATGGAAATTCACATACCCTGTGCTTTACATTATATATAAAATGAAGGTCCTCTGATCAAATATTAATTCCCCCCACTCCCATGGCACTACAGCGCTAAAAGGCCTTGCCCTACCAAGCGTCTGCTGCTTAGTCCAAAGGCTTACAGATTACAAGGTGGCATGTAGTCAGAACGACAAATCTGCTCTGTTGTTACTCTTGGACGAATATTATTTCACCATCAGATAGCTCAATATTTCTCACATAAGCTGGATGGACCTTCCAACAGCTAGTATGGGGAAGGTTCAAGACTGCAAGACCAGCTGAATATTTAGTTGTATTAAATTCCAAACTTGATTTTTATTTCATTTAATGACATGGGGAACTATTTTCATGAGTCAATACATGCATATAACATATTGCTGAGTTGTTCATGCAGTGCCTCTGCATAAAAGCAAGGCTTTTTCTAGAAAATAAAGTATAGGAACTCTTCATTTTCTTGAAAGCAATGTATAGCCTGTATGCTACAGGGTAGGTTACCTCATCATCATCATCATTTTCCAGCTCCAGTTTACCAGGTGTGGTGTACAAGCCCTTGCCACTTCTTCCTGTCAAAGTATAGTTTCTGTTCCTGTTGTTCCCATTGTTGACCTCTAATTTCACTGTGTCTATCCATATATGGCCTTCCTACTGGCCTCTCCCCTTTCACTTCTCTGTCAAAGTAATTCTTGCTGTTCTCGTTCTGTCCATCCTCATAACATATCCAAACCATTGTAGCCTGCGTCTTCCTAAAAGCTCGGTAACAAGTATTTTGATGCGAACCCCCTTCCTGTTTGCTTCATTTCTAATCTTATCTTTCTTGGTCTTTTGCTTCATTGTTCTGATGAATTTCACTTCTGTTGGCTGGATTATACTATTAGCCTTGTTATATAGGGTACATGTTTTGAGTCCATAGGTGAGACTTGGAATGAAGTAAGTATGAAACATGGTCAGTTTTGCTTTCTAGGGTATTTTATCATCCCACAGCAGATTTCTCACTTGAAAATAAAATTGAGAAGCTTTCTGAGCCCTGTTAAGTATTTCTTGGTTTATTGTGTTATCTTTTGAAATGACACTTCCGAGGTATTTGAAGTTACAAACAGATTGTAACAGAGTTCCCTCTAGAAAAATGTTTGAATCTGTGCCTTTCCTGTTGATAGTCATTTCAATAGTTTATGTTTACTGATGTTTGGTCCATAATCTTTAAACTTGCCATTCCATAGATTTAGTTTCTCCTGTACTTCTGCTTCATTTTCTCCCCAGATCCGAACATCATCTGTAAATATTGGTGTGCTAGGCTCTTTGCAATGTCCTTTGATGGATTTTATGATTCAATCTATGACTATGAATAGGTAGGCTACCTACTGACCTAAACTACTACTACTACTACTCAGCCATTTTCCCAAGGTCGGCCTACGAGTGGCGCGGTTGGTCCGTGATTCTACACCTCTGCACTCCGACCAACCAACCGAACAGAGGAAGGGTGGCCGCGGCTCTACCCCTCTGCATTCCAGTAAGGGGCTGGTCCCCACAATCGGCTGTCCTGAGAATGGTTTTCCATTATTCTTCATTCTCCTGCACTAAGGCGAATGCTGGGATATTTCCTGCTACAGGCCATGGTCGCCAACCCCCTGAGCTTCTCCGAACATCTCCTTCACCATATCACATCTTCCTAGCCTGAGAGATGGCGTTACAATCTAGGCCAGCTGTCCCCTTCAGGGATGGAATGAAAAAGTTTCAGCAGCAGCAGTAGCAGCAGCAGCAGCAGCAGCAGCAGCAGCAGTAGTAGTAGTAGTAGTAGTAGTAGTAGTAGTAGTAGTAGTAGAAGAAGAAGAAGAAGAAGAAGAAATAGTTTCCCCAGTTTATTGGGGTTAGAGCTCGATATGCCAAATCCACATAGTGACAAACTTATTATCTTGTATAACATGTAAAAGTTAGAAATAGCCTAATTCTATAGAACACTTTAAATTAGATCTATACTAACATTTTTAGGAAATCTTCTTTAGAAACAATATTTCTAGTACCTCAATGTCTCTAAAAATCATTAATGGGATGTAAAATAATAATAATAATAATTATTATTATTATCATCCAAGGTTTTTCTACATTCATTTCTTCTCAGTTCTGGACAAGCGTGTTTCTGCTTCCCAACTTCATCACTTAAGGTGACATTCTGGAGATTAAAATATATTTTTACCTAATGCATGGATTTCCACAAAACTTTGTGGGAATGTCACCTACATAAAATAATAATAATAATAATAATAATAATAATAATAATAATAATAATAATAATAATAATAATAATAATAATAATAATAATAATAATAATAATAATAATAATAATAATCATATGGCCTCAGCTACCGTGTGCAGACATTTCAAGTTGACACCATCTGGCTGTCTGCTCGTCAATTTCGACGTTCCGTCTTACTCTATGCCCACTAGATGGCAGACCGAGTAAACCGAAACTCTCTTGGGCGTCTATGGCTGAGATTTAATTAATTTTGTCGGGTGAACACCAAATGTGTTACCAGAGATCTTTTACATGCCGACATCGTACGGCATGTAGTGTCGAATGGACTTTTTTCCGCCCTTCAAAAATCCGACTACCTCTGCCGGGTTTGAATCCACTATCTTGGGATCCGGAGGCCGACACTCTACCACTGATCCACAGAGGCAGCTACCTACATAAAAGTAAAGGTATCACGAATGTTTCTTTCATATACAATTAATAGTTTTTCCAACATAATGTTTTTCTTTCGAAATTTTTAATTCCACTTTTTTATGAAATTTAATTAACATGTTAATTCGTAATTAGGTAGATAAAACTTCGTTTAAAAGCACTACATATTGATTTTCTTGACATAATTTATATAAGGAGGTATATCGTATTAAAGTTTGTCTAATTTTTACATTCTAAAATTTTTTACTTAAAAATCCCTACTACTCGAAAAAGTTCTGCAATCAAAAATTCCATATGCAGGTTTCTTAACATAGCTGTGATACATATACCATACAAATTTTGTTACATTTGGCAGAATATTATGGAAGAAAAATGGGATTTAAATATAAAATTACAATTGGCAAACAAAGCATTATTACAGTGATAAATTGTTTGAATTCAGCAGAATAACTTCGTGACAAGAAAAAGAAACTCAATCCTTTAAATTTCAGTGATTAAAAAATTTCACCAAAATGACCAAAAATATCGATTTTTACCTCCGGAATGTCGCCTTAAGACCCATCTGGACAGAACTTCAGTCTTGATGTTGGACGTACAAGATAAAAAGAAAGCCCAATAAATACAGGAAAAGGAAAGAGATATAAAGGTAAAGATATATACAGATAGTAAAAGATTAGCCATATCAGACAAATGCAGAGGAAAAAATAGAGCCTGACTGGTCATTCCTGTATTTGTAATAATATTTGAGCTATTATAACTTTTTTCAGTACATGAAAAGCATCGTATTGAATTTTCTCTGGACACCCCTGACCCCAATTTGAATGACGTTTCATGGCACAACTTACAGTAAACTACAAACAGTCATCATGGCCAGGCCATTGGTGAGGGAAAACTGAGAACATTATTTCAACGTTTAAATTTTTTAACTGACTGAAGTATTTTCTCCTGTATTTCACTTCTCAGTTTGTAAATGACTAACAAGCTCTTCTCTTTCCAGGTTATGGAGTACTATGGAGACATGCACTCCTATTATGAGGAAGGCTATGGCAATAAGATCAATGTGTACTTGGGCTGTCCTCCTGTCCAGGACTTCATGGAGCGTTTCAGGTGAATATTAATATTTTAAGAACAAAAAAAAGTATAATTTATTAATTAAATGTTCATAAAGTAATCACCAATTTATTGTTCTAAATGCTCTTCCCCAAAGTTACCTTTAGGAAAAGACATGATGTATTGTTGTAGGATTTCATGGCCAGCTAAATACTGTCCAGAGTGAGTTTTCAGGTTTTTTGGCCATGGGGAAACCTTAATGTTTACTGACAATTCCTGTTCGAGAGATCAGTCTCTACCAGTAGTAATGAGTTTCTATATTCCAGAAAAACTTCTCCATGGGTAAATGGTTAGTGTGCTGGCCTTTGGTCACAGGGGTCATGGGTTCAATTCCTGGCAGGGTCGAAAATTTAAACCATAATTTGTTAATTCCACTTGCCTGGGAGCTGGGTGTGTGTCATCTTCATCATCATTTCATCCTCATCACGATGCGCAGTTCGCCTACGTGTATCAAATCAGAAGACCTGAATCTGCCGAGTTGAACTTGTCCTGGGACACTCCCAGCACTGAAAACCATACGCCATTTAATTTCTCAAAAAGACAAAAATATAGTAATGTTTTATGGTTTTATGTCCCTCTAACTTCTCTTACAGTCTCCACAGATGCAAAAGAGCTGAAATTTTGTCTCACATCATTTCTTACCAACATGAGGCTTGCATATTAGAGCACCTTCATATATTATTTGAATTTATGGAGAAACACCATTCATTACGTTGATGATAGAGCAGGGCCTCTCAGGGTGCATGCACTGTGCACGGTGCAAAAGACGACTTGGCTTGGTTGACCAGAGTGCAGACCCCCCACTCCTCGATTTGGAGCAATAGCGCTAACTCTCTCTTTCCTCACGCCTCTCTCGCTCGCTCCGCCTGTCTCCCTCTCCCCCACTTGCGCCGTAGCGCTCCAAATCCGGGCTGAGTTGCGCCGAGTATAGCCGAGTAGAGCCGAGCATAGCCGAGTAGCCCAGAGACGAAGCGTTGATCCGAGCGGCACCAATGCACAGTGCACGGAGCTCTTGCGCCTCGCTGTGCACGCGTGAGATTTTGGGCGTTTGAGAGGCCCTGATGATAGAGTCTTAATAGCTGATAATTTAAACCTCCAGCTATTGATTAGGCAGGTGAGGAAAACTGCACTGTTGTTAGATATGGGAGCGGTGAAGCGACAGATGGTCGAGAGTCGCTTACCTCCTAGCACAGATTGGTGACGTTTGAAGCCAGTCTGCTCCAGATCTACGTATTCTGTAAAGTAGTTCTCTTTTCTATATTACACAGTCCAATATATAGTATTCAAGTATTTAAAGTGATATTGTAAACCATAATTGAATAAAAATATTTTAATAAAACTGATACTATTAATACATAATTCAAAAGTACTTACCGGGTCCTGTGTCCTGGATTGCACGCGCAACCTGAACAACCTCGGCTAATGACATTTATATGGCCACTTTCTGGGCCACTTTCCAGGAAAACTAAAAACCAATGGAAACAAGTTTCAGATATAAATTTAAGTTATATGATTTTCTACATTTTTCCTGCAGACAGCATTTTATTGTGGCAGTGGTTAATATGAAAATCTGAATAACAAACGTGTAGTTAGTTTTTAAAATGTTAATGGTCTGATACTCGCAGGATATCAGTTCTTTACTAACATGAGGCTCGCATATTATTATGAATTATCAAGTACTTACATAAACATGTAAAAATATGATTTTCTGAGTAAAATGGTGTGTTTAATGTCAAGCACTTCTCTTTCTTAGAGTAATTTACTACATGTTCTGAGTAGCAGATGAAAGAAACCTATTGAAAATTTGATACAGAACCAGGAATCAGATTCAGCTCAACCTAGCAGTATTTACAACACTTTCAAACAAAATCAAAACAGAGATATTAGTACAGTTATGGACTGAGGCTGTTGCTCCCTCTTCTCTCACAGATCTGACATCATGTTTATCCTATTATGTGTGTTCCTATCCTTCTGTGATAAACGGGGATAAAAGTCAGGTTGTGAGTTTCACAAATAGGAAAAGTCCATCAAGCACTCTTCTTCACTCGTGCTTTTAGAAGACTACAGTTTTATCTCTTAGCACGAGAGTTACAACAGTCTAACCATTTTTATATTATTATAAACCCCACTTGTTCTAAGCAGCAGAAACGTCTCTTTACTAAATTTTTTAAAATTGTGTTTAAACACCACTCGGAGTTATCAACTACATTCTTCATCATTATCCTGACGTTTGAACTGTTCAAAACCCGATAATTTTTTCTAACATCCTCAACCATCACAAGGCCCCGCTTTACTTGTTCCAACATAACAATTTTATTATAAACTTCACTTGAAGTGAGCAACAGTAACGTCTCTTTACTAGCTTTAATATGTTTTAATACTCCATTTGGAATTATCAACTACATTTTTTTTCTTTTATCATTATTTTAACGCCCTTAACCTCCACAGGGCGCCATTTTACAAGGTTTAATGTAACAATTTACATTCTTATAAAATTACCAGTATACAATTTGTTACCAATTTTTAAACAAGGACATTCAAGAAAGTGTATAAATTTATGACTATTTGCTTTTTAAGACTTTATTAAGGCTTCATTTTAAGAATATCATAACTATTGTTAACCATTTGCTCACCATTTGAAGCACTTTTCCAACATCATCCTCACTTTCATATGTAATTTCAATACAATCAGGTACCTGATTAATTACCTTTCAGATTGAGATTAAGGCTGAAGATGCCCTTAACTAAAGGGCGAAACATGTCCCTATAATTTTATTCAAGATTTAATTTCTTAATTAAAATCTCTATTTATGTATTGAATAGGTGGAATAAATAAATTTTAATATTTATTTGACTTCATTGTACATTTCAATATGGACCAAAACATGAGAATTATAACATGTAAGTGGTATGTTCCGAGCTGTCAGTGGAGAGATGGTATGGGAGGACATCAGTAGACGAATAAGTTTGGATGGTGTCTTTAAAAGTAGGAAAGATCACAATATGAAGATAAAGTTGGAATTCAAGAGGACAAATTGGGGCAAATATTCGTTTATAGGAAGGGGAGTTAGGGATTGGAATAACTTACTAAGGAAGATGTTCAATAAATTTCCAATTTCTTAGCAATCATTTAAGAAAAGGCTAGGAAAACAACAGATAGGGAATCTGCCACCTGGGCGACTGCCCTAAATGCAGATCAGGATTGATTGATTGATTGATTGATTGATTGATTGATTGATTGATTGATTGATTGATTGATTGATTGTAGGACTTGATTTGTCACTTCTTTGTCCTTTTCTATTAATTGAAATGTATGAAAGTTTATTTACCTCATAAATCCTCGCAACAGCATAACATTCCTTCCTCTTTGTCAAGCTTTTTCTTTAGCTTAATATGTCTGACTCCATGGCTAAATGGTTAATGTGCTGGCCTTTGGTTAAAGGGGTCCCGGGTTTGATTCCCGGCAGGGTTGGGGATTTTAACCACCATAGGTTAATTCTACTGACATGGGGGCTGGGCCTTCATCATCATTTCATCCTCATAATGAGGTGCAGGTCACCTATGAGTGTCAAATCAAAAGACCTGCACCTCGTGAGCTGAGCATGTCCTTGGACACTCCTGGCACTAAAAGGCATATGCCATTTCATTTAGCTTAATATAATTCGATCTTATATTTGCAATAGCAATAGTTCAAGTGATGACTGTAACTAAAATCAATTTCTGCGACAACATTGTTTGCTACTATAAATCATTTATATTGACATAAATATGTCTTAGAACTGGGGGAGGGGGGAGTCATCTGAAAATTTGTGTAACAAAATAGTGCAATGTAACAAAATGTATGACAGAAGTGTAACCTAGCAATCGTGCAGGCTGTTCTTGTAAAGTATGGATAGATAGACAGATAATGTTACCAGTCAACCGTGTAGGCTATGTCTCATGGTTGGTGGTCATCTGAAATTAGCAACTGTTGATGGATGGTGGTGGCTGAGAGACATATAAAAGATATTTATGATCATTTGATTTTTTCCCTAGGGAAATTTGACACCATATTGCACTTTGAGACTGACTGGAGGTTTTGTTCAATGTGTCAACTCACAACAAACAATTCTCTTATTACAGTAAGTTGGCAGAAGAAAATGTTACACGGAGCCAAGAGCCTGCTGGTGTGTTCTACTTCAGTCACTCCACCATGATTCACATGGTTCAGGCTCAACTCGGTTTACACAAAGACTCCGAGCCACTCCTGGATACAAACTACAATTCGATGCAATACCGTCGCTGGAACTTGAGCAGCATGGGGGCATTTACAACCAACATTGAGGCTGTCTTCTTCAAGTAAGAACAAAATACAGAGTAACATTTATAATAGGTTAGAATAAAATATAATAGAAATACTTTTATGCCTCCATCAGTTACAAAAGAATCAAAATATTTCTTTCTTATGTCTCCCTTTCCTTGTGAGTCAAGCTCTTTCCTAATCCTACATTTACAACATTTTCAACTTTACCATTTTTAATGTAGCTTCTAAATTGTGCTATTTCTAAAACATTATATGCGACACTCTGTATAAAACCATACCCTTAAGTTGGAAAATAGCATTTTTTTGTTTATTTTATATTTTGACAGTAGATAAATTTGTGGATATTTTCATGAGAACCAGAAGTCTCTAGCTTAAAAGCTGATCACTTTACGTAACTTTGAAGTTGTAAGACAGAATTTATTGAATTTTGAGAAAATCAATTTGGAACGTGGGTATAGTACTCTGATAATATATTAAGGATTTATGAAAATCTGTCTGTTTCACTGGCTAAAGGAATATCAGTTTTGCATGTTAAAATAATTTTCATAAATGTTTAAGAGTTATTCTCCAGAGATTAAATATGTAAACAGGTTCAAAATTTGAAAAAAAGTGAAAAAGATCGTTTTTAGTCTTGCAGCACTCATATGCGCAGAAGTTCTGTCTTAAGATGTACAAATAGGATAAGGATACAATAATTATAATAAGAGTAGTAATGCTATTATTAATAATAATAATAATAATAATAATAATAATAATAATAATGTGGATATTTTAAAAAATCAATCTAAAACTACACACAGTCGATATCCCATTAATGATAAATGATTTACATTACTAATCTATCTTGTATCCTGTAATAACAAAACTGAATTGTTGCTCATTTTTACAGAATGTTCTTTTGCAAACACAATCTGTCTCGCTGCTTGGCCCAGGATCAGCGGCCTTAATGTTGCCTGGCCATTGGCACTATGAATCCACCGTTTCTATTGTGCAGTTCTCTTGAATGTTGTTGAACAGATATTTCATCCTTTCTGCAGTCATGCCTTTTACTTTCAACTTCTTAGGTACATTCTGAGGAAGATTATCTGCCTCGCAATCTTCACAATTAGAGTTCGACCGCCCAATTTTTTTTGACATGAAAATACCCCAGGTATATTCTTTTTCACAGCAAAATGACTGAAAGATGTGATCAAAGAACTCTTTTCCAGCCATGTTGCCAGTCATACATATTTATTAAGTTAACATGTCGCCAGTTTCTTTTCCTTTGGTGACATCTTTGTTAAATTTTGACTCAGTGGTGCTATCTTAAATGACAGAGACAATATCTGTCACACAGTACTTCTTTTTCATGAGACCAAAAGTCCAGTCACAAAAAAATTCTTATGATCCACTGGCAGAAAAGAAATAGGTATTTCTTCATGTAAACCTGACATAACTCTCCACATGGTAATGTTATTTTTATTTTGTGTGATGCACATGTCACCATGAAGAAACAAATCACACCACCTATGACTGGGCTCCTTTGCAAGCAGCCCAACTTAGTTAAAATTACCAGTTGTAAAATATGCAGCCAAGTAAACATCTAAGTTGTAACTATGCATTATCTTGATGCACAAGCTGGTTATTTCATATTTAGGTACAAGAATACAATGCAGAAACTTAATTTAAGAAACCATATCTTAAGTTGCCAATGTTCAATTCCCATTGTGACTTAAGCTATGGGTTTGTTAGACTGCACAGCTTGTTTCCAAGGTTATTTTGAAGACTTTTCCGTATGGTCACATCACTGTCACTCCTTTCATCAGGTAGTTCAAGGATCAGGCTAACAGATGGCACTCAAAGTCTAAAAATCAATATTTCTTGATTTCTTCCCCTTCCCGGCTTTTTCCTTCGTAGCGTAAAATTTTGTCACGTTACTTAAGGTATGCTTTCCTGGAGAATGTCACATGTGTTGTTAAAAGATGTATATTTTTAGTTATTACATTTTAATTGATCAGTGAAGTAGTAAATATTTATTAAATGTAAAAATTCTATTATAGCTGTGAATATATTTATTGTGTGGTAAAAATTTAGAGGCAGTGGTACCAGTACTTCAGTAGCAGAGTGTACCTTTGTAATGAGACATCTCAAAGCAACCTTGAAAAATTACACAGTGTAAAAAAGGATGCTTAGAGCAAATGAGAATTCAAAATTCAGAGAACTGTGATTCTTTGGATTTAGTAAGGCTTTCATTTCACGCAGTTAAATTTGTGCATTTCTCTTTGATATATTATGTTAGATACAGTGAGGAATGTTATGGCAGCTTCAATATCACTGTGCACTCATAAACATCTACCGTAAAGAAGAATGTCCGTCCAAATGAGTGTAAATGAAGCTGGAAAGCAGGTAAAAAGCTCATTGTGGGCAGAGAACATATAGATTTGGAAGAACTGGAATTTATTAGAAGAGATGCTATCAGAAAATTAAGTGCACAACACTGAAACATGGTGACAACAATAAAAATAAGAAAACCATCACTTTGGTCCACGGCATGACATAACTTTCCCACAAACATGTTTTCAAGGCTCTATTGTTGGAAAGAAAGGGAGAAAATAATTGTGAAAATGAACAGAATGACCCCAGACTTTGTTTGAACAGGCAACCCAAACAGTAGCATATAGGATGGGCAAAGCCACCGGAATAAGACCTCTATAGTTTTATCACTACATTAAGTAGGACTACTTCCTTCTATTTCAGTCTTTTTATTCAAAACTGGTTTTCTAGTATTGTTAACACTGTCACTGCATACAAGACAAGTGTATTTGGTGTACTAACAATTAGCTGTGATTGTTATATTGATCTAGCTGACATATGTTTATTGTTAATTCATATAGTACTAGAATGTTAATAATATAAATACAGTAGAATCTCAGTAATATGAGGAAATTGGCCGTGGGGGTGGAGGAGGGGTGGAGGAGGTACCTCGGATTTGGAATAATTCAGTTTTGGATGTGTTGATAGAAGGGTCATGGGAGACGAGTAGGTTTGAACCCCGCCTTCAGCTGTTCTGAAAATGGTTTCCCATGGTTCCTCTTTTTCACTTCCAAGCAAATGTCGGGACAGTTCCTATTCATAAACTCCAGCTGATTCCTCCCACCTTCTTACCCAGTTTCATTCACCATCATTCATTTCATCTTCACCGGCTCACCAACTGAGGTTGGTCATCCAGCAAAAAAAAAAAAAAAGTAATATTTCATCTCACTTCATCCCCCATCCCCAACCACATAGCAGAAAATAGATAGGCAGGCATACATAGAGGCATTATATGGTACTGTCACACACACAAATCCAGAATTATTTATTCTTATGAGATAATCACAAGGCATTGGACTTTTTTGTTTACTATCTGCTTTACATTGCACCGACACGCATAGGTCTCATGGCGATGATGGGCTAGGAGTGGGAAGGAAGCGACTGTGGTCTTAATTAAGGCACAGCCCCAGCATTTGCCTGGCATGAACATGGGAAACCATGGAAAATCATCTTCAGGGCCGCTGACAGTGGGGTTCAAACTCACTAGATGTCCATTTTTAATCAATAGTTTGACGTTGTGACTTATCAAAACTGAATGGCGTTTCCTATTTGGGAAAGTAAATATTTCTTCACTTCCCGCTTCCTATTCACAAAGCGATGAAAGTCAGCAACTTTTTGTTGAAATCATTCATTATTCTTTGACATAATGATGTTCTTTGTCGAAGAGAAAGTTCATTTTTCTTCATAAAATTCCTTATCCAGCCTCAGCTAACCTTAAAATCCAAGACAATGATCCCATGTGCTGCAACTGTTTCTCATCCTCTAAAACACAACATTCATGTGAAACAGCATATCCATCATTGTGTAACAAAATCATATATTTCTGCAGATCCTCCTCCTACTTGCAGAAACTTGCCACTTACTGGGCCACGAAATGCTTTGCAAGATTTGCTGGTTACTTGAAGTGTAGTTTTTTTGTTTCCACCAGTAATGCACGTTGCATTTCGACACTGAATACTTGCGACCCACTGCCCTATTCCTATGTGTTTTGGCAAGACTGATCACTGTAAGTTTATATGATGCAGTATTACTCGAATACTTGCTCACTGTGGATTCTGAGACCACAGAACACATGAGCACCTGAAACACTCATAAAACATGTTTTTACCAGACTGTAATAGACCATCAGGTCTGTGATGGTTCACTTATTGAATTAGTGCAGTGGTACTTCCTAAGGGGTGATAACAAGAAGTTGCGTGGTATTTGGAATCCCAGGTTTTGCAAAGGAAATCTGCTATTTGACATTTTTATTTCGAAACACATCCAAAACCGCATGATGTATCATCAAGAAAATGGATGTGCCAAATATGCAAATATTTCTTTTTCCTCACTGTGAACCAAAAAATTTAGGATGCATAATTTATGTAAGGGTGTTAATTATGCAAGAAAATACAGTATGTATTGTGATACTGGATAGCCACTCAACTGGAACATAGAGTAGATCATAGCATTGAAAAATTCCATTATTCAGGTTACCGCCTTTCCATGAAGTTCTATAATTTTCCAGAAGTCAGTTGACAGATCCTGGGGTTTTTGCATTCTTTATGCTAGTTATCACTTATTAAGACATTACGATGGCCTCGGGCACGCACTAGGACATAATCTATTGTTTTGACCTTGGGTGCTGCCAAGATGTCTTAAACTTATCTTTCTGTCGGAATAGGATGTTGGTGATAACCAGATCACGTTCCGAGCACTTGGTGAGTAGGATAGTTCCATTAGAGTTCCATTTTCCTACACCATACTTACCAATTACACCAGGCCATAGTGCTGATTCCTTACCAACTTTGGCATTGAAGTCTCCCAAGAGAATGATTTTATCAGCCTTGGGTATTTTGCTTAGACGCATGTCAAGCTGGGTATAAAATGCTTCTTTCTGGTCTTGATCAGAGGTGAGTTGGAGTATAAGCACTAATTACAGTGGCTCGCTGATTATTTGTGAGCTTTAGGCGCAGGGTCGTTAGTCTTTCATTTATGCCCGAAAGTAATTCATAAAGTGTAGGAACAAGTTCATTCTCAATGGCAAAACCAACTCGTGAATGCAGCAATCATTAACGTTTTTCCCATTCCTGCTGCACCTCCCATACCTGTACCCGATCAGCTGCCTGACGCTAGCAGTCAGTCATCAACAAGGCGAGTGGAGACATATTTGAAAGGGGTCAGCAGGGAAGTGCAGGGTGTCCACCCGTATGGAAAACCTGGGAAACAGGGAAATGTCAGGGAATTCGATAATTAACGGGAAAACCTGGAAATGTCAGCGAATTCAGGAAAGAATCTGGAAATTCATTCTTCTGCCAGATAAAATTGACATACCGTATTTATCCGTGTAATACAAACACATTTTTCAGTTTTTATAACATTAATCTAGGGCATGTTTTTTATGCCAGGAATACATTTTAATGAAAAGTTAGTGTGATCTCGAATGTGAAGTAATCAATAATATCAATAGCTATATGATTGATCAATCGAATTTTCAATGTTTTGATCTGCTTACTATTGAATATTCTGTGTTGTTGGGGAATGGTGAGCTCGATGAATTAGACCTATATTGCATTCTCAGTTTTTTCCAGTAATGTTTCCAGACTCTGAAACAGCTTCGAAAGTTCAACTGCACAGAACAAAAGTTGCATATACAATTACTCATGGTTTGGCTCTCTATTTCCATAAACAAGTTCTTGAGATGGGTAGTAAGTGCACACATTTCACCATTGGGTTTGATGAGTCACTGAATAAAGTTTCTCAGATAGGCCAAATGGATCTTGTAGTTCATTGTTTCAATCCTGATACTAATGAAGTATGCACTTCTTATTTTGTTCTTCCAATAGTAAATTTGAAAACAGAAAATTTGGCTTCATTTCTCAAAATGATACTAATATTGTTTCATGGAAATTCTTCACTTGAATGTGGTTTTCCTGTTAATAAAGAAATTATAGTAGAGAACATGCTACAAGTATCCCTTGTAGCACAAAGAATAATATATGATTCTATCCCAAACCCTGGTGGAATTGAAAAGGTCTCCATTAATAACATGCTCCATGCTGCAAGGAGTGCTCATGCTTTGTACGTTCAAAATCTAAAGGAGAAACGTGAAATCTTGGAAGTAGAAGATTCTTTGCAAAAAAATAAGTGAATGGCCGCTTTGTTGCTGAAAGAATTAGAAGAAAAGAAGTGGAGGGTGATGGCAGAAGCTCGAGTCGTTGGTGGCTACAAAGAAGTTTCTTCGCTGAAGCAGTAATGGTAATACATGTAAAAAAAACTTAAAGTGAATTTAATCAGACTAAATTAAACTTCCAAGTTTTAATATGCACATTAATTGCTCATTTATTTTTTTGGATGTTAAGTTTTAAAAATGTATTTTAATATTACTGACACTTCCTTTATAATTATGTTTTTTGTCATCATGTGTCAGGGAAAAAACTAGATTTTATGTCTGGAAAACAGGGAAATGTCAGGGAATTTTAAAATCTCGATTTGGTGGACACCCTGAAGTGAGTACGTACATCTTTTAAGAATTCCGCCAACATTAACACATTCTTTCATTAAACTATATTTCTTTCTTTATAGATTCCTATGACATCTAACAACACCATAAGATTCAAGAACCTAAAAATCTATATTGCACTACATTTTACAATCGAGGAGAGTTTTCACAGCTATGATTTCACCTTTTACTATAAAATTATGTAATTATTCACCAATTTAAGGAATAAAAAACCAGTGAGATAGAATAACATTATGAAGCCATAGCGTTTTTTATGAAGAAAGAGATGACAACTGTGCCATATAACACTTTTTAACTTTTAACATAACCATTATGTGTGTTTTAAATAATGTGTCCTTTGCCATTTTATGTTATTGTCCTCTAAGCTGAAGATGTCCCAAAACTAAAACAAAACATGTCCTTGTAATTAAGTGCTCTTGTTTGATAATAAAAATTATACATACATTGAAAAGTACATGCATTTAAATGAGACTATGGAGTGGGTATGTGGGGAAACCAGGAGTGAGATTTCTAGATCCTAATGGGTAGGTAGAAGATGGGGATATGCACTCAGATGGCATTCGCTTAAGCTGCAGTGGTACGTATAAGTTAGGAAATTTGTTTAGAAGGGTTATAGGAAGGTACATTCAGGGAAACGGAGTGGCTAGGTTGCAGTGATACAGGTACAGGGATCTGGAAATGAAGTAGGGATGACATAAAAATGTTAGTGTTGAACTGTGGAAGTATTGTAAAGGAAGGAATAATAAATAATTTTAATAGAGCACACAATTTATGTATATAAAGTGATTACATGTCATTTTAAGCATAAGCCTATTATAGTCCTATTTCGCTTAGAGCATTCCACAACATGGTAACGAGGACAAGTCAAATCACACAGTGCACACACACAACTATCATCAGGTTCATGAAAGATCTTAGTTTTGCAGAGTTTGTTGTGGTATCCATGAATTGCCATAGAATTGACAAAATGTTAGAGATCCTGGTTTGTATTGGTCCAAGTTCTATTCGTCATTACTTCAGTCGAATAGAATTCAGTACAAATATCATTCCTTTTGGCCAATCTTCCATCCAAGAGTTTCTTCCAATGGTCTGTATAAGGTAGAGCGAACTTGAATCTCAAATCTTCAGTTAAAAAAGACTCCTTTGCAAGTTCATAAACCAGTCTTGATCTAGTAAATCTGGATACACAGAGGGTTGTCTTTAAGAATTGGGCTTTGATTTTTCTAGAGTGTGTAGGTCATTCTTTGTTAGCTTATCCCAAATGATTTCCAGTCCATATGTTAAAACAGGAATTATTTTTGTGTCAAACAAGATCACAGCCGTCTTAAGAGATAATCTATTTAAATTCTTGATGTCAAATATTGCTTTCATAGTTGCTCCAGCACGTAGCCTAATATGAAGCCTAAAGGAGTTTACTGTCGTCTACATCATCAAGCCCAGATATTTAAAAATGTTTACGTTGTTTAATGTTTCCGTTTTATAAGTCACTTTGTCGCTTCAGGGTATTCGTCCTCTCTTCCTGAAAATCATGTAGTCAGTCTTTTCAATGTTCACTTGCAATTCATTTGTATCTGTCCAATTCTCCAGTGCATCCAGTGCTTTTTATAGTTCTTTAACATCATGTGATCCTAGAACCATATCATCAGCATACAAATACACTAGAGTCCTGTTAATCCGAAAGTTCGGTTAGTCCGAACTGAAATATTCAATTTTTTTAAAAAATCTCCTTATTGAAATGAAAGAACATACTATAGAATGAAAATTTACTTGCATTTTATTAGTCATATTTTACTAGAATAAATGTAAACATAATTACACATAATAAACCATAAATCACTGATCGTTTATCTTTACAAAGTCTGTTAGTTTCTTTTGCTGTAGTAACTGGAACCTACTCGAAGACACAGTATTAAACCAGCATCTCATAAACATCAATCAGTGAGTCACGGGTTCACGTCCTGCAGTGCTACCACTGAGAGAGCGCCAGAACTATTAAACATCACAAGCAGCTCTTCGCATCCCGGGAACAATGCAAAAGTGTAACCTGTTACCATATTTTAGCAGTTTTAGGAGACTAGTTTTAACCTAGTTTTAGTCGTTTTCTCCTCTAAGGATTCTTAACTACCTTACTGTAATTTTATACCATATTTTATTAATGTAACTGCTAAAGAATGGACATTTCAAATTACAGCATGTATTGTACTGTATTGTAGAAACTATTTTCCTCAGACGGTTGAGGCACAGGCCTTCTGACCCCAACTTGGCAGGTTTGATCCTGGCTCAGTCCGGTGGTATTTGAAGGTGCTCAAATACGTCACCCTCGTGTTGGTTGATTTGCTGACATGTAAAAGAACTCTCGTGGGAGAAAATTACTCCACCTAGGCGTCTCTGGAAACCGTAAAAGTAGTTAGTGGGAAGTAAAAACAATAACATTATTATTAGGAAATATTTTCCGGTTAATCCGAAAATTTCATAATCCGAACAGACTCCGGTCCCAATTAGTTCGGATTAACGAGATTCTACTGTATATGGTTACTTCGTTTGACACCTCTTTTATCGCTTGAACCACATCATAGATAGCTACATTAAACAATAAAGGACTGAGAGGGTCGCCCTGTAGAACGCCATTTGTCTGCGTGATCTCCCTCGATGAAGTTATATTGTCTGAAATGATGACAGGATAGTGAGAGAATCAAGTTTCGACGATATAATGTTTCTTTTAAGATTATCAAAGGCCTTGGAGAAATCTATGAACACTGTATGAAATTTACCCCTTGGTAGTCGTAAGATGTCATGTATATCGTCCAGTAGATTTCTTACGGTGTGCAGAGTACTTCTTCCTCTTCTAAATCCAAATTGCTCTTCACGAAGTTTGGTTTCAATTTCTTCCGTCAGTCGAGTGGTTATTAACTTGGTGAATATCTTTAACAAATTATTCTCCAGACCGATCCCTCTATAGGAATTTGGATCAAGCAAGTTACCCTTTCCTTTGTATAAAATCTTCAATGTGGAGGAAGGAATAGAGAGAAGATATTTTATTCAATGAATGATGTGTTTCACCTTTAAGTTATGTGTAATCCTGCTCTTTCATCCAGCTCCTCCATTAACTTACATTTTTCTCCATGTTTCTTCGTAGGTGTACAGAAGGAGAGAGAAATAGAGTGAAGTTTTATGAGTCTGAGAAACCACTGGACATTGAAGGTTGTGAGAAGGGCCTGTGTTCGTGGGAGTTCATCAACGAGAAGTTTTCATCAGTGGCTGAGCATTGTAACTTGGATATTTGTGAAAAAAGTGAAACTAAATCACAAATACGGACTCATGGCTAGTGTTATATTCCTTGGATTGTGCGCATAAAGACCCATAGACAGCATCAGGTCTTCACAAGGACAGCAGAACTTGGTCTGCAGTGGAACAACTTAAAATTCTTTAAGATGATATTTTACACAAAGTGTGACTTCACTGATTTGCAATCAAGTTTTCTTAACGTTTGACAATAATGTATTATATCTTTAAATAAGTATTTTTTTAAAATAAAATGCATTTAAGAAATATTTGTTAATAATTCAGTCTAAATCAAGTTACCACCTTACAGCGTATTTTAAAGTATTCCATTCTTTTGTTGAAAAATGCAGGGATGGGGAGGGATATACATGGTTTAACAAGTTTTGTAACAACATGTTTATTATTCCCCATTTTTCTCTAGGTTATCTATAAACAACTGCCTCTTCCTGTGGCCATTATATCACATATCTCTTCAATAATTGTATTGTCCCAGCATGTTTAAGATAGAAGGGCTGGCAGTCAAACACTGAGATAAAAAGTCTGATCCAATTTTTAACACTAGAACTGCTGGAGTGGTGAATATGATTGATACACATTTTCCAAACTCTATTTTGACTACAGTTTTATTGTAGGATATTGAGCTGCAGTGACCTTTCTTGATTAGTGGTCAGGATCATCCATATTGCCGGCCCCGCGGTGTAGGGGTAGCGTGCCTGCCTCTTACCAGGAGGCCCCGGGTTCAATTCCGGCCAGGTCAGGGATTTTTACCTGCATCTGAGGACTGGTTCAAGGTTTACTCAGCCTACGTGATTACAGTTGAGAAGCTATCTGACGGTGAGATGGCAGCCCCTGTCTACAAAACCAAGAATAACGGCCGAGAAGATCCGTCATGCTGCCTACACGACACCTCGTAATCTGCAGACCTTCGCACTGAGCAGTGGTCGCTTGGTAAGCCATGGCCCTTCGGGGCAATTGTGCCATGGGGTTTGGTTTGGATCATCCATATTAAGTATAATTAAGTTTGCATCACTGGATGGGGCATTAGTAACAAAAAGTGTACTACTGCTGGAGCAGTCATTTTGACTGCAGTATTAATTATGATGATAAAATAGTTTATGCTTGACAATGCCAAAATTGTTTTATATGCCAGAAAACTTAATCTTAATGAGGCTCATTATAGTTCAAGTTCAGATTTTCATTATGATACAACTGTTTGACCAATTAGGTAAGGATAGCATCTCACCTGGGCTCAACACACTAGCTTCGCACTTGTTTCCAAAATCAAACACGTCGGACACACATATTAACATCATTGCATCTTCTACTTCCAATATTCCACAACCATGTGGCACATTCCCGCAAATTCACTTAGCCAACTGTACAATAAAAATTTGTATTTAAAATAAAGCTAGGTTATTATAACCTTCTATCAAAGCTTTGAAAACTTATGCCATTGTCAAAGTCTCTGATCCACTCAAGGAAAATCAATAACACCGCACATGCGCTCTGTTCAGTAAACTCAACAGACTGTCAAGTGACATCTCAACATAAATTTATGGATATTTAAAAAAATAAGAGTTATAATTATTGTCGAGCATAAACAGTCATATGCAATTCACCTATAATGGTTATTAAGACACTCGTATGGAAATTATAAACCTTGCTTCACTCGTTTTATAAACATACTAGTGTCTTAATTATTGCCATTATAAGGCTTGTTGCATAATGTGCTATTATAATAATAATAATAATGT
This sequence comes from Anabrus simplex, assembly GCF_040414725.1. Lineage (NCBI taxonomy): Eukaryota > Metazoa > Arthropoda > Insecta > Orthoptera > Tettigoniidae > Anabrus > Anabrus simplex. The sequence goes on from NC_090270.1 coordinate 274,297,899, forward strand.
TATTTGTTTTACGTCCCACTAACTACTCTTTCACAGTTTTCGGAGACGCCAAGGTGCCGGAATTTAGTCTCGCAGGAGTTCTTTTACGTGCCAGTAAATCTACCGACACGAGGCTGACGTATTTGAGCACCTTCAAATACCACCGGACTTAGCCAGGATCAAACCTGCCAAGTTGGGGTCAGAAAGTCAGCGTCTTAACCGTCTGAGCCATGCAGCCCGGCAATGTGCTATTATAATACATGTTTATCACTGAGATATAATCACCTGCTCATAATTATCCTATCAACAATGGTAATGTTCAAAAACACAACAACAGATACAGTACAAACTGTACGGGCATTATTTCCTCTGCGTCTCCAGTAGTGTTGTAAATCGTCAGCTTGTCACAGTACAGTAAATATGTCTCGACCACCACCTCTCACCAATGAAGAGTTGCTGAGTCTATTGCATTCCATTCCAGAAGATATGTCTGATGCAGAGTGTGATCCAGATCTAGATATAGAGGACCTAAAAGGAGAAGTTGCAGACAAAGATTACTACCAATCAAGTGATCACTCGGAAAGCAGTGATTCAGATCACACTGAAAACCGGATTGTTTAGGCTGAAGGTAAGTTGACATTATTATTATTAACTTTATACAGTATTCAAATAATAATAATGCCTCGCATAGGCTGAGTACTGAAAAGTTCTCAATTATTCTATTACAGCCGTAGCAACTGTAACCCGTAAAGCACAACATCAAAGGGGATGCGAGGTAGTGGTGATTATTGTTTTAAAAGGAAGTACTACTAGACAACCATCTTCTATATAACACTGATCAGAAAGAAAAAATGGAAGGGATCTGACACTTCGAAAAATGAAGGACGTGAAAATGAAAGACTTCTGCCCTTGTCACCTAATAGCTTTAGGGTTGGAAAAGAAGAAGAGTTCACCAAGAGAGGTCAGATAAGAATGATGAAAGGGAGGAGCCTAGCACAAGTAAGTGGAAACTGCCAGGACTCAGCTAAAGGCCAACCCACGCTCCCAAGTTAAGAGCCCTTGGGGCCACTTTTAGTCACCTCTTATGACAGGCAAGGGATGCCATGGATGTTATTCTACCGCCCCAACCTTAAGGAGGTAAGGGGACGTGAAAACCGAGATAAAAGGCTCCCATAGCCAGATAATAAATTACTAGGTACTGATGGCATCACAGTGGATTGTAGCAGACTTTGGGAAAACCACACCTGGTAGGTTTGCTCACCATAACACCTTGAAAGAAAATACAGGAACTACTCCATATTCAAAGCAGCATGTTTCTGATGACAGTGTAATGAGTATGTGGCATCTTTTTACTGATGAATCAATATTGAAACACATAAAGCAATGTGTCGAAACACAGGAAAAATTATGAGTAACTGTGTGTATCGAGAACAAAAATATAATAATTTCAATAGCGGTCAAAATGACAATTCCAGTATACTGTATAACACAGTATATTCCAGTGGTTCTAGTGTTAAATCTAACGGGCATATAACAATCTGTAACTCATCACCAGCTTGTAGAGGTCTATGGTGCTAATTTCATATAACCAAAACAGATTCAGTGTTGTGCACTGTGTTTGGTAATAGTTGGCGGTGGCAGCTGTATTTATATCTGAGTATTCATATTTCTCCTGTGATTCTTCCAATATTTGAATTCAGGGATGCAGATGCCTTTGAAGGCTAAGGAGACCAATCCTGGCATGAAACATATGACCACATTAGTTGTACCTTATAATAGAGGGTTGAGCCTTGTCTTGTTTATACCTCTGATGTTTTTCTACTTCCTGTCTACCGGGTGAGTTGGCCGTGTGGTTAGGGGCGCGCAGCTGTGAGCTTGCATCCGGAGATAGTGGGTTCGAGCCCCACTGTCGGCAGCCCTGAAGATGGTTTTCCGTGGTTTCCCATCTTCACACCAGGCACTGCTGGGGTTGTACCTTAATTAAGGCCACGGCCGCTTCCTTCCAACTCCTAGCCCTTTCCTATCCCATCGTCGCCATAAGACCTATCTGTGTCGGTGTGACGTAAAACCAACAGCAAGAACTTCCTGTCTACGATGTTCACACTCAGCTTGTGCAACAGCAGCAGTAGTAGTTGTGCGCCAACGAGTAAGGTCTTCTGCAATGATATACCAAGTACTTGGATCAATGTCAATGCTCCTGAAGGTCTTCTTAATCTGATCTTTATAGTGCTTCAGAGTGCCAATGGGTCTCCTGCCTGTACTGATTTCACTATACAGAATTTCTCAAGAAAGTCATCTTTCATATGCTGGACATGCCCAATCCATCTGAGTTGGTGACCAATGATGGTGGCCTCTATGCTGTTCATCTTTGCCCTCTCTAGAACTATTGTATTTGGAATGTAGTCATCCCAGTTGATGTTCATAATGTATATCTGAGCTCTGGAAGCGTTCTAGTTTCTCCATATTGAACCCATAATTCTACGGAGAGAAAAATACTTTTTTTTCTCAATATTTATTTGATATCAAGAAGCTACTTTTATGTTTGAGGGCAGCCATGTTGCGCTCCTAAGAGCCCCGATGTCGCGTGGGAAGGATCTCACTCACGGCAAGCTCGTGAAATACCGGGACACCTCGGCGGAACTCGAGTGCCCGACAATTCTTTAAATTCATGGAATACTATACAACGAGGGATTTTGGCAATACAGTAAATAAAGAAATAAATAAGTTAAATTATTCGTACACCCTATGTGAAGACAGAGCCCCCAGGGAAAAACATAAATGTAGTTAAGCCTAAGTACATGTTAGCGTCAGATCAGCGAACCAGCTACACGTGCCAAGGTCAGGGGATGAAGAAAACGTGCGAAACACACGGGCAGAAATAATTTATTTCCCCTGTTGTGAGTGTGGTAAAATTATAAGATTAACATCTAAAATAAGTGCAAGCCTGTCCGGAATTCTGGGACAAGCCTCATCAAAATCGGTCTATAGGACGCAAATTTGGCAGATTACACAATCAAGCTTAATAGTGGGGATAGCGTCCCTTCTGAGATTATAAAAGAAACCCCCCACCGTATATTTTTCAGTGTCGATCTGGAACTTGAAGCCGCGGGAGCTAGTGCCCGTCGTCATTGGAAATTCGCGCCAGATTGATCAACAAATAATTAAATACATGTCCGTGGCTAAGGTCCACATACTCGGTTAAGAAGAGAAGGTGATTGGAAAGTTCTGAACGTTTGCCGATGAACTAAGAAAGTGTAGGCGTTGGTTAAAATATACACAGCAGATTTTATTTATATCATCTCATGTACGTTTGAAAGTGAAGAGGGTTGGGGAAGCTATTCAGAGTAGTTCTGCTCCCTTTATCTGTTGAACACCTGTTTTATTGGAGTAACGGAGAGAGACAACTCTGGGAACGAACCAGACAGTCGCAGAGGACTGCAGAACGAGGGAAGTTCGTGGTGCAAGTTACAGAGGAAAGTGCGCGATTTATGTGGTAATTTTAATATCGTGTGTGAGAAGGGTAGTGTTTGTAAGAGTGAGATGTTGGAAATGATAATGTTCTTTGTGAAAATGTACGGCTAAGGAGCGAGGTCAGCTGGTGACGATGTAACCAGAATACTGGGAATGGTGCCATGTGCAGGTCTATCTATTTTTATATTATGTTAGTTTTATTTGTTCTGTCCCAACAAATTTTTCAAGATGATTGTCGGGTTGATATTCGTAATTATCAGGCGAAAGGTGTTGTAATTTTTGGTCAGCGTGTGAAAATTTCAGTGTGTAAATTTCATGTCAAGAAACGGTAAAATACGACGTTTGATTTTGGTGTTAATGTTCGAGGAGATATTGTCCAAAGCGTGGAATTTCGGGAAAGTTATAAGTGTAAATTAGTCGTGGCGAATATCTAAATTTCAATTATCAGTTGAAGTCGGAAATGTTTGTCGATAATAATAATAATAATAATAATAATAATAATAATAATAATAATAATAATAATAATAATAATGTCTACCGCGGGATAAAAAAAATTTCTATGTTAAAATTGCATTTAACCAGTATATTTTTACAAGGATCGCAGGCATATTTAGGTAATTTCAGTGAAATTTGATAGAGTTACAGTTATTAATGGGAAGTAAAATTTTGAGACATCGTGTATATCAATGATACGAAAAGTCGCGGTGTGCTCTTGGATTCTTGAGGTCCGAAAGTCATAATAACAGTAAAGTAAGAGCTGTGTTTTACAGTGGTTGTTGTTTTCACCAGGGGATTGAATTATGGAAAAGGGTCTTGGAAATATAAGAAAAAGGGATTGAGAGCGACGAATTTATATGTATATGGAGATGAGAGAGATGGATGAAATGAAGCCTGGATTTTAAGTGATACTGCTGGAATAAAGCGAGGAGAATGAGTTTGAGACAGGCTATATTTTTGAAGAGGAAGTATTTAGGAAACAGGCTGTGTTGAGGCAGGCTGTATTGTTTTCAGCTATCAATCCGAAATTTGAGATGACTACTGTGTGAAGCACCGTAGATTTCTAGTAAGATCCCAAGTGAAAACGACTCTAGTAAAATGTTAAAATCTTGGTAGTAAACGTCCAGCGATTTGTTACTTAAGGCCCGTATGAATAGTAAGATAATGCGACCTCAAGGATAAAAGAGCATTTTGGACCCATGGTTGGGGTGTATTGAATTTGTTCACTGGATAGGTCATTGACATAAAATGTTGGAATTGATGATAGGCGATTGGAGAGTTTCGAATGCGGTAGTGATGATTATTATTTTGAAGGCATCCACTATGGTAAACGTGCGTTGGGAATTATCATTGCTTCCCTAAACTTCAGTGCACAGGCTGAGATTGTGTTTGAGGTGGAGATTTGTTCATCACGGATATTTATTTTGAGTTCACGTATTGTAACGAGGTAGAGACTTACTGTATTTTTCGACTTGCATTCGTTTGATAGTAAGAGACGCGGTTCCGTCGTGTGTTGTTAGTTGGACCAGACTTAGTATTGAATGTCGGAGTTGTTTGAAATTGCTAGTTCGCCTGATATGTTAAGGGATGCGTAGTACGACCTACTTTGACGCCCGACGATAGATTTAGGACGTCACATGTTATCCTTGGAGTCACTGATGATGAGACGTCCTAGTTCACGCCCGACGATAGAATTTGGAAGGTATCATGTACATAGTGATTAGTGTTAGGATGTACAGATTTCAAGTGAGCCCGACGATAGGTCTGGGATGGCAGCTGTACACACTCAAGTCTCAGATTAGATGTTTCTTTTTTTTTTTTTTTTTTTTTTGTTGAAGTGGCCTGGACGAAGGTAGCATCTACAGTATGATATGATTTATGAAGAGGGTCAATGCGTAGCTCTCCTTGAGATAACGGGACCGCTAGTGAGTGAGGGTTGCCCAAATGTTGGATATCAACCTGATCTAGATTAATTATATTTTACTGTAATTCTCCGCGCGTGTTGAGCTTTAATGACTTCGATATGTTAATTTATTTTACGGACTTTATTGTTTTATCGTTTTGACGTCCGTTTCGTTTGATAGTGTGCATATTGACACTCAGTGTATTAGTGTGAGACTTGAGTTGCGAATGCGGTTTCGATTCGTCAGCCAGTAACAATATTTTATTTTCAATCTTGTCGTACTTTCATTTTATTCATAGTTGAAGTAATTAAGTAATCACTTTATAGTAGTGTGTTGGGACAGACAATAAATAAATAGATCTGTACTGGTAGCATTGTTTTTCAAGGGAAAGAATTCCTTAAAGTTGTAGTAATTTTTAACGTGGACTGGTAATTTTATTTAGCGTAACAAAACCATTTCTAACCTGAAAATCGGTTCGATAATAATACTTTTCAAGTGACTTTCCACTTTTTAATTAACTTCAGTGTTTGGCATTTCTTCTAAATGCATGATGAATAAGTGTTTCCTGCATTTCGCAGTTTTGTTCCTTTAGAACGACATAACGTAAGATCCTCACGGATCATGTTGTTGTTGGTTCCTTCCGAACAGCTGTTTTGGGTGATGCACATTTAGCATCGGGATTACCTTATCACTTAAGAGTGTCATGAATGACAAATACATGGTGGAATTTTATTTCATTTGTGAATGATGCTGTTAACTCGTAGTGAATACCATGCTTTCCCATAATATTTGGCAACCTATCCAAAGCAACTGATAGTCAGTTTGGTTCGATTAAGGGTCCATTCGGCGGGCGTTCCGTATCCGTAAAGGGTATTCGACTGGTGGATAACCTTAATTGAGAGAAAATCAGGCATTCTACTTGTTGAAAGTCAGATTTTCCACGGATCGTGTGGATTAACTCTCAGTTCTCGTTTGGAATAATAGGTGCCCGGTTTTCAGGTCTTCCCTTTTTCAGTTTTTTCAGTTTCGCTGTCCACTAATATATTAACTTCTCCGAAGCAACTCTTCAATATTGTAAGAAACAAATCAACGCTATGTAATGTGACTGTGTTTGAAACATTCAAAAATCAATAATTTATAATTTTTTATTTCAAGAATGCATATTAAATTAATAATGTTATCGTGCTATTTCAATTTAATAAAAGTTAGTAAGCACATTTTGCTCCTCATTTCAAGTAGTTAGGCTCTCTTCTGAACCCCATCGTTTGGTTAAGATCGTGACCGAATTTATTCCCGCAACGACCCATGATTCAAGAGTTCTAGATTGTTCTACTGTAGCAGCCGTGGCCGACCAACGATGGAATGGTAAGTTCAAGGGTTCAATATCATGATGATATAGAGTCTAAGCTTCACATCCATAGAGAAGGGTTGAGATGACAACTGCCTGATACACCATCAATGTTGTATAAAATATATTCTTAGATCTTTATTCAGGAAGACCTGGTGTGTAAGACGTCTGAAAGCTATATGGGCAGCACGTATTCTGTTCTACTCATCCTTCTTCGCTGAACAGTTTCTAGAGAGAATACTTCCTAGTTAGAGGAAATGATCTACTCATTCTAGAGACATACTTCAGACACAAATACTGACATTTGTAAAGGCAGATCCACAAGCTTGCTGTGGAGGTGTCTTTGTTTTAGAGACCTCAGAACTTTTATGCTGGAATAAAACACCTGGCACCCTGAAAGCTGCCAACACTACCATCATTTTTACAGACAGACAGACAGACATCTTGAACCACTGGAAGGAACGTTTCATCCTGATCCTAAACTGAAGTTCTTCTGCTACTGAAGACTTTCTCCATGTGCCACAACATTCTCCACAACCTTGAATGGCAGTCTACCCTACTTTTCAAAAATTTAGTAAGGCTCTTGATAATCTAAAACCAAGAAAGGCTTTTGGACCTGACAACATTCCCCTTGAGTTAATCTGAAGTGGAGGCTTATCTCTGAAAACTAGGCTTTTCTCCCTGATCCTTCTAATATGGGAATCTTGCAATGTCCCTGCTGACCATTGTCACCATCTTAAAAAAAAAAATAATAATAATAAAAGGCGATCGAAACATCTGTGGTAATTACCATGGCATATCCCTGCTCTCCATAGCTGGTAATATATTTGTGCTAGAATTCTGTTGAATCATCTGCAGATAGTCACTAAGAAGGTACTTCCTGGATCCCAATGCGGGTTCTGTCCCTGAAGAGGCACTATTGATATGATCTGTACAATGCAACTTCAGGAAAGTGCCTTTGTTTCTTGTATTCTACAATCTGGAAAAGACCTTTCATACAGTGCCTAGAGAAGCAGTGTGGATGGTTTTAAGGCAATTTAGCTGCCCAGAACACTTTTGGATTGATACAGGCACTCCATGATAATATGCTTGAACAAGTGTTGTACTGAAATGAAACTTCAAAAGAATTTCCCATCACCAATGGGCTTAAGCAAGGCTCTGTACTTGCACCAACACTCTTTGGCCATGCTCTAAGAGACATCGTCTGAGAACAACGTAGGTGTGAAACTTTAAGTATATTCTTGATGGAAAGTTATTTAATTGGGACAGACTCTGGTGATACAGATAATATAATAATGTTACTGTTTTTACGTCCCCCTAACTAGTTTTTGGACTGTTTTCGGAGATGCCAAGGTGCTGGAAGTTTGTCCCCTGGGAGTTCTTTTATGTGCCAGAAATCTACCGAAATGAGGCTGACGTATCTGAGCGCCTTCAAAAACCACCGGACTGCTAAGTTGGGGTCAGAAGGCCAGCACCTCAACCATCTGAGCCTCTCAGCCTCGCTCTGATCAGAAAGACTTACTAGTATCACACATGTAACTGAACTGCAATATGCAGATAATAATGCTTCTCCAGTTCACACACCTAAAAAGTTGTGAATGTCAGTTAACTGTTTCACTAGGGCATATGAACGATTTGATAATAGTATGCCACAGCAAACCAGCAGGCCATGCACATCCACTGCAGTCTGCAATGTGTTTCACTTTTGAACTGGGAGGCTCAAGTTTGGGTAACACAGAAGAGTGTTGACACTAAATACATCAACTGGTGTTTCCTTAAGGCATATATTAGTAAGATGAAGCCAACGTGCATATTTGGTACTGTAGAAGTGTGAGCACCAGCCATGAGCCCTCCCTGCCTCGTTACATCTCTCTCAGCATTCTGTGCACATCATTCAAAAAGCAATTGGAATACAGAAAAATTAATTCTGGATACTGACTCAACTCACAGAAGTTCATAGAACCACACAGCTTCATATGCAGGGAGAACAGTTTCTGTATTGTGTGACATGAGAAAAAGCAAGCTCCTGTGACAACTCATCATAAAAGAAATTCAAAAGACCTCTGTCAGCAATGGAGTAATTGCGTTGTTAGACACCTCCATCCATTGCAATCTCTGTTTTGCTTTGCCCATCTTTCATTTTTCTAACTCAACATTTTGTTTTGGCATTCCTTTTTCATTCACCTATTTAAAATCTCACTTTTTTCGTTTCTGTTTTATCACTTCACTTTTCCATTTCTTTCCTTCCATGTATGCCTCTATTTCTTACTTTCTTTGCCTTTTCTGCTATAACCGGTCATTGAACGAGTGCAAAAACAGGGAACTGGGTTGAATTACAGTTATCTGAGAAACATTTTACTCAATTACGAATTACTTTTTCAATAAATAATCAGTAAAACAATTACATTTACAAAGGTAATTCCAAAAATGTTTCCTATTTTTTAAAATAAATATATAGACCTGTTTATTTCTACAATGGTTTCCATCATTTTACAGCTTGAACATTTTGCTATTTTTCTACATAATCACCATTTCGGTCGATGCATTTTTGTAGACGCTGTGACAGTTTTTGTATGCCCATGTCATACCAGCTCGCTGCTATGCTGTTCAAGAAAGTTGTGAACATCATCTTTCAACTCATCGTCGGTGTTGAATCGCTTTCCAGCCAAATGTTCTTTCAACTTTAGGAACAAGTGATAGTCACTGGGCTCCAAGTTGGGACTATAGGGTGGGTGGGTCATGATGTTCCACTGAAACTGTTGCAGGAGAGCAATGGTTTGCTGGGTGACGTGCGGGCGAGCGTTGTCATGGAGAATGTTTTCGCCCTTGCTCAACATTCCCCTTTCCCGTTTCTGAATTGCCCGGCTGATTTTTTTCTGGGTCTCACAATACCTGTCAGCGTTAATTGTGGTCCCAGCAGGCATAAAGTCGACCAACAATACCCCTTTTTCGATCCCAAAACACAGTTGTCATGACTTTACCGGCAGACTGTGTTTGCATGGATTTCCGCAGTTTTGGCAAAGATAGATACCGCCAATGGCGTGATTGTTGCTTGGTCTCAGGTGTAAAGTGGAATGCCCAGGTTTCGTCACCCATTACAATTGAGTCCAAAAAGTTGTTCTGTTCGGCTGCAAAGCGTTGAAGAAATGCGCGGGAGGAATCAACTCGTTGCTGCATGTGGTCTTCAGTCAGCATGCGTGGCACCCATCTTGCACACACCTTCCGGTATTTCAACTTTTCCGTTACAATTCTGTGAGCGGCGCTTCAGGAAACCTCAGGAACCAAAGTGCAGAGATCATGCAGGGTGATCCGCCAATCTTCACGCATGATTTGCTCAACCTTCACGACTGTATCGACGGAAATGAATGGTCTCCCACTCCTTTGTTCGTCATGAATTTCAGTCCAACCGACTGCAAACTCTCTACACCACTTACGAACATTTTTGACATCCATGCACGACTCACCATACACTTCCGTCAATTGGCGATGGATTTCAATCGGTTCAGTAAATTTTGTCCAATAACGGACCATTTATATTGGTATCACTTCACACTTGGCGGTAACATCCAATGGGAGCTCCATTCTCAACAGCTGCCAAGCCAAGACAGAGTGCCTCAGTGCGGCGTGCGCGGGAAACACTCTTCACAATATTGTGACCAACAATCACATTAACAGAGTTATTTATTAAAAAAAAATAGAAGACCTTATTTTTAGGATTACCCTCGTACTTTACGGAACATTAGTTCAAAGGAAATCGCTGACTTTTTTTTCCACACACGGCTGTAACAATACAAAAGTTTGCAAGGAAAAGATACTGCTTCATTTTGTGTTTTTCATTTTTTTTTCTTTATACGGAGACATTAATTAGTGGTTTTCATCACTAGCCAAGACTAAACATTAAAGCTTGGAACTTTCAAAATGAGTTTTCCCCATCATTTTTATTTTAGTTAATGTCTTGAAGCATTTAAAATAATTTGCCATTTACTTTACAAATAAAATAATTGGTTCTTAAAATTCTTATCGCTAAGCCTCGACCTCTTTGGGGGAATGTACGTACATCTTTGCGTTTACTGAAAAGACGCCCTACAGCAGCACTTGAAGGAATACCTGTGTACCAAGCGAGTTGGCTGTGTGGTTAGGGTCGCATAGCTGTGAGCTTGCATTTGGGAGATGCTGGGTTTGAATTCCACCGTCAGCAGCTCTGAAGGTGATTTACCGCAGTTTCCCAATTTCAAGCCAGGCAAATGCTCAGGTTGTACCTTAATTAAGGCCACGACCACTACCTTCCCAATCCTAGCTCTTTTCCATCCTTGGGTTGCCAAAAAACCTTCAATCTGTTAGTGTGACGTTAAACCACAAGCAAAACAAAAAAAAATAACCTGCGTTTAATTTTACGAACATCGTTAGGATAAGGTTTACATCTTTGGATGTTCTGGAGAGGTAATAAAGTACCTCATCTAAAACTGGTGAAGCAATTGGTTCTGCTGTAATAAACTAAACAAGTGACCACTAGAATGTAACGATTTCAATTTTATTTCAAGAAGTAAATAACAATTAAAAACTACTTTTTGTAAAAAATAATAATTACAAATAAAAATTACTAAGAATGTAATCGTTACAAGTAATCCGATTACTCTTACTCAGTTACTTCCCAATTCTGACTAGAACATATTTACTCAGCTCTAATGCTCCCACTTTTATTCTCTTCAAATTCAAAAATAGGGGAGGGTTAATAGGTGAAAATTTTGCATAATATAAGTTAGGTTGCCATGGTTTAAAAGCAGAAAAAGGTACAATTAGCATCTTTAAAGCAACACACAAAAGAGTTTAAATCCTACAATATTTAAACCAAACCAAACCAAACCCCATGGCACTACAGCCCTTGAAGGGCCTTGGCCTACCAAGCGACCGCTGCTCAGCCCGAAGGCCTGCAGATTACGAGGTGTCGTGTGGTCAGCACAACGAATCCTCTCGGCCGTTATTCTTGGCTTTCTAGACCGAGGCCGCTATCTCACCGTCAGATAGCTCCTCAATTCTAATCACGGAGGCTGAGTGGACCTCGAACCAGCCCTCAGGTCCAGGTAAAAATCCCTGTCCTGGCCGGGAATCGAACCCGGGGCCTCCGGGTAAGAGGCAGGCACGCTACCCCTACACCACGGGGCCGGCACAATATTTAAAACTATACTTTAATATTAGCACATTTAAACAGTTGTTTATCAGCTCCTGCTGCAATATCACATCTGACTGGTCCAGACTGGTCATATGACTAAAAGTCACACATCATCGTGAGGAGTTCAAGGCTGCATGGCGTTGTAATGTTGTCATGCGGCAACTGCCTGAATCACAAAATATTTTGTAACAATACAGAATTTCATGTCCACATTTTTGTATTTACCTATTCTCACACCGTGGAAGGAATTTGACGCTGCACTTCATGTTTATGACTCACCTTTCTAACTCCATTTTGTGCAGCATATTTCAACACAATCAACTTGAAGGATGCTGTAAAACTTGCTCATTTTTACTCCTGCCTGTGTAATGGATGCTTCTTAATTGCACACTAAATGCGGCTGCACAGGATGTAGAGCTTGGAAGCTAGGACAACATCAAGATATCTAGGGTGGGGGAGAGAGTAGCCAAGGCCAATGCATAGGTGGTGCAGAAGTGTGGGTTTTATCGTGAACTGAGATGTTACACTTGCAGACTGATCACCTAAGACTTTTTCCCAAATTCCTCTTCTTTTTTTTTTCCAATTACTTTCTTCCCCAATAGTAGTCTAAAATTAAGGTGAGTGAGGTGTTAAAGGTGAGGGTGTATAAGTAAGTAAATACTTTTTTTTTTTTTTTTTTTTCGCTAGTTGCTTTACGTCATATCGACACAGATAGGTCTTATGGCGACGATGTGACAAGAAAGGCCTAGGAATGGGAAGAATGCGAACATTGCCTTAATTAAGATACAGCCCCAGCATTTTCCTGGTGTGAAAATGGGAAACCATGGAAAACCATCTTCAGGGCTGCCGACAGTGGGGTTCGAACCCACTATCTCCTGGGTGCGAGCTCACAGCTGCACGCTCCTAATCGCACGGCCAACTCGCCCAGTAGTAAGTAAATACATTATTTCTATTGCCTATAATCAATTTTTGTCCTCCTTTGTCACCAGCCAGGTCTTCGTCACAATGAAGTGTTATACCTCCACAAACCATCTAGGAGCTTTGGGTGGTGACCCATCCACTCACTTGAATGCACTTGAATCACTGCATAAAATTCTTTAATGTATTATCTTGTATGTTAAAGAACAAAAATAGCCAGAAAAATGGTTGTTGATGATGATGATGCTTGTTGTTTAAAGGGGCCTAACATCTAGGTCATCGGCCCTTAGTGGCACGAAATGTAAGGACAATTAAAAATCCATAATCCTCCACTGACCAGAATTCAAAACGTGAGGACGAAGAATGAATGGATGGATATGAAATTTAAACAATCCGTGGATCCGACCCGCAATGCCCCACATTCCCAGAAACTAGCGTTAAACAATAGTATTACTGACCAGGGGACGGCTTCTAAAGCACAATACTGAATCGATGATGCTTGTAGTCTAAATGGGTCCAAAATCCAGGTCATCGGCCCCTCTTAATGGTACTTATCGGTAGGAAAGTAGAACCATGGTATTTGTCACGTTGCAGTACTAATCAAAAGTAGCGTAGACTCGCGGTATTCCTCACATTATGGTACTACTCACAGGTAATGTAATGCGCACATGTAACACAAGACCTATGGTGGTTCGCACTTTGTATCGTTATTTACATCTAGTGTTAAAAAATTTCATTTTTAGGTTCCGTATTGAATCTAGATTCACATTCAAAATTGTTAGGCATGGGGATCCACCGATTCAATACAAAAAATAGTGATAATTATAAAGTCATCACACATTCATTTTTATTTGGGACCAGTTTCAAAAATAGGGTATGCCATCATCAGCCTAGGAAGTAAGACAAAGACATTGGGAATGGAGTAAATTACATTTCTTAAAATTAATATCAATACTTTTTAAAATGTACGTGCTTGAACTGAATTACTTTACGTAAGTACAAAAAGTTTTTATCATTAAAATTATATATAGAAAGGTGTACACCAAAATTTTTGTACAGTTAAAATTACAAAAGTGGAATGAGCTTTTCTTTCACACTGTAAGAACAATATGGGTCGTTAGCTTTGTAGTCATAATGGTATATATGAAATTGAGTTTCTTAGTGCAATATTAACATTTGTAGTCATTATAAATAGGCTGATAGACTAGTTACAACAACCAGTTGTTTACTTCGTTCCTCGTAGATGTTCACTAATTAATTTCTAATATATTCAACTTGGATATAGCAATGTGTGAAGTTTAAATAAATGTCTTATACGGCTAAAATATAGTATGGCTTCTGTGTCACAGGTTATTGTATCCACAAAAATACAGTAAATAAAAAGGATAAGTTCATTGTATAGCTTGGCCTGCATGTCCGCAGGTTGTGAACAACTTTCCAGTTCTTGTGGTATATGTAAAATTTGGTTTATCTATTTGAACATCTTGAGTAATTTTTTTAACATTTGTAATCAATATAGATATGCTGATAAGCTAGTTGCTACAACCAGTTATCTCGAGATACTTCCAGAGTTTTAAAAGATCCACTCGATAATACTACTCTCTCAAAACCTTGTCCGTTCTATATTAACTTACAATTTTTAAGTTGCTATTTACGGTCATACAAAAATGAACCGATATAATGAACTTACCCATTTTACTTACTGAACTTTCAGGGATATAATAACCTGTGATACTGTGTCATATTATTAGGCTCTAGCTATATATTTTAATTTAAAATCCACACATTGTTAAGTCCAAGTTGAATGCCTCAGGAATTTTAATTAGTACACATTTATGAGGAACATCTTTCACTTGAATAACTGGTTGTAGCAACTAGCTCATCGGCATATCTATATTGATTACGAATGTTTAAAAATTGAATCAAGATGTTCAAATAAATAAACCAAATTTTACATACACCACAAGAACTGGAAAGTTGCTAACAACCTGCGGACTCGCAGACCAAGTTATACAATGAACTTATCCTTTTTATTTCTGTATTTTTGTGGATATAATAACCTGTGACACAGAAGCCATACTATATTTTAGCAATATAAAACATTTATTTAAACTTCACACATTGCTATATCCAAGTTGAATATATTAGAAATTAATTAGTGAACATCTACGAGGAACCTTAAGTAAACAACTGGTTGTTGCAACTAGTCTATCAGCCTATATATAATGACTACAAATGTTAATATTGAAATAAGAAACTCAATTTCACATATACCATTATGACTACAAAGTAGCTAAAGACCCATATTGTTCTTACAGTGTGAAAAAAAAAAGCTCATTCCACTTTTGTAATGTTAACTGTACAAATATTTTGGTGTACACCTTTCTATATTTAATTTTAATGATAAAAACCCTTTTGTACATATGTAAAGTAATTCAGTTCAAGCACGTACATTTTAAAGAGTCATCATCATCATCCTAAACCATCTCCAATTTCCTGGGTGTGGTATATGAGCCTCCTCCATCTCATCCTGTCCTTGTACCATTCTTCCTCCACCAACTTGTCCCAATCATGACCTCTCAGCAGTACATCGTTCTTAACTAAATCTATCCATTTCCTTCGTGGCCTTCCCACGGGTCATCTTCCTTCTACTTTTCTGTCAAATTCCTTTCTTCCAGTTCTGTTTACTGGCATCCTCTTCATGTGACCAAACCACTTCAGTCTTGATATCTGAATCTTATTGAGGTGAGAATCATCTATTCCTACTTCTCTAATTTTCTCATTCCTAATCTTGTCTTTCCTGGTTTTCTGGATCATAGTGCGTAGGAATTTCATTTCAGCTGCCTGAAGTTTGGAATTATCTCCGTTGGTCAGTGTTGTGGTTTCGAGACTGTATGTAAGAATTGATGAATAATAGGACTTGTACAATGTCATTTTCATTTTCATGGGTATTTGCTCATCCCACAGCAGGTGTCTTACCTGGTGGTAAAATTGTTGCCTTACTGATTCGATTGTTCACCTCATGTTTTGCTAGGTTGTCATTTGATAGAATACTACCCAAGTATTTGAAAACTGGAACGCTATCCAATTGGGCTTCATTTAACATGACTACTGGTTCTGCTTCTTCCTCATACACTTTCATCACCAATGTCTTGGTCTTGCTGATGTTTAAACTGTATTTCTTAAACTCCTCATTCCAGCTTTGCATTCTCTCTCCCAATTCCTCTTCTGAGTCACTCCAGATCGTATCATCATCTGCAAATGTGAAGGCTTTGATATTTCCATGTTCTTTCCTTTTAATAGATTTCATTACTACATCCATCATAATAATAAACAGAAGTGGTGACAATGAGCTGCCCTGCTGCACTCCTCTCTTTGTTTCAAACCAGCCTGACAAACCACATCCTACTTGAATACAACTTCTCTTCCCACTATACAACATTTTCACTTTGTCTATGAGGCTGTCTCGCACTTGAAGTTCTTTCATGCATTGCCAAATTCTTTCCCTTGGTACACTATCGTATGCTTTCTCAATGTCCAAAAATATTAGAAATAAAGGGTTGTTCTTCTCCAGTATTTTTCCATTAGCATCCTAATTACAAATATAAGGTCTGTAGTTGACCCAGAGATGCCAACTTTCAAGAAAGGCAATTCGTAATACAGCCGTTAGGGCACGTGGGGGGGGGGGACTGCGCGGCGCACGTCGATATTTTTTTCGAGATCTTACTAACTTACATATCACTGAAATATCAATGAACAACATACATTTCAACCAGGTGTAACATATTCAAAGACTGGCATATAAAGAGTGTATGACTCCTACCTGACGTACACTGGTGACATGCTTTTTCTTTTGATATCATGTGCAACCTTTGCACTAACAGAGCACTTAACAGTTCTCTGTTCATATTAGCACGGAATTCAGTCTTGTTCCTCCTCATGCACATCTGAAATATCGGGGTTACACACACTACAAAACACGTGTGAATGAGATGTTGAGAGCGCAGTAAAAAAGGGCCCTTCTTTCAAGTATTCTTCCCTAAATTTTTGAACTACTTTTGGTTTATTACTTGCGCCACTAATCACGCTAACGTCATCACACGTATTTTCCTGCACAAGAAATCGCTTCATTATTTCCACCTTTCGCATTTCGTAACACACGAATAGCATATATCCTAGAAGAGCAATATATGTACGTATGGCAACCAAAATCGCAATGAATACTTTTTTTTTTAAAGTTGTTTTACATCGCATAAATACTTCAACAGTCACGCACACAGTATTCACAATGAAACGGAGTTTGTCACCACTTTGCCGCCAAAACGAAGACAAAAATACTTGCATACTGATCATGTGACGAACAAAGACAAAAACTCCGCAAGATATACAACTTCACAGGCGGCTATTTTTTCAATACTGGAAGTACACACAGCGTTCGGCGCGTGAAAATTCAAAATATTCATAAACGAGGGACATGAAAGGGGTATAAATGATTACTGAGAAATCCAAAAATAATATTCTGAGAATTCAAGCTGTAAAGGAATTCCTTGTGTAACCTTTTGAACACTTCATACACTTAGATTTAAAAATCAACAAAAAATCGTAATTTGTGGTGTGTGATTCGTAAAGGCGTAATTATGATGGGTAATTCGTAATTATTACGATTGAATCGTAATAGTTGGCATCTCTGGTTGACCTTCCTGATCTGAAACCATACTGCTCTTCTTCCAAAATTGGTTCAACAATAACCTCACTCCTTGTGGGTGGGGTTAACTTCCAATAAGTAACCAGGGGAACCTGACCCCTACAGAGCACGTCCCCAGGTGGCAGATAGGGGGCCCCTACAGTTTGTAGGGCTGGTTGAAATAACCAATACAACCCGCAGACCAACAGGTAGCCCAATTCCTGGGGGTTTTAAAATACCGGGACACCCTCTCTCCAGGGGTCATAAATATGGAGGGCCCTTGCCCTGGGAAGACCTCAACGGCATTTACGGCGGAGAAGATGGACTTCGGTATGGTGGAGATAGCGGAAGAGGCAACCCATCCTTCTGGGATGTACAGATGGAACCTACTGCCTTGTAGGACAAGGAAGGCATCCTCAAAGGCTAAGGGAGTAAACCCTGAAAGAAAATCCTCTTATGCATTAGGCCTAGCAAGTCAGCAGGAGAGTATTGAGTACAGTCGCTTTCAATAAGATTTCAAAAGGGTTTTTTTTTTTAATTTTTTAAATTTTTTGCTAGTTGCTTTACGTTGCACCGACACAGATAGGTCTTATGGGGACGATGGGACAGGAAAGGGCTAGGAGTGGGAAGGAAGCGGCCGTGGCCTTAAGTAAGGTACAGCCCCAGCATTTGCCTGGTGTGAAAATGGGAAACCACGGAAAACCATCTTCAGGGCTGCCGACAGTGGGATTCGAACCCACTATCTCCCGGATGCAAGCTCACAGTTAAAAAGTATTGATATTAATTTTAAGAAATGTAATGTACTGTATTTCCAATGTCTTTGTCTTACTTCCTAGGCTGATGATGGCATACCCTATTGCCAAAACCGGTCCCAAATAAAAATGAATATGTGATGACTTTATAATTATCACTATTTCTTGTATTGAATAGGTGGATCCCCATACCTAACAATTTTGAATGTAGCTATTTACAGGCAACGCAAACCTACACAGGCAATGCAAACCTATGGTGTTCTTCACGTAAGTGGACTAACCACAGGAACTCGCACTATACTGTGGTGTTCCTTACATAGTGGGTACTAAGCATAGGCAAGGCAGAACCATGGTGTTGCTCACCCATGGTGTCGCTCACATAGTGGTACGAATCACAGGTACTGCGCATCCTGAGCACACATTGTTGCTACTAATCACAAACCTATTGTGTACCTAACATAGTGGTACTACGCACAAGTAGAAGCGACCCATGCTGTTCCCAGTACTAATCACAAGTAGTATCGTGGTTCTAATTTGATCATCCCTTGGTCGCCCCTTTTAGTCGCCTCTTACAACAGGCAGGAGATACCGTGGGTGTATAAAGAAGAAAAATGTAAGTTGGTTTCAATTCCTTGGTCATTACACAAATACATGAAATAATGTGGACTGAATCGAAAGCTAATTACACACAAGTATATTTACAGAATTTTTGTACTATGACAAGCTTCTAAACAATCCACAGGGTGCAAGAATGATTTTCCAGAACATTTCTACAATAGTAAATTGTTTATTTTCTTTTACTGTTTACATACAACATGAAATGTTGTTTCCTATCAAAGCGTTCTTCTGGAAGCATTGGAAGCGGTCTTCCCCTCTTCCTCTTGCAAATCACTTCCCATTTTGTTGACATGGGTTCGGATTCCACTGGTGTCCAGTTGGCCATTTTTGTTCTGTACTTGACATCTCTTCAACATGCACTATATGTACGGAACACAACCTAATAGGTTGAAAGTTTAATTCATTAAAGACACAACAGTACATGAATTTAAGACAGATTTTGGCACATCACTTCGTGACAGAAGAAAATATTGAAGACTATGTGCCATGTTTATTGCCTGCACGAGAGTCAAACTCTGTCGTGCACTTTGAGGGACATCTTCCTCTTCCACCACATCATCACACGGATTCCTATTACTCATAATGTCTGCCAGAATTTCATCATCAGTGATTGCCTTTTGCACTAACACAACACAGTCTACATTGATATAGTCTGCAAGATTTACACTTACTGGCACATCCAACTTTTCAAACGCTTCCAGATTTCCTCTGTTTCTGCATCCTCCAACAGTTCACTTGCTGTGATGTCTTCTGCATAAACCACTCCATCTTTTTTAAAGCAGTTTGCAATGATTTCTTCTTTCAGTGATCTCCCTGCTGTACTGAATATCTGCATCGCTTATAATATTACATAGGAAAATGGCTTTAATTTGTATTTTATTTACCCAAAATTAATTCTACATAATGATGTGCTCCATAACTGAATAAAATATAAATTTGTTTTAAGAAACGCATCATAATCTTCACATGCCATTGGATAGGCAACCCGCACACTGATTAAAATTGTTATACAGTTTGATTACCTTTCCCTGACGTTTGTAATCCGCTAGTTTTGCCTCTGAGTCCTAATGAGTGTCCTGTCTGGTATTAGGAGCATAGTAACATGTTGTGTGAAATAAAAATATTTGGTTCTATTCATATATAATGATTTAAATTATTTTTATATATCCACTTCGAATTATTGAAATTAAGTGCCTGTACTATGACAGCCAGATAAAAGTGCGGTTTAAATTTATGTGGCAGTGTGCACATTTATCTGCAAGTTTGATTGAAAACACGCACTACTACTTTCATTTACGTGCAATCTGGGAGAATATTCTCGAGGCTAGCTATGCCGAAGTTGTAGAGGCAGTTAACGCTCTTATCTGGGACTTCAGGGACGCTGCTGTAAGAATCAAGATGGCTACACATCAAGATAAATCTACATCTGCATGATGCTATACGAAAGTAAGTTGTTACAATGTAATCTATGTATATATTTATAAAGTATGTCATGCTTCCTGTCCAGCTATCACAGAATTCTTAGAGATTTCCCAAGCTACCAAGTTGTTGCGCACACAAGCAAATGAAGCTTTGTGGGTAGCCGTGGTCGTTAGGGCATCATCATTTGGCGCTATGCAGTTCTTTGTGGGTTCGAGTCTCAATAGTCTAACTTTTTTAAAAAACTTCTAAATGTTAGTCGGTAGGGTACTAGAGGTGATAGTACACATTTCCTAATCATTAGAATGCATGTCAAAAGGGTGGGTTCTATTCCAAATCTATCCGCGACGCACATATGGAGTAAAGGTGTATGACGTTGTTCATGGCAATTCGTCCGTCGAATGAGGATGTTAAGGAGGTTATATTTCCTTGACTTCATAACAACTTGCTACTACGTATTTACACTAAGTGAGATACAGTAAATGCTTGCCAGTTACTATTCTCACATTGTATTGAAAAGAAACTAACTACTTATTCAATGAGCAAACAATAAATTGAATTAATAATAAAATTAATGATCCTACGCTGGATCAGTGGCATTAATTATGAATATAATCTTTACTTTTGCCGTAACGTGCAACCTCGTAAATAGTACTAGACAAAAAAGATACATAACCTGAATCTTAACTTTTGCATTCAGGTTACATTTTCAGTCTTTTTATTTTCTATAACGGCCGTAGCCGTGTTGAAACACCAGATCCCGTGAGATCTCCGAAGTTAAGCAACATTGGGCGTGGTCAGGAGTTGGATGGGTTGCCATGCGCTGTTGGTGGGGGGGTAAGGGAATGGAGGAGCGGAAAGGAAATGGCCACCCTACCGTACGTAAACTCCGGCTCAGGAACACCTCTGCGGAGGTTCGGACCTGCCTTCGGGCAGAATAACCCTTACCTTACCTTATTTTCTATAACAGTTTCAGTTTCGTTAAACAGTTAATTAATTTTAACATTTCTTCATATGTATAGATTTCAGTCCTAATTCTGTTTTTAACCTGAACTTCCACATTATAGCCTAATAAGAGTCTGATATTGGATTCTAATAATACAATTTCAAAAGGAATAGAGCTAAACAAACAAAAACACCAGGGAACACGTATACCACAGCGCTAAATTTTACTATATTTACAGTAACCTTATTAACCAACCCAATAAAAATGTTACTACATCTTCCGCATTACAATACCATCGTTAAAATCTGTTGGTTGTACGCAAGAATATATTTAACTTCTAGTTTGCAAAACTGCAGCCTATGTATCTGGCTGTTTACCAGACAGTCGTAGTACAGGCCCTAAGTCCTACACTGTATTCGTAAGACTTCAATTACATCGCATTCCACTCTTCGGCCGATAAAACAAATGCTTAGAAGTCCCTGAATAGCAACAACTATACATAACTGCACATCACAAGTTCAATTTCATAACGAGTTATCCTTCAAGTTTTCATCTTAGAACAAGTCCTTTAACTCGTTATTGACCTTTAATATGCCTTCATATATGAATGCAGCACAACAAGTTTGTACAAGACCTGCTTATGAACTTCAACTAGAATTGTTTCAGCACGAAATAGTGTTGAACTTTTTACTCTTTTTGACTGTGATCATTGTGTTATGAACATCAACTGGAATTGCTTCGACATGAAATAGTGTTAATTATTCTACATACTTTTTTTGACAGTGATCGTTGTGTTGTGTGTTTTTAGAACTTTATGATTTAATTTTTGCACTGCTTTGCTAATTGGCTGATGATGACACTTCAAATGTGTTGAAACCAGTCCTAAATGAACAGGTTGTAACTCCTATTTGGCTCAACCTAATAACAGAGTATTGAAAAGGTGAATCCTTCCTTCTATTTAATATTGTATATCTTCATTTATCACATGATCTTGCTGTGTTTTCTGCACGGCATAAAGAAATTTCATTTCACATGCCTGCAGTTTATTGAAATCTCCAGTCCGTAACGTGCAAGTTTCTAGGCAATACATGAGTATGGGAATAAGATACAATTTATAAGATCACAATTAAATACGAATCAAAACCATGAAGTTTGTATCCTATGATTACGATTTATATGACGACATCTTGGTTCGCAGGGGTGCCTTCTTGTTTCATATCAGGGGACGTACAAGATTATAGAATTTAGACCCACTGGCCACACCGTGTTAAGTACTTCTTACCCTGCTCCACCCTCATTTGAGACCACGCTCCTAAGGTACTTGAATCACGTACTGTTGTAACGTGTCGTCCATCAAGTTGTATTTGGCAACCATTATTATCTCTACTTATTTTCATATTTTTTTACTCTTATTAATGTGATTTTGACTGAAAATTATGTAAAATATGCCAGTAAATATAACAGGCCAGGGTAACACTAGGAAGAAGTTGAAAAGATATTAGAATAAAGAGCTACAATTTCTAGTCCATGGAATACTGGGTCACTGTATTTACCCATATATATGAATATATTACATCGATTGGCTTCCACAGAACATTATTCATCAACTTAAAGTACAATAAATAAAAGAATACAGCTTCCTGGTGCATAGGACACCAAGACTTGAAACCTTCAAGTCATCGTTGGAATCAATGCAATCTGCGGGAAATGTACCAACATTTAAGTGCCTCCAGCTGAGTATAGAACTACTGCTGTTAATTTTAATTGGAGCAAGGTACTGCATTAGCTGCCAGTCTTCTGGGGGCAATTATATGTCGGTAAGAGATACAGTATATTTATTACAGGTAAGTTGTGATCAATATTCCAATGTCAAAAGTAGATTTTCTTCCAGTCGAACATCTTCAAAGAAAGAGAGATTACAAGTACCACCTCAATCAGCAACACTAGTTAACTCAATTCTGACAATGATGGAAGAAATCTATCTTTGATCACCAGAAATTTACAAAACATAAAAAAGATAGCTGAGCGAAATTGTTCATAATTTGTAGTTCTACTGAGCTTCCAATAACCACAAATCCAGATCATTTTGACAAGAGATGCCTTTAAGTAACAATGTCAATCTCCAACAATATCCTGTTGATAGACGTTCTCAGAAAATTCAATACATCAAGTACAGAAATTATACAGCAACAGCTACTGGAACTTCCAAAGAACAGATGAAAAAAGAACTTTTGTAATATTAAGTGATATTTACATCACTAATACATCTTTGAATACATATATACATTATAATGCAGGCATATGTACAAGGAAAATGCTTATTAGGCCAGGAATGATCCAAGAATATTTTACAGACCATATATACTCTGTAAAGCAAGACTGCTCACATTAAACAGGTAATACCTAAAAATATTGTAACATCAAAATCACTGGACCAATTAAAACATCTGAGTGAAAGAATGAACTACACCTTGAACAATAAATATCAGTCAGAATCCCATAATATTTTTTAATTATCAAAATATCTTATCCTTCATACAGCCCATCAAGGGCCTTGATTTGCAAAGATGACTACTGTCCACCCAAACAGCCTGCAGATACAAGAGTGTCACAAGGCCAGCGTGACGACATCCTCAGCTGTACTGATTGGCTTTTGAAACCAAGTATCGGACAGCTCCTTAGTTGATCCAGCCCTCAGTCCAGAATAAAAAGCCTTGCATTGGTGAGGAATGAACCCCGGAACTCTGAATAAAAGGCTGGCAAGCACAACTCCTAGATCACAATGCTTGCCATTGTACACAAAAACAATGTCATTCTCTAGCCAAAATTCTTAAAAGAAGTTTCAAATTTATGTTAATATGTGTACATGACTCTAATGACATCTCTTCAAGTAGCCCTGGCTATGATTTCTAGTTCTGCCAATAACTTCACCCAGCAAGGTGCCAAGTAATGACCGACAATGCTAGCCAGCTGATGGACTGAAGTGATCAATAATTTACTTTCACAATTTTTGACAACCATCAGTTTAGTATATTTTGTGGCTCAGTTAATAGCAGATCCAAGAAGTAATCACAATTCATAGCCTACATATGCCAGCATAAGGCACTTTTATCATTCTACACTGCACTCTTCCCACATACACAAGAAAACTAAACTTTAATGTTTTCCAGGATATTAGGCTGTGTTGACATGTTAAATATGTTGATGTTTGAACTACACTCTCTCCAGAGTAGGTGTGTAGGCCGACCATATTCGCTATTGGAGCAGGGACGTTTATATCAGGACCACCACACACACAGCATTAACGCCAGGCTGAGAGAACCTGAGCAACATGGTAGTCTCATCCAAATGGAAAAATTTGCAGTGGCAAAGCATGCTCGCTCTTTCCTCGATCGTGAAGGGGAAATTTGAGGAAACCATGGTTCTAGATACCACCCACTAGTATCATGCTTGTCTCTACCATGAAGGTGTGGAGATAATGAAACACATCAAATGTTTCAACAGAAAAGAAGAGGGCTACAGATTAGCAGAGTTTGGCAACCATTGCTTGCTGCCAAACAGCAAAAGAATGAATACACTGAGTCACACTACACAGCTCCTCAAAACACTAATCTGATAGATGCAAATCAATGGTGCTATCACCACCTAGCGTGTAACACAAGCATACTGTAAACATATTTAAAATGCCAACGTGGCCTAATATTCCAGAAAAAGATTGACGCTTGTCAGTTGACATCAATTGTGAAAGCCTGCACCACCATAAAAGAAAAACACTGTAATGTAGAGTCTGAGCACTCAGGGCCAGAGAAAATAAAGGAGGCCTTGGTATCTATAACTACCTGACAGCATAACACAGATATAATAAATACTAACAATTCATAAAAATCTTAAGTTTCAATACTATTCCTTCCTAGCAAAATATATCACATACATTGTCAGAGCAAGGTAAAAATATTAACACTTTTAAACTCCACACCATGGCAAAATTCATCTAAACAGAGAAGCAACAGGTTCTCCACAGATCGTGCATCTCTGTAACCAGAACCGGATTTCCTAATTACGAATGATTTAAGAGTGCTTAAGTGGCAGCTTCGTGTCTCTAGACTTACTGGCTTTTAAAAGAATTCTTAACGGACAAAATTCTTACCCCAGTTCTGCAGAGCATTAATAGCTACTGAGGCAATAAAAAAATTCATAATTTACACTGAAACTTTCATTGGTGGAGGATAGAGATAGAATGGGAATGTTCAATGTTGAAACCTAAATGATCTATGGAGTATGAGGAGGAGAAGAGAATTTAAAAAAAGAAAAGGGTCAGTTACCTGTTGTTAAACACAGATGTTTTCCCAGACATGAGCATCAACTTCAAAGTGTCTCATAGGATGAGAGAGTAGGAAAAGAGGTGAAGTTAGTTTATATCGTTAACCTCTAACATGAAAGACAGGCCAGCATAAGTACCATTCTATCAACAACAATGACCTTGGGTGTCTATAAATAAATATTCAACTGATCAGATGTCTTCAGCAAGCTGAACAGAGGTAGTATTTCTGCCACATGTCTTCTGCAAGTTCCTACAGTCAAAGATGTAACTGTACATGTTTAACGTATGTATTTGTGAAGCAAAATGTGAAGACCTTGGGAACATGCAACAAGTGAAGTGTAGAATAGAATGGCATTCTTGAAGACAACATTCCAGCTGTACTAGGAAACTTTGGAAATATTCCAAAGGACTAACAAGTATGAGTACCTTAAATAAGCAACAGACTGGAGAAGAATCATGAGAATGTCATTGCTGGCCTGGAGAAGACGCTTGGTACTAACAGGGTGTCTACAAGTCACTCGTAATACAAAGTGAGCTAGTGGTTAATGCTTTAAACGTAATGCTAAATATTTTAACAGAGAAACATTCATCAGTAGCTTTACAGAAACTTGTTACCACATTTTTGAGTTGAGTGTTGGGGAAGTCAATGTAGGACTACCAGAATTTATATTGAAAGTGTAAGATGACTATTTAGGTGCAATCGTGGTGACAGTGTAAGAGATGTATCTTCTCAATGAATGGAGGTCTTGCAAAGGTTACTTTTACGAGTAAGAGAGACAGAAAAGAATGCATGTTGATATAATTCATAGTAAATGAGAATGTCCTAGAGGTCTGGTGAGCCTTACTGTTCAATCCTTTTCCTTGCTTTCTCAATCTGTGCCAGTACATTCACACTGCCATGCATTTCAGGAATTACTTTGACTGTGTGAAAGGGGAGAGGTCAACAGGGAGGCCAAAATCGATGGATAGACACAAGGAAATCGCAGGTCAACAAGAGGAATGTCAAGTGGGAGGACAGAGGAACAGACAGTATACTTTGACAGGAAGAAGTGGCAAGCACTTATACACCACATCTGGGAAAATGGAATTGGAAAATGAAGATGATGAGGAGGAAGAGGAGGAGAAAATAGAATGAAAGCAGCTTTAAGAACCTGCTGCCTCAGTGGATCAGGTATCAAGTGTCCAACTCGTGATCCAAATTTGAGAGTTTGATCCTCGCCAAGGGAGTCAATTCTGGATGGTGAACAAAAATCATGTCACAATTGGTGGCATGTTAGAGAACTTGGGTAGTATACCCTGCATCCCCCAGATAAATTTAATTAGCCTTAGAACCCACCTCTGAGGTCCACTCAGCCTATGTGAGAAGAAATGAGGAGCTACAGTGAGTGTAAAATGTATTCGTACGACCACACATATTTTAGAAAATAATGAATTTTTCATACGTTTTGGTAGATTTATGGATTGAGGAGGAGGAGCACAAACAGAGTAACCAAACCAGAGTAACCAGAGTACCCAAAGGCTCTAACTTTTACAGTATTGTTAGACACCTAATATGGTATGAGAAGGTCCCACAAAGAACAAAAATGACCCTGTACAAGTCATATTTCATTCCCATCCTTACATATTCTCTGGAAACCTGCACACTAATATCAAACGATGGTAGTAGGATTCAAGCCTGTGAAAAGAAATTTCTTAGAAATGCCCTCCAAAAGACATGACTTGATCACGTGAAAAATGATGGGATCCGATCTAACCTAGGTCTAAATGAATTGATGGAGGAATGACTTAGATCATCTAGATAAATGGTTTAGGCATGTTAAACGAATGAATAGCACAAGGTTACCATGAGCTTATTTGGAAGACCATGAAGATGGATGGACCAACTGAGGGAAGACGTGGAGAGAAGAGGATGGAACTGGGAATCTGTCATGGACAACAAAATCTTTTTGAATAGGCAACTTTGGAAGACATTCGTTTTCTAACACCCTACCCGGCTCGCTGGAAGGGCAAACAGATGATGATCATCATCATCATCATGAAATGGATTGAAAAAAAAAACATTCATGTCGTATTAAAATACCTTTATTCATTCCATAAACAATATGAAAACAAAACATTGTCATAAACTTGTAAAAAATCACAGACAATACATTTTCGTTTGAGGACCTCAAAAAAGTATTCGTACGACCCCTGTTTTCATAAGTAAAATCAGCCCTCCACTCCCTGATAATGACGTGCATGCTGCTGTGGCTCGGACATATCCCATTCATTCATTTCGACACAGACGTTCACAGGACACTGTTTGAGTGCATTCACACATTGTCAGAATGGGGCTAAGAGTCTGGAAATTACTCCCAGCGAACAAAGTCATCATCCGCCTTCACAACACAGACAAGGATCGCAGAAGCAGTTAGGAGGCCTAAGTAAACTGTGCAATCGATCATCAACCGCTTTTCCGAGACAAAAAGCTACAGTAACAAGCCTAGAACTGGACGTACCCAGGCCCAGACCCAGGCAAACAGGTGCTTCATTGTCCGAGAAGTGAAGAAAAATCTGTGATGCAGTGCCCCGAAAACTGCTGCTGAGCTGGAACGGCGAGGTACTAGTGTGAGTGAGTCGACGGTGCACAACACTCTTTGTCAAATGGACTTCCAAGGGCAACGGGGACGTAAGAAGTTGTATGTCAGCAAGGTTAATCGTCTGAAACCGCTATGCTTTGCTACGGAGCACGGAAACACAGGTCTGTCTGGGCTGATGAGAGCAAGTACATCGGGTCAGACGGAACCCTCCAAGTGTGGCGGCAACCGAACACCGAGCTACACCAGCAGAACCTGATTCCTACTGTGAAACATGGGGGTGATTCAGTGATGGTGTGGGGGTGTATGAGCACTAAGGGAGTGTGAAATCTTCATTTCACTGAAGGCAAGATGGACCATCAAACGTACATCAATATTCTGAAGCAAAACTTACCTGCCAGTATTGATACAATGGGCCGGGAAGTGATTATCTTTTCCAACAGGACAATGATCCGAAACACAAAGGTAGAAATACAGTTCTGGTTGTTGCACAACACTCCCTAACAGTTGGAAACCTCTCCCCAGTCCCCTGACCTAAACCAAATTTAACATTTATGGCACTACCTTGGAACAAAAATTAGGTCTAGATGCATTTCAAACAAGAGAGATTTACAAAATGGTTTCAAGGAGGAATGGGAGAAAACACCTCCTTCCTACTGTGCTAATTTAGTAAAATGAATACCCAATCACATCCAAGCTGTCATAGCCCCCAGGGATAACCCTACAAAATACTGATTTCCACGGACTGATGGAGAAATGTACAGAATACAGGGGTCGTATGAATACTTTTTGTTGGTCTCAAAAGAGATATTATTTGTTTCTTACTTTTTTACAAGTTTATGACATTCTTTTCATATTTTTTATAGAATGAATAAAGGTATTTGAATACTACATGAATTAGTCTTTTCAATCCATAAACCTAGATAAATGTATGAAAAATTCATTATTTTCTAAAATATGCAGAATCGTACAAAAACTTTTTACACTCACTGTATCTGATGGTGAGATGGAGGACCTGGTCTAGAAAGCCAAGATTAACTGCCAAGAGGATTCGTCACGCTGACCACACATCACCTCAATCTGCAGGTCTTCAAGCTAAGAAGTGGCTGGTTGATAGCCCAAGGCCCATGAGGGTTGTAGCACCATAAGGTTTTTTTTTTATTATTATTATTTTTTTTTTAAGAACTCACCGGTAGAGGTATGATTGGCAGCTAACCTAAAAGCTACCATTACAGAAGGTTTAGGAACATCAGAATCAAACTCTGACCACATGCCATTCCAAATTCTGTAGGCCATCTGGCTACGCTGCAGTCATTTTGGCACACGTAAGATAAGTAGGTGTTAGAGCAACGAGTAATTAAAAAAAAAAAAAAAAAACTGCAGCAAAAGCCATAAGTTTGCCACTTTCACTTGTTACTGAAACCCGAGGTACATGTCTTTCCATTCTGGAAATTTTCCTTGCATTGGCTGGGATTTAACCTATTGCTCCCCTGGTGAGAAGGTCACTAAGTTACTTCCAAATAAAAGGAATATTTATAACAAGTCTTACCAGATTTAATTGAATAACCCATTATTTTAAAAGTAATGTTATACTGTGCTCTTTCTGAAGACCAAATTCTACATCATACCATAGATGTGAACTACACTGGTGGTCAAAGTTCTGATAACTTTAGCAGCTGCATTATATAATGACAACATGTGTACTTATTAGCAGAACAGAATTTTAAAAATCATTAGTAACTGAGAAGCTAATTTTGATCTGTAATCAAGATAATTATTTACAAATAATTACAACTGGAAAAGAGGAGCATTAGTTTGGTGTATGTATTTTACTACCCAATGACATGGATATCAATCACTGCTGATTCTTTCATATAATCAACACTTGTCCATTGCCTGAAATTGTTGATGTTTGTACTCTTGCTGAGTTCCAGCAGCATTTCAAGAGTGCTGAGTACATATTTTGTTGTTCCATGATAAGACATTTCATCCGATCACATTCTCTTGTTATCCATGCTAAAGCTCAAGTTCAAGAAAATGATAAAGCTTATGAGATCAAGAAGAATTGATGTACAAAAAATTAAGCACATAACAATGGAGCAGGAAAGGAGTATTTTGAACAACAAATTTGCCAGAATAAAAGAAGAAACAAGTAATGTGTTAAAAGGAAAATGGGAACCTATAAGAGAATCACTGTTATCCACAGCCAGAGAAAAGCTAACAGCAAACTTTGGGAAAAAATTCTACAAGTGGATATCAGATGAAATTCTAGACCTCATGGAAGAAAGGAGAAAATGTAAGAATATTGATGAAATAAAATATAAGCAGATTCACTGCACAATTAGGAGAAAAATTAAAGAGGCAAAGGAAAATTGGTTAGCAGGACAATGCAATGAAACAAAGAAATTAACAAGCATGATATATTCAACCTACATAAAAGATTAAAAATGCTGCGGGCCTATGGAAGGGAAGACCCTTGAATGTGTTTACAGACCATGAAAGCAACGTTATACTAAATGTAGAAGACAAAATATGAAGATGGAAAGAAGACATAGCAGATCTGTTTGAAGATGAACAAAGAGAGACATTAGGAACGATCGATGGTGCAACGGGTCCCCCCAGTATAAGTGAAGAAATAAATAAAGCATTAAGGCAAATAAAGAATGGCAAAGCCATTGGTCTGGACAAAACACAAGCTGAAATTCTAAAACTATTCAATGAAGACCACATGGATGTTTTAGAGGACCCATTTAATGATATATATGATTCAAAGAAATATGCCAGATGATTGGCTGATGTCAATGTTTATACCAATACCGAAGAAAAATAACGCTAAAAAATGTTAGGAATACCAAACCATTTGCTTGATGAGCCATATTTTAAAGATATTCCTAAGAGTGATCCATGAACGCATATACAGGAAATCAGAAGAAGGAAATGGAGACACCCAGTCTGGTTTTTGAAATGGTTTTGGCACTAGAGAGACTTCATTTAGTATTCATATATTGGTAAAAGGAAGCAGAGACATAAACCAGAATGTTTGTGCTTGTTTTGTAGACTTTGAAAAAGCCTTTTAATTATGTAGCAAAGATGACAAAGATGTAAGAATTATTGCTAATCTTCATTGAAATAAATGAGCTAAAGTACAAACAAAGAACCAATCATGAAAATAATTTCACGTTTGTATAGGAGTTCAACAAGAATGAATACCGTCTCCATTATTGTTTAATATCTATTCCAAGGAATTGTTCACAGAGGCTCTGGAAGATGTAGAGATGGCATTTCTATAAATGGGGTAATTATTAACTTCAGATATGCTGATGACACAGTACTACTGGCCGATAGTACAGAAGGACTGCAAAGAATAGTTGACTGAGTAGTAAGATATGATATGGAATGCATCTTAACACATTGAAAACAAAAATGATGTTCATTAATAAGAGCTGTGACAAATCTAATCCTATCTACGTCAATGGGAAGCAACTTCCCAGATTGGAGAGGACCGATTATTTAGGCTATTCACTAAACAAGAGATGGTACAAATATCAAGAAGTAAAAATCTGAATTGTTAAAGCACGAGCAGCATTCTATCGGATGAAGAAAATATTATGCAATCTGAAATTAAACATTCATATTAGAACCCGAGTCCTTAAGTGTTATGTCTTTTCCACTTTGTATTAAGGTGCGGAGGCTTGGGTACTCACAGCTGTAATAATGACATGGTTAAATGCTTTTGTGTTATCGTCGTATGCTCAGAATATCTTGGTTGCATCACGAATGACGTGGTTATGCAGCATTTGAGCAAACAATTAGAAGTAATAAAGACCATCCAAGAAAAGAAAATCGCATACCTTAGCCACATTATGCGTAGTGAGAAATACCACCTCCAAAAACTCATACTTCAAGGAAAAGTAAATGGAAGAAGAGGCCCTGGGGGACGACGCATTTTCTGGTTGGGAAACCTGCGCCAGTAGTCTAATTCCTCATCAGCTGACTTATTTCGAACAGCTGTTAGTAGGAAGGTCTGGACTAGATTGACCGACAATGTCCACTGAAGATATGACACTTCATGAAGAAGAAACGATAAGTTTCCACCCAAGTACCATGTTTACTGCTTCATCAAATAATATTTTAGTTAAAATATTCACAAAATAGTTCAAATAAAGAACTGGTCATAATCTAAAAGAAGCAACGCACTCACTCTCTGTGATGAAGGCTAAACGTTCGAGGAGATTGCCAAAAATACAAAGTACCAGATTGTGCAAACCAATTCCAATAACTGGTACATAAATCAAAGGAATCTGAGGGAGTTTTGTAGCTTATCACCAAGAGATTGTGGGAAATCGTCTAGAGAGATTCCGAAAATTCTACAATAGAGTGGAATTGATAATTCAGCTAGAACAGTTGGAAATAAATTATTTCCCTAGGATCTAAAAGCAAGATCAATGAGGAATAAGTCATTTCTGAACAAAGGCAATGTGAAAAATAAATAAATAAATAAATAAATAAATAAATAAATAAATAAATAAATAAATAAATAAATAAAAGAAGCTCGCTGTGCCTACGAAATATCCTGTTTCCGTCATGATCTAAGGGTCTACGCCCAGAAATGAAGAGGGGTGCTACAACAGAGGGACCCGGAATGCCAATAAATGCAGACATGAGATTCTGGAAAAGAAGATACTGCTATCCCTTGCTGACTTAAGTCTTAATAAAGACAACATATTCCAACAGAAAGATGCACCATACCACACTGCCAAAAGTGTATATAGTAGTTTGAGGAGAAGAACATAAAGGTTTTAAAGTGGCCTGGGAAGAGCCTAGGCTTTAATCCAACTGAAAATCTGTGGTAAAAGCTGAAAACTTTAGTGTTTAAAAAATCCCAGCAACAAATTTAATTTTACTGAAGCTAATATCAATTTTGGGTCAAAGGAAGATCTGCAATGTCTTGTGAACTCTATGCTCCACAGGATTGATGCTGTCATGAAAAGTATCATCACAATTATTACGTTTAAAAATAACAGGTTTTTAAATGTCAACTTATTTCGATGATGAATTAATCGTTATTTTTTTATCCTTTTGTGCAATTTGAAAATGATGAAAATCATTTCAAATATGAAAATTACCATATTTCTTATGAAGTTAAAACACACAACAAAACAGATATTCACGTAGTACAGCAAGAGCAGGACAAACATAATGCAAGTTTAAGGAACATACAGAGTTCTCTACGGTTTCCTTAATCTGCATTACGTTGCTCTAGGTTTTCCACACAGAGTACTTATATAAAAATTGAGGAATTATATTTATAGCAGGGAAGGCAAGTAATCACAAAACACAGCTGTTGGGAGAGGATCGCTTATTGGCTCTAGGGATGATAACTAGAGCCTGGGCTTTTATGCAGCAACAGGTTAGGATCCAAATTTATTTTACTAAACCATGGCTCAATGGTTAGTGTGCTGGCCTTTGATCACAGGGGTCCCGGGTTCTATTCCCAGCAGGGTCAGGAATTCTGACCATAATTGGTTAATTCCGCTAGCATGGGGGCTGGGTGAATTTGTCATCTTCATCATCATTTCATCCTCATCATGACGTGCGCAGGCGCCCATGGGTGGAAAATCAAAAGACCTGCATCTGGCGAGCCGAACATGCCCTCGGACACTCCCAGCACTAAAAGCCATACGCCATTTCATTTCATTTCAACATTCAATCAGTCAGTTAATATTATTTATTACATATTCATGATACATGTTCTGTACTATTTTAAAGAGTGCTACAGTGCATTTCTTTCATTTCTTAAGAACAACTTTATAAATATTATTCAATGATAACACAACATCTATGCTCTTTGCTGATGACATTGTAGTT
Source organism: Anabrus simplex (assembly GCF_040414725.1). Classification (NCBI taxonomy): domain Eukaryota; kingdom Metazoa; phylum Arthropoda; class Insecta; order Orthoptera; family Tettigoniidae; genus Anabrus; species Anabrus simplex. Next base: position 274,331,870 of record NC_090270.1, read on the forward strand.
TGGGGATATAATGAAGAGGAAGTACAGACACAAGTTGATTTATGGAATGAGGAGATAAGAAATTTTGGAATGAAGACTAGTATTGTGAAAATCAAGACTTTGATCATGACGAGAGGTAACAGAAAATCTAAAATGGTTTGGACACATGATGAGAATGCCAGGAGAGAGAATACCAAAGAGAACATTCATGGATACAGAGACTGGAAAGAGGCCTAGGGGACGTCCTAGAATGAGATGGAGGAGCTCTGTTGTGGACTGTATTGCAAATAGAGGAGTCGATAGCAATAAAGTACTAGTAGAGGAATGGTGGAAAGATCCAAGTAAGGTGGAAGACTTTGGTACACTACCCTACCCAAAGAGAATCTGGAAAAGGGAATGGATGAAGAAGAAGAATATAAAACAACATATACACTCATAAAGCCCAGTCATGATATACTGTACAAAAACACTGCACAATGAATAATGAAATTAAATCTTTAAAACAAATTAGAATTTAAAATTCCATTCTTAATTTTGTTTTAAATTTTTAATTTGAGAAACTCCTCATTATACAGCGTTTTTATATATGTTGACTAAGCTATATCAATACAGTGGAACCTCGATTCTCCGTTTTTGGAGGGACCACCGTAAAAAAAACGTACAACACGGGAAAACGGAAAATCCGGGAATGAATGAACCATAAATAATTTGGCTAAACATCGCAAAAAAAGAAATATGTATACTTAAAATCTTATAAACACCCCTAAACCAAACCAAACTACACCCCCAATGGGCCTTCCGCCTACCAAGCGACCGCTGCTCGGTCCGAACGCCTGCAAATTATGAGGTGATGCATGATCAGTGTGACGAATCCTCTCGGCCGTTATTCCTGGCTCTCTAGACCGGGGTCGCCATCTCACCATTAAATAGCGCCTCAATTAAAGGTAATCGTAGAATGAGTGAACCTGGAACCAGCCCTCATATCCAGGTAAAAATGCCTGACCTGGCCGGGAATCGAACCTGGGTCCTCCGTGTGAGAGGCAGGCAAATTCGACCGTGGGGCCGGCTACAAACATTAATTGCCGGTACACGACTGAAAAGTCTCGCAACTTTACATTCAGTTTTACCGGGGAAACTTTATCGGTTTCCTCTGAAAACTTCTTTCAGTTCAGCAACTTTGATCGGCCAAACTGTTCGAAAAACCTAATAACATCAAGCCAAACAATCGACCACAAGTAATTTTTAATTCTCTAATCTAATAAAATAAAGCACATTGAATACAAAAGCACCCAACATGATGGCAAAATCCCTTTTTCTTTAAATCTTCTATTGTAATTTGATCACCGGTATACTGTTCGTAGTCAGTTTGTGGAAATCTTGTACCACGCAAATTAGGCCTACGGCCTACATCGACTTTTAAAGGTTATGTTGAACTCGAGAATATTGTTTCGAATGTAAGTATCGATTCTCAAGTTTTCGAATGCATTACATTCAATTATGTCCGTCACTAATCACGATTAAATTGGAAAGAGAAAAAGTATCATCAAAACTTCCAAATTTATGGTTATTCGCGACCTTGAGCTCAGTTGGAAAACGCGCTCCGCTGTTCAAGTTGATATGAGTGTGAAATGATGCAAAGGTTTTTACATGTAACGTGCAAAAAAAAAAAAAAAACACCTGCGGTTTTAACATTTAACACAATAATGTGAAATTCCTAGTCTTACATTAGGACCAAAACAGTAATAGGCAATCCCAAAACTTCCCATGGCTTTATGTATGTAAGGTGCAACATCTGTTCTGGTCTCGATAACGTAATCGTATACGATAATATTAAAATACTAAATTTGTGTTACTTAAGGAGGAGCAGTTTAGATTTCTGCCTGAAAGCTCAGTGACTATACAGTGCCTTGAGGGAAGTGCCGAAAACCTGTTCAGCGATACACTCAGAAAAAACAAAAACAAAAAGAAAGTAAACATCTAACCCTGGAAATATTTAACGTAGACGCTTTGCAAGTACGAACATTTGATGAAACTTCTTCCGTCTTCAAGCACAGCTGTCGAAATGCGCTCTGTCTCCTTCCAATTGTTGTGGACACTCTCTGCTTTACGATTTCAATTCTCTAAACAATACCACCCGAATGCGATGCTAAGATGGTCCCTTATGCAAGTTCACCGCCGATTGCTTTTCCGCTTCCTCAAATTGCCGCAATGACTGGACGTTAACACCAACATCCGCAAGTATGCCGTAGCCGTCCTTTCGTGAGATACAGTTTTTTGAAAAACGCGTGATCAAGGATTTAGCGTTGATGGGACTGAAATTTCTGAATGGCTGATACGGGAAATCGTTTTTTCAAGGAACGGATAATGCGGGATTTTTATAATGTGATTTAATTACGATGCTCGTGGGACCACGTAATTTGAATGGATATTACAGGAAAACGTACTTTCCGGGAACGTATAATCAAGGTTCTACTATATATAATCAGTGCCTTTTTCAGGAGATATGGAGGTACGTGCACCCCTAAAACATTTGGATACTTCATAGGAGAAAAACGAACATTCCTGCAATTTTAAACAGCTGCCAAAGAAATTACTGAGTCTGTTATGTAAAATTAGGAACTTTAGCAAAGTATGGTAATATAATTCCGGTCGTACAATCCCTGAGCACCGACCGTCTTCTGAAGCCATTCCTTTTCATGAAACTGGATGCTAGTTTCATAAAGTAATGCTTGTTTTCTGTGTGGACTTGAAATCTGTTGCAACAAAATTTTAAAATGGTGTTCAGCTGAGTTGAGATTTTCGAGAAGTGATATGATGGTAAAAGCTGCCTTACATAAACAAACTCATTTAAACAGAAGTAGTCCTATATTCTATATGTTATGCGATATGTGCATAGGATGTTTTGTAGTGAGGTTGTTATTTGTGTGAGTGTTAATTTTCCAGATGAAGAAAATAAGAGACTAGTTTACATCCTCCCAGACAGACACAAGCAAAAAGTTTTTTTAAAATATATTTTTTGTAAGAAATTACCAAGAAACAGCATCAATGTTGTGGGATATTAAAGCAGAAAAGGTCAACAGTGAACTAATCTCCCTGCTAACAATAATACCAGTGGGACTGACATTCCTCAATGCTGGGAAATAGAAAGGGAAAAGCAGGAATTTTGCAATAACAAATAAATGGTTCCTGAAAGGATTAACACAAAGAGTGAGAGAGAAGGTATGAAGATGGCAATGGTAATGTCAGTTTTGGAATTCTTGTAAACAGGTCAGCAATAAGAGACACTATTAGTACTAGGTTATATTTAGCTGTCTGTTCACTGCATTTTTTCATATGAAACTTGTAAAGTGGTGCCGCTTTGTGGAGTTCAAATTGAGAGTATTCGTTAGATTTAAAAAAAAAAAAAAAAAAAAAAAAAAAAAAAAAAAAAAAAAAAAAAAAAAATCGTATACAATTATGTTGTGCTATAAATTAATAAAAGACATATGTTAATCTGAAGAATCCAAGTGATGCTCTGTAGAAATCGTTAAAATAGGGTAAAACATGTATGCAGAATGAATATGTAATAAATACTATTGACTGGCTGACTGAATGTTATATTTATTTAGGATTATTTGGTCAATTCAGTTTAATATAACTTTCATCATCTTTTTCTTTTAACTCTCATACGCTCAGCGAGCCGATCTATCGGCTCGAGTGGTATTGCTTAAAACACTCAGCATGCCAATCTATCGGCTTTGTGTTCGGATGGCTGTATAAGTACCTTAATGGACTCCCAGATGTCAGGAAAAGACATCAATAGTAGCTTTTGGATTTTCTCGAGATATAGAGACACTAAGTTCACCTGTTTGGAACAAATGAAGTTATCAAACTGCGTATGTTCACCGCATGGCGAGTTGAAGTGTGTTGCTTGCGAGTACAGTCTCATTTAAGCTTCAAAATAAGTGTTTTCCTTCGTTTTATTGTTTCCATTTTAATAACAGATTATTGTTTATTATATTTTGTTTATATTCTACATTTATCGGTGTTCTCAAGTGAATTTTAGTTTAACGTTTCGTGTTATTAGATTTTCATGCCACGAGTAGGCCTAATTTTCTTACATGGCTGGGCCAAGTTCTAGGCTAAATAATTCCCATGTTTTGGATTATTTAGATGGTTTAGACGATGACAGTGATGTTATAGCCGATATTGATTCGTATTTCAGTCCGATTCATTGGCTGAATGATCAGCGTTAAGGCCTTCGGTTCAGAGGGCCCGGGTTTGATTCGCAGCCAGGTCGGGAATTTTAATCGCCGTTGATTAATTCTTCTGACCGGGGGCCTGTGTGTTTGTGTTTGTCCCAACACTTTCTTCTTCATATTCAGACAACACACTACACTACAAACTACCACGGTAACACGCGATAGTGATTACCTCCCCACCATATAGGGTTGGCGTCAGCAAGGGCATCCGGCCATAAAACACGAGCCAAATCCACATGTGCGACACAGTTTGCACCCGCGACCCCATAGATGTGGGAAAAGCTGCAGATAAAGAAGAAGAGTGATTCGGATTTTACAGGTACTGATGATAGGAGAATGTTTTCCAAAACACAAATGCTGACTCCGGAAGGTATGTGCACAGTTCTTTACGTCAGGTGCTATAACTCATGACTAAATAAGAATACAAAATTATATCATATTATACAGAATTAAATGCTCTTATTTTCAGAATGACTGAACAACAATATCACTAAAGAACATATTACTTTTTAAGTAGTTGAAAACCGATTTTTATTTTTTGTAATATATTTTCAAATTTCAAAATTTATTTTGTAGTAAAATATGCCATGAACAATTTTGGGATATTTTTTTCCTAAAACGATATTAAATAGTGTACTACTGTGATTCTTTCAATTTTGTAACTGGAGATTTCTTTATACGGCAATTTTTTACATTTTAACATGCATAATCATGAAAAATAGCGTGAGTGTTTTGGGCTTGACTGGTGAAAATAGCCTGAGAGCAAAAGGGTTAAGAGTTCATGTTACTTGCCTAAATAACTTTGCATTCTAGCCAATTATTGCATAAAAGGCTGGGTTCTAATTATAATTTTCCTGAAGGAGCCTTCAGGAAGCACACTGAATTGTTATTAGCAGTACTTCCTCAATGTTGAAATACAATGATTGTTACAATCAATGTGTTGTAAACAACATACTACTTAATGACACTCAGTGAAAATGAATATTCTGCCACACTGAGATAACTTCAATTCAAATACCTACACCCAGTACGCATTGCTATGGAGAAGCTCAGTAGTCGCTACATGCAGGATCACAGAGACCGTACAGTAAGCAAGGGTCATGTGTCCATTGGTTCGACTTTGATAGGAGTGTTCAGAGGTTCATCCATTGGTTCAACTTTTATGCTAACGGGGTTAGTTCTTTTGGAAACACTGCAATGGTTATATTTCACACTGCTCTCACTGTCCGAGTCACTGTGCACTCTGTTGACTGTCACAGCAGACTGTTCGCAGGGAAACACTTCACTGAACTGTTTCAGTTTAGTCTCCCAGATCTTCTGCTGCCGGTGGGCCACTTCAGGAAACCTGTCACAACATAACACAAAATTGATCATACATACATACATACATACATCTATATACTGAACCCAAACGGCTCATATCATTGGCATGGAATATTGAAAATGATAGAAAGTTGATACAGGAAGTGATATGATGGCAAAAGCTGCCTTACATAAAAAAACTCATTTAAACAGAAGTAGTCCTATATTCTATATGTTATGCGATATGTGCATAGGATGTTTTGTAGTGAGGTTGTTATTTCTGAGAGTGTTAATTTTCCAGATAAAGAAAATAAGAGACTAGTTTACATCCTCCCAGACAGAGACACAGCAAAAAGTTTAAAAAAATATATTTTTAGTAAGAAATTACCAAGGAACAGCATCAATGTTGTGGGATATTAAAGCAGAAAAGGTCTACAGTGAACTAATCTCCCTCCTAACAATAATAACAGTGGGACTGAGGACATTCCTCAATGCTGGGAAATAGAAAGGAAAAAAGCAGGAATTTTGCAATAACAAATAAATGGTTCCTGAAAGAATTAACACTAAGAGTGAGAGAGAAGGTATGAAGATGGAGTGAAGTTACATGAGAGGCCGGATATGTGGTGCAATTCCGCTCATTTAAGCTTGTTGCCAGAGAGTCCACATGTCAGGGTCCACGTGTAGCAATGCAAAAAGTTCCAACGCATCATGTTAAAGAACTCATGGGAGATTTCAATGCCCAAATCAGTAAAGAAAAGAAGTATAGATACTGGGTTGGTAAATGGTCTGGTCATAAACAAACCAATAGGAATGGCATGTGACTTATTGAGATGTGCATAAGTCATGACTTATTTTTAAAATCAATTTTCTTCAAGAAAAAACCCCTCCAAAACTAAGACTTCGGACTCACCTAAAACTTTATTAGGTGAATATCAACTGGACCACATCCTAATCTTCCGCACTAATACAACAGAAATAATGAAACTCAAAGTCCTAAAAAGACTAGACTTGGACTCTGATCATTATCCTATTAAATTCTCAATCTACATGATTCCAGGAAAAAGAAAATTTACAAACTGAGCTCCTCAACAAAAGTATGACATAGAACACATTAAAGGTAATGAAAACTTTAAGATAGCAACAGAAAAACTGAATCACATTTGTCTGTCCACCAAGCCTGTTTTCTGGTCCTTGTTAGTAGTGTTGTTTTCTGCTGTTTGTAGAAATCTCTACAGTAACAAAATCTATAAGAAAATTCTAAAACAAAGTGAAGATACAAAACTGCAAACTATAGAAGTCTTTAAGAAACATAATTCATGAAATTATTACAGAACTTTTAAACAGCAGTTAACCAAATATTCACTACCGCCACTCCATTTTGCCAATGAACATGGAGAAATCGCCAACACTAACAGTGCTAATTGTGAAATCCTGGCAACATACGTTTCTAAATTCGTTAATTGTGAAAAACCGCGGGAGAAGTTTATGTTCAACTTTCCCCAAAGTAACCCAGATGTCAACCCCATCAAATGTCCAGGAAATTAAGGAAGTAATTAAATCACTGAAAAACAACAAGGTTTCAGGGCAAGACCAAATAGTGGCAGAACCATGGAAAAATACAGGAGAAAATGTTATCATGAAACTTTATGAAATTATGTCGACAATATGGCAAACCCAAAAAATCCTTACAGATTGGAAAACAGTGGTCATACACCCAATACATTAAAAAAGGAAGTAAGACTGATCAATTTTTTTGTTTTTGCTATTGGCTTTACGTCGCACCAACACAGATAGGTCTTATGGCGACGATGGGACAGGAAAGGGCTGGGACTGGGAAGGAAGCGGCCGTGGGAAACCACGGAAAACCATCTTCAGGGCTGCTGACAGTGGGGTTCAAACCCACTATCTCCCGAATACTGGACAATGACCGCACTTAAGCGACTGCAGCTATCGAGCTCGGTGATCCAAATAATTATCGGGGAATCTCTCTCCTTCAGGTTACCTATAAAATTCTTTAAATCATCATCCTGAACCATGCAAAGCATCAAATAGACCAAGAATCAGGCGAATACCAAGCTGGATTTAGAAAAAGGTCGTGTGCTTAGCAAATTCTTAATTTAAAGAATACAATAGCATGCTTCTGTACCACAGCAAACAAAAACTGACCACATTCGTTGATTTCAAGAAAGCATATGACAGTATAGATCAAGAATCACTCCTTAATGTTTTTATCAGAATTTAGACGTAGATCAAACAACAAGAAATATTATCAAGGAAACGCTTACCGAAACTACAGCTAAAGTAAAGTTTATGGGTGAATATAGTCAGGAATTTCAAATAAACACAGGAGTGTAACAAGGGGATGGGGTATCTCTATTACATTTCAATTGTGCTCTTGAAAAGGTTGTCAGAGAATGGAGCAAAGCAGGTGCACCATCTCACCATTTAGGACCTAAGAATAAAGGTATAAAAATAGTGGTCTAGCCTTTGCTGATGATATGGCACTTATAGCCAAAAACATACCAGATGCACAAAAGCAACTTGATATTCTACAAGAATAAGCAGCAAAAATCGGACTTCAAATATAATACGAAAAAACTAATGACCGACATCAAAAATGCACCACAAGAACTTATCATTGGCACTAACAAAATCTCAAGGGTGAATGACTTCAAGTACCTAGGTGAATGGATTACAGAAAATTGTAACGAAAGGAAATCCATAACTTCAATAATTCAAAAGACGGAAACTGTTTTCCAACTAACAAAAACGGTTTACAATGAACAATGTCTTTCATGGAACAATAACATATGACATTACAATACAATAGTTAAACCAGAAGCACTCTACACTGTGGAAACTCTCAACCTACAAAAAAGGGATTAAAGGAACAATTATAAATTAAAGAACGAATAATCATGAGAAAAATCTTAGGACCAAGAATCAAACGGAACTCATTACCCTAAACCTAACAGTGAAATATACAAGGACACTTCCAAAATTACAGATGCAATTCGAATGCGATAAACCCAATTTGCAGGGCATTTGGAACGAATGAGTCCTAACAGACTTTCACATCAAATTTACACATTTCTACAAAACAAGGCCACTAGGCCAAAGTGGTACAAATTATTAGAGAAAGACTTCACTGAATTAGGATCGCCAAATCTACAAGATCGAAAGGGAAAACAAAACATCAAACACGGGGATTTAAGGAACAAGAAAGGAAACCCAAACAATCAGCATGGTCAGAGGACCGGAGACATGCACAATCATTGAGGATGAACAACTATTGGGCAAGAAGCAGAAGAAAAAGAAACTAAGAAGACTATGAAAAGCTGGCAAAGCGTAAATTGCATTCATTTCTGTCAGATCAAAAATACCCACAAAATTATGTATCATAAAAGTTAATGCTGGGTATATACAGGAAAACAGATAAGTTCAGCAATCATAACAACAACAATAACAATAATAATAATAATAATAATAATAATAATAATAATAATAATATAATATAATATAATATAATATAATAATAATATAATAATAATATAATAATATAATAATAATACTGGTAAACAAGAAAACTGGGACGACTTTCATTATTGACATCGCTATCCCCAATGACACCAACATTGACAGGAAGTACAGTGAAAAAATCTCCAAGTACAAAGAACTTGCAGAAGAGATAAAGAGGATCTGGAAGATGAAACTGGTACGAATAGTTCCTGTGATTCTGTCAGTCAACGGCCTCATTCCACACACACTTCACAAGAGTCTGCGAGAACTGGGTCTTCCACCGAACATCTACAAAATTATGCAACATTCTGTCCTCCTGTCAACATGCAACATTGTGCGATCATTCCTCTCGCAAGAATGAAGATCCCGTGATCTACAGTTTTGTATATACCTGTACATCAACGTTTGTATTATAATGTGTAAATAGTTTAATTATGTAAGGCACTTGGTGCATCCCGTGCCCCATTACTACCCATATTTCCTGTGGAGAAGTGTATGAATATAATATAATATAATATAATAATAATAATAATAATAATAATAATAATAATAATAATAATAATAATAACAATAATAATATATATTTTTACATTTATTGGCCACCTTGGACCACTTGAGTCGTTCCACGTTCACTTTCTCTTTGAAAGTTGTACTGTTTACTGCCCAATACTTTTTCATTTGTCTGGAATCTCCAGAGCCCTCCTATGTTTCATTTCTGCTGAAAATTGTGAGTCGTAAGCAGGGTGTTAATTTCAGTCTCTGCATCTACTATCTCGAGTCCAGCTGCTTTGAGATCTTGATGAATTTCGTGGACCCATTGTCCTCCTGTCTTCCTTCCAAGATTTCTCATCACTAGCAGTCATATAACCCTGTTTCCTGGCAGTCATAAGATGTGAAAGAAATAGAAGATTCGTTTTTTCTTCATTATGATCGCGGCTACCATGTGAAGGAATTTCGGTTGTGTAAGTGTCAATTTCAATGTTCCTCTCTTTTTTCTTCTTCTTCTTTTTACCAGATGACAAAGAAACTAGAACTCTAAAGGGTAATGTATGGCTGAGTTTGGTAACACCAAATTTGTTACCAAAGATTCCTTAGATGCCAACATTGTACATCATGAATTGATGAAGGAAGGGGCATTTCCCATCCTTCAAAAATCTGATCATGCCTGCCAGGACTTGCGATTTGGATGTCAACACTAACTGCTCCACAGACGGAGCTTATTTCAGCAATAGGTTTCTCAATTGCAACAGGGTGGTGTCTTTGCCGTCATTTTGCCGCTATGATCTACGAGATGACATCTTCAAACAATCTAGGCATGGACATCACTTCAGTGTGCGAATCTGCAACTTGGCGTGATCGCTAGTAAAGGTTAACCAATGTTTCCAGGATAACTGACTGCTGTATGCTGATGACATTGCATCGCCTGCTTTTATACCCAACGATTTGTAACCATCAATGCTGTGATAGTACATATATCACACCCCCGAATTATATGTAGAAGTTAGAGATATTATTATTACTTTTTTTTTGCTAGGGGCTTTACGTCGCGCCGACACAGATAGGTCTTATGGCAACAATGGGATAGGAAAGGCCTAGGAGTTGGAAGGAAGCGGCCGTGGCCTTAATTAAGGTACAGCCCCAGCATTTCCCTGGTGTGAAAATGGGAAACCACGGAAAACCATTTTCAGGGCTACCGATAGTGGGATTCGAACCTACTATCTCCCGGATGCAAGCTCACAGCCGCACGCCTCTACGCGCACGGCCAACTCGCCCGGTAGAGATATTGTTGTCAGTATTCGATTTATTATTATTATTATTATTATCATCATTATTATTATCAGTATTTCATTTGTATATTTTGCCATTTATATTGGTAAGCTGGAAGATATCCACATATGTAGGTATGAGTAATTTGTTTTGCACGAGTGGGAAAACATTGCTTTAATAACTCTGGTAATTTGGTTGAGTCATGTGGATACCCCAGTGTTTGTTGTGATGTACTTGTGTCGGGATATTCAATGAGTCATGTACTGTCCGCACACTTTATCTTGGTGCATTTACATCCTAGTGCTGAATCGGTCGACCTCGGCGATCTTCGAGATTCATACTGGCAACCTTTGCAACACAAACTATGAATCGCTTAAGCATCATTGTGCGACATCTGGCGTAAACTTTACGTACTAGTACTGTTGTTGTTTACACATCAAAGTCAAAGTATAGAATTCATGCTAGGAACAAGATTTGCATCGAGAGATATGTTTTATAATGTTATATAATGTGTATGTGACATAGTTGTTGGCTTAAGATGATAACGGTTTAGAAATTTCATATCGATAGATCATATTCTCGATTCAATTCAGATTTCATTTTCATTCAGTTGGCAGCACCAGGCAGCACTATCGATACCGGGACAGCTCGCTCCTTACTCCTCACCCCGTACACAAATGCATCGAGATAAAGTGTGCGGACAGTATATATCCCAGCCTGATGAGATGAGCTTGTTGTTGTACCAGGGAAATTCGATGATTCATGTAAAACTCCCGAGCGTTTGTTTATCTCTTGGGAGAAAGGAGAAGTTCAGGGCATGTCTTGACAAGAGGTTCACTCATGATTGGCTGGCAAGCACCAATCCAGACATATCATCTGAGAGGAGAGGGATGTTGATGTCTATAAAGGTTGATCATACGGCGGCAACCGGGGTGATTGTAAAGGAACGAGAAGGAAGATAACTACAACCAGTGACACTGTATAAGAGAACTACAACTGACGCACTGTACAGGAAGGAAGTGGTGCTGATACACGATACTGGAGTGACACGGCTGCAATGGACTGGACTTCAAACGTTCGTGGAGCGTAGTCTTGTTATGTTCGTGGAAAGTGACTGAATGTGGAGAGTGCTTGCGCATTAAGTATTGTAGCACTTGTGGCGGCCTAGCATTATATGTTGGTGAAAGCTATCTCAGACTTTCCATAATTTATGTTGAGGATCGACAGACGTGTGTATATATCTTTACAACAAGTGTTAAAATATGTGAACACAGTAGTACAAGGTACAGTATCTGTGTGATGTGATAACAGCCAATTATGAGAATCGGTAAGTCGAATTGATATAGAGACAGTGAAGGGTATTTATCTTCATACATGTACATTGTTCATCGGACTATCTACAAATGGTAGCTTAGGTCTCGCTTTCGCTTTCCCACGATTTTCATTATTTTTGTTGTTGTTGTAAAAATGGAGACTTCCAGCAATATTTTATGTGTGTATTATATGTATAATGTTGTATGTTGATGAGGTGCTCATGCACGGAATTTGTTCAGAATATAGTTAGCTATTTTAGAATCAGTGTTATTGATGAACCTAGGTGCAGTTCCTACCTAATTAGTCGTTTTCAGGAGGTTAGGTACGGCCTGCAGCAGATGTACCAGTACGCAGCATTATGTACACGCCCTGGGATATAAAGTTTATCATGCTCTTATCTAAATTCGAGGGATCCAATCTGGTGAATTCTGGCGCCCATACTACGGACATTTCGGTTAATTATGCTTATTAATTTTATTAAGTTTTTGAGTAATTTTATTTATATATTTTTATTCATGATTTTATTTATTATTATCGTCAAAAAGTTACAATTGGCTTCCCAACGTGTGGCTGAATGATTGGTACATCTGTTAGGCTTATAAGCATAGGTGCACTTGTCAGGTGTGGTTGGAATTCAGAAAGCTATGTCAGTGAAGTGTTTCATGTGTATTTTGGAGTATGAAGAAATGTTTTAGCGAGTCGAGTATTATACAATTGAGAAATAGAGAGGTCGTTAAAGTTGCTAGTACTAAGAATCAGGAAAGGAGAAGTCAAAAGAATTCCACCACATTGAGTCTGTCGAATTTAAGTGAGAGTAGCGAAATGGCTAATAGTAGTGAAGATCAGTTGGCAACGATAGGTGAGGAATCTAGTAACCCGTCCCAGACTCAACATGTAGGAGATCAAGGGGCGACTTTAACTCTTAGTATGCTTCAATCGTTACTTAATCAGTTCAGTAAGGAGTTCAAGGATAAATTAAATGTTGTTAACAGTAAGATTGATAGTCAGCATGTTCAACTGTCTAGTAAAATCGATAATATGTATGTTGGTGTGTCCAGTAAGATTTATGAGAGAGGTAAAGTGTTAAGGGAGGCATTTGATAAAGTAGAGAGTGAAATCATTTATCAGAGAGATTTTCAGAATAGGGGGCGTGATGAAAGTAAGAATGATGTGTCGGAGGTCTTACTTTGTGCTAGTGGTGATGGTAATAGCGGTGTTGCGATCGATAATCTTGTGGAAGTTTCTGAAATTGAAAGTGAAGTTTTTTGTGAAGTTGATGAAGGTTGTTTTGTGAGTGAAGAGTGTTTACGGAGTATACATCATAAGGATGTTTTTGTTGATTTAAGTGTACGTGAGGAGAGTAAAGTTAGGTCCATTATGTGTGAAAATGGTGACTCTGAGATTAATGAAACTTCTAGTAAGAGAGTAGAGAGTAGCAGTGTTGTTGGCATGAAGGTAGTGCGAGTAGGAGCCGGTATGGAATGTGGTGAAGATGGATTGATTGTTATGGCATTAAGTAGTAATGATTCTGATCTCGAAGTGAATTATGGTGATGATTTCAGTAGTAGGGTGAGCGTGAGTGATGGTACGTGTGCTAAGTGTGGTGTGAATGAGGTAACTGAAGTACATATGTGTGATAAGTGTGTGTTAACTATGACCGTTGTTCGTGAAGGGTTGTTTGAAGCGAATTGTACGTCAAGTTTTGTGCTTAAGGGCATTCATCGGAAGGGTGGTAAATTGTATGGTGATTCAGGATTTGAAGATTTTGTGAGAAATTTTTGTGTCAGAGACTATGTGCGTGTGTTGGGAATGTTTAAGGAAAGTGAGAATGGATATGTGCGTGAAATGAAAGAAAGTCTATCCAAGCGAGTGCGTAATGTTTTATTTAATTCTGAGAGATGTGTGAACGATTTGAATGACGTGTTGTATGATTTCGATGTGGAATGTGTGAAAAAGTATGTGATCTGTTTACTTGCATTAATTATGGTCTTGTGGAAGAGTAAACGTAGTAAGATTCGCAAATATTTCAGAAATAGGGATTTCTTTGTTACGAATGTTCTGAATGAAAGCTTGTATGAATCTTGTGTGACTCGATGGGATGAATGTTTGTGTGTGAGATAGATTGTATTAGAGATGTGTTCGGATTTTATTACGGTACGCATTCCTCGCTTATCGATGCTGATGTTAAGTTTTTGTATAGTTCTTTTCATTTATATTAGGGTACGTATACTGTGGACAGCAGAATAGGCAAGTGTGCTTACCAGTTTCAAACCTCTGACGACAAGGTTCTTGTGACATTTATATCTATAGCCTTCGCAGATATAAGAGATAGGATCTGCACCTTGGATGTATATATTATCAATTTTGAGTTAAGTGTACTGTAGTAAGAAGGGATTGTATTCAATGGTATATGAAACAATCAGAGTTGTGTGTATATAGCCATATTATTATTATTGTTTGGACAAATTGTATTTTGTGTGTGCGAATACAATGCAGTAGACGCAATGTATATATCATTATTACAGTAAATTAAGTGTTCAGTTATGTATGAAGTTCTGTTTTATGGTGAATCATAATATGTGATATCATCGATTCACCAAGGGGGCGTTATGTGATAGTACATATATCACACCCCCGAATTATATGTAGAAGTTAGAGATATTATTGTCAGTATTCGATTTATTATTATTATTATTATTATTATTATTATTATTATTATTATTATTATTATTATTATCATCATTATTATTATCAGTATTTCATTTGTATATTTTGCCATTTATATTGGTAAGCTGGAAGATATCCACATATGTAGGTATGAGTAATTTGTTTTCCACGAGTGGGAAAATATTGCTTTAATAACTCTGGTAATTTGGTTGAGTCATGTGGATACCCCAGTGTTTGTTGTGATGTACTTGTGTCGGGATATTCAATGAGTCATGTATATATCCCAGCCTGATGAGATGAGCTTGTTGTTGTACCAGGGAAATTCGATGATTCCTGTAAAACTCCCGAGTGTTTGTTTATCTCTTGGGAGAAAGGAGAAGTTCAGGGCATGTCTTGACAAGAGGTTCACTCATGACTGGCTGGCAAGCACCAATCCAGACGTATCATCTGAGAGGAGGGGGATGTTGATGTCTATAAAGGTTGATCATACGGCGGCAACCAGGGTGATTGTAAAGGAACGAGAAGGAAGATAACTACAACCAGTGACACTGTATAAGAGAACTACAACTGACGCACTGTACAGGAAGGAAGTGGTGCTGATACACGATACTGGAGTGACACGGCTGCAATGGACTGGACTTCAAACGTTCGTGGAGCGTAGTCTTGTTATGTTCGTGGAAAGTAGCTGATTGTGGAGAGTGCTTGCGCATTAAGTATTGTAGCACTTGTGGCGGCCTAGCATTATATGTTGGTGAAAGCTATCTCAGACTTTCCATAATTTATGTTGAGGATCGACAGACGTGTGTATATATCTTTACAACAAGTGTTAAAATATGTGAACACAGTAGTACAAGGTACAGTATCTGTGTGATGTGATAACTGCCGATTATGAGAATCGGTAAGTCGAATTGATATAGAGACAGTGAAGGGTATTTATCTTCATACATGTACATTGTTCATCGGACTATCTACAAATGGTAGCTTAGTTCTCGCTTTCGTTTTCCCACGATTTCATTATTGTTGTTGTTGTAAATATGGAGTCTTCCAGCAATATTTTATGTGTGTATTATATGTATAATATTGTATGTTGATGAGGTGCTCATGCACGGAATTTGTTCAGAATATAGTTAGCTATTTTAGAATCAGTGTTATTGATGAACCTAGGTGCAGTTCCTACCTAATTAGTCGTTTTCAGGAGGTTAGGTAAGGCTTGCAGCAGATGTACCAGTAAGCAGCATTATGTACACGCCCTGGGATATAAAGTTTATCATGCTCTTATCTAAATTCGAGGGATCCAATCTGGTGAACTCTGGCGCCCATACTACGGACATTTCGGTTAATTATGCTTATTAATTTTATTAAGTTTTTGAGTAATTTTATTTATATATTTTTATTCATGATTTTATTTATCAGTAGTCATCAAAAAGTTGCAGTGCTCAGAAAACCAAAATACATGTGTAATTTACTCCAGCGATAATACTCCCAGAGTTCAATATCACAATCTCTAGCATAACATTGTAACCGGCTGATCACTTTTCATAACTTTGTAAGCATCGTGTCTAAGCGATGAAATTATGCAAACAGCATGGAGCAACAGATTCCGAGCTGCCAATATTACAATGAGTTTTTAACACATTGACGACCAGCCCTGGAGATATCCGCATTTTTACGGATGGGCATCGTTTTTTAGCTTGTTGTGGTATCTGTTCGCTATGTTTTTAACCACTTTCAATCATGTCATGGAGTAGAGGGATTGTAGATTTTAGTGTCGATGTATTTTTTTAATTGTACGATCTCTGTAGCCATGAAAACATATATATACGAGTGTTCTTACAAGCTGAGAATCATTGTACGAAATGGCACGCCTATGGCAACGTGCCCTACGTGATGACAAAATATTTCAACATTTATATGTAGATTCATTATCTGATATGCCACATAGGTGATGAGCACCGAGAATTCTTGTAGTTTCTCAGCTGACAGTAGGGGACAACCGAGAGTAGATGATGGGCTACGAGAATTCTCGCTTTTATGCACCTTGTATTTCCTTGATTAATTATGAAATTGTGGGCGAGATGAGGAGTTCTAAAACGATGTAGTCATGGAATATGAATTAACGCTGCATCTTTCTTTCTTTAAACCTTCATGTATTTAACAAAATAATGTTGGATATGTAGAGCTATCTAAGGTTATGTTACAAGGAGATTCCCACCTTCCGATACTTGTCAGTTTCTTATAGCTAGTTTATTATTTACATAACATAACCCAGCTTAATCGCTGAATATAATATTAAATAGAACATGTTTCGTTCCAATTATGCAACATCTTCAACTAAAAGATTTAACAAAAATTGACAAGACAAATAAAACACTTGTGATGATTATGATAATGATAAGATAAAAGAATTACCTGCTAAACACCTTAAAGGCTTAAAAAAAAAAAAAAAAAAATGACTACGACCTTATAATCACAAAGGCAGATAAAGGTAATGTGTCAGTTATTATGCACAAGAAAGAGTACATAGAAAAAGGTGGAAGATGGGAATCTCCTTATAACATAACCTTAGTTATGTTGAGCCAATACAGAACAAAATACGAGATTTATACGCTGTAATTTAGCCAACCAGGCAAAAAAGTGATCAAACACCTTTTTGAACGTAAAGTTTAAAGTGTCAAAAATTGGCAAAGACATCAACTTTTTATATCAAAAACTCACTCCTAAATTTCTAAAATCAGTACAGAGTAAACCCTGTACAACTAAATGGCATACAGCTACTCAAGAAAAAACTAACAACTTATGGATCAAAAATGAAATTAAGTTCCTATACAGAAAAAAGCCTTTTCTAAACTCTTTTCTACCCTTATGGCCCCTATTGAATGGGATTCCTCTTTGAGATATGGTAATACCAAATTTAAAACATCTTAGATAAGAAACAAGAAACCTTGAACAAAAAACTTCACAATCTTACTCCAAATCAAAAAAGTATAAATCAGTCAAAAGAATCCCCCATTAATACCAAACCCAACCTAACCTTTTACCTTCATCCTCCAACCAAGAATCTAACTGATGATGTTTTTGAGGACAATGAGTTTACAGATCATTAGTAAAGGACCCAAACATAATTGGTCTAGTCCATATAACCAAAAGCAATATATAACAACCATTGCTGAAGTAGAACGAGTTAACTCCCAGTAGATCAATAACCTGAAATTAAATTCGAAATTAAAAAGAAGCTTCAAGTATTATTTAAAGATCAGAAAGATAATATGACCCATTTACCTTCTAAAGACCTTAAAGGCTCAAAACAAAAAATAAATGACATTATAATCACATAGGCAGATAAAGGTAATGTGTCAGTTATTATGCCCGGTTCCATGGCTAAACGGTTAACGTACTGGCCTTTGGTC
Source organism: Anabrus simplex (assembly GCF_040414725.1). NCBI lineage: Eukaryota > Metazoa > Arthropoda > Insecta > Orthoptera > Tettigoniidae > Anabrus > Anabrus simplex. Next base: position 274,350,066 of record NC_090270.1, read on the forward strand.
ACAGCAGTCCCGGGCTCGATTCCCGGCAGGGTAGAGAATTTTAACCATCATTGGTTAATTTCGTTGGGGCTGGGTGTATGTGTTGCCTTCATCATCACTTCATCCTCAAGATGTGCAGGTCACCCATGGGTGTCAAATCAAAAGACCTGCATCTGGCGAGCTGAACATGTCTTCAGACACTCCCAGAACTAAAAGCCATACGCCATTTCATAATGCACAAGAAAGAGTACGTAGAAAAAACCGAAGCTTTTTTTTTTCCAGATAATACTTTCACAAAAATCAAAAAAGACCCTACTAACTCTGTCCAAAGAAAACTGAAACAAATACCCAAAAACATTAGTTTTATCCTTAATGACAACGAAATATCAGGCTTAGTTAATATGAACCCAAGACTGCCTACAGCAAGAGCTTAACCTAAGATACTCAAACCCGACACACCTATAAGACCAATTATTAACTTCAAAAACAGCCCTACCTAGAAAACCTCTAAATTTATCAATAATTTCCTTTTAAAAAAAAAACACTATACTTTCCAAAGTAGAATACAATTAGAAATGCAATAGAATTTTGAAAAATTATTGAGAACACTAAACTAAAGATATCTTTCACCTTGAACTCATTCGACGTTAGTAATATGTATTCTACCATTCCTACAAAGGAAACCCTAGACATAATTAACCCTCAACTGGTATCATACGTCTCTCAGACTCCAGATATTTACTTTTAAATGAAACAATTTGTTCTTAATTGTTTGTTATTTATTCAACTGAATTCCTTTAAATATATGTTTGCAAACATGTCAGTGCAAAAAGTAGAAGAAAAAAAATTACAAACCCAGAAAAAAATTAAAAAATATTAGAACGATGCCCCAAAAATGTGGACGCTTCCGCTTTTCTTAAAAATCTAGAAAATAATATTATTACGATTATTTCGCTGATATATCAGTATTATACAAAGACCATACAAACAAAACATAAAATTACTGGAAAACTCGAAACAAATTTAAATTTTAAGGTTAAAAATCACTGTTTGTTAGAAAGCACAATTTTCCTTATCACAGGATATAGTTTTTTGGCGCACTCCAAGCAGATCGGTTTTCCGCACTTCTGGCACTGGTACTTCGTTCTTCTTTTCAGTTGAGGATCACAAAAGTAGCACGTTTTACGAACCTCGAAGAATTCAGGTTCCTCTTGTTCGTCATCAATCCGATGAATCCTCCTCATGCAGAATGTCAGTTCACGTGGAATTTTCTTCACCTCAGTAAGCTTCCAATGCATCTGAGGGTAGACCAGTGACTTGGCAAGTGTCTTCATAAAATGAAGCCTAGCCATTATCTTAATAAACACTCAATACTGAATAACGTCATTCGCGAACAATAGTCACGGAACTGGTATCATACGTCTGTCAGACGGCGCGATAAGTTTAATACGCACTTACTCAAGGTGAAACAAAGCGAGCGTTACATCACCTTCCCTGCAGGGAAACAACATTCCAACTGAGAGGTACACAAGGGAAGAAAGCAGTAGGCTGAGGATAGGAGAGGTGATGGCCTTGGGAAAATTTTCAACCGTCTCACAGACGTATGATACCAGTTGAGGGTTAAGAACAACTTAAGGACACACAAGAAACTTAGTAATCATGAAATAGAAGAATTTTGTTTTTGTTTTGCTAGTTGTTTTACGTCGCACCGACACAGATAGGTCTTATGGCGATGATGGGACAGGGAAGGGCAGGGAGTGGGAAGGAAGCGGCCGTGGCCTTAATTAAGGTACAGCCCCAGCATTTAATATTAGCATTTGCCTGGTGTGGAAATGGGAAACCACGGAAAACCATCTTCAGGGCTGCCGACAGTAGGGTTCGAACCTACTATCTCCCGAATACTAGATACTGGCCGCACTTAAGCGACTGCGGCTATCGAGCTCGGTATAGAATTTATGCTACTCCTAGAATTTACCCTTAACAATAATTATTTCTCCTTCAATAACACAGTATACCAACAGAGAGGTCTCCCAATGGGATCCCCAGCATCAGGTATCCTTGCTGAAATATACATGGATCATTTAGAAAAACATAAAATTTTAAATGAAGGAAAAGGTATTATCATCTGGCTAAGGTTTTTTGATGACTTTTTTGCAATTATTGATGAACAGATCAATAGCAGCGCTAATTTATTAGATCAAATTAATAGTTTAGGCCCTTTCATAAAATTCATATTAGAAACTGAGAACAATAAAAAACTAAATTTCCTGGATCTAACCGTTGAAAGAAAAGAAGAAAATTTATCCTTTTCAATCTTTAGAAAACCGACCCAAACCATAAATACCATACGAAAAGAGTCACACCATCCTGAAGCACATAAAAGGAGTTCCTTTTTAAGCATGTTAAATAGAGCCTTTAACATCCCTTTGTCCAAAAAGGATTTCCAAAAAGAAATTAATCTCATTTACAAAATAGTGATAAGCAACAAATACACAAAACACTACATAGTGTCCCCTTCAAAAGTGGTAATAATTTAGTAAAAGGAAAATTATTTATTTCATCAGCGTGTTGGAACATTATTTAATCGCCAAGAGGGTGAGATTCTGTACTTCCGTGCTAGTGCGAGCCAGCCACTTGCGGACCGGTTTTTCCCGACCTACCAAGAGAACGAGGAAGCAGGGTGAAATTCCTGTTATGTGGCCTTCAAACACATGTGTGCGTACCACGTGACCCGGCGAGCAGCCTGATCTCAATCGATCAATAAATGGAAAGTCAAGTGACGTGAAACTGGAGCAGCCAATAAAAATGACAATCTTCACAGGAATGCAACAAATCCACCAATTAGATGTAATTAAGGGACACACCTACGTCTTAGGATAGGAAATTAATGGTAATTCCAGAGGAAAATTTTATAGAGGCTTTTGTACTTCGGGACGCTAAATTTGAGCATTACTCTGACTGCAGCTACGGAAGAGACTGGACGTCGTTTGCTTCACTGGAAGACTTTACATTAGAGAAGGCATCGAGGACTGTATAAACAGCAATTCAGACACTCGGAAAATTTAGCTACGATTTTATTTAGGGTTATCCTAAGATAAGTGTCTACATCCAAATTATAAAGCATCGTGTGTGTGTATCCTGGGCTATTGCTAAGACTTTTGTTAGTTTCAGCTTTCTACGAGAACTTGGAAGAAGGAAGGTCCATGGTTCGAGTTCACTGCAAGATGGTTATCCAGTTCCGCGAAGAATACTACAAGTTCCTGTGTATCTTCAGCTCCTCCATGAGTCACTAAACATGTAAGGCGTCGGACATGGGCGAGACTTCGTTCGATGGAAGGTGATGTGACCACGTGCTAGGTCATCAGCCAGAATCCAGTTCACACCAGCCACATGAGTATTCTTTAAGAATTCAATTTCTTTCTATCTTTGTAAAATGTTTGTAAACGTAGCCTTACCTTATTCATTTAGATTTCTGTTAGTTTTGCAGTAGTTAGACTTTTCATTCTTCTTTCTTTGGTGAGAGGTAGTTAGTGCTCTGGAATGAGTGTGTATTTGTTCTATTAGTTAGAAATGAGTGTATGTCATCGAGAGAGACCTCAACTGTCCTAAGAATTTAGAAGGCAGGAGAAATAAAAAATTAAATGAACCCCGCGTTAATTTTGATTGGTTTTGAAATAATTTGAAAATTAATTGAGACAAATTAGGACAGTGTTCTAGTGTTTTTCTTAGTGTAGAATTTCATTCTACGATCGTACGACATGTTTGTGGGTTCGAGTTTGTTTAGAGTCATCCGAATAACTTCATACGACAGCTTTGCGAGTGAGATTATGCACGGTCAGGAATATAATAATAATAATAATAATGAGTAAAAATAATTAAACCTAATTACGGGCTAAAATGATTTAATAAGGTCATGGGTTTAATGTTAGTTATTCTTGGAAAGTATTATCGTGTGCTCACTTTATGTAAAGTAAGCCTGGGACATGGCAATTCTCCGGACGGAGTAATGACGAATTATGTATGTTTTCTGCGCTATAAATTTGAGTATGACTTGCAGATGGACATTATATTTTGAGTAATAATTTATGCATCCATTAGAGTCAATTTTGGGAAGAGATGTGTCACTGGACATGATTTCTTCGAACTTCAGTGCAGAGTAATCGAGAGCCACGACATTATAGGTGAATAAAAATAAATGCCGCAACTCATGTACCGTAAGCGCGTATTCTAATATTTTGACCTGTGTTGTAGTTATTCTACTTGCTTAATTGGGATGATTTCTGTTTAAAATATTCCTTGAACATCGTTGTATAGTTAATTTCTACGTATAAGTGATAACCTTAATTCCATCACATTCTAAATTGATACCTGGGATGTGCGTGATAGTGTCATCTAGAGAATGATTTCCCTAATTTGCAGTAAATCCTGAATTTAATAATAATGGGTTAGTGTTCGTGTAAATAGTATTATAATAATGCCGTGTACCCATGTGTGAATGTGTGATGTGTGATTTGATCCTATTCTGTGTTTTTGAATATTTCTTGTATGATTTTGTGACGATATTCTCCACTATGTGCGTCAAATTTTTGTCCGATTTGTATTATTTCGCGTGTCCGTGATTGGATCAATTTTGAATCTTTAGAAGATTTTATTGTAATTTAAGGTAGATTAGGGCCTAATTCACTAAGTTAAAGTGAATAAGAGAAGGCAACGTCCGTGGACTGATGTCACGAGATTTAATTATTAGTTATTGTACAATCACTTTCTGCATAAAATTGAGTAAAATTTAGGTTGATATAAGTTCAAGTAAAAATTTATTACAAGACGTTTATTCAATTAATAATTATAAAAATGAAGTAATTGTTAAGGGGAAAGTCTAAGGAAGACTTGCTAACCATAAATGGATGAATTAAATAATTTTCAATAATTTAAATAAGGAAGAGAAAATAATCATTTTCTTGTAAAAATAAGCGAAATCCAGATGGACTATTTTGATTTAAACAATTTGATTATCATTATAGGAGAATGATATCAGATATTATTTTGTTTTTCAATCAATTTTTCAGTAAATTAATGATTCCTATATTTATTATTACAGAAACGAACAGTCGTTGAACTTTAATTTGAGCGAGATCCCTCATAAATGATAGCACGAAGAGAAGATATTTTCAAGAATCAAACCCAGATTTTGTGAATTTAATTGTTTTATTTAAAAGAGTGTCAGTTTTAATAAATGTGTAAACCTAATTTAGTCTCCTTTCATTTGTCGCTAGTCCTTCATCTATCCCTGCCTTTAAAAATTTTCTGCACAGCCGATAGCGAACGGTCCACCACTGAGACCCTCGCTCTCCGGCGAGCTGAGCCCGGCATGATGGGGGCAATAGATAGATTAATAAATAAAATAAAGAGTAAACCTCAAACACAGCTGAAAAAGGAGCATAAAAAAAAAAAAACTTTGCTACCCTCAAACATTTACCGATTACCAATATTTTAAGAGACTTAATTTCAATATAGCCTTTCGCACCATCAACAATAATCAACGTTTAATTTTCAATTACCAAAGCATTGCAAATAATAATAGATATTCAAATTCGGGGAAATATAAACATAAGTGTACAAATTGTGCCAATTCTTACATTGGGCAAACAGGACGGAACTTCTTAGTAAGATAACAGGAACATGTTAATGCTGAGAAATATAGGAAATACCTTTTGCCATGAGTCTACAGGACTGAATGGAAACAAAATTTTACTACAATAGAAAAAGATTTAACCATTTTACGAACGTTAAATAAATGTTAATTAATATTTTGGAAAATATTTATATTGAGATAGATCAGAAGCAACCCTAGCCAGAATATTAATGCAATAACAGATATCAATATAGTTAGAAGAGGCTGCCAAATTGGATTTATCTAGGAAAGCCATCAAAAAGGGTCCGAAAAAACATCCAATACGCTTCCACTCCGTTACCTCCACACTACACAGCATTCCCCCTACTTCCCTTACTTCTCCTTCCACTCCCCTCCCCTACCACAAGCTCCTCACACACATACAAACTCAGTCAGCTGACAACACTGTGTAAGGGAGGACGCAAAACATAACACGACCGACTATGTGGTAAATAATTTCACGTATCCTTATACACCTCACTAATATATATTCTCACAAGGTTTTCTCCTTTAAAATACCACCCTTCTTACTTAAATTTCTTTCTTGTTTCAGACTTAATTTAACAGTCAGTCAAACTTTAAATTCAACTTCAACTACGGTTGCTTTGAAGAGTTCCCAAGAAAAAAAAAAAAAAAGAAAATCTTTTATATTCTTAATTTTACCTTCAAGATTCAACAAGCACATACTTCTCCAGCCTTAAAAGAAGACCCCTTACGTCTATTTCATTTGTTAACTTGGACGTTGACTTGTTGGGAATTTTTAACCCAACATGAACAAACATTTTATCCTATCATCATCATTATCATAATCATCACAAATGTTTTATTTGTCTTGTCAATTTTTGTTAAATCTTTTAGCTGAAGATGTTCCATAACTGGAAAGAAACATGTTCTATTTAATATTATATTCAGAGAATAAGCTGGATTATGTTATGTAAATATTAAACTAGTATAAGAAACTGACAGTATTGGAAGGTGGGAATCTCCTTGTAACATAACCTTGATTGTGTTGAGCCAATGCGGGACAAAATATGAGATTTATAAGATGTAGAGCTATTCCCTGAAGCTCCACTGCGGATGCCAACATGGCGCGGCGTATTCAGTTGCCGATGGCTACCGATAATTGTGGTTAATTATGTACAGACTGGTTATAATACGTACCAAGTGACAGTGAATTAGATATTTCTAATGATTAACGGCTAACACTAAACGGGGAGAAGCCGTAAAGAAAAATCCTTGCATACTTGTAAACAATGAGTACATGAATGGCACAAACACGGCATTCATATACTGTGCTTAGAAAGACTATTATATTGAGTCACAAACAGTACTGCTTTGAAAAGTATCCCAACGAGCAGACTGCAAAGCAATGTAGTGAGTTACATGTTCCAAGTTTGAGGTCGATATCTTGAATACTTTTCGAGTTGCAATAGTTCAAGTGCAGCAGTGTAATTTCTTTCTTGGAAGCTTGAAGTATCTGGTCTACATGGGGTAGCAGCCTCCGTTCAGAGCCCGTTGTCAATGTGTTAAGAATAAAGATCTAATAGTAAATAAACTTATGGTATTCCAATCCTTATCTCGGTAATATTTTATAGAAGCAAAACACGGACTATGGATAGCTGAGACATAAAAAAATTGGAGCAATTTCAACAGCAGAAACTTGGATCTATCATGAATATCAAGTGGGAAGACTTTGTCACCATTATTGCTGTTTTAGAAGGCACATCTTAACTGTGTACGAGCCTCCATTAATGGTTATTGGCTCAGCTGGGTTGTGCATGGCTCACCGTACAAGTGATATCAGGTTTCCTCATCAAATTCTTTAGTGTGAGCTTGACACTAGCAAAAGATCCAAAGGCGCTATAAATACCAAGTCGAACAAATCACGACTGTGACTAATGTACGCCCTCAAACCAGATAGGCACTTGTAAAAGATTGCTTTGTTTTGGCACCAATATAGCATGGCAGCTATCAGTCAGTTTGAACAACGATGCTGCAAAAACAAAAAGATCAAGTAACAAGCACAAAGACTACAAAAAACACAACCTAAACTTCCCAAACCCATTAAAGCAATTAGTGCAGCCACATGTTTTATGCAATGACTGGTCTAAAATACTTAGAAATTCATAAACTCCGAGCGTGGAAAAGACTGTTAGAAAATACGTCAATTCGGAAACAAGCAATAACCACTGATGACAACGAATAAAGGCCTGTGTAGTTCTACAAAGAAATCTATTTTTTTTTCCTAGAAATAGCATACAATTATTAGAAACTGAGAATGGAATCACTAATCAGGAAGAAAATAAATGTCCTTTTAATAAAATAACAGAATCATTTGGGAAAAAAAGCTGTTTATTGCTGCAGTCTTAAAATGCTATTCTAGAGACACTGCAAAACTACATGACACCATAGTAGGAATAGTGAAGTCAGCCTTTTTTAATGCTAGATATCATACAACCAGGCGAGTTGACTGTGCGGTTAGGGGCGCGCGGCTGAGAGCTTGCAATAATAATATAAGAGAATTTATTGGACTCCAACCTATTCAATACATTACACGATGTTAACATTTTTAGTTAAACATCGTTAAAATGGAGACATGTTTCGCCCTCCATGTGGGGCATCATCAGTCATATCAAAGCACCTCAAAATTAAACCAGACGTCTGGTTGGAAATTATGAACATAATATGTAAGAAAGAATACATTAAAAAACACGTACAAAGTCCTATCCTAGACGAAATAACAATAGACTAGTTACACACAGTAAAATACGCTAGTGGTTTCTTAATATTAAAATGAGGCCATCATATGCACAGTATAAAAATGAAAGTAATCAAAGTCTATATGATATTGAGTAGTTCTACGTAGTATATACAAATGTTGGCAAAATAAAACACAATTTATAATTACTGTACACTTATTTATAATTGTTAAAATTTATGAGGTAAAACATTCCAATTTGTCTATTTGTAATTTGGCTCCAACCAAAATAATTCGCCCTAGGATTCAAGAGGTAGTCAACTCCGTTGGTCACTCTCTATATGAATGGAGTGCACAGTGCAAGTGAACAGCTTTTGTTGATTATAAAATGAGGTTGTGCTAAGACAGAGTTAAAACAACACCGGCTTCAAATGAAGATAGTTAAAAACATCATTAGGTTCTTCCTAGTTGACTAAAGGTTTGCGTATATTTTGTTGTTGAAATGTGGGAAAGTCAGTTGTTGGTTGAATGGGCAATGGTCGAAAATGTTGTGCAGTGCAATCGGTGTTTGAGCTGTCCTACATGTGAGGGAAATCTTGAAAGCTGTTGAGCTGTTACCTAATTGCTAGGAGGTTTGTGGAGCACTGGCTGTCGCTAATGTCCTGCTCCTCGTGTTGTACGTGTGACGTCTTAGAGGAGGGGAGTGGATTTGAGAAGGCGGGGCTGTGGGTATGTGATTGGCGCTTGGGGAGGAGTTGTGTGTATTGGAGGGAGAATAGGGGCGTGATGAGTTGAGCGGCTTAGTGGGGGTGCTTGGAGAGCTTGTTTTGAGGACGTTAACAAGTCTTTTGTCTTTCAGATTTAAACTATTGAGCGAAAATATTAATTGTTCGTAAAGAGGGCTTCGGTTGTCTATTGGATCATTTAAATTTTTATTCTTATTATATTTTTGGTCCAAAAAAATGTATAAATTTTCGAACTCGGTCATGAGCCTGCCTTTATCTCGTCTTTTTAAAATTTGGAGATCCTGTTCGATTGTGGTAAAACTATGTCCGGTGTCTTTCATATGGATGCTCATGGCTGAGTGTTTATTGTGCTTTTGGGCATTGAAATGTTCTGCATATCTAATTGCAAAGCTTCGACCAGTTTGACCGATGTATGAACTGTTACATTCAGCACATTTCAGTCTATAAATGCCAGAGCCCAAAAATTTATTGTTGTCCGAGTTTATCTTATTGTGGTTGAAAAATAGCTTTTGATTAGAATTATGGGTCTTATAGGCTACCCTAATATCTTGTTTTTTTAAAGGGGTAGCGATTTGATGTATAATGGGGTTAATGTAGGTGAAAGATGCATATTTAGGCTTATTAATTTCTATTGGGGAGAGGTTCATGGCCAATTTCAATTTCACTTTATTGATTATTTTCTGTATGATTGAGGGATTGTATCCATTGAAAACAGCTATTTCTTTTATGGTACTTATTTCTTTTTTTAAATTGACGGTTGACATGGGAATTTTTAACGCTCTGTACACTAAACTGTAAAACGAGGCTTGTTTGTGCGATTGTGGGTGAAGAGAATTTTGTTTTATGGTTGTGGGAGTGAATGAAGGTTTTCTGTGAATCTGGAAATCGAAATTGTTTAAGGTCCTGGTGATTGTAATGTCTAAAAAATTGATGAAATTATTGTCCTCATCTCCTTTAGTAAACTTGATGCAATTATCAAGGCTGTTTAAGTAAGTTAGTATGTCTTCACTATTGTTGCAGCTTTTGTCTATTATTGCTAGTGTGTCATCGACATAGCGTAGCCAAAGACACAAACCATTAATGCTGTTTGTTATTTTACTATTTTCGAGGTTGTCCATATAAATTTCGGCGAGTATTCCCGAAATGGGATCACCCATGGCTAGACCTTGTTTGTATATCTTATTATTGAACGTAAAATAATTGTTATGAAGGACGAAAGTTAGTAATTGTAAGCATTCTTCTATTTCTAACTGACTTAAGGTGCTGTGTTTAGAAAGATTAGTTCGTATGATTTCGATAGTTTTTTTAGCGGGAATGTTCGAGAACATATTGGTAATGTCAAATGAGCACATTATGTGGTTAGGCTGCAAATTAAATTTATTTAAAGTTTCGCATAATTCTATTGAGTTTTTAATAGAGTGTTTATTGTGAAATGTGAAGTGTTTCTTAAGGAATTTTTGGAGGAACTGAGAAGTTTTGTACATTGGGCTGTTTCGGCTATTTATGATGGTTCGAATGGGAACGTCATTTTTATGTATTTTTGGCAGTGGGTAATTTGGGATTCATGTTGATGAGTTTTTGATGTTCGTGTTCATTAAATAAAAAAGGTGAATTTTTTAGGAGTGTTTTTAAATTATGCTGAGTTTTTAAGATAGGATCTTTTGAAATTATTGAGTAAGAATTATCGGAAAAGAAATCCTCCGTTTTTTGGATGTAGTTGTGTTTATTCATTAGGATTACGGTACTGCCTTTGTCGGCTTTCGTTACTATAACATTATTGGTGTCTACCTTTTTTCTTAATTCGTGGGTTTGTTTGAGAACGGTGAAATTATTGATGTTGGAAACTTCTTTTACAAGGGTGGGTAATTTCTTTTTTATCTCATATCTCACGTCATTTTGTCTGTCGAAGGGAATTTGTTTATTTATGTTGGATTCAACTTCGGCTATTGTGGTAATTATGTCCTCGGCTTTATTTGGACTAGGCCAATTATATTTTAGGCCTTGGTCAAAGAAATTGATTTCATTATCCGAAAATGTGGTGTTAGATAAATTGATAGTGGTTGGAGTGTTTTTCCATGAGGGGGTGAAAGTTTCTCTATTTTTGTTTTGGTTTATGGATTTAGGTTTCTCTTCTAATAGATATGTCAACTTGTGGTCTAAGGTTTTTTGTTTTTTGTCTAATATGTTCTGCAATTTACGTGCAATGTGTCTTTGGTATGAGCTCCATTCGAGAGGTGATAATGATTGAGCAGTGATCAAATGTTCCCGGTAAAGCTGCAAGTTTAGTAGGGATTTATTTCTATACATTAGTTTAATTTCATTTCTAAGCCAGATGGTGTTGACTTTATTTTGAACGTCTTTAGATTTGAGTGTTGGAATGTTTTTCCTTTAAGTTGATTTTAAGAAATTTGGCACCAGACCTAATCTTAAACATTCTTTTAAGAATAAAATATCTTTTGAAATTTTACCGATTTTGATTTTGGTTTCCAACCAGACATCTGGTTTAATTTTGAGGTGCTTTGATATGACTGATGATGCCCCACATGGAGGGCGAAACATGTCTCCATTTTAACGATGTTTAACTAAAAATGTTAACATCCTGTAATGTATTGAATAGGTTGGAGTCCAATAAATTCTCTTATATTATTATTGAGATTCTTTCAATACGGAAAATAAAATGATTTTCATTACTTGTAATGAGAGCTTGCATCCGGGAGATAGTGGGTTCGAATCCCAATGTCGGCAGCCCTGAAGATGGTTTTCTGTGGTTTCCCATTTTCACACCAGGCAAATGCTGGAGTTGTACCTTAATTAAGGCCACGGCCGCTTCCTTCCAACTCCTAGCCCTTTCCTATCCCACCGTTGCCATAAGACCTATCTGTGTCAGTGCGACATAAAATCACTAGAAAAAAAAAATATATATATCATACACATAAATAATTATTCTAAAAGCTGCAGCAAGGGGATTCAAAGGAAGAGAAGCTCTTTCTGTCACTTGTTTCAGGCTGTCTTCTAGTCATATTTAGGTAGCCGCTTTTGAGAACAGGCGATTTGTATCAAGTTAACAGATAAGACAGAGATCAACATCTGTGATATTATGACAACTTGAATAGATTTTTGTTCAAATAAAGAATTTATGAAGGATCAAGCAAGTGAACTGGTTGAGCTCCTTACTCTACGTGAGGAGTTTCAGTATCCAACCTCTTGGCTATGTAACCCAAACTTGAAATCTTAGAAGTTAATTTGGCTGCTACATGAATAGGACCAGCAGCAACATTCACCTGACCATATATCTACAAAAATGACAACAAATGAAGTCTTGTCTAGATTAGAATCAAAGTTCAGAATCATAGTTCAGCAAAACCAAATTACCTAACACAATCACTGAATTTAAAAATTACTCAATTTATGGAATTCAAGGCTTCTGACTACCAAGACAAAACTGTTAAAAATTATAATCTTGTATTAAATGCAAATGAAATTGAAAATATATTGGCCACAAAATGTTTAGTTGTTCATGTAGATGAAAAACTAAGATAGGACTGTCTGTTCTTAAATGTTAATCAGCGGAGACCCGGCCTTAGGGGGAACAAAACTGTCAAGATCAGATTGTAACAACTATTATAAAAAAATTTCAGTAGCAATCATCAGAAAACATCTGTACAGACATCACAGCACTGAAAATTTCACTAAGAACCTATGGCTTGAAATTCATTACAAAAGCATGTAAATCACTTGTATATTATTTTGTGTCTCATGGCAAGCACATTTTAGTGTCAGACTAAATTATATATGAAATATTTAATTATTTTACTGTCCAAACAGGTTCTTTGTCATTTGTATATGAAACAGCACATTTAAAAAGAACATAAGTATAGGATTTATTTCGAAGTTTACATTTATAATCAACATTAGCTAACTTTTAAATAAACGTAACTAGTTTTATGCAACCTCCATGTTATAACAAGCCAATTTTGATTAATTCCATGTCAAAATTCATGGATATAGCGAATGTGAAATTTTCAGATCCCTACTAAGCAGTTAAACATAGGAGAGTAGTGTCCTTGGATTTTCAAACATATTTTATGTAGAATAATACTAATGTTATTGGTTTAGCATCCCAATAACTATTTTTACAGAAATATTGTCCCACAGGAATACTTTTATGTGCTAGTAAATATACCGACACGAGGCTTGCATATTTGAGCACCTTCAAATACAACTAGACTCAGCCAGGACCAAACATGCCTGAAAGTTGGTGCTCTACCACTTGGTCATGCAGAATCTATAGAAAAGTTCTCAACATTTTCATTAATAAAATATCATCACTCCCATTGAGTGTTTCATTACCTGCAAGAAAACCACAGCAAATGTGCTGTACTGTTTACCATACCATAAATCAAGCTGAATAAGGAAGAGTATCTTCTGCTGGGTAAGTCAATCTTCTCCTTATGCAACTGTAATTAATTTTCTGATTTCTGTCTCTGAGTACCATATTAAATAAATCACCTGGCAATAAAGTCAGCATCATACGGCAGGAGTAGCTCCCAGCCCTTCTTGACCCGTAACCTGGCAATCTGTGACAGGAGCAATTTGATTTCTTCTCCAGGGAGCTTGACAGCATCACAGATCTGGCTCCGCACAAGGAACTGGTGTTGTGTGAACATGCACAGCTGAAAAGTGAGATAACAACATACATTTTCTTTCTGGTAAAATATTGACTTTATCCACACCAGCAAATTCTACAAGGGCTTTTTATCTCACTTAACCCAAGACCTTTCCAATAATTATATTAATCCAGGAATATCTTGACAGAGATTTTTCCCACACAGAGTTACTTCAGCTTCAGTAGGATGTCTGCTCACCATGCGCATTTTTTTTGTCTTGCCCGCTTTCATTTTCACGTTGTACTTAGATACCGACCATTACTTCCAATACTGCCTTCAACTCCCCCTCCCTCTATGCTATTATGGCAATTATTTTCTCTCCTTGGATCATAATCCCTCCCCTCTGACACAGTTTCTCCTTAACCTCATACAGAGCTTTCTGGATGTACCCATTGAAAAGTGTTGATGAGACAAACAGACCTGTTAATCCACCATAACTTGTAGAATAGAGGAGCTCAGCTGGGCACCCGTTGAGGCTAGCCCAGCGCAGCCGGGCTGGCTTGACGTAAATGCAAGCAATTTACATAGCAAGCATACGTCACAGTGAAGTGAGAGAGTGAACACACTTTGCAGAAAGAATGGTGACATTAGATTGTCATTACGAAGCTCTCCTCCACTACTCAGCAAAATGCTGAATGGGGTACAGTATTTAAGAAAGATACGCTATAACGGCAAGAAAACCGGCCTCTTCAAGATAATCTGTTTGATTCTGGTTCCAATTCACTACCCTATCTTCTAGATCTTGTTTGACTTGTTCGATCCATCTCCTTCAAGGTCTGCCTCTAGGTCTCTTGCCATCTAAGGTTTTCTCCAACCATTCCTTAGCTACTAAGTAATACACATACACAGTCAGTTTTATTTTCTTATATTATTATATTCACAGAAAACTAACACTTTATAATTTTTGTTCTACAATTTACAAAGGTACATGATTTAAGCACACAAGCTACAATTTACAATTCCTTGGATGGGAATGACAGTATTTCCATTTCTTAAAATGTAAAAATCTCTGTTATTCATTCAGCAAAAAATAATACATTTACATAATTCAACAAGTTGACTGCTTGATTTTGCACAGTGTTGTGTTGTTTGAATTTCCCTGTTCACTGAATTTGAAAATAGTATTTAAAACTTATCAGGTGTCCGATGATAGTAGCTAGCCTCTCCATGGCGAGGGAGTTTCATATCAAGTGGGGGCATAGATATTTACTATCCAAGATTAAAGTAAAACAACAATGTAAATGTATCTACCAAATAGATGTACAGTATGTCTTCAAATAAATAACCTAACTGATATTATTCCCAGTAAGCATGATTGGATTGTTGGTGAGTTTACCACAAAATTTAAACCCCAGTAACCACAAGCCACAGCTTATCCACCTTAACTCTGTATTATACTAGAAATGCTTCTAAAGCACCTCTTAAAATTTAATAGTGAAAATTGTAATTCATCACATACATTACAAAAATGTTTGAGGCTATAGGCCTTTTTATTGTCATTATCATCACCATCAGTTAACCGTCTCCAGTTTCCCAGGTGCGGTGTATGAGCACTCACCACTTCAGTCGATTCAGGTACCATTCTTCTTCCTGTACTTGGTTCCAATTCACTACCCTATGTTCTAGATCTTGTTTGACTTGTTCGATCCATCTCCTTCAAGGTCTGCCTCTAGGTCTCTTGCCATCTAAGGTTTTCTCCAACCATTCCTTAGCTACTAAGTAAGAATCCATTCTCATTACATGGCCATACCATTTCAATCTTGATCTGATTATGGTATCACATTTGAATATCTTAGAGAATCCTCTCGTTGCGGAATTTAATCTCTCCTAGTTTTTTGTAGCAATGTCCGGAGGAATTTCTTTTCTGCAGCTTGGAGTCTACTTTTATCTCTGCCTGTGTTGATACAAGTTCCAAGGCCATAAGTTGTTATAGGCAAGAAGTAAGTTTGATAAATAGTGTGGTTTTTAGCATTTGTGATAAATGCAAACTATTTTGAAACTTTGTCAGTGTATGTTCCTTCATCTTATATAACCCCTACAAGTGGTTTTAGCGATTTCAAATTAGCGATAAAGTGCAAAATTGGTTCAAAATGTGAAATTATACAATTTATGTGAAATAGATGTAAAATTCTCAATTTTATGCGAAATAAAGATATCTTTTTCAAAACAATGCATTTTTCTTAAAAATAATATATATGTTATTTATTTTACGGGAAAGAACTATTACAGCACCTTAAATCTTTCAGTGTGTGGAATATCTTTCAACGGCCAAAGAGCAGTGCCAAGAACAACCAATCAAACAGTTTAATATATTTTCAAGCACAAGCGTTCATTCACTTTGTGTTGAACCTTGATCACAATCGGTTATTCTTGACGCAGGTGTTGAGTAGTAGTTCTGTTTGAAAGTACGGTAGCGATTTATTGTCTGGTAGCCATGAGTAGAAGCGATGTGACGATCAAACAGCGTGCCG
The DNA here is from genome assembly GCF_040414725.1 of Anabrus simplex. NCBI lineage: Eukaryota > Metazoa > Arthropoda > Insecta > Orthoptera > Tettigoniidae > Anabrus > Anabrus simplex. Next base: position 274,366,298 of record NC_090270.1, read on the forward strand.
AGAGTTACATATCGGAGCATTCTTATGTAAGCGATACAGATATATTGATGGGCCGACTTTGCAATCAAAGACTTGAATGGAAGAAGAAAGATGTTTTGGATAAACATTTCAAGAGCAGAAACCATATGCTAAAAGCAGCAATTTTTTCCCCCACCAGCACGTGAACAGTGTGGCGTCAAGCGTCAAACCACAATAGCAGAAATGGATAGAAAGGCAAAAAGAGCAAAAAACAAGAAACAAAGGTTCATTGAGGATACTGTGAAGATGTACCTGCAGACTAATATCCCCAGCCACAAACTGGATCATCCTGCTTTCCGAGACTACCTTGAAAAGTAAGTGCCAATTTTAGATATATTTTTGGGTGTTACAGTGAAACCTTGTTAGTATATTTATGCTGAGGACAACGAAAAAAATTGTGTTTAGCGGGAAAACGTACTATCGATATTCCATTAAAAACTATCCAACAGGGAGATGGTATCACTTTACACATTAGTACATTTTACATTGTGTGTGTAGTGTTTCAGGAGATAAAGGAGAGCACTAAAAAGTGTGAAAAAGTTGAGAGAACAAATATCAATAATCCTCTACTGGAGAATGTTAAAGTAACAAGAGACTATTAAAAGATGTGAAAAACATGGAAGAACAGGTATGACATTCTTTTGCTACGAAGCTACAGTACCTACATATTATAGCAGATCACTTTCTTCCTAAAACAATAATTGTATAATGAAATGTCAGTTGAAGGTTTAGGTTTCTCACCAGTTTTCTGGTCACTTTGTCCGAGCGTGAATTTCTTGCGAGGTTATACTCGCCACACGCGATTACGCGCCTTTGGCCGCCATCTTGAACACGAAACTTCGGCAGTACTCGGCATTGGTTTGGACAACTCGCCCGTGTATAATAAAAACGTGACAACTGTCAATAGCAGTTTGTGTTTTTGTATGAATGCTACACCGCTTTACAATTGCCTGCATCTTTGCATAAATTTTTAATGGGATAGACCTACAGTATATGGAAGCCTTATTACTTAATGGCACCTACAAATGACCTGTCGAAGATCTGCTATTGCTGCACTGTAGACTTATTCTAACTTCAGTCGTACCACACGGATTTAAATCATCTTATCACGAGAACAGTTACTGGCATTACCTTCAATTTATTGTGTTGAGGGGTAAAAAGAAGTGAGGTGATTATTTGTTGCGTGACAGCCTACTTACGGACTAACAGGATAATCGTGAGAAGTTCAGTAGCGTGGTACATACGGTATCAGTTTTGCGATAGCCTAGCTATGGATAAGAAAAGGGTCGTGAAATCACTCACTAGTGCAGAAAAAATTAAAATCCTTCAAGAAGTAAAGAATTCACATCTTAAGCGCGTAGAGTTGGCGCAAACGTTAGAACTAGCACCTTCTACTTTGAACACCACTGTGGGCAACCGAGACAAAATTGAAAATGCGTATAAGCAAAATAGAAACGGAAAAAGGAAAACAAGTGCGTGAAGGAAAGTTTCCGAAGTTGGAAAGAATAATTTTGAATAAATAAATTTATAACTTTTGATTGGAATGTGAAATAGGCTACAAGCACAATCAAGTGCACTGGGTTATTTAACAATCTCACTGACAACAAAGACCTTTCCATAGAAAAAAGAACATAGAACAAAAAATAAACCGCTTTACCCTTTAAGAATATCAAATGATCATAGATATGTCTCTCGGTCATGACCATACACCAATGGCTGCACGGTTGAGAGTTACACTTCCGTTACACATTTTGTGGCAGTAACTTCAGTGACACATTATTATGGATGACTCCCAGACATAAGCCATGTATGACAACAGGACAGCTTTGAAAAAGAAAAAAAAAAAGTGAAAACTGAATTCAGCACTCCTAGCCGCAGTGAAATCTATTACTGTGCTTTAACTTAGCACTGTCCTGTCTTGTTCTAGTGTAAAGTCTTTGCTGCCAATCAATGACACAAAACTCAACTTTAGCTAAGCTAACAGCTTGCCCCTCGAAGGCGCAATATACTCAGTGTTCGAGAATTCAAGGTCATTTCCTCTTATCGCGCAACTTTCTCAGGCCGACCTGTGGCGAGGGCTCTTATCTCTGTTGGTAATCATATTCTGTACACAAGGGAAGAAAGAACATTTTCAGGTCTGCAGAATATATCATCATACTAAGCGGTAAAGGCGAAAAATCATGACGTGTTAAGAGAGGTACTTTTTATACAGATTTAATACGATGGGCATCGGGACTTCAAATTTGCGACGTGCTAAGTGGGAAAAGTGTTAATGAGGAATGTACTAACGAGGTTTCAAGGTATTTATATTTAAAATACATTTACACCATCCTGAGTGGTATAGCCTAACTAAATATTCATAGACTAGCCTATATCCACTACCCCACCCCCCAAAGAAAAGAACCACGTGGATGGTTATTTTTAAGTATTATGACTGCTATACGGCCTTCTTGAATTTTAGGTTAGGTCTCTTAAACTTTCGACCAAAATCCACGTGGATGCATGTTTCCTAGTATGATGAGTTCACGTGGAATTTTAGGTTAGGTTATTCAAATTTTCAACCCAAATATATATATATATATATATATATATATATATATATATATATATATATATATATATACATGGATAGATGTTATTTTAAAATGTTACAATTTAATAGACCATCTAGCATGTAAAATAATTGCTTGTTTTCATGTACATAAATGGAAGTATATAGGGAAAAGCTTCAAAACTTGTTCAATGATTCGCTAGGCCAGCATTACACCAAATATTTTAGTATTTGTCCTTACCTCTAAACTTCATTATTATTAGCATGTTTAACGAAATTTTACTGTTTTTAGTATTAAAAACTTCATTTTTTGTCCGTATTGACTCAAGATTTTACAAAGCTTGGTAAAGCTAAAGGTTCCACCTATTCAATACATTATCATAATGGTCTGTTTAGAACATCACATATTTATTTAACTTATTGTAAAATACATCTTTGGGACCGGTTTCGGCCATCCAATATGCCATCATCAGCCATTGGAAGTTAATAGCAAGGAACATTCAAAAAAGTAAAAATATGCTTTAAAATCAGTACAGAATGTATGTTTGGCATACTTTTAACTGCAAGTCCTATTCTACATGAAAAACATTAAAAATAGCTAGATAACATTGACCCATTGTACTATACAAATAACATATCTTTTTTGAAAAAATACAGTATTATTTGGTTCGTCTAAAATTGTTTTGTATATAATTGAAAGAGTCTATGATTTGGTATAGCTTATGTACAAGAAATTTATATGAAATTGATAAGTGATTCTACAAAGCATTTGCCATTTTAAACCACAGTTTTTTAAACAGCAAGTCTTATTCTACATGAAAGACATTAAAAATGGCTAGATAACATTGACCCATTGTATTATACAAGTCTTTTTAAAAATACAGTATTATTTGGTGCGTCTAAAATTATTTTTTAGGTGATTGAGAAAGTCTATAAATTTGGTGTAGTTGATGTACAGGAAGTTCATATAAAATTGATAAATAATTATACAAAACATCTGCCATTATTAAAGCACAGTTTTTTGGTTCCTCGTGATATGCGGCTTATACTGTTTGATAATATATACAGGTTCTTCTTTCTTAAAAGTTATTGACAAAACAGTCTATGTTTGACTAATGTAAGGAGTAGCAGATTTCTGATATTAAACGTAAGGAACTTCATCTTTTGGTCCGTATTGAACTGAGATCACAATTAAATTAGAATCTAGCGGGTTCCACCTTTTCAATACTAAATACAATGTTGTTGGATGGTATTTACAACATTATTTATTACAGAACATGTTTCGGTGTTCAACTTTTGACACCATCATCAGCTGTTCAGAAAGTGCGAAAAAACTTGGCAATCTAAACATTAAACAACATATTGTCATACGTAACTCCTTAATAAACATATATACAAACAATAGAATATTGCACTAGTTAAATCCTAAAACATCTACAGTAAATTATGCTATATTAAAACTCTAATATGTAACAAGCCCCTCTTGTTTGTATATATGTATATTAAGGAGTTACGTATGACAATATGTTGTTTAATGTTTAGATTGCCAAGTTTTTTCGCACTTTCTGAACAGCTGATGATGGTGTCAAAAGTTGAACACCGAAACATGTTCTGTAATAAATAATGTTGTAAATACCATCCAACAACATTGTATTTAGTATTGAAAAGTTGGAACCCGCTAGATTCTAATTTAATTGAGATTTCAGATATGTTTAGTCTTATTTTAGTATTTGAACCTTGCATCGTAATATTTTTTCAAGATAAATAACTGTATGGCTGAGGCCGAAACTATGGTTGAGATCTTGAATATTATTTTATATGCCAGGTGGAAGTGGGCAGTAATTAGTATTAATCTCGAACCAGCACGGACCTAAAAAGGAAATTGTAAATTGAGTACGAGTTATTGAGAATGAAACGCGGTACTATAGGAAAGAATTGAAGATATGAAACTCACCTCAGGTTGAATGTAGCGGCGCGTAGAGAAAGTGAGGAACAAATGCTGAATGTCAAACGCCAGGAGGCTGGCTCAGCTGTAAGGCAGGGGAAAGGGAAGTAGGAGAGGTTGCGGTCACGTGTATCTGTGTGTCAGGGGGGCATGGGCTTTGTCGGGGATAGTAAGCTAGCGCGCTACGTAATATTTTATGTACTGATTCGGAATTTTTAAACTGTTAATCAATGAAATAAGCATGTCAAATAAAATTGTAGGTTTTTCCGACATATCATTTAGATTGTAATTGGGATTGTAATATTGATCTAGGGTAATGTAACATTGCTCCGTTAGGTCTAGGAGTGGGCCTTTATTTATTGTTTCGATGATGTCCAAGTCCTTGTTGATACCATAAAAATTATGTTTGTATTCCTGTATGTACTGGCCTATTGCCGAAAATTTTCTATATTTTATGGCATTGACATGTTCATTGTATCTGATATTAAATGATCTCCCAGTCTGCCCAAGGTAAACACTGGTACAGTCATTGCAATGAAACCTATATACACCTGATCTATCAAATGGGTTTTGTACATTAACCGATTTGGAGTTGTAGAAAATATCTTAAATTTCTATTGTTAGTTTTGATGGCAATATTGACATTTCTTTTTTAAAAAATATTGGTTAATCGGAAGATGTCAGAGTTAAAGGTGAAAGTAGCATATGTTTTTGTTTTGGGTGTTTCTTTTTTGTAATTTAGTCTTGGGTTGGTGTTTAAATTTATAAAGTATGCGTTCTATAAAACATTTGTTGTAGCCATTGTAAGATGCGATCTTGCGTATAGTGTTAAGTTCTTTTTTACGTTCTATATTGGACATGGGTACATTAAATGCTCTCTGTATTAAATTATTGTATGTAGCTCTTTTATGACTAGGAGGATGTTCAGAGTCATGTTTGATGGTCATGGCTGTGTGTGTCAGTTTTCTGTAGATTTTGTATTCAAAAGAGGATGGGCGCCTCGTAATGGTTAGATCTAAAAAATTTAGGGTTTTATTACTTTCGAATTCTATTGTAAATTTGATATCATTGTCGATGTTGTTGAGGTCTATTAAGGTGGAAGGGGCATCGGTAGTACGTTGATCCATTATTATAAATGTATCATCTACAAACCTGGCCCATAAGGCTATATTATTGAATGTCTTATTATTTATAATTTTAGTGTGTTCCAGAAAATCTATATAAATGTCAGCTAAAATACCTGATACCGGTGAACCCATGGCCAGTCCGTCCTGTTTATAGATTACTTTGTTGAAAATGAAATATTATTAGTTAGGAACTTCAAGATTAGTATGAAATCGTCTATTTCAAGTTGACTAAGTTGGCTGTGAGCACGCAAATTTTCTTTAGAACGATTGGTATAACTTTTTCAGGTTTGATGTTGGCGTACATATTGGTGATATCGAATGAATGCATGGTATGATGTGCCCGTAATTTGAAATTTTCTAGTTGTTTAATTAGTTCTGAAGTGTTTTTAATTGATTTGTTGGCTTGAAATGTGTAATGCTTACTTAGAAATTGTTGTATGAACTGCGCTGTTTTGTACAAAGGGCTAGGTCTGAAGTTTATTATAGGGCATATGGGAACAAGGTTTTTGTGTATTTTAGGTTGTGCTTTTACTGTTGGTAGACCAGGGTTCATATTGATTAATTTGTTCTTTTCACTGTCAGTAAAGAGGCATGTTGTATTTTTAAGAATTTGTCTAAGTTGTCTTTGAATAGATTGCGTTGGATTTTTATCTATGATTTTGAAGGTTTTGTCTGTAAAAAAGTTTTGTGTTTTTGTAATGTAATCTGTTTGGTCTAAAACAACAGTGGCATTGCCTTTATCTGCTTTGGTGATGATAACATTTGAATTTTTGATTTTAAGTTTTGACAGATCTTTTTTCTGTCTTCAAGCTGCGTTGTATTAAAATCTATAGTTGGTGTGCTGAAGATATTTTTAATTTGTTTTTTAGCTTCATACCTAACTTCATTTTGAATGACTAGGCATTTTACTGATAGCTGCTTCTGTTTCGATAATTAGTTGTTTAGCCTTGTTGGCGGTATTGTAATTAGGCCAATTATGATTAGGTCCTTTGGAGAGCATTATTATTTCTTCTTGAGTTCTCAATTTACAATTTCCTTTTTAGGTCCGTGCTGGTTCGAGATTAATACTAATTACTGCCCACTTCCACCTGGCATATAAAATAATATTCAAGATCTCAACCATAGTTTCGGCCTCAGCCATACAGTTATTTATCTTGAAAAAATATTACAAAGCAAGGTTCAAATACTAAAATAAGACTAAACATATCAGAAATCTGCTACTCCTTACATTAGTCAAACAGACTGTTTTGACAATAACTTTTAAGAAAGAAGAACCTGTATATATTATCAAACTGTATAAATCGCATATCACGAGGAACAAAAAAACTGTGCTTTAATAATGGCAGATGTTTTGTATAATTATTTATCAATTTTATATGAACTTCCTGTACATCAACTACACCAAATTTATAGACTTTCAATCACCTAAAAAATAATTTTAGACGCACCAAATAATACTGTATTTTTAAAAAGACTTGTATAATACAATGGGTCAATGTTATCTAGCCATTTTTAATGTCTTTCATGTAGAATAAGACTTCCTGTTTAAAAAAACTGTGGTTTAAAATGGCAAATGCTTTGTAGAATCACTTATCAATTTCATATAAATTTCTTGTACATAAGCTATACCAAATCATAGACTCTTTCAATTATATACAAAACAATTTTAGACGAACCAAATAATACTGTATTTTTTCAAAAAAGACATGTTATTTGTATAGTACAATGGGTCAATGTTATCTAGCTATTTTTAATGTTTTTCATGTAGTATAGGACTTGCAGTTAAAAGTATGCCAAACATACATTCTGTACTGATTTTAAAGCATATTTTTACTTTTTTGAATGTTCCTTGCTATTAACTTCCAATGGCTGATGATGGCATAGTGGATTGCCGAAACCAGTCCCAAAGATGTATTTTACAATAAGTTAAATATGTGATATTCTAAACAGACCATTATGATAATGTATTGAATAGGTGAAACCTTTAGCTTTACCAAGCTTTGTAAAAAGAAATTTTACTGGCTTCACACGTACGTCCCAGGATCAGGAGATCTGACTCAAGGTAGTAACCCTTAGCAGAGATTATGTTCCACGTTGTGGAGATTCAGCAAGGGCAGAGGTGTACGCTGCATTGGACAGGAAGCCCATTGCAGTAATCGCAGATGAGATGTCGGACAACTGAGGCAGATATGTCTTTCCTGTTCTATTCAGGACGATGCTGCCAACAGGACAACAGCCGAGCCATCATTGATTCTCTCAAAGACTATAATATTGATTATGAAAACACGCTGGGTTTAGTGTCAGACTCTGCCACATACATGGATACATGTTTACAGACGATAACTGGAGACCATCTTCTTCACTTCCAATGCTTTCTTCTTCACTTCCAATGCTTTGCACAGAAGTTACATCTTGTGGGGGATGTTATTCTCAAGAAACTGTCACAGTTGACCAATTTGGTTTCACTCATTCCAGTATCTTGACGAGTACTTCGCACCCTTGGTAGAATTCTTTAGCTATCTTGATGAGAATTCCCTAAATAGTAGTGGCCATTCAGTGTTGGATATGTTTAGAGATTAATTAATGGCGTGTGACCTCTGGAGAGGCCTGGTGCAGGTATTTCAATTTGACTCCCGTAGGCGACCTGCGCATCGTGATGACGATGAAGACGGCACATAGATGGCACATACACCCAGTCCCAGTGTCAGGGGAATTAACCAATTATGGTTAAAATTCCCGACCCTGCTGGGAATCGAATCCGGGACCCCTGTGACCAAAGGCCAGCATGCTAACCATTTAGCCAGGGAGCCAGACATGTTTAGAGATCAGGATATGCTTTCCTTGCTGACAGTTCAGATAAAGTTTGTTTCCCAGACATCTATGAAAATTAATGCAGCAATCACAGTATTGGAGGGATCGTCCTACCCGTATTCTCACAAGTTGTGGGATGATCTTTCCACTATTTGTGGAGAATTGAAGAAGTGTGCTGATGGATGGTTTCAATTGGAAACAAGTTGCCTGATGGAGAGTTGCAGAAACAATACGAAGAAATAGGATATTAAAGGGCAATTTAAGCAGTGTATGCTTAAGTGCATAACTAAGCTCTAGAAGCACAGTGATACTAACGTGTTTTTCAACGAAGTGTGTAATTTACCTAATTCTACAGTTGCAGGGCAAAACCGTGCTCTGGAATCCAAATCACTTTTGTCTTTGAAGCATAAGTTACCATTTTTTAGAAATGTCACTGTTGATCAATTTGTCCAGGGCTGCGAGGCATATCACCAACAGATGCTGCAGAACATTAAAATGGATAAAAACAATGATACTCTTCAAATATTGATGGCATTTAGGTTACACTTTAATTCCTTTGTCTTGGCAGCACTGCAGTGCATTTGGGCCCCTACGAACAGTGTCAATTAGAGAGGTTTTTTTTAAGCAAGTACAACATGATTGTAAGTGATAGGTGGTCTCGAATGAAGGAGGGCACCATTCAAACAATTGGCATGTTGTACTTCAATCATCTTTGAAATTCCTCTTCCATGTAGGTCTGTTCTACTGTGATAAACGAATATGTTCAGAATAGCATTTTCAACTTTGAAATTGTAAATTTGTAAATATGCATATTCGTGTGTGCATTAATACTTCTTGCAGTCTTATGTTGATGTTTGTCTTATTTTCCATAGTGTATTCAAAACTGCATGATGAGCAATGTGTGATTATTAAACAGTATCATACAATTCAGGTGTAGATGGCAAAAACAGAATTTTAGAGTTCTCAAAATCGGAAAATTTAAGATTTTTTTTTTTGCTAGTTGTTTTACGTCGCACCAACACAGATATGTATTATGGTGACGATGGGATGGGAAAGGCCTAGGAATGGGAAGGAAGTGGCCTGGTGTGAAAATGGGAAACCACGGCAAACCATCTTCAGGGCTGCTGACAGTGGGGTTCGAACCCACTATCTCCCGATTGCTGGATACTGGCCGCACTTAAGCGACTGCAGCTATCGAGCTCGCTGTTTTAAGATATTTAGGTGCCAGTGTAATGATCTTCAGTGACCATATATTTAAGACGTCACCCAGACAATTCAGCCAGTTGTTCACAGTCCATAGTCTTTTCATGGGACTTATTAAACCCTTTGTTAATGCTTTAACCCCCAAGAAAACTTTAGTACATCTAGAGAATTATTTATGATGTCATTAAAGTGCACGCATGCATTACAAGCCAATATCACTATATTTTTTTTTGCTAAGGGCTTTACGTCGCACCGACACAGATAGGTCTTATGGCGACGATGGGATAGGAAAGGCCTAGGAGTTGGAAGGAAGCGGCCGTGGCCTTACTTAAGGTACAGCCCCAGCATGTGCCTGGTGTGAAAATGGGAAACCACGGAAAACCATCTTCAGGGCTGCCGATAGTGGGATTCGAACCTACTCCCGGATGCTAGCTCACAGCCACGCGCCTCTACGCGCACGGCCAACTCGCCCGGTAATATCACTATAAATCTGGTGATATCAATGAAAGACTTTGAGCTTGCAAATGTGAGAGGATTCCATTCCCAAGAGTGCAGAAAAAGGGATGCTTGTATCATTTTTCCACACAGTATTTGGAGAAAAATTGTACCAGAGAGTTTAAAAAGGGCTTATACAACAATAGCAAGAGAAACAAGACAGTTACCATTACTATTTGGTCTCCCATATACACCTTTAAATGATATTGCACATAAATGATAAACATTGTAAGAGATGAACTAAACGAAGTTATATACTATAATACGGAGAAAGTGCATGTTAGGCGCATGGCTGCACGTGAAAGAATGAAAGCACTACAGCCGAGGTTCCCACCTGAAACGTGGAATGTCTACAATTCAGTTTCTATTAACTTGACCATGATGGTCAACTAACTAATGGTCCGCATTGACTTAATTATAACAGTTAATTATGTCCAGGTTCCGCCTAGTTTTGTGAAATCATAAGTTATGAATTTCATTATGGTCCGTATTGGCAATTGATCAATATCAATATACAAGCTAATAGTATTGAATAGGTGGACCCTTGCTACCCTTTGGTGGTAGTTGTGTGTATGTAAGCAAATGATAGTTTAAATAATAATACATTCGGGATTTTATTGACTAGGCGGAACCTGGACATAATTAATTGTTACAATTCAGCTCTCAACAGTGAACAAAGAAAACCGTTGAGGGTTAGCATAGTAAATTTCAGACAATGATGGTTGTGCATCACCCATCAGTATGGAAATTTCAACAGATATTTCAAGACAAGCAGCAAATACCACACCTGGGCTAATCTCTTACGGAGTTCTGATGTGTGTATTTCCCAGGTAAGTGTTGTATCTACATGTAGGCCTAATAATTTAACAGAATTATGGCAGTCATTATTTACAGTGCGATCCAATGCCTGAGTCATTAGAAAAATTATTTTAGCTACCTATATTAGGTCAGTTTTTGAAATACCACATTCTAGATACTCTTCTACACTATGCCTTGTTCCTTCAAAATTGTGACAGTATCCTGTTAAATGCACTTTTGTCTAATGTTCGAATTGCTAGTGGAAGCTTATTGTAAATCTTAAGCTATTGATAACAGTGGCTGTTTGTGCTTTTACTAAGCCTGGAGTGAGAGGAGTATCCAGATCATTCTTGTATCTTGTGTCGTGCATGTAAACTGTAGATCTCTCTTTAAATTCGGAAAGATTCTCTCTTACATGCATAACATTTGTAAGAATACTGTATATAAACAGGGAACTGTCATTATTTTTAGGCTCGCAAAGGAAGTTTTATAGGAGTCTCTAAATTCTAATCCAGCAATTAGACTGACTGCCTTTTTCTGCCAAATAAATACATTATTTCATTTAAGACTATTGCCCCATAACCTGATACCATACAGTAAATGAAGGTGAAACAAAGCATGATAGGATGCAAGTAGCATGTCCCGACTGATGCAGGTTTTCAGTTTCTGCAACAGATATCACATCCCGGCTAATCTCTTACAGAGTTCTGATGTATGTGTTTCCCTGGTAAGTCTTGTATCTACATGTAGGCCTAATAATTTAACAGAATTACGTCAGTCATTATTTACAGTGTGATCCAAGGTAAATAGGGTATTTTCTGTTTTAGTGATATTAATAGTTAATTGATTGTGATGAAACCAGTTTTCAGCAATTTTAACAGATGTGTTGACTTGGTTTCGTAGTGTTGTGATATCAACATTACTATTTAGGAAAGTTGTATCATCAGCATACAGAACTGATGTGTAGGGAACATTACATGCTAGGTCAGTGATATAGACCAAAAACGGGAAAGGTCCCAAAATAGACGCTTGTGGGACACCTGCTTTAACAGTTTCCATATCAAATTTTTTTATCACTTATTACCACCATCTGTTTCCTTTGAAGAAGATAGGATGCCATTAATTTCAATTCATGGCCCCTTACTCCATAATAATTGAGCTCATGAATTATGCGATAAACAATCAAAAGCTTCTGTCAGGTCAATTAATGTAGCACCTGTGACTGTTTTATTCTCAAAATGATTTAATATGTCCTTGATGACACATTCAACTGCTTTTATCGTTGAATGACCCTTTCTAAATCCAAACTGTTTGTTGTACAGCAAATTATTTTTGTAAAAGTACTCGAGCTGTATGAATATACGGGATTCAATAATTTTGCTCAGAATGGGTACTATTGTTATAGGGCGGTAATTTGATGGGCACATTCTATCTCCCTTTTTAAAGATAGGTAACACTTTAGACATCCTTAAACACTCAAGAAAATCACCCTGTCTAAACATTAAATTTATTAAAAATGTCAATGGCATCAATATCATGTCAATAACTGCTTTGATTGTATTGTTGGAGGGACCATAAATGTCTTAGGTACTAGACAAATTCAAATTTATAACAATACTTCTGATTGTTCGCAGAGTTACTTCCACCCACCTAAAACCATTATTCAATATTTTTGAGGGAAGATCAAAGTTATGAAACCAGTCTAAGAAATTATGTTTACTTGCATCCCCATCTGATGAAATGCTATTATCCTGATCACATGTGCTTTCATGTGCATTGATAAAATACCTATTACACTCATCAGGTTCTACAGGAATCACATCTTTGTTATTTAAAGTTTGACTAGCACTTCTTATGACGGACCATGCAGCTTTGCATTTATTGTTCGCACTTTGGATATACCTGTCATTTCCTGCAAGTTTAGCCTCATGTATATGTTTTTTATATAATTTCCTGTAGTAGTTTCTTTATCCTCTAAATTATTGTAATATCATTTTACCCAAATCAGGCGTAAACCAGTTTTTAACTCTATTTCTTGGTTTAGAGCTGTTGGCCTTAATAATTACAACTTTTTCAGGGAAAGATGAATTAAAATATAATTATGTTAATGAAATAAGAAAAGCAAAGTAGACATCACTCAAAGCATAAAGGCTAGTGCAGTCTGTTCTTATTAATTTGTCTTGGAATTCATTTACCCCTTTAATTGATATGAAACATCTGATGCATTTTAATTATTTTGATGACTCAAAAACTCTTCTCTTACAGCTAACTTCAAATTCAACCCAAATACCACCATGGTCTGACAATACATCTTGTCCTAGAAATGAATATTTGTAAAATTATTTATATGCATTGGTTACAACATTATCTAGGCATGCATTATTTCTTGTGGGTTCAGCATGTGTACAATATAAGTCATGCAATCTTAACATATTAAGTAAGTTTTGAGTATTTTGTGATACGTCTAAGATATTTATATTGAAATCACCAGCTATAGCAATCTTTTGATCATATTTACAAGTTAAATAAGAAATCAACTTCTCAAACTGTGATATAAATAATTTTACTTTGGTGTTAGGGGCACGATACATAGATACCACAACAAAATCATATTTACACAATCTAACAGCTACTGATTCACATAGATTATTAATGCAAAAGGAAAAAATATTTTTACTTCAAATTTAAGTGATTTCTTAACATATATTATAGCTCCACCATGAGCAAGTGGGAAGTCTCTAGTAAAAATACTTCCTAATTGAAAATCATGAGGTATACATATAGATTGGTCTCATCTCTAGTCAGCCAGTGCTCATTTACACACAAAATATCAGTAGGCCTTTTATTGAGTATTACAGTACATCTAATTCATCCAGTTTATTTCTAATTGACTGAAAGTTAATGTGAAAAATAACTATGTTGACCATGATCATTTCTAGTTTTGTTTCTACAGGTTCACTGATTTTATTGAACTGATGAGAACCTTAGTCTGTCTACCTTGCACATTAACACTATTCGTCCTATACACTCTTAAAAGTATCAAAACTGTATAGGCCTAGACAGCCGTAAGTATTAATCATTCCTTGACTCTAACACAGATCGACTGATCTACATCGGTCACTCTGTCTAATTTTTTAGAGGAATGGGAGAAGTTTTACATTCTACATCTTGAATTGCATTAGCAAACTCTATTGCACTATTTACAACATACCTTTTTCCCAACCTATTTAGATGCAGACCATGCCAGGTGTAAAATCATCTTCCTAAATTACTTACATCTACATATTTTACATTCTTGAAGTGCCTACATATTTTCAAAATTTCTTCATTAACCTTGTTTACCTCCTTGTTAACACAAGACCATGTCAGAAGATCGTGTCTATGAGGAGCCGAAAATACCACAACGTTGGTGTGATGCAACTCCTGTAGTGTTGATCTGAGGGAAGAGATAATTCCTCTTGCATTATTTCTTCCCACGTTGTTAGTCCCTGCTAGATAAACAGCAACCCCCGTAGCTCCTACATGTTTACAGTATTTTTGACTTTCCGAGGTTATGTCATTAAAATTTGCACCAGGCTTAATCACAGCAAAAACATTATGGTTACTGTTTCTAATTAGTTCTGTAGAAATATTCCTCCCCTGACTATTGGCAAAACATCTTATCTTCACAGATTTCTGCGAGGTTTTGCAACTTTGTTTTACAAGATTCTTGTTACTTTCACTTCAAAGTTCCAACAAATTTACTTCAAAGCTGTTATCTACAGATTCACAAGTACCACTTGCTTTCTGAAGCCCGCATATTTTTCCGGCACCGATTCCCATCGCCTACAGTTTTTAGGCCTAATTGTTTAAGGTCACACAGGTTCATAATTCAAATCCAACTCGAGCTCTTTCCGTATTGAAGATACAATAAGTAAACTCTTTCAAGATTAAAATTATTTGTGTCCACCTTTTCAATACAAATATGGTTAAATTCTACATAATACATGTTTCATTCATGTAGAATTTAACCATTAAAAATATATATTTGTATTGAAAGGTGGACACAATAATTTTACTCTAATCCACAGTTCAAATACTTACTCTCCATCACATTAATCATATCCTTAAGTGTGTCATTTTCAGCTTTAAGATCCTCAATATCATTTCTCAAAATATTTATAACTTCCAACGCATTTTTATACTCTATATCTTTAGATTTCGAGCCGCCATCACCGATAACATTCGCAACGCACTGATCACAAAACCAGTCTTCAATTGCATTCATTTTTTCCTCCCTGGGCCTCTGCCCGCACTTAAAATGCCACCAACGATAGCACAATTTACACAGGATGCCGTTTTTAACTGTTTTACGGCATTTATCGCACTTAACATCAAGTTTTACACTTACTTTCTTGGGAGTAGACATAACCATGTTCACATTACCAGATGCCACTTTACGCCACTTAAAAACACCGTTCAAAGGAGACAATCATACAGTGAGGTATAAGAAGAGTAATATCTCAATGAACAGTAAATAATAATTGTAAAATGCCAAATTCTACAGAAAATTTATTATTGCAATATATGGATACAGTGTGGACAAAAATAAATAGAACAATAAACTTTGGACAGAAATTCCTGGACAAAATTGGTTTGGACGAAATATATATTGAAGGACAGAAAACTCTAGATGAACATCCCTGGACAAAACTGAATGGACAAAATTTATGTGGATAAAATGTCCCAACAAAGTTTATCTGGATATAATGTCCCACTGGTTGGACGAAATGTCTGCTAACCAAATGATGATATTCAACCTTGTAGTTGAAACACTGAACTAAATTTCTGCTCAAAGCACTTGACTTACTAAACATATTTTAAGATTAAAAGTTTTTACAAATTATTTTCAAAAAGCTTTGATCTTTGTAAGTGTGCTAAAAATTGTCTGATTCAATAAAATGGTGAGCACTAGTCTATCATTTAAGAGTACCCTACCATTCCTCACCTAACATCAATTAATTCTCTCCAGATATAGACAGAACTGAGAAAAAGTGTGAGATTTTCAAACAATACAAGAATACTATACCTCCTCTCAAAATCAGGAGATCAATCTCAGCTATCAGGAGAGTGGGAAGAAGGACGAAAATTCAGGAGTCTCCCACTTAAATCAGGAGAGTTGTCATATCTGTAATTAGTGTCAAGTAGATTTTAAAAATTCTTGTTTTGGAACTTTTTCTTCTAAAAATCTGTCTTTTGTTTTTGTAATCAAGAAATGGAATGTTTCAGAACTCTACTCTAACTGAAAACAATAAACAGTTAATAACTGACAGAAAAGCAATATTCCACTAATCTGTGTTATCTTGAAAATCTGTAAAACTATTAGCCAACTACTACATTCTATAGAAAAAGAAAAAAAAAAGGGGGGGGGGGGGGGGGGGCTATGGCAAAAGACAACTTACTGCCTATAAGAAGTGAAAAAAACTAAGCGTTCTCACACATATAATTATGAAGTTTTTCAGTATGTCAAATCTAATGCAAGATTAATTAGGAAATACCTGAAAAAGAAAACGTAATTAATAACAGAATACAGTATATCTGAAAAACATAACATTTCATTAAAACCACAATGACATGTTATGTTTCTTGAAAGAACATCAGATTCTATCAAAGCACACTTTTAATTATTGCTTAAAGGAACTGATAAATATAATTAACTAGTATAAAAACACTTGATAGTCCATTGTACAACTACTTAATAAATGTGAAACTGTGCGACTGATTTCAAGGGTGCCCTCCTATTAGGCTTCCTCTTTCCTCATGTGTCCAGTGTGGTCACTGGCGTCAGGTCAGGTCGAAAAGAATAGAAAATCATTAAATATAAAGGAGACAAAAGAACTACACTTAGTGAAAATAATCCAACCAGAATAATCTCAACAGTCAATAATAATAATAATGATAATAATAATAATAATAATAATAATGTTATTGGCTTTACTTCCCACTAACTACTTTTATGCTTTTCAGAGACGCCGAGGTGCCGGAATTTAGTCCCACATGAGTTCTTTTATGTGCCAGTAAATCTACAGACACGAGGCAGACGTATTTGATCACCTTCAAATACCACAGGACTGAGCCAGGATCGAACCTGCCAAGTTGGGGTAAGAAGGTCAGCACCTAAACCGTTTGAGCCACTCAGCCCGGCCCTCAATGATCTCACACACACCTATAATATCCATACTATTCACTCTATAAGTCGCATATCAGTAAAACACAGTAATTCCTGCTCCATTTATATTTTATATTTTATTAATTTACTTCACTTTCCAAAAAAGTTAATATACAAATAAAAACAAACTATAAGAACATTTCCATGGAAAATGGTGATGCCACCCAGAGGACGACATAACGGAAAGTTTTTACATACTATCCACTTCATTCCGCATTGATATTGTAATCAAATAAGAATTATATAAAAACTTTTCCACCTGATCGATACTTTTATTATTTAACCTTAGGCTAAATTATGTCATTAAAAAAACTGCAGGACATGTTTCAACTACTTGGCAATCATCATCAGCTGCTTATCTTATAGCTTAGGCGAAAGAATATAAAAATATTTGATAATTAAAATTTTTGGTAAAGAACACTTAATGGTGAGGGAGGGTGAGGGGGGTGGGGGGGGAAGGGGGATGTTAAAATTAGATGTACAAATTAAAAAACTATTTCTTAACATAAAACTTCCTTCTATGGCACTACATTCGTTCTTCATTAGTTTCAGCTGTGTTTCACTCAATGCACAGTTCACTTGTCTTGATTATGTGTTGTCCTTCATTTTTTTAGATCATTCTTATTGTCAGCTAGAAGAATTTATGCTAACTATGGTCGAATTTGTTCAGTATTTCACTTAGACGGATAGTTTGAAGTACGACCCCTATTTAATTGTTCGTTGTGTAAATTTATTCTAAATCTTTAAAAGATTGGCACATTTGGTGTGACCCCTGTCCAATTTATTCTGGTTACGGAGTTTACTTGTTTATTTCCTTCTCTACCGTCTTCGACCTAGTGTAATAGCTAACTCATTTGTATTATACATTTACTCATTTGGGACAAATATCCCTTTGGAAATCAACATCTGTATTATCTGATGGCCAGGCAGGCATCAATTTTTGGAAATGAGACATAGCTCTCATAGTGCATTGGCACTGCTGGTGGCTTCAAGTTGCCTATGCAGTGGCCTCCATGGTATGCACTAGCCTTGCGTCTTCGGTAGTGTGCTAAGTCCAAGCTGATGAGCCTAACTTAGCACACGAGGGCGAAACGCAGGCAACCAAGAATGAGTTAGCTGGAAAATTTATAATGTCCAATAACGGACCATTATATTGGTATAACAAGCCAGCTGGCGTGATGCCAGGCAGTCCACACTGAACAGCTGAGGAAAGAGGAAGCAAAATACGAGTGCATCATTGAGACAAGTTCAAACATTTCCACATCTATAAAGTTTACAATTAATCAATTCCAACTAAACATTTTTTTAAAACTTAAAAAGTGTGATTTGACAGAATATGAAATTTGTTCTTTCAAGAATGAAACATATAGTCTTGTTTTTAATGAAATGTTTTCTTTTTCATTTATTATCTAGTTTTATTGATCTTGCACGAGTTTAGAAGGACTGAAAAACTTCAAAATGACATACAATTGAGAATGATTTATACGTAACTTAGATCAGCATAATTCCATTTTATACGTACATTTCTGTAGGTCCCGACACAACTTAAATTATGTTAATTAAACCTCATTTGTATATAACCCATTTAAACACAATTTGGTGTTATACACATTAATTTTCGTTAAATACAGTTTATTTGTATGTAACAAAGTTAAAATGATGTCACCAACACTACTTCCGTTGATCAAAACACAGGCAAGTAAATAATGTGATGCATTAGAGTAAGCTTTGTTGGCAGTGAGACTTAGCTGCAGATCTCAGAGGAATGTGGTGTGGTAATGTAATGAAGGTCTTGGGAAGTAACCGCGTGGCATTTAACGAAAAGAGAAATATTATGAGCCAGACACCCATTCGTGGAATACAGTTGATACGTACGTAACAGAGTTCAAATAACGCCGTAGATATAGGAATTTCCTGATGCCAAAATACAAGTGAGATAAAAATGCAAGCGTTAGAGTCGGCATTGTTGGTGACGGGACTTTAGTTGCCGATATCAGTAGGGTGTGATGGTATAGCAAAGGTCGTGGGAACTGACCACGCAGCATAAAGCTACAGTATAAAGATTACAAGACATGTCTGGCACGCAGGGCACTTTTCCTTACCAACTGTAATCAAGTTTTTTTTTGCTAGTTGCTTTATGTCGCACCGACACAGGTAGGTCTTATGGCGACGATGGGACAGGGAAGGGCTAGGAGTGGGAAGGAAGCGGCCCAGCATTTACCTGGTGTGAAAATGAGAAACCACGGAAAACCATTTTCAGGGCTGCCAACAGTGGGGTTCGAACCTACTATCTCCCGAATACTGGAGACTGGCCGCACTTAAGCGACTGCAGCTATCGAGCTCGGTCAAGTTATTTAAATGAGACTCATTAAAATGATGCAGACAGCTGATATTTGCCGTATTGATTACTAAAAACTGAGGGTCTATCAGCAGAAATTGTAAGTTACTAGCAGTCGGCCATGGAGAACAGAAAGAAGGAAAGTTACACAGGACAAGAAAATAAAATTTATATGATAAGTGGGCAATCCGCATAAAATTAAAACTGAAATGGCTGGAATTTTAGGAACAGCTTATACTACATTTTGCACAGTCATTAGTAAAAGAAACACTCTTTCAGACACATATTTTAAAAATTTTGAGTGCAAAATCAACTACAGTGATTAATAATGTTTCAAACCTGATATATTAAAAGAATCAGTAAAAATTACATTGCTAACTTCTTATTCCTGAAAATAGTGAAAATTATTTCAATAATTATATGGCATAATATCTAAACCTTATTTATAAGTAATTCTTCTTATTTTATTTTTATTGCTTGAGAACGGACTATACGTTTTCCCTATTCAGGGATTACCATAAGACAAAAGCTACTGTGCTCTTCACCTTGAAATACGTATAACTCAGGTCCAACTAGGGGCCGGTTCTACCACCTACCGGTAAAGTAGCGCGTAATTTGCCCTCTGCGTAAAAGGCTGTTTCCGTTCGACCACTCCCAGGTAGCGATATCGGCAGCATAAATCGTCATTACCCGGCGCGTAATTTATTGGCCACTTCGAGGACCCGATAAGACTTTAACTGCCGGGCAAGTTTTGAGAGCTGAACATTATTAGCTGTATTTCTGGTGACATACAACTGAAATTAGCTTAGTATACTGAAAAAAAGCATTATACTGTAACAGTGATCGATATTGTATTGCAGGATTTTGAACATTAATGCTTCCTTAGAGTTGCAACGGTTACACCAGCCTCTCGCATTGATAGCGTAGGGAACACATTTTACACGTCAAGCTTTCAAAAATAAACTCTAAAAGGATATAAAATCGAAACCTATTTGGAAATAATTTCAAATGAGATTTAACGTTATACTTTTTTCAGTTTTCAAACTCCAGGTATAACTTGTTACTATGTAGCCATATTACCTCAAGGTACCTCGTAGCGTAGTGGCTAACGCGCTCAGTTCATAATACGAGGTTTTCAGGTTCGAGTCTTCATTATGACGAATCTTTTTTTCCTCATTATTAGCGTTGTATTAATCTGTATGCCTCTTTTCATACGTTCTTTTGTTAATAACATATTTCATTGAAATGTTTAATCACAATATTATGTCTACTTTTTTTTTTTTTTTGCTAGGGGCTTTACGTCGCACCGACACAGATAGGTCTTATGGCGACGATGGGATAGGAAAGGCCTAGGAGTTGGAAGGAAGCGGCCGTGGCCTTAATTAAGGTACAGCCCCAGCATTTGCCTGGTGTGAAAATGGGAAACCACGGAAAACCATCTTCAGGGCTGCCGATAGTGGGATTCGAACCTACTATCTCCCGGATGCAAGCTCACAGATTATGTCTACTAGGAAAATGCTTTATATGTGTGCTACTTATAGATAGTGATGATACGATTAATATAGCATACCGTATAGGACTGTCGCCCAGGTAGCAGGTTCCCTATCAGTTGTTTACATGGTCTTCTTGTAAATTATTTAGAAGAAATTGGAAACTATTCCATTCCCTAATTCCACTTCCTATGATGGATATTTACCCCGATTAGTTCTTTAACAGTACGGTACCTTCCAACTTTATCTTCATAAACATTAGAATGAAATGCATTATAAATAAATGGAAGCATGTGGAACTAAACGAGGTCACAGAGCTAGGTGCAAATAGAGCATCGTGGAGATACTTAATCAATTCACAGAAGCCTGCAGATAGAATGCTCAAAGGCATTAAGTCCGTAAAGAAGATGTTAGGTGTATATACGTATATGGAAGCGCGTGAAAGAGTTATGAACAACGGCAGGGAACTAAAATATTTGTTAATGTAAATTAGAAATACGATGAAAACCTGCGTACCTTCTATTACGCAGCGAGCGATTTGACCAATCTACTACGAGAATACTTTCCAAAAACGCTGCCTGACATGACAGGTTATAACTGGCATAAGAAAATGTAATCTCGAGATTTTAATCCCAATTAGGTATTGATTTTAAAGCTCATAGATTAAAATTACGAAAGCCTGACATAAATAGTTGTCCATAACTCTTAAGACTCCCCTTATTACGCTTTTTGAAGATAATCAACAGATGCAAGCACAGGAAAATAAGACAATCGAAATGAGCTTCATACATCTGACGATAGATAGCAGCACACTCGAAAGCGAGAAGTCGCTGAAAATCAGTCTAGCCAACTCCGTATATCGGTGTCTAGCTCCTGGTAGCTACCCAGTGCTTGCGCGGAGGTGGTTGCACGCAACGCATAGTACCAGCTGCTTTACACCCCCAGGTAGTTTACCTCCCGGGCAGCTGCCAGCCACTTTACCAGCAGATGGTAGAACCGGCCCTAGATTAACTAAGTTGAAACTGAAAAGGAAATGGCTTCCATTATAACAACAAAAAACTAAGCATGAAATCACATTTCAACATTCATAGCATGCAAAATATTTCAAAACTCATTTTTATATCCCGACATAGCCTGAATGCAATTATTCTTGCCGTCTTACTAATAAACGGTGTATAACTTTTATACAAGGTTTATACACCGTTTACGCGAAATTCGTTACTAATAAACCGTGTATAAGCCTCCTGTGTATACATCTGTTATAGTTATTCACTGAATTGCTTATACAGTCCAGGACCCTTGTATAAGCGTTGTATAGCAGCGTGTAGCGGAAAAAAAGAAACGAGCGAGCAGTTTATTTTCGTGGTATTTATTGTCGACAGTAATATAATCGTTGTAAAATATTCGACTTATCCATTTAACATTGAACACACGTTGAAAGAATGACGATAACGTTGATGATCTTCACGATATTTTAAACATAGAAGACATACGGTACCGTACACCATTCAGAGGTTATGGAAGCTAGACATCTTCGTAAAGTAAAACACTTTAAAGAGACGGAATGACAATGAATAACTATAAAAGAAATAATGGTTGGGCGTATTTTTGTGTAAAAATATGTTACAGCTTAATAGACCTTTGATATTGCGAGTTTATTATACACTATCTGCCCCTACAAAGATCTTTCTTAATTGAGTACCTACCGTATACAAGGGGACATATTCCTCGAGATAAAAAGTGGCATAACTTGAAAACCATACGTAATATGATTTCCATACTTTGTAGTTGAATACGTAGAAATGTGATGTATAAATGCCTAATAGAAACTTTTTTGATCTAACCTTTCGTTTAGCTACAAAACAGGTTTTCCTTTCTCCTGAAAAGTAAGGATTTTGGAATGTGTACCCTTTTCAACTCGCCGGTTCAATTACAATTGCTTACGTTTTCCGAACTACCCCAGTTAGGAGCTTTTGATATTTTCTTAAGCTTTTCCATTTCTTTTTTTAGCGTCCATTACACAAGCAAGCTGAAGAAATGTTGATATCAATATAAGTCAATTTCCAGCTGTCTCACGGAATGACAATGAATTAACTATAAAAGAAATTATGGTTGGGCGTATGTTTGTGTAATAAGGTGTTACTGTTTAATAGACTTTAAATTGCGAGTTTATTATACATTATCTGCCTCTACAAAGATCTTAGATCTTTCTCAAATTTGAGTATAAAAAGGGACATATTCCTTGACATAAAAAATGGTATAACTTGAAAACCGTACGTAATATGATTTCCATACTTTGTAGTTGAATACGTAGAAATGTGATGTATAAATGCCTAATAGAAACTTTTTTGATCTAACCTTTCGTTTAGCTACAAAACAGGTTTTCCTTTCTCCTGAAAAGGAAGGATTTTGGAATGTGTACCCTTTTCAATCCGCCGATTGAATTACAATTGCTTACGTTTTCCGTACTATCCCAGTTAAGAGCTATTGATCTTTTCTTAAGCCATTCCATTTCTTTTTTTTTTGGCGATCATTACACAAGCAAGCTGAAGAAATGTTGATATCAATATAAGCGAATTTCCAGCTGTCTCACTTAGTGCTGCCACTGCCTTTTCGATATGCCGTGCTACTGTGCGACTTTCCGGAAAGTTTTGCTCGTAGATAACCAGCAGAAGCGATCATAAAGGCGGTGAACGTGCGAAATACGTCAGTGAACTGCAGGAAAAGATTCCTACTCCTTGGAACGAGTGTATACGTGCTGTGTAGTAATACAATGCGTATACCTCGTTTATTAGTAAGAAAAATGTAAAACGCTTATACAGGGTTTATTCACTGTATAACTAAACAAGAGTTAAACAACGGTATAAGGACTTTTTATTAGTAAGACCCTTGGTTTATTAGCACACTCATTTTTTAGTTTCCTAATTGAAGCATACGTTGCACAATGTTATTTAGCTATCTGGAAGTTAACTAACATCAAATTATGATCAAGGGTTGTATTTATTACATCAGAAACATCGTCACAATTATTTTCCCATTCTACATCAAAATGTTATTAGATCCTGCAGTAAAGCTGGATGACACCATGCTGTTTGTAAATCAGCTGTCACTCCTTCCAAAGAGAATACAGAATTATCCCGCTTTGACATTTTCCCGGCATTTACAACATTTTTGTTGGCCCCCTCAGATTCCCTATGTTTGCAATGTATTAAAATCTTCAAATTTACGTTTACGACATTTTATGCTTTCTGCCATTTATGTCACGTCATGCTGTTCGAGACTGGAAAATAAGTAAAATCGCGTTGCAACTAACCTATAATGCTTCGAGTAACCATGGTATGACGACCAAACCGGACAGCACGCACTTTACAACACATGGGTGAAACTAAGCTGATTACGAATATCAGGGGAAGCTATGTAAAACACATAATTCTGATGAGCGGGTTGCCTACCCAACAAATTTACTTTTTATATATTACCAGAGAAAGAAAATTTATTGTGTGTTAAATAATTCTATAGCCAATCTTAATCTATCATGGATACATGTTCACACAACATAAAATGATGAAGGCTGGAGTTGTTCAGAGGTGTGAACAGAGAGAATAATGTTGCTCTGTAATATCTCTCTCTCCACACCAGAAAACATTCCAGGTTTTTGAGCAAGTGTCTGAATAAAGCTGAGCACCTTGAGCAGTACTTTCATTCTATGCCATCACTAATGTAGTTCCAAGGTCTGACATCTAATATTTTAAATTCAAATATCTATTATATGTATAAGACCAAAATGTCAGTTTTATGTGCAAATTTATGTAAAACTTGTACTTTAAAAAATATGCTCTGTCTGGCAGGCAGCCTTTAAGTTGAGGAAGTAGTTCAAATAAAAGTAATTAAAAATATTGCAGTGCCATACACGGTCTCTCATATGAACTAAGACCGTCGAAGCAGAATTTTTACTCTCCGATACATAAGCTCCAGAATGGGACGCGCACGCATATTTCTTGACCTTGCAAGCAGCCTGCACGTGTTCGAACTGGCAAGCATCAATTGCCAGTCAGAATCTCAGCTGTAAACAGGGTGAGACAGTTTTCATTGCAACACCGTATTTTTGTATGTAAAAGTTCTGGTTTCATCTTAATGGTCAAGTTAAAAGTCGTAAATCTTGCTAATGGTGTGCAGAAAATCCTGATAGTGTTTATAAGATTCCTCATTATGATAGGAAGATTGGTGTTTGGTGTGCTGTTAGTGCAAGACGAATAACTGGGCCTACTTTTTTCCTAGACGGCACTAAATGCCGAGATGTACTAAGATATTTTGACAGTTCTTCCATCCATTAACGGAAGAAGAAAAATCGTGTGGGTGGTTTCAACAAGATACAGCCCCTGCTCATACAGCAGAAAATTCCCTTTTTACCATCATGGAAGAGTATGTAGACAGAGTGATCAGTGCTGGTCTATTTCCCCCTTGTTCTCCAGATCTAACTGTCTTATTTTTACTTGTGGGGTAAACTGAAAGAAAAAATGTATTGAACAAATCCTCACACATTGGAGGAACTAAAAGAAAACATTACGAATGAAATCAGAAACATTACAGTGGCAAAACTCACTCGCGTCAGCCAGAATGTGGTTACCAGATACAATGCCTTCCCAGGAAGGATGACACTTCCAACATCTTTTATAAGGTAAGATTTCATATAAGATTGTATATAAGCTTGAAGTAGGGTGGCTGAGCGCGACATAAGTTCGGCTGAGGCAGCTCCTGCAGCGCAGAGTACAAACACCGTGCGTTTGGTATTAAATAATATCATGAGAGACCCTGTATTTGTTAGCAAAGAAGTAACATGCAGTCATATTTTTATCCAAATAGATAATTTTTAATGCATTTCTTCGATCCTTGATTATCAACAGATGATATGACATAAGATTTACGTAAAAAGACTGACCTAAACTACTAAACAAAAATACGAGTGAAAGAGCGATTGGATTAAATACTACCATAAGAAATTACCACTGATCATAAAAGGAAAAGTTAATAAGAGGTAACTTATATTGATGAAAATTTAGTACTTTAAGTGTTCAGCCCAATACAAACTCACTGTCATCGTCGGCAATTACTTGTTTCAGAGTTTACAGATTTCCCGGCTAATAGCTCACTTCAATTCACAGCAGTATATGTTTAACCTTCCGGTGACTGTACAAGCCAATTCTTGCGTATAAAATACGTCCACACATTGCGTAGCTGAGGAACGGGGGAGATCTTGGCTGGGTTTGGCGAAGTTTGTGTTCCTGTCACTTAATATCTTCATGCCTGCAACGTTCCTTCTTCGAAGTGTTGAACTGAGGCACAGACACTTTGCCGCCAAAGTAAACAGTCTTTGGCAAGTGTTTCCCAGGTTTGTGGGTTTATTTCTGCCATCTTTAAGGTTTGTTTCAGTTGGTCTTTGAAACGTCTCGGGTGTTTAATGTTAAAAACTTCATAACTGGTCCGTATTGAAAAAAGACTTACAATTAAGAGATGAAAGTATATGATTTTCCACCTGTTCAATACAAATTCAAATGTGATATACATTGAAATGTCACATTTTATTCATAAATATTAGGGACCGGTTTCGGCATATTAGGCTGATGATGGCATAAATATGCCGAAACCGGTCCCTAATATTTATGAATAAAATGTGACATTTCAATGTATATCACATTTGAATTTGTACTGAACAGGTGGAAAATCATACACTTTCATCTCTTAATTGTACGTCTCAGGTGAGCACACCGTGGTCTTGAACTGGAGCAAAGTTCACCATAGAGGATCTGGCACGGTAATCTGGTGTTAATCGTGCACATGTCCTGCCTATCTGAGGCGATGGCCAACGACCAATGCTTCTACACTCTTAGCACATGCTTACTTGAGAACTTCAACATTAGAGACAGTTTACCCACTTGATGTTCATGATGGAACGCAGTTTTTGTGCTCCAGCCTTTTGATGTGACGGCAGTATAAGGTCCACATTTTGCAGCCATAGAGAAGTGTAGAGATGACTACAGCCTGGTACACCATTAGTTTTGTGCAAATTGTGAGGTTTTTATTTCTGAAGACTCTATGTGATAGTCGGCCAAAGGCCACATGGGCAGAACGAAGCCCGTTTTCCACATCCTGTTCTGAAGTACAGCTCTTTGACAAGATACTTGAAGTGTTCAGCCCAATACACAATTCACTGTATGTAGTCATTTTAACTACAGAAAGGTACTGGTACAGAGTAAACTTTAACTGAGAGAAAATTTCTCCAAGTTCTTCAACAATGCTGAAGAGGAAACTCTAATCTGTGTACATGCAGTCCTCCATGATTCCTGGAGTAAAAATTAATCTCGCCTATTAACTCGTTACGTTTATCACTAACATTTGGGTAGTGAAGAGGGAAGGCCTTTCTAACTCTGAATGGAGGGACATTTTTAAAATGAATGCTATGGTCTCACCTGTACATTCTCTTCCTGGATGTTCCACCAGCACACACCACTACAGACAGTACAGCATATACGAAACTCTCCCTCATATGCTCAGGAAGTGTTCCAGAGGGAAAACCTTACAATTTGGACAGCAAAACATAACATGTGAGCTGCTGGCCAATGCTCCTCTTAGTAGAGTATTAAAAGTCTATGAAGAGGTTCATTGTTTGGCCAAGAACGTAAGCTTCAAATGAATCAACATCATGGAGAAAATAGCCAAGTTAGACGTTGGAAGCGATGTATGGAAGTTACTAGAATCATAAGTACCATTGAATGATGATTGATTCAACTTGAGCAGCACGTTAAACATGTTGTTACACAGACGGAGCCGGACGAAGTGTTTGGGCAGCGGTAAAGGAGGCGAGGGGAAGGAAGGAGGCGGAACACCTGCAGGGGGATGGAACTAAGGTGGGGCGGAAGGATGGGGTAGTGGGGGTAATTGACTGGAGTGTGTATTCCGGATTACTTGGAAAATCAAACTGTTTTTCGATAGTTTAGTATTTTTAAGCCAATCGATTAAAAGATTGAAAAGGATATTGGGTTTCTCGTAAATTTCATTTAAATTATAATTGGGGTTGAAGTATTGATCGCAGCTGATGTAACAACTTTCAATAATATTCATTATGGGTCCCTTGTTTACTGTTTGAAGAACTTCCATATCTTGTTCAATGTCTGTAAATTTGTGATTAGTGTCGTGCATATGTATACCCATGGCGGAGAACTTATTGTGTTTCATCGCGTTGACGTGTTCTGAATATCTAATCATAAAGTTGCGTCCTGTTTGTCCTATGTAAAAGAGCTGCTGCATTCGTTACATTTTAGTCTATATAATCCAGATTTGGAGTAGATACTGGGGTATTGATTGATAAAATTGATAAAGTTGTGTAAAATTTTGGAAGTTCTATTGTTAGTTTTAAATAAAATTCTTTCATTGTGTTTCCGGAAAAGGTTGGTGATTTTGTGGACGTCGTTATTGTAAGTGAAGACTTGAATAGTATTGACCTATACATTAAATTCACACTAGAGTCAGAAATCAATAAAGCAATTAATTTTCAAGAGATAACCATTATTAGAAATACATCTGACCTGTCTTACAAAATATACAGGAAACCTACACAAACTGCTAACACTATCAACAAAGACTCCATACATCCCATAATGCACAAACGTGCAGCATACAATAGCATGGTATATCGAGCTTTTGCCATACCCATGGAGGAGAAAGATCTTAATAACGAACTTAATACCATAAGGGCAATTGCCAAGTTCAATGGGTACAACAGGCCGTTTATAGAACAAATAATAAACAAATATACGTACCAGCCTAAAACCAAACTCATAAAAGAAAAAAAAAACTCCAATTTCAACCACCATCACATTAAAACGTCTTTGTATTGAATAGGTGGACCTTGAAGGTATTTCATTTTACTGTAATCCCACTTCAATACGGAACCAATGAAATTCATAACTATAAGTAAACAGATAGGTCTTATTGCGACGATGGGACAGGAAAGGGCTAGGAGCCGGAAGGAAACGGCTGTGGCCTTAATTAAGGTACAGCCCCAGCATTTGTCTGGTGTGAAAATGGGAAACCACGGTAAACCATCTTCAGGGCTGCCGACAGTGGGGTTCGAACCCACTATCTCCCGAATACTGGATACTGGCCGCACTTAAGCGACTGCAGCTATCGAGCTCGGTGGGGAGGGGCTGGCTTTAAACATTAATTACATGAGTTAAGGATCCTAATACTTACATTCAGTTTTACAAGGGGAAACTTCATCAGTTCCCATGAAAACTTCTTACGAGGTCAGCAAACCTGATCAGCCAAAATCATCGAAAAATCTAATAACGCCAAGCCAAACAACAATCAACCACAAATAATTCTTAAATTCTACTCTAATAAAATAAAGCACATTAGATACAAAAGCATCCAACATGATGGCAAATCGCTTGTTTTTTTTTAATCTTCCATTGTAATTTGGTCACCAGTGTACAGTTTGTAGTAAGTTTACAGGAAATCTTGTACTGTGCAAATTAGGACTACATCGACTTTTAAAGGTTATGTTGAACTCGAGAATATGATTTCGGATGTATAGATTCTCAAAAGTCCGCAAACGCTTTATGTCCAATTCTGCCCATCACCAATCAAATAAGAAAGAGAAAAAAGTGTCATCAAAACTCAAGAAATTTCCATTATTCATGACCTTGAGCTCAACTGGAAAGCGTGCTCATTGCACAAGCCAGTATGTGTGGAAAATGATACAAACTTTTAAAATGTTATGCTGTGCAAATAAAACTACTGCAACTTTTATGACATCTTAACACAAAAACGTAAACATACAATACTCCATCTTATATTAGGACCAAAACAGAAATAGGCAATCCCAAGACCTCCAACGGTTTTATGTAAGGTGCAACATCTGTTCTGGTCTTGAGAAAATAATCATATCCGATAATATTAAAATATTGCCATTAATGCTTTCACGGCTCGTACTTATAGACATGATATTGTAAAGGGTTTTGGGCTTATGCCGTGTCAAGAAAATAAAGTGAAATTCTTAACGTTTTGCAGAGCACAGTTCTCTTTACAATATCATGTCAATATTAAAATACTTGATTCATGTTAAGGAGGAGCAATTTCGATTTCTGTCTGAAAGCCCAGTGACTATACAGTGCCCTGAGGGAATTGCTGAAAACCTTCAATGATATAATCGAAAAAAGTAAAAAAAATAAACATTAACACTAGGCATAATGTGCAGATGTTTTACAAATAGGAACATTTGATGAAACTTGTTCCATCTTCAAGTAGAACTTTTGAAATGGACTGTCTCCTAATTGTTGTGGGCACTCTCTGCTTTATGATTTCCGAGGATTCCCTAAACAATATCGGCCAAATGCAATGCTAAGATGGTCCTTTATGCAAGTTTGTTTTCTAGTACAGTACTTGCTCTAATTATCATAGTGACGGGACATTAACACCAAGATCCATAGGAATGCCGAAACCGTCCTTTCGTGAAAAATACTTGATCAAGGATTTAGCGTTGATGGGACTGAAATTTCTGGACTGTTGATCCGGGAAATAGTTTCTTAAAGGAACTATAACGCAGGATTTTTACCACATGAACAATTAGGATGCTTGCGGGACCTCATTTAAACTAGTAATTTGGGAAAATGTAGTTTCCAGGAATGGATAACAGAGGTTTCACTGTAAAAAGAAAAAAAAATCCTCTCATTAATTTGTGTCCTTAAGCAAACCCAATTTGGACCAGATTGGATAAATGAATCAATCAATTAATTAAATAAATAAATAAATAAATAAATAAAAAAATAAATAAATAAAAAAAATAAATTAATAAATAAATACATAAATAAACAAATAAATAAATAAATTAAATAAATAAATAAAAGCCTGATTCAAGTGTGATTTATACGAGGGGATATCAAGGGTCAAAATAACAGAATGGTCTGACACCACACGCAGTTACTTTTTCTCTGTTCTCCTTAAGACTAAGTTCCTAAGTAAACTTATTTTATAAAAGATAGTGTAGTACACTCACAATATAGTCTCTCGCTCGGCACATCAACTCTGCAGGGATTCCACACATTTCGCTGACTGAGTCCTTTGGGTAGAGAATATCACTGCGCACAACCCAATTACCTCGAACAAGCACTGCCACTTGCTGGACAGTCCTTAACACATTCACCGCGTCCTGCCCGTGACCAACCAGTGATAACAACTGAGAGAATGGGAGTAATTTGGCTGCAACACAAAAGGACCACCAACAAATAAAAAAAATGTCTGCAGAGTAATTATGAGAAAACAACTCTGTGATTACTACATTAGCGATCTTCAGGAACCACAATTCAACCCACAATGTACAGTCACTGTTGTGTCTACAGGTAATAACATATTTTCAATGGGTTAATGATCATAGAACATAAATGTAATTTTATAAGTTCTTTCACTTAACAAGTAAGAATGGTATTCTTTATCTCTCTAAAAGCCAACGATTATAGGAAGGAATCTAAATTTAAAAACTTACTTATACTGCTCTGACTACATCTACACGACATATACTTTGTGGGACACCAAATAATCCAATATGAAATGGTAAAGAAGTGAATGCAACCAAAAAAAAAAGCAAAGGATTCTCTCCAAACACTACTGACAATTGTTAGGAACAAAATATTTATTATTTCCCATATAATCAGTACATATTTTGCAGAATAGCAGAAGAATAGGCAAGCCCAATATACAGATTAGGGCCGATTGCAGAAAAGGTATTTACACAATGTTTACGGTTAAACAATATCTAAGTAGGGTTGTCGCATTGCAAAGAAGTTATTTATCACTTAGACACTGTCTAAAACCGATGTTCAACCGGCCATGTTTAAACACTGCCGAGAACACCGTTTAGCCTCAAATCTTAGGAGTGAATCACAATTAGAGGTTATGTACTATGAAACATATGACACAAGGGACAGTCTGGTAACTGTCAACTTGACTACAATTCTTGGCAACTGATATATTTTATTATATTTGGAATAATTTCCCTGGAATTATAGGTCACTTCGACTACATCTATATAAGAATTATTTATCCCGATCGTCAGAGGGCTGTCACATGCATCAACCGGAAGGGATTCTGTTCTTACATTTACTGCCAAGTAAGCACACGTAATTGTGAAACAAAAAGGTACATTGTGTGTGTGTGCGTGAGGGGGGTTTCCTTTGTGGAAAATTGTCGCATTAATTCAGGTATATTTCTGGATTATGTTTTTATTTTATTTTTACAAATAGCTTTGCTTTACATCGCACCGACACAGACAGGTCTTATGGCGATGATGGGATAGGAAAAGGCAAGGACTGGGAAGGAAGAGCTGTAGCCATAATCATCGTCGTCGTCGGCTGTAACTCTATCTGAGTACATCTTCCTGCATACATTGACCAGTTCAACCCAGTTTATGGATGTGTTTGCGATGACTAGATGGACCAATCCTGGCATAAAACATACGCCCACACAAATCACACTGAATGGATGGAGGAGAGCGAGGTTGTAATCGACGGAGTTTTCTTGCTTGTTGCTTGGCCTCTCGATGTCTGCGGCATTCTCTTTCAAACAAGTTGACAGTGGTGGATGTAGTGTTCTGCCACAGTGAATGGTCCACAGCACATTATTCCCATGTCTGTATATCTATACCAGATGTCTTCATGATGTTTTTCAGCTGGTCCTTAAAACACTTAAGAGGGGCTCCATGAGGTCTACTGCCAGACTAAAGTTCACCACAAAGAATTTGGCGGGGAAGCCTGGAATCACCCATGCAGTGAACATGGCCTAACCATCTCAGTTGATGAGCAATGATCATTGCCTCAATGCTATTTAGCTGCACTTTGTCAAGAACTGCCGTGTTGGTCACATAGTCCTCCCACTTAATATTCAAGATGAATCTAATTTTCTGTTGGTGGAAGCGCTCAAGCGTTTTTGATATCACGGTGATAGTGTCTAAGTTTCACAGCCATACAGCAGTGTGGAAATAACAGCTTTGTACACCATGAGTTTGGTATGCAGTTTTAGGTCCTTATTCATAAAGACTCTGAGTATTAACCGTCCGAATGCTGCATGAGCAGCCCCAATTCTTTTATCAACGTCTTGTTCGCAGGCACACCGTTTAGACAAGATGCTTCCAAGATATGAAAAGTGATCAACCTGTTTCAGTGTTGTGCCTAAGATGGAGATATACTGAACTCAGGAAGAGTTAATCCTGGGGCAGGTTGTGGAAGTACCTTCGGTTTTTCGCATTAATGGCAAGACCAAAGTGATCACATGCAGGCGATCACATTGTCCTTTAAGTTCCAAGAAATGTGATTTCTTCTTCACATTGGAAGAAGGATCTTGAAGATGGGCTTCCCGTTTGGCATTGATCAGACATTTAATTTCTTCATTATTTTCATCAAACCAGTCCTGTCTTTATTCCCTCAAAAAACAATTGTTTCCTCAACTGACTTAGTGATGACCTTCTGAAGCGTGGCCCATGCACGATTTGTACTATCACTGCTGACTGGATGACTAGCCAGTTTGTTTGAGATTGTATTTCTGTAATCTGTAGCAATGGATTCAATTTGAAGTTTACAAGTATCGAATTTCTTTCTGGGCAGGTTATGAATGGATCTTTTTGGTTTGTGACAGATTGAGATTCTCAACCGGCAAAAACAGGGCTTATGATCTTTCCAGCAGTCATTGATGTTTCTTGCAGTCTTTGGAACAAGGACATCTTTTTTATCACATTGCCTGGTGATGATATAGTCATGGTTGTGCCAGTGCTTTGAGCGAGGATGCATCCAAATGGTCTTGTAGCAATTAGGCAGCCGGAACTGAGTATTGGTAATGAAGAGTTCATGTTCAGCACATAAACCAAGGAGCCATGTCCATGTTTCCCCATCACACTGCCCCATAATTGGTGATCTTTACCAACTCTGGCGCTGAAATCGCCAAGTAGTAAGAGTTTGTCTCTTGGTGATACTTTGGTGAAGGTAGTGCTCAGCACGTTGTAGAATTGGTCTTTAGCTTCTACATCAGCATTCAAGGTGGGAGCATATACGGAGATGAGTGTCATAGATTTGGCCCAAAGAGTGGGATTTGGAGAGTCATAATTCTTTCACTGACAGCGGTTGGAGTTTGCTAATAATCATTCACTAATGTGGTCTTCACAGCGAATCCCACACCACAAATGCAGTGCTCTCCCTCATCTTTTCCCTTCCAGCCTGAGCTGAACTCTGTAAGTTTACCTTCGCTGGACAGTCTGGTTGCACTTAAGGCAGCAATATCAATGTTCATTCGTCCAAGCTCATGGGTGACAAGCGCTGTTCTTCTCTCAGGTCCGTTATTGACTTTCAAACCAAGTAGGGTTCAAACATTCCAGGTTCCTATAATCAAAGTTTTGGTAATCTTCGTTTTTCGACCGCATAAGGGACCCGCTGGGTGCGGCCTCCCAGCCAGCTGAGAGTGTGACTACTGATGTTTAGCCCACGTTTTCTAGGGCCTTCCCCATTCAGGGTGGGCAGCGGTGATCCTAAATAGGCCTGCCCAAACACAGATGCAGGACCAAATTCCTGAGTAGTCATAAGGTTTCAGAAAGACGACCATCACACATCTGCTGCCAACGTACAGGTCTGAACTACAGGCTTCCAGTTTCACCCGAAAACCTGCCTCCACCATCCTTACTCCATCGCCATTGGATATGAGTTGAAGGGGATCATCCGCCTGAAGCCGTTGGCCCCTATGGGGGGTCGAGTTATTTACCACCACTCGACACTTGGTGTTAGCTGTTTTTACAGCTGGTTGCTAAGCCAGCTAACCCTCGTCCTTTCCCATTCCGGACTTGGGACCGGACAATGGTGGAAGTGTGGCCATAATAACAGTCCCGGTATTTGACTGATGTAAAAATGGGGAAACTACGCAAAATAATCTTCAGGGCTACCGATGGTGTGTTTCGAACGTCGCTTTAGTGTCGATAATATTACAAGATTTTATTTTTATCAAAAGAGATATTCTTATCTGTGGGCAAGTCATGCTCATGCTTAGCCATATTTGAGTAATGTGTAGGAAGATGACAGCTGACTAATGTTTGGCTCACACATTGATGAATTTCAATGGTTGCGACAAGCAAGAGTTGCACAGAAGATACTTCTATTTCCATTTTCGAACCAATACTGAAACTAACTAAACACCGGCTGAAGATTGTTTAAACAATGGAAGATAGTGATTGACTTAGACGTTGTTTAGGTAGACATTGTCTAACTAATCATCGTTTCTGCAATCAGTCCACAGTGTCCCCAACCTTGTTGTTTATTATTGGTCTTTATTCAAATGAGAATTCCAGCCAAGCCAAATAGAGTTAATACATGCACAATGAAAGTGGGAACAAATGAATGATACTGTTACTGCCTGTTTTGTTGATCGAAGTTTAATCTAGGATGACCCATTAGCGTGCATGTACACACAAATATACTTGAAAATGAATGGCAACACTTCACCTATTATAGTTGTGGACAAAACATGATGACCTCGCCTCACACCACTACCCTCCAGCGGCAACCCGATATCTACTAGGGGCTAATAGGATTTACTACATCTGCCGTAGTCAGAGTTAGCAAATCGTCTACCTCATTAGCACCAAACGAGCCAGAGCAGGAATAAAACCTGTTTATGGAATCTATTTGTCATTTCGATGTAAAATGAATTATTATTATTATTATTATTATTATTGTAGCTCGGGAAAAAATTATGTTAATATGTTAATTATGTTAATATGTAATTATGTTAATATTGTACTATGGCGATCTAAAGTAGGTTATGAGGTAACGAAGGCCGGCCCCTGAATACTAAAAAGCAAACTTAAACGACCCATAAACTGGACTAGCTCAGTGATAGTGCAATGGGCTAGTAACCCGAAGTCGGGAAGTGTCGTGGGTTCAAATCCTACTGGCTGTTCTTGAAATGATTTCTGTAGTTTTCCATTTCACGTAAATGCCGGAACATTATAAGGCTGAAATAGCCACATTAATAATAATAATAATAATAATAATAATAATAATAATAATAATAATGAAAAATGAAATGTCGTATGGCTTTTAGTGCCGGGATATCCCAGGACGAATTCGGGTCGTCAGGTGCAGGTCTTTCTATTTGACTCCCGTAGGCGACCTGCGCATCGTGATGAGGATGAATGGTGATGAAGACAACACGTACACTCAGCCCCCGTGCCACTGGAATTAACCAATTAAGGTTAAAATCCCCGACCCGGCCGGGAATCGAACCCGGGACCCTCTGAACCAAAGGCCAGTACAATGACCGTTCAGCCCAGATAAACCCAAATGACACCGCGGACAGAAACCTTTATAGGAAAAAAATTAATGGATGGAAAGTGCAACCAGAGAACGAAGTGAAAAAGAAGACTGGAGCAAAGTGGACAGAAGAACGAAAAAGGATCCACGGAGAAAGGATGAGAGCTGTTTGGCAACTCAGAAAACAGAATCGTTAGAGCTTTGCGTGATCCACTGGGTCCATACGCACATAATAAATAATAATAATAATAATAATAATAATAATAATAATAATAATAATAATAATAATAATATAATTCCCTGCAGCTGTTGTTGCTATTATCATATAATTGTTAACAGAATGAATGTTCAAAAATTACCTAATTTTATCCCACCAATAGGCTGCACAGTTTGTAATGTAAACAATTTTAAAAGTGAAAATAATATTGTATTCATACTAAATGAAGAGACAACTGAATTATTATTATTATTAACTATTCATCATTAGTATAATTATTGGCTCCTCCGTGGCCCAGACGGTAGCCTCTGATAGTTAAGGGAAATCAATACCATTTAAGGCGTTAATTCCCACTCCCCGGAGGCCCCCGGTTCAATTTCCGGTCAGGCCAGGGATTTTTACCTGGACCTGAGGGCTGGTTCGAGATCCACTCAGCCTACGTGATTAGAAATGAGGAGGTGTCTGACAGTGAGATAGCGGCCCCGGTCTAGAAAGCCAAGAAAAACGGCCGAGAGGATTCGCCGTGCTGACCATACGACACCTCGTAATTTGCAGGCATTCGGGCTGAGCAGCGGTCGCTTGGTACGCCAAGGCCCTTCAAGGGCTGTAGTGCTATGGGGGGTCCATAAATATTTGTAAAAGGGAAAAATACATTTAATTCGACGTATTGGTAGCTTTCGACGTAGCTTTTCTGAGGAAGCTAGTTATTATTATTATTATTATTATTATTATTATTATCAACAAATACATCGCAGTTGGGAACAGGTGGAAATGGTCACTTACATTAGTGTGATAATAAAGTAAAGTTAAAATATATTTACCCAACTACTACTACTACTACTACTACTACCACCACCACCACCACCCAAACCACCACCACTACAACAAGAGTACAGAAAGCAATTCCATGGAAAGAAAATATTACAAGAAATACTACTAGTTTAACATTTTAAATCCAGTATCATCATATACCGGTACATAAAGATTAACCATTAATCTATTTTCTTGTTTTTTATTATTAAAATTTGACCTTAATCCTCGTCGTCGTCTTCCTCCTCAGAACCAAAAGAATCTGTTGGTTGTATACAAATCTTCTCATTGTCAACAATGGACTGAATGTTCTTGTAGCTATTTTCTATTTTCTCCACGTGGCTGATGTAATTTCTCCACTTTTCAGGTGTCAGCATCTCAATGGGATTAAAATGCAGTGGTATGGCGGTATGCACAAGACTGTGTCCATAACTGGCTGCCAATTGGTCTACAACATACTACTTATATGAACAGGATGAGGGACAAGAATATTTTAATCAATCAATCATATACTGAAGGATTTGATCTTTTTTTTTTTTTTTTTTTTTTTTTTTTTTTTTTTTTTTTTTTTTTTTTTTTACAGGATTGATTGTGTCTGGGGTTAAATACACGGCTGTGGTAGGAGGCATTATCCATAACTATTACAGATGGTCCTTCTAAGCGTCGTAGTATCTTCTCTTTACCGTAGTAACACAGATTCCTGTCGCTTCCGATGCTAAATTATTTAAATTTTTACCAGTTATAACACCGCCATTTCCTAAAACACCTCGTAAGAAATTGTTAATGTTCCTCACCAATTCACGGTTTGTTTTTGAAATTCAACACCTCTGCCAATCACATTTTCGTCACTTTTAGTTGGAGTTCTTGGTGAGGATGAAGAAGAAGAAGAAGAAGAAGAAGAAGGTCCAGACAGCTGGTTTAATTTCGCTTCGTTACACGGTGATTCTTGATTTACCCACGGCCGGAAGAATACCGACATATTACTGCTCTTGCGATAAACTGATAAGTTATGAATATTACAAATATCAGTTATTTCGTATCTTACTATTAATAATGCTCACTAGGTCACTGCACTGCACTCGGCCTGAAGAAAGAGTCAAGACTGAAGAGAGTGGTTTGGCAACCTCTCCATACCAAGCAAGGATCACATGGAGCTCATTAACTCAGCAGGGTGTAGGGTGGAATTTACAGCTGGCTTCCAGGTCGCTTCCAAGAACTGAGGTCGTCATGTTTTGTCCCCAACTATACTGGCTATTTACAAAAGTCTCTTATCCTCACAGTAGGTCTCCAGGTGGCTGGTATCTACCTGGAACGGGCGACCCTTCCGTAATCTTCATTGACAGCTCTTAACTTTCACTTGAGATGCACCACTGTCACTTTACATACAACCTCCATGCACACAGGTTCGAACACAAGTCTATTGACTATTACAACACATGACTGCTGTAAACTTGGCTCAACTCCAGACAAGCCTGAAAAAGCGCACAATCAATTCACTTGAGTGCTCCACTCACTGAACACATATCACTCTACAACTCTACACCAACTACTAAGTAATGATGACAAATGCTAACACTATTCCAACATGACAATACTTTCAACTTTCCTCAAAGACAACAATTAAACATAACTCCATCACAAGACTCCAATACACTCAATGACAACAACTGCTCCAACACGACGATACTCTTGACACTCCTCGCTACTCCTTGTTTCGTGGTGACCCTGCTGATCCCCAGTGATGAAGCACTAGAAATATTCAGAGTGTGACCAGAATACAAACATTCTTGTTTTGCACTCCAAAGTCCATAGACACCAAATGAAAAGCACAATACAAGCAGAGGCCATCTCATGCTCTCAAGCCAGCTGGCATGTGTCCAGCCTGGCTCACTCATTCTTTCTGGGAAATACAAAAGGGGCTATAACAGGGCTGACAGTTGTATGGGCACATAATAGAAAAGTATACACGTCCATGCAGAGAACTAAATTACGTTCAACTAAACTATGAGAACAGGGAGCCTCCGTGGCTCAAGCGGCAGCGCGTCTGCCTCTCACCGCTGAATACAGTGGTTCAAATCCCGGTCACTCCATGCGAGATTTGTGCTGGACAAAGCGGAGGCGGGATAGGTTTTCCTCTGGATACTCCGGTTTTCCCTGTCATCTTTCATTCCAGCAAGACTCTCCATTACATTTCATAGCATTTATCACTCATTAACAAATCACCTTGGGAGTGGCGACCCCATTGTAATAACAGCCTATACATGTTTCATTCATTACATCCTTGACCCGGTCAATGACTGGAAAACAGGTTGAAGGTTTTCATTTTCATAAACTATGAGAACTAACATTCTACACAGGAGGATCGTAACTATATGGAGTATTTATGATTGGTAAAGTCTTGTTCCTTGCCTGAATTGTCAGCGAACTGGCCTTTGGTTCAAAGGACTTTGAGTTTGATTCACGGCCTGGCCAAGGATTTTAATTGCATATGATTAATTATCTCCAGTTTGGAGAATGGGTTTTTTGGTCGTCTTGGTGCACACCACAAGTAAAAAGGATGACAGTTTACCACCTAATCAATACTTTATATAATAAAGTGTCTAAAATCTTTCAATCACATTGAAACACAGTACCGGTTTTGACCTGTTAATTAGGTCATCATCAGCTGCTGATGAACCTGCTTATTCAATAACGAATATACAATGTAAAACATTACTTAGACTAAACATGAATGCCACATATTCCAATAAAATATAAGGCTGTATTGTAAAAATATATACAACACGGTACAGTTCTTGAATTGAAATAATAACATTAAGTTATTTATTAGACCACCTAATCAATACAAAATTGACAATATTAATTACCATATAATCCCAAATACAGTAGAAGTCCACTATAGCGAGTATGGCATATAACGAAAATCGATTTTGTATTGATTAGGTGGTCTAATAAATAACTTAATGTTATTATTTCAATCAAATACCATCAATACGGACCAAAAATGATATTTGTTACATGTAACAGTTCTTGAAGTCGAAACCGGTACTGTGTTTTAATGTGATTGAAAGATTTTAGACACTTTGTATAATAAAGTATTGATTAGGTGGAAAATTCTCATCCTTTATACTTGTATGCTCAAACTATCAATATGG
Source organism: Anabrus simplex (assembly GCF_040414725.1). Taxonomy (NCBI): domain Eukaryota; kingdom Metazoa; phylum Arthropoda; class Insecta; order Orthoptera; family Tettigoniidae; genus Anabrus; species Anabrus simplex. The sequence goes on from NC_090270.1 coordinate 274,406,805, forward strand.
ACAATGAAGCTGATAGACTACAGTTGGTGCACATCTTCATTTACATACAACACACAATACTACTAATCACCACAGATACATGCAATAATAAATACAGCCTTCCATATAGGATTAGTACCAGGAAAGGCACCTGACCGTAGAACTAGACTGAATTCACATCAAGTTCCGACCCCAATAAATTGGGGAAAAGGCTAGGAAGAAGACTTTATTATAGGTACAGTAATGAAACGTCAACAATTTGTTAAGGACTATATTAATTACCATATAATCCCAAATACAGTAGAAGTCCACTATAGCGAGTATGGCATATAACGAAAATCCCGTTCTAACGACAATTTTTGTCTGCCCCTTCAAAATTCCTCTATTACACTGTGTATTATCCTTCGGTTACAGCGAGATCCCTATCACTGACATATCAGTTATTACGAGCAATTAAGCGCGCATAATTTTTTCCGTTACTGATATTTATGCACTCCAGCAATTATGTTGCGTACGATCGATCACCTTCGGTATCGTTTCCTTGCTATGTCCACTAGTGAGCTCTCTCGCCATTCGAAGGCAACGTCAAAAGTCATTAGTAATAACCATCGACTGCCGTTCCGTAAAGAAAATTTGAAATGAAAGAGAACATATTTTCGTAACAAATACGTAAATAACGTGTCTGATAACAGTTGTTAACTTGTTAAAATAAAGGCTTACAAACAATATTTTTATTTTAATACTAAATACTGCAATTAAGGACGGGATACACCTCAAAATATGGCAGAGAGCATCATTGATTTCAGAGGTTTGTTTATATTTTCTCTTGTCTGGTTAAATTACGGTAAGGCTATTATCATGTAAATTTATAGCGAGAAACTTATCATTTCTCTACTAGTGCTTGAGTATGTTTTCATCATGTGTATAGTACGGTTAAATTAGGATGTGTGACACTGTTTGAATAAGAAAACTCAAACGTTTGCCACAAAATGCAATCGATCATCTTTGGTACGGTATAGTTTTTCTCACTATGTGCATTTGCAAGCTCTCTCGTCAACATTCAAAGGCGATGTTGGGGTTGATTAGTAATAACCACCGATTGCTGTTCCCTAAAGAATATTCTAAATGAAAGAGGATAACACGTTTTCGTAATAAATACGTAAATAACGTGGCCGACAGCAGTTGTTAACTCTTTAAAAATAAATGAAGTAAACGATTTCTTAATTTTAATATTATATACGGAAATTAAGTAAAAATGTGATACACCTCAAGATATGGCAGAGTACATCACTGATTTCAGAGGAGAGTTTATATTTTCTTGCTTCTACTTAAATTCTTAGTGAGGAGGTTATCATTCCTCTACATGCATTTGAAATGTTGTCATGATACATATACCGTTAGGTTAGCAGGCGCCATTTGAAGAAGAAAACTGAAATGTTTGGCACAGAAGCCTCTGGAGTGATACCATATTTCTCCTAATTCAAGAGGACTTTTTTTCTCAAAATATCATGTGAAAAATCACGGGTTGTCTTGCATTCGCGGCCTAACAGCCTAATAATAATGAACACCACTGGCAACTACCACAGTTACCACGCTGCTGCTTTTCACCACCCCCTCCGTGCGCACAATATACACATTGACAATAAACGACCACCTCTTTCTTTATTATACATTGCTAGCCAGGCAACCAGTTGAACAGTGCCTCTGTGTAACACCAATGGATCTCCGGAAATAGTGAAGAGAGAATGACGTTCTATTAGACTCTACAAAACGTTTCTCAAATCTGCAGAATGGCATCAAAACAGGTGAGCCTTCGAATTCTTAGAAAGGCTATGGCTCAGTGGCAGATTTATAATGTGTCTACTGTACCTGACGCTTAGTAAAATTAAGTTTTATAGACAGCAGGAATATTTTCATGATGGATGCTCATATTGTAAAGATATGTGGAAGAGGTATTGCCGGCAAATTTTCAACAGGTTCTCGTCGATAATATAATGCAAATGATACAGATCTTGATTCTCATAGGGAACATGAAATATTTGGAATTTTTGGAAGTGAGACATTGTCTCTCGTAGTGCACTGGCACTGCTGGTGGCTTCAGGTGGCCTATGCAGTGGCCTCCACGGTATGCACTAGCCTTGCGTCTTGGTAGGTGTGCTAAGTACCAACTGATGAGCCCAACTTAGCACACGAGGGCGAAACGCAGGCAACCAGGAATGAGTTAGCTGGAAAGTTTATAATGTCCAATAACGGACCATTATATTGGTAATATAATGCAAACGTTAAGTCAATGGTTATTTCCGTCCACTTTCTTTATTGCTTTTGTTGATGTTTCCATGGATACATATTAATATTTCCTTGCAATCCCAACATGTCTACGAGATGTTGGTAATTGTATTTCAGCTATATATTTCGCAGCCAAAGAGTCTAAATATGAGAGAGTAAATTGCCACATAAAGCTTTAGTGAAGGTAAAATCAGTGCCATGGCCGAGTCGGATGAAGCTTGAATATTACGTTTTTTGGAGGAAAGCGATGTCAGCGACAGTTTTTCCGATTAAAGTTATACTGAATTACCTTCCAGTGACGTTAGCACTAGTAGTTCTCCGAAGAATTAGGTGACATTATTGGAGAAAATGAAGACAGGGACGTAGGTGAACGTGTGCATAACCTAGAAGACTGGAAGTGGACACCAACATACAATGTACCAAATAATATGCGGTGTATTAGAGATGTATAAGAGTGTTTTAAGATCTACCACACTGTGTTAACTATTGTTAGAAGTGAACTGTGTTTCAGTGTGTTAACTTGCTGTAGCAAAAGTGTTCTCTTTTAAGCTAGATTAAATCAGAATCAATGTATATTTATTTTCAAGAAAAATTGCAGTTCAATGGGTTAAACACTCGGAAGTAGAATAATTGTGTAGCCGCTAGAAAATACAGCATAGGACTAACTAAAAGCCAATTTTTGGCACTAGTCTGAAGACAAAGATAGCTAAAAAATGCATTCAGTGGCTCACAACAAGGATGCTTTAAAGAAGTCGAAGATGAAATTGTGAGGTATGTGCATGAAAACCGCAAGGGCGGAACGGCCATACCACAGTGCAGTAAACTCGTTCGTTGACCTTCAAAGTCCACGATTAGGCCTATACATCGCTAGCCGCTGAAGTTGGCCGAACCCAGCAAGCGAGACGTGCGGGTAGCAGCCGGTTGTAGCTGACGCTGAGTAAAAGTAACAGTTTTATAGACAGCAAGAATATTTTCCCAATGGATCGTCGTATTGTAGAGACGTGTGAATTAGATATTGCCGGCAAATTTTCAACGGGTTCTCTTTGATATTAATGGTTATTAGACCTGCATAAATAAAGAATAATTGTGCAGCCGCAAAAAAATACAGCATAACTAAAGCCAATGTTCGGTGCTGGCGTGAAGACAAAGATAATCTAAAAATGCGTACTGTAAAGTACATATGATTTTACAAAGTACTTTTTAAGCTTGATCGTATTACATTCAGGGTCGTCTTGGATGAAATTTAACGTACACTTTCACGTAGTATAGGATTTCGAAATATAATAAACAAGCCGTTGTGTGGATATCATACGCGAAAACGCAAGTTTTGAACAAATTGATTGCCATTTCATACCGATTTTAATGTGTATGGGGGTTTTTCCGAGGCTGATTTACTATTACCATATCATATATAGGCTATTATTACGATGGGTCGCCACTCACAAAGGCATTTTATACCTAGTGCCAGGTGTTATTCTAGACCGCTCCAATGAAGTACAGGCGCCTTCTATAGCCGCTCCTCTGGAGTACAGACGCTACAAGTTTCGCTCTTCTGCCACCTTCTCCGCCGCTGATGTCGTCGGGTTCTTCACCCATACCCTGGGCTTGGACCCTCCATATTTGTGATCCCTGGAGAGAGGGTGTCCCAGTATTTTAAAGCCCCCAGGAACTAGGCTACCTGTTGTTCCGTGGGTTGTATTGGGTATTTCAACCAACCCTACTGAATTGTAGGGTCCCCCTATCCGCCACCAGGGGAAGTGCTCTCTAGGGGTTAACAGGCTCCCCCCAGGGGAAAGGCAAGGAAAGGGCACTGAAAATTGGAAGTCAAGAGTCTGAAAATTGTGGACAGCTTTAAATACAGTAGAACGTTATAGCAAGAATTAATACTGGCAAACAATATACTCGCTATAGCGGATTGTCGCTGTATCCGATTTTTGTAAGTCGGGAAAACCCCCCCTGCACATTAAAATCAGTATGAAACGGCAATCAGTTTGTTCAAAACTTGTGTTTTCGCGGATAATATCCACACTAACAATTTGTTGGTTATTTTGATCCACCTTTTCAATACAAATTACAAGCAACCTTTTTCAGTATGGTCTACAGAGCCTACAAAATACCCTTATCACCCGCGAATTTTACAAAAGAAATAAATTTTATAAAAGAACTAGCACTAGCCAATGGATATAAAGCAGACATAGTAAATCGAATCATCAACAAAGTAAAGCTCAAAATAGCCACAAACCTCACACCGGAAAAGACTAAAAAATACAAATACGCAACCTTCACTTACACCAGTTCAAAGATTCACCAAATAGCAAACCCACTCAAAAAACGAGATATGCAAATAGCCTTTAAAACATATAACACTAACAAAAACTTATTTTTTAACCATAACACAGTAAATGCCTACAATAACAAATTTCAAGGCTCCGGAATATACAGACTAACATGTGCACAGTGTAAATCTTCATATGTTGGCCAAACTGGACGCAGTTTCCTAACCAGATACATGGAACACTTTAACGCCTTAAAACACAAATACTCCGCAATGAGTAATCATATGAAAGAAACCGGCCATCATTACACCTCAATGACCTTACAATAATCAAAAGAATCGAAAAGGGGAAGCTAATGACAGAATTCGAAAACATATATATTTATTTGGATCAATACTTTAATAAAGGAAAAAACTTGAAATACGCGGTCGAAATAAAAAGTCTGTTAATAGAGCAGTTGCCAACATTATTACGAAATCTCAAATCAGATAAAAGCAAATTCTTTAAAATATTCAATCTAAATACACTGACAACTGAAACCATTTCGGCAACGCAAAAAAGTCCCCCTCCACATAACACGCCAAAGCTTAACGCCCCGCCTGCAGGATCGTCCTCTACCCCCACCTCGACAACAGATAAGAATTCCCTACCACATAGCACATCAATAGCAAATGCCCCGCCCAACATCTCTTCCCCTCAACCCCCTACCCGCCCTTCACAACAGCTCTTTCATACGTACAACACAAGGAGTAGAGCCACAACAGACAATAGTCACAGTAACGCAATAAGGTCCACAAGATTCTGTAGCAGCAGACAAAGGGGTAAGTGATAATGCAACATCAACACTCACATTACAAACACAACACACACACACAATATTACTTAAGTTCATTTCCATTTGTTCCAGATGCTTCTTCCATTCTATAAATCGAAAGAAACATAATCAGATACTCAAAATTTGGATTGAAGCCACTTTTAACCATAACTTACATCAAAACAATCAACTTCCAACGGAGAGTCTGTTCGCTACAAACAAGAATTAAATATGTCAATACTTCCTCTGATCAAATTGCCAAACTGCAGCAGCAAGCCGCATCAAATCTAGAAGCCATTTTCCAACGAACCCAAGACTTCAATTCTAGATTATCATCATGACTAATCATGCATAATGCAAAATTACAGTCTTTTTAAATAACATTATTAGAGAGCACAATTCTTAACTAAAATTCTCAATACTGAAATGTTACTGTATTCTAGAAACCAACGCACTTCAGAAACTATGGCTCCTACATATTAACATCCAATATTTATATTTATGACTCAAATTTTAATGCCAAATCATAGTTGAATCAATTTTATTTTAACATTGCAAACAATTTTTAACCAAATTTTCAAATTGTAAAAACTGTATTTTGGACGTCAATGTGTTTTAGAATTAAGAGTTACTCCATTTTAACATTGCAAATCATATTGTCATAATTTTTAATGTGTATATTATTCTTGTGTTTTAAATATTGTTATCACTGAAATTAGATTTACATTCAATGTAATGAAATTTGTAACAACAATCCAAATATGACAAACCTTGAGGCAATTGTATAGGCCGATGATGCTTGTGAATAAAAGCGAAACATGTCCCGGTAAATTAGTGTAACATTACAACTTATCAACACAAACTGTAATTTGTATTGAAAAGGTGGATCAAAATAACCAACAAATTGTTAGTATATCATAGCATACAGTAGTTCAATATGGGTCTAACAATGAGATTAGTTACATGTAATAAAATAATATCCACACTACGGCTTACTTGTTATTTTTCGAAATCCGATACTACGTGAAAGTGTACGTTTAATTCTGAAAAAAAACCTATCACCGTATTTTTCTGAATCCAAGACGACACCCACTTTTCCCTTAAAAACATGTTAATCAGGCTTAAAAAGTGCTTTGTAAAATCATATGAATGTCTTTCTTATTCAGTACGCATTCTTAGACTACTTGTAGACGCCGAACATTGGCTTTAGTTATGCTGTATTTTTTTTTTGCGACTGTACAATTATGCTTTATTTCAGCAGGTTTAATAACCGTTAACTGAAAATTGGCATCATAATATCGAAGAGAACTCGGTGAAAATTTGCCGGTAATACATATTCCACACGTCTCTACAATACGACGATCCACCAGGAAAATATTCTTGCTTACTATAAAACTGTTACTTTCGCTCAGCATCAGATATAACTGGCTGCCGCTACACGCGCGTCTCGCTTGCCGGATTCGAACAACTTCAGCGGCTAGTGAGGTATAGACTTAATCGTGGACTCAAAGTCAATGAACTAGTTTACTGCACCGCGGTATGGCAATTCCACCCTTGCATTTTTGTGCACATACCTCACAATTTCATTTCAACTTCTTTAAAGCGTCCTTCTTGCGGGCCACTGAATGCATTTTTTGTACACTACGCATTTTTAAGCTATCTTTTTCTTTGCGGTAACACCAAATATTGGCTTTAGTTAGGCCTATGTCGTATTTCCTTGCAGCTGCAAAATTATTATACATTTCCGAGTGTTTAATAGCTGTAAGAGAGGTAACTTAAAGGGTCCACCTTTTCAATACAAATAAATGTTATCACATTGCTGTCCGGCCCATCTGATGTATAACTGGCCCCTGTGGCCGGAAGTTTTTGGCAGGGACATGGAGTTATTGCAGGGTATCATAATTGAATAATTTTAGGTTCATTCACAGTTATATCTGTTAACTTTAAAGTTTTTGGTGAGATTTTATATTTCGGTTCATTTTGGTAATGATAACTGTTTGATTCCTCCACCATATACGCCAACAAATCATTACAAATGAACAACTTGACATCACAATCTATATTTTCAGGTTCACTTGGCGAAGGATTAACGCCAGGCGTCCACGAGAAAGACTCCAAAAACAGTATAATATCCTGTTAGGCCACTCAATCCCAGAAATAAGGAGAATATTATCAACAGTACTTACATCTAGACCATCTTTGCTATCTGAAGCATCAGGTCATTGCTCGCATGGTGCAATAAACGTGTCATTCAACGCATCACTTCCACATAAATGCATGACACTAGCACTAGAATTATCATTAGACAATTCATCTTCACTCTCCTCACAATCACGGGAAACATATGACAAATTTTCAGCGTATAATTCATGTATAGTATCACCAGGAGTCAGTCCACTGTTTTTGTTTACCGGCGCTGCTATTTTTGTTTACTAGCGTTGATGGATACACGGAAGATATTCAAAGGCAAAAACAAATGCCACTGACGCACTAAAACGGGCAAAACCAGTACTAAAAGAAGCGATTTTCTACCATTTAGGCACATCAACGTAAATCTCCAAATAGTTCCTCAATAACCGTTAGATGGCATCAGAAGACAGACTTGCACAAACACGTATTCATACACGAGTGGCCGCAGAGCACCGTGCTTGGAAACACGTATTGATACGTGAGCGGACAGCATTGTGTTAAAAGGGGGCTAGTTTCAACGCTATTTAGTCATCTTCAGCCAAAATGTGAGAAATAAGCATAGGTGTATACATACAAACATATACATTACACAAAATATAACATTATGCTTAAATAAGAGTAAAAAGGGGAATAAAATAGTGAATAGATTTTCAATCACAAGTTCAGATCTTGACAGTCATTATCAAAACAACCCACAGAGGGTGAATTAAAATACCAATCTGATTGTATAGACACGAATTAGGAACTCAACAAACATAATTTTTAAAATACAGTAAAACCTGCTTTATACATAACTCGGTTCTGCGTAATTCGTATTTGTATGTAATTTCCTTTAGGTCCCGGCAAAATGTAATTTAAAAGCGTGTTAATTAAACCTTGTTTATACGTAATCTGTTTACACGTAATTCGCTGTTATACGTAGCAAGTGTCAGCGAAATATAACTGAGTTTTGCATAGTAATTGTAATGATCACGTGCTTTTTTAAAAGAAACTACTGTGTTTACAAAGTTTCCTCTTTGTCGGCGTAGGCGGAAGTAGAGCGGTCGGGTTTTGATGCTGAAACAGAATTAAATTAATAAATAAGGTAGTTCAACCTATTAAATACAAATAAACACAAAATGTATTGTTACATTCCTATTTAATTATAAGTGGAAGCGGTACCGGTTTCGACCCCAATCCGGGATAATTAAATACGAATGTAACAAAACATTTTGTATTTATTGAATAGGTTGAACTACCTTATTTATTATTTTAATTTCATTGTGATACATTTCAATACGGAACATTATGAAATTTTTATCTTTAAATGCTGAAACATAACACAAAGAGTTTCGCCGAGTGACACTGTTGACCCTTACTTGGCGACTTAAGAAAGGCCAACCGAACAAGTCCCCTTCGCTCTCCATCTCGCTCCTCCTCCACCTTCATCGTTTTTGACCTTCACAATGCTGCTAAAGATTAAGACACTTTACAAGCAAAGTGGGCGGTTTCGGCGCGGAAACAAAATAAAATACCGTAAATTTGTTTAAATATCAGAATTTCTTTTGTGGGAACAACGGAGAAGTAAAATGTCCACGGTGCCGGTATCTGGTGTTTACTGTTGAACAGTGGTTTTGTCATTCAGTTGCTTTTGGTTAGCCATGGAGAACAGAAAAAGGAAGTTATACCCTATACGGAAAAGTAAAATTTATATGAGAAGTGGACGCTAATCCACACAAAACAAAACCTGAAATTTCTTCAGACTTAGGGATTGCTTATACCACGCTATGTACAGTCATCAGTAAAAGAAACACTATTTTGGATGAGTTCTTAAAACTGGGTTCAAAATCAGCAAAGCGCAGCCATCAACAAGAAGGAAGGTACGTAGATTTGGAGAAAGCACTTTTCACATGGTTCCAGCAAAAAGCGGGCTGCAGCTCTACCAATTAGTGGCAACATGTTAAAGGCAAAGGCAATAGATTTAGCTAAAACGATGAGTATCACTGCTGACTTCAAGGCTTCATCAGGATGGTTTCAAGGATTTAAAGATCGTCATGGAATCAGAGGGAGAACAATTTGCGGTGACTCAAAAGCTGTGGACGTCGTCACGGTGCAACACTGGAAAGAAGAGGTTCTGCTGGGTATCGTAAGCGATTATCAGCCTCCAAACATCTACAATTGTGATAATTTCGTGTGGCTATTTCTAGCCAAGTGCAGCCCTTGTAAGGCAGACCCTCCAATCAGGGTGGGCGGCATCTGCCATGTGTAGGTAACTGCGTGTTATTGTGGTGGAGGGTAGTGTTATGTGTGGTGTGTGAGTTGCAGGGATGTTGGGGACAGCACAAACAACCAGCCCCCGGGCCATTGGAATTAACCAATGAAGGTTAAAATTCCCCACCCGGCCGGGAATCGAACCCGGGATCCTCTGAACCGAAGGCCAGTACGCTGACCATTCAGCCAACGAGTCGGATTACAATTGTGATGAGACCGGCCTATTCTACAATCTCCTTCCTAATAAAACATTAGCTGAAAAAGGTGACTCGTGCCATGGAGGGAAGGAACGTAAAATTTGTGTAACAGTACTTCTCGCCACCAATGCAGATGGATCTGACAAACTTCCTCCACTTGTGACAGAAAAATCGAAGAATCCGAGGTGTTTTAAGGGTGCGAAAGCAAAACCTACGGAATATGAGTCCAACAGAAATTCTTGAATGACTATGCTTCTAATGGAACAGTGGTTGGAACTGGACATTAAAATGAAAAACACAAGAAGATCTTTCTTCTAATGGATAGATGTGCAGCACATCCACCTCAAATCATTCTGGAGAATTTCCGCACTTGAATTTAACACAGATTCTGGCGCATCACTTCGTGACAGAAGAAAATCCTGAAGACTACGTGCCATGTTTGTTGCCTGCACAAGAGTCAAACTCGATTGAACACTGAGGCAAATCTTCCACTTCCTCCTCATAATCACATGGATTCCTATCTATTGTTTTAGAAATCGTTGTGTTTGAATACATGTCCTTTATGTTACTTTGTGTTACTTTCCTCTAATTCAAAATCCTTGGTTCTGTTGCAAAATTCAATTATGTTGTTGAGTACTGCTGTTGAAGTAAACTTAAAATGTTTCTTTAAAAAAATCTGTGTAAACCTTACCACCATATGGGTTGGACTATTTCTAAAATTTACTGTTGAACTTTCGATGTGTTTATGAATAGTGTAATTTTAGTGTTCTTTTATGACATTTAACATATACAGTAAAACCTTGTTAAGAAGTTTCTACAGTGGACAACAAAAAAGAACGTGTTAAGCAAGAAAACATACTACTGAATACATGAATAAAAACTGTCCAACAGTGATATACAGTAGAAAGACTAATTACATGCGCTTTGAAATGTATCATCCTGTGCGAGATACTAAAGCCATCATTTTGTAACTCTGTAATATAATAAAGCAATTAGTCTTCCAGCTCCGGAAACCAGTTTACAGGCCTCTGAATGGCTTATGTGTTCGGATGGTGGTTCCTAGTGCAGCTTCCTGTTTATGCCAGTAGCGAACATTAAACTTAAGCCACACTGAATTCTCGTCCAGCAGCTCTGTTACTATGTTCTTCAGCATATTTTATCACCGAGTTTAAACCCAGCTGTATAACTTGCACGTTTCTCCATAACTTAAAGATCGTCCTACACGAAAAAACTTAACTGAGAAACAACATTAAAACATGAAGACAGAATACTGGTACCTGTTGACAATACAACAGATACACGACACCTAATACCGTGATCACTTGACTGCCTGGACAGGGAAACACTCCCAGTTCATGTAATCAGCTCTGCTGGACGGGTAGCGATAAGCATATTGACAAAGACAGAAGATGGAGAGGGATGGCCGAGTGTGACTGACTGGCTAGGAATGCGGCCTAGGGGTGGGGGTTTGCGAGTTAGGTGTTTCTTGTTACAACAGCCAGCCTCAGCCATTCTGCAGTTAGAAAGAAATGCACCTTCTTCTTGTACTGTCACTTACAAAGTACCGTAACAGCAATGGGTTCAGTCCCAATATTGAATGTAGGCACATCCACGGAGTACCCAAAATTTAATTTGTGTATGTACCATATGTCTTTATGATAACATAAGAAATTAATGTACGTTATGTGCAAGGAATTTTTTCCTGAAATTTCAAATGTTAAAAATGGGGTGGGTGCGAGATATACGCGGTGGCAAGTTATATGCGAGCAAATACGGTATACTTTTTTAATACCAGAAACCATCTACAATAATTCAGCTTCAGTGCGACTTTAGTGGTGATAATGCTTTTAATAGTAGAGCAGGACATCAAGGTGCAAGTTATCATCTGACATATTACTCAATTTATGAACTATTACTGTAATTGAAGTTGTGAGTATGCTAAACAGAGAGTTGTGTGTGATAAGATTCTTTCAACATTATGTAATACGACAGATTTAAGATACTAACCAGGAAAGCAAAGTGGAAACATGCTGATTAGGTTTCAATCTGCTAAGAATTCTTAAGAGGTGTGTGTTACTAAGCAGAGAGGACTTACCTTCCACAAGCAGCTGTTTCACTTGATCAAGTAGGGGAAGCAATCTAAGCCGACTAAGAGGGATGATATTTGAGGAGGAAGCAACATCTGCATGCTGAGTGATTAGCACATCCATATACTGCTCTTTGTTGAGAGTCAGTTCTGAGGGCCTCTCGTCCTGCTGGGAACAATACAGCTTGCCTCTTTCTCTCTGGAACAAAGAAATGCAGTTCCAGACACATGCAGAGAATCGTAAAAATGTGCTGCCAACAGTGAAAGGAGCTAAAGAATACTTTTAGAGTCAAATGTACCGTATTTACTCGAGTATTAGACACCCCCTGGCTTTTTCAGATGAAAATGAAAAAAAAAATCTTGCCTATAACCCCCCCCCCCCCCCCCAACGTAATTCGTCAGAGAACGATGACGATTCCACTTCAAAGCGGGTACAAGTCTTATTGCAGCTCTGTTGACATCGCACAAATTTGTGAATAGTTTCGTCCGTACAACCTTCGCAATAAAAAAACGTCGAATCCATGCGTTACATCTGTGTTTCGTAGTTAAGAAATGTCTGTCTCTGTAGCATAGGTCTACTGCAGCTCTGATGACATTGCACAAATAGATGAATAGGCCTAGCTTCGTGTCCAACCCGTGCATTGCAAGCATGCATCAGTCATGCTATATGTCTGTGTTTTGTAGTTAATAAGGTCTGCCAGCATAATGGTTACCACAATTTGTTGCTGTTTTCGGGGGTCAGACTTCGATACCCAGTACCATACTGCCAGAGATTTACGAATGGCAGGAAGGTTGATATGCGGCAAAAGCGGTACATGTAACTCCCCTCCACTGGGGGTATGTCTAAAAGGAGCTGTACCACCTCGGGATGAGGAAACAAGTTTACTTTAGTTGAGAAATACTTGCGGTTGTTGCTATTTATACAGCAGGCGAGATCATTAACAAAGTGGTCGTTTAATATCTCGTAACTCGTAACTTGCCCGAATAATCCCCGCCGTCGAATAATGCCCGCACCCTCATTTTTAGAAGGCTCATTTTGAAAAAATGAAATGGACTAAAATTCCTTCCATCGAAAGAGTAACGTAGGCATAAACAAATATTTCGTATCACTCCGCAAGGTCCACGTGGTGGTAGGCCTACTGCTCAACTGACAGAGACAAACGACTGGCTATTAAGTTCTCTTGTATCAATAATTAATTATATGATAACACGATACCCTTATCCCTTTCTTCTACGGGATCGTGTATGAAGTGAGACGAATCTTCGTGGCGAGTTTTTATGGCCGCATGCCCTTCCTGACATCAACCTCACCAGAGGAATTAATGAGATGTAACGAATGACGTGATATGAGTAACTAAAACGAACTTTTATATGTACCGTAAGCCTGAAAGTCGTGTTCACCATTTTTTCTTTTTACGTTTAGAAATACTGCCTTCCAACAAAAATAGCCAGTATAACTTAAATACATTCAAAGTCTGTTAAATAATAGTATAGAATGTTTACACGTACAATTTATAGCTCTTTATAACCTAGAAATCATGTGTTCACTGCACAAAATTTTGAGGTTATCGCATATTGGACCCCCCTTTATTATTTTTGGCTGTAAAAGTGGGAAGAAAAGGGGTCTAATATGCGAGTAAATACAGTATTACAATTGCACGCTGAATTTCTGGGACTACCATATAATATAAACCAACACTTAATATCTCCCTAAAGAAGATCCACAAAATATTTGAAGAGCTCAAAAAAGGTATTTCATGAAGTACCACATGAACCCATTTGGCACTAAGATTGCATGGTGTACGCAACATTTATGTTACTGTAATTACTCGTGTATATAACACAGCCTAATACTTTTATAGGGAACCATAGGAGAAAAATAATCCCTGCTTATACAGTGAAACTCGGTTAAGAAGTTCCCGCATAAGATGTTTTCCCGCCTAAGAAGTGTGATATTCTTGGTCCCTTGATCGGTTGCAATAAGATATATGTATATTTATCCCGCTTAAAGTGTTCTGTTGTAAATATATTTCCTGGTTAAACAGTTCAAATTTTAGAGCCCCTTGAGATAGAAAACGTCCGCTCAAAGCAGCTCATGGTCCCCGTGCAAGTTGAACCCTGTGTTAGACCGTTTGCGCCTGTCATGGAGCCTCTCCAGGCTTGCCAAGGCCATATGACGTCACGCTATGATATGACAACACCAACGCCAGATGCTCGCTCTCACCTTGTGGAATTGGATTGAACCCATGAGTCGTAATTTCCACTCCACCGTTTACATCAAGCAGAATAGAATCTAATGGGATTCTATGCGGGAAACGCAAAGCATGCAGTGGATGGTTTGATAAAACATTAATGCAGTAAGTTGCGTGCCGCGGCAGGGTGAAGTCATTAATCGAGGTAGAATCAACATTAATTAAAAACCGAAAAATGTATTTGTCCACAACACAGCAGCTTCTTATGCATTACCGTACTGTTTGTTAGGAATACATGAACGACAACCATAGGGAATGCCACTTACAAAATTGTTCATGGTAAATACTGTACATTCCAAGCCATGTCAATTATCGTACTGACATACTGTACTGTATATGGACTCCAAAACGATAATATGATTCTGAAATAAGTTCAACAATAATTGTGAAATAAAGTACCGTATAGGCCTAATCTACGACGAAATTGAATATTTTAACCTGTTTGAGTTTTCATTCCCTTGCTTATTTCCTTCCAGACATTCTCTCTTACGTTGTTGTTGCAATAATGCTTATGGGTCTTGTCATAGAGGAAATTACGTTTTGGAACTAAACTGATAAGATTTTCTGAGTCCATTATTAGTTAGGTGAATAAACTATTACGAAACAAAGAAACATCCCGACTCTATGCAGGAAACAGCCGACTTGCCAGCTGATACATATTATGCCGCCAAACAGCTAGCCAAAAGATCCCGATCGTCTACGAAGTTGAACGAATGCTGATAACCAGCTGGGTGTTGGTGAGAGGGGGCCTGATACACGCACTCAGAGGCATTGCGATACCACGCGTTGGCATAAAATTGAAAGTTATTTTTATTTTTACCTTTATACGAGCTAAGCATTATATTATCGTGTCACTCGTAATTATTACATCGCATTATTAGAACGTAGCACAAGGATGAAGAGACATGAAATAAAATTCTCGCGGGGAAAGAAACTGTTTACGTTTAGATGTGCTAGTGTTGCTACTGCGCCTTTATCACTCGCGCGTAATACCCCAATACTTTCACATGCACTCATTTCTGCAACTTCGAACCTGCTTTTCTTTTCTTCATTACCTTTAGCATGAAGAGGATTAAAGCAGGAAAATAAACTCAATATCGGCTTGTCCATGCGGTACTTGCGAAGCAGCCAGAAACTACGCCCGTGGCCGTGACAACTAGTAGGAATGCAGGGGCGATATAGGCCTATGAATAGGTTCTAAGAATCTCTAAGAATAAGTTGCCGATGTCCCGTCTGCTGCCGTTAACTTGAAGCAGATGTCGGGGGGTGTGAAAAACTGAGGCGGTTTATGGAAGGTTCAGTCAGTGGGCCTCGGAACACATGGAAGGCAATGTGGGAAATGGAGAGGTTTATAGTGTTTCTTTTACAAGTTGCTTTACGTCGCACCGACACAGATAGGTCTTACGGCGACGATGGGACAGGAAAGGGCTAGGAATGGGAAGGAAGTGGCCATGACCTTAATTAAGGTACAGCCCCAGCATTTGCCTTATGTGAAAATGGGAAACCACAAAAAAAAAACATCTTCAGGGCTGCCGACAGTGGGGTTTGAACCCAATATCTCCCGAATACTGTATACTGGCCGCATTTAAATGACTGCAGCTATCCAGCTCAGTGGTTTATATTTCAAGAAAGCAGTAAAAACCTAAAAGCAGTCAACCCTGGACAATTTCTTTTCTAAGTAGGAGCCTAGACTTTTTGTGTTTGGAAATGTATTTAATGTCTAATGCAGTATGGAATTTACATAATGTAGGTCACCATCTACCATTTTAATGTTCTTAGTATTTCTTTTATCTCTTGTGCAATGTTTTATATAACCGTTCCCTTCTCGTATCAAGAATTTTTATAATACAGTGTGTTCAATTACAGTATTACTTTATCTCTAAAAATACATGTCATGATAATCTAATACTGTATTTATATTGTGGTTTTCTTTTACCAGCTCTTATATATTGGCCTATTTCGGTATTGTTCACAAACAAGGAAATCTGTTGGCTGTATGTTTCACATGTATGTCAAAGTACAGAATAAGTTTTTGGGCATTACCCCTTTTAAGAAGATTCCTGCTTAAGAAGCTTTTTTTTTTGTGGTCCCTTGAAAAACTTCTTAACAGAGTTTCACTATTTTCAATCTGTTTTTCTTCACGTGTCAGTATAAATACAACAAGGTACACCCTACAGCGTGCGTACTCAGTTCAAGGTCTGTCTCCCGTAATCCTCCCTTGTCATAGCAGCAGTTCTGTTTACAGTGAGACTTCGTTAGTACATTTTCGAAAGAACTGAAAAAATTGGACGTCAAAAGCAGGAAAACGTACTACAAAAAATTCTATACTGTATTTACAACACGTAAATTGTTTTTAAGAAAACGTGTGAAATTGCCAACCTTAAGAATTAGTTACATGCACTACTACAGTTACAACATAAACATAGGTTTGTCAGGAACTGACAGGGTGAATAAATAACGTAAAAATGATTGACAATATATGAACTTTAATTCTAATAGTCTTACTAATAAAAAAAATCATTATACAGTTGTTTAACATGTGTATAGCTATACATTGAATAAACCTCGTATAAGCTTTGAATATTTTTCTTACTAATAAACGTGGTATATGCATTGTATTCCTATACTGCATGTATACACTCGTTCCAAGCCGTAGAAGTCTCTTCCTGTAATTCACTGGCATATTTCTTCATGTTCACCACCTTTATAGCTGCCTCTGTGGATCAGTGGTAGTGTCGGCCTCGGGATCCCAAGATGGCGGGTTCAAACCCGGCAGAGGTAGTCAGATTTTTGAAGGGCGGAAAAAAGTCCATTCGACACTCCATGTCGTACGATGTCGGCATGTAAAAGATCTCTGGTGACACATTTGGTGTTTACCCGACAAAATTAATTAAATCTCAGCCATAGACGCCCAAGAGAGTTCTGGTTTATTCGGTCTGCCATCTAGTGGGTCTAGAGTAAAACGGAACGTCGAAATTGACGAGCAGACAGCCAGACGGTGTCAAATTGAAATGTGTGCACACGGTAGCTGAGGCCATACGATTATTATTTTATACCGGCTTTATGATCGCTTTTGCTGGTTATCTAGCAGCAAAACCTTTCAAGAAGCCACGTGGTAGTACAGTGGAACCTCGATTATTAAATCCCGGAAACTGTGTTTTCCCCTATTATGCGTTCAAATTATGTGGTCCCGCGAACATCATAATTAAAATACGTAAAAATCCTGCATTGTCTATGCCTCAAAGAAACTATTTCCCGGATCAACCGTCCAGAAATTTCAGTCTCATCAACGCTAAATCCTCCATCAAGCATTTTTCAATAAACTGTATCTCACAAAAGGACGACTATGGCATACTTACGGATTTTGGCGTTAACACCCCATCACTGCGATAATTAGAGCAAGAACGTACTGGAAAAGCGATCGGTGGTGAACTTGCATAAGGGACCATCTTAGCGTCACGTTCAGGTGGTACTGTTTAGAGAATCTCTGTAAGGAGAGACAGCAAATTCCGACAGCTCTACTTGAAGACGGAACAAGTTTCGTCAGATGTTCGCACTTTACTTTTTTCGATTATATTGCCAAACAGGTTTTCGGCACTTTCTTCAGGGCACTGTATGGTAACTGGGCTTTCAGGAAGGTATCGAAACTTCTCCTTAACACAAACCTAATATTTTAATATTATCGTATACGATTATTAGAGTTCATGGTTAATAGCATTTAAAAAATAAGACATTTAGCGTTTTGATTTTCAATTTTAGCATTTTGTAGCACCTATACTTCTCAAATTTAGCGTTTTATGGCAAATTTGTTAAAAGGAGGCATAATTTGTGAAATTGCACACAACAGTTGGGAGTAAAATCATACTGTTTAATCACAAATTGCTTGTCATGGCGTTTTGAATACACTGTGGTAAATAAGACACATCAGCATAAGATTGCAAGAAGTATTAACACACACACAAATATGCATATTTACAAATTTACAAACACAATTTCAAAGTGAAAATTACTATTCTGAACATATTCGTCTATCACAGTACAAGGAAGAGGAATTTCAATAATGATTGAAGTACAACATGCCAACTTCAACGCCCTTTATCTCGAAGTAGATGAAAAAACAGCCCCATTTCATCTGCATTAAAATTATCATCAGGAGTATAGTCTTTCAAAATTGCAGGAAGTGTTGCAATTTTCCATGTTTCAATAATTTCACACAGTGTAGTGTCATTATCCAGGGCAGCAGCTTCGGCTCGCACACATCTATAAAATAGGTCGTGTCAATTTTTGAATCTGTCAATCCAGCCATTGGATACTTTAAAATCATCAAGTCCCATTTTCTGTACAATAAGTGTTGCCTGAGATCGAACCACAGTACCATCTACCAACGCGTTCGAAGGTCACACTTGCACAAACCACTTTACAACAGCTTCTTCTAATTCTGGAAACTAACCCTGGTGATTACGTTTTCTTTGAGCACTTTTCCCTTCCTCCAAAGCAGTTTCAAACAGTTTACATTTGCTAACAATTGTATTTAAAGTTGACGGAGGAACGTTTAACTTCCGTTCCACATCCACACGCTTCATATTTGGATTGCGATCCACTTCTTGAAGGATTTGTAGTTTTTCACCGTTTGTTATTCACCTCACTTTCTCCCTCGCCATTGCATAACATGTAAATAATGCCCAGATAAATGAATGAAAAGATTATACTACAGGGAGCACACTCGCTGCTAAACTGAGCTGAGCATCAACAGCTACCGTGCCAAACTTGGGCAATCATTTAACCTCAGCCTAAGTGACACAATCTGAACCGACGCTGCTTTAATGTTGTTAATGGTTACAGGAAGATTCATACTGTTGGAGTGGAACAGAAATCAAACCTCATAGTACTTAATGAGCAATACCAATGTCTGCACGATATTAGACGTGAAGACTACCACAACAGAATTCAACGAGACGATGCATTAAACAGCACTTGAATGCCAATTGTTCTAATACTGTACAATATGAAGCAATGTGAAGGTAGACCGCGGCCGTTCTCTAGATTCGTTTCCAAAAGCTAGCAGAGAAAACCGAACACGTGTGACATGAAACAAGTCAGTCAATGCTCCAGGACACGTTCCAATGATTACAACATGAAATGCATGATGCCAGCTGTCTGTAAGGGTAATTAAGCACTCTCTCTCACCCTAACACACACTGCATCACTAACATGCGCAAATGTCAATGGCTCCATGTCCAACTAGACTGACAAATGCGCAAGGACGGGCCAAAATATTGAATGAAGAACATCAAAATTTGAATGTAGTAAGCAGGAGCGCGAAAATGGCTAAAGCAATATTTTACATAAAATTTAATGCTTTGGGACCAGGACTTTAATGGGAAAATGTGGTACTAAGGAAAGTACTAACGGGATTCAACTGTACCTGAAAAAGATTAAATGTTATTTTTTCAGATATACTGTTATTATTTAAATTGATTCTTTTTCAGGTATTTTCTAGTTTTATTACATGTTCAACAGACTGAAGAACTAATTTCAAAGTTATACAGTATATGAATTGTGAATGATGACAGAGCTCATCTATTTGAAGACAGCAGCGTATGAAGATGTAGAGCCTGTCCTTTCTCTTTAGTGTTTTCATGTTTATCCTTGTTTCTGGAGATCCCTCTCATTTCTGTTGCCTATTAGTTGTCCATATCTTTCTACATATGTCTCAATTTGTCATTTGATTGTTTCTTCCCATTACTCAATCTCTGAATAATGAATTATAAATAAAATTGACTCCACCGAAGTTATCTCTGAGATTCTAGTACTGGTCCCATTGTTTTCATGCTGTTCCTAACCAGTTTCATCCATTGTGCTGCATATTCATCAGCCGTTCTTTTACAATCTCATCACTTTTCTGACACCCACTCATTCATATGTTTAGTATGTCCAAACTCTCAGTCTATTTTTCACTATTTTAACACTCAACCTTTCTTTCTGTAGGCCTGTCTCTTCATTTTGCACTCTCCCTCTCTCCCCCCTAGTTTTCTACAGTAAACTTCTCAGAAATATCACTTCTGCTGCCTGTATTAACATTTTATCCTCCTCTATATCACTGACCAGGTCCTAATAGATTTAAGTTTGGATATTCAGAGCGATGCCTAATTTAGGCTGATAAACTTAATCATAATACGTGCTGTATTTATTCCTGTACTGACTTGTCCAAACCAATTAAAAACTATATTTAATATAGTAAAAGCTTGAATCCACCTTGTCAATACACTTTTATCAAATCAATCTTTATCTTCAATTCAATACAATGCTAGTTGGCTTGGACATTTGTGAGCTCCTCCAGGAAAGCAATAAAGTATAGGATTGAATTTGCAAGTCCTGGAAGGGTTCAGTTATTAAATATTTTTCAGCAAAATTTCATGAATTTCAGGCAGCTACATAAACCGTTTAAGTAGTTAGTGGGATGTAAAACCAGTACTGTTATTATTATTATTATTAATTTCACACACCTCCCCCCTGTTGCTCTGACATTAATACTTGCTCCCTCGAGACAAGACTTTCACACGCACAGAACAACTATAGTTTCTTTGGACGTACGAACTGAACGACTGTCATTTGTTTACTTCTCATGAAGAATGTTGAAATGTGGTGCACGATGCTGAAAACCTCTCTACTGAGGAACTAACTGGTGGTGCCTGAGGAAGTGATAGGTGGTGGTGGTGATTATTGTTACACCAAATATCTGGACTGATTCTTGAAATGCAGACTGTTAAGATAGTACCTGGACAAGACCTGTGATACAGGGATAAGCAAAGGAGGTCTTGTGCCGTAAGCCCCAGGTTAGAGCCACGAAACAGCTTTAGACCTCTAGTTTCCTGTGGAAACACCATTGGTCTGGACTGGTTAGGGTAGGGTCTGGCCAAGATACTTCGTTCCCTTTAAACGTCCGGGTACAAGAATTCCTGAAGGCTGCAGCAACGCTCCACCCACCTCCACATCAAGGCAAGTTTCATATAACATTATTGCTGTTCTGTATTGTACATTGTTTCCTTAACATGTTACATTTACTTGTGCTTTTATTGTGCTGGAGTTGGTAATGGAATATGATTATCATAATTGACGGGAATGAGATCACATGCCACTTTATGTTGGCCAATAGCAATGCAAGGAGCTACTTCAGCAATGAAAATGGCGTGTAATGCCCTTCATTAGGTTATAAAAGTAAATATAATTCTGGGGGCGGAATGGTGAGTTCCTGGACATCGCAACGAACACATCTCTCCTCTGAGACGCATTCCCAGTAAGATTTCATTAATTTCCACTTACTTATAACGTTAGAAAAATCTTGTCACGAAGTATCAATTTTTACCTTGTGAGCTCCTCCAGGAAAGCAGTAGAGTATAGGATTGAATTTGCACGTACTGGAAGGGTTCAGCAAAATTTCATGAATTTCAGGTACCTCCGAAAACCGTTTAAGTAGTACAATATAATTATTAACCCATTAGCGCCTAGCGTTGCCATATGGCAACGATTTTCGCACCTTTTTCTTTTAATGCTGTAGGCAACAAGAAATAATCTGGAAGATTGTAGTGTCATCTGACAGTTAGAGAAGGGTTTGTAGAATCTAGCAATCATTTTTATTTCGTTTTAAAATCTATTGTTGTGACATAAAGACTGGTGGACTCTTGGTTATTTTAAGATTACTGCGAAATGGCTGCCGGCTTCACGTAAGAAGGATATAAAATGTATAAGTGCTGTCATTGGATTATGTTTACAGTAGTGTTGTGCACACTTCATTATATATGTTTTAAGCATTTGAAACAGTACGGGCGCACAATGCCGTAGTAGTGCTTGTTGAATCATTAGCGTTGCCATATGGCAACGCTAGGCGCTTATACTCAGTAAAATAGCTGCAGCTGTCAGATCATGATACTTTATACTGATTCATACATCTTCATTTCAGGAAGGGATTTTCCCTTTTAGAAGCACTGGATATGCTACTGACTGAAGATCTCGATGGTGATATTTTTGTGGAACCGCACTATGTAAATGTACTTGCAGATGAGGGCTCCTGCTGATGAAGATGATGGTGGGCTTGTTGATAATCTCTCTCTCGAAAGTTATGTGTCAGTGCTGAAATGAAGCTTGTAAATAATGAAAGAATCGGGATTAGTTACGATGGTGAAGGTGTGTTACCAGAGGACGGAGTGCCTTTTCTGTCTACTGATGCAAGATCTGTTTCAATACCCGATGCTGCAAAAGAGCGGATAACTGATAGAGGAAATAATAAATCAAATAAAAAAACCAAGATAGACTGATGGGGCTGATTTCAATATTGGGCGACTGTTGACATTTCCGGAGCCTAGTTATAGCAAGTGAAAATCCATGACTGTTGTTGACATTTTTTAATTGTTTACAGATAACCAGCTGATCGAACATTTAGTTCGAGAGTCTAAAATGTATGGGGTGTTTTTAAATTGTACGGACCCACAAATAACTTCTGATGAAATTCGTTGCTCTGTCGCCATACTTTTCATTTCTGGATATAATAGGTTGCCCTCCAAGCGTTCTTATTGGGACACACAGGATGATATGAAGACAGTGAAAGATTGTCATTCTCTAACTCTGTGGCTAACGCGCAAGTACTGAGGGTGGGCTTTTATATGCCTCCGAAAGTATAGACTAATAGTTTGTAACTGCATCTGAAGTTCTTTGATTCTTCTTCTTCTTCTTCGTATTTTTTATTTTATTCTATTGTTCCAGTGAATGTTTTATTTTGACAGGCAATGAACTGTACATATGTGTCTATATACTGTAAACAAATATTTTCTCCTTTGTCCAATAATTCTATTTTTTTTACCGTGATGTGAATAAATACTGATATTCCATATTCTTACAATAAATAATGCTAAGATATTTCAACATTGTTATTGCACGAAAACGAAAAAAAAAAAAAAAAAAAAAAAACCACTTTGCAACCTAAATTCGACTTTCAAAACTCATTGTTTAAAAATAGGTAGTGCAAGCGCCTAGCGTTACCATATGGCAACGTCAAATATCTTATGACCTAGCGATTCCAAAATTCTGAAACTTGTTTTATTAGTTTATTTTGGTCTCAAACATGCGGCAAAACACAGTAAGTAAGCAAATCTCAGAAAAAAATTAATTCAGGCACTAATGGGTTAAATTAATGTAGTAATGGTCCACCTTTCAATACTATAATATGTAATATTCTAAACTACATTAATTAATTAATTAATTAATGACTAGTTTTGGCCGGGGCTGGCCAACTTCAGCCTTAATGCAAAACATCTAATAACTAAACAAATTTACATGCGCACAATTGACATAAAACAAATTAAACAAATGTATACAAATTGACATTAAAAAACTGGGATGAAATTATGATTAAATTTGAAAATAAACTAGATTCCAACTTCTTGAGTATGCTCATCATTGAGAATATTTCAAGTATCAATTTATATACACAGAACATCTAATCATTGATAATTCAATAGTAAATGGGAACTGGTAAAAGTTGATCCCGTAGTTCGTCACCAAATCTATTTGAGTGGTGTTAGTCATATGTAAGCCATTGGACACCGCTGTAAATAACCACTAGCTGACGGAGAACTGTTAGATGTTGCTTCATCATCAATCAATGTAATAAAATGAGATGCTCTCGTGGTGCTTGTTAAATCATGCTGAAATGTTGTTGGACATTGTCAGGACGGCACATGAAGATGTGGTTAATACAGATACATTGTGTCTGGTATAAAATTTGCAATTCATTGCGGTGTCCATGAAGTTAACCTGAATAAATGAGATAAAATTAAATTAATGAATTGATTGAGAGAATGTATTAGTTAGATGGCATAGGTTATATGAGACTTAACTCTCAACACAGCTTGAGGTGTATGGCCTATCGTTGTGTGTGCTTCAGACTAACTGTTGTGAGATTCAAATTTAAAAGGAAGGAGGGGGAGGGGAAGTTCCTGAAGGAACTGTTAACCACATCTTCATGTGCTGTCCTGACAATGTCCAACAACATTTCAGTATGATTTAACAAGCACCATGAGAGCATCTCTTTTTATTACGTTGATTGATGATGAAACAACATCTAACAGTTCTCCATCACCGAGCTCGATTAGCTGCAGTCGCTTAAGTGCGGCCAGTATCCAGTAATCGGGAGATAGTGGGTTCGAGCCCCACTGTCGGCAGCCCTGAAGATGGTTTTCCGTAGTTTCCCATTTTCACACCAGGCAAATGCCAGGGCTGTACCTTAATTAAGGCCACGGCCGCTTCCCTCCACTTCCTAGGCCTTTCCTATCCCATCGTCGCCAAAAGACCTATCTGTGTCGGTGCGACGTAAAACAAATAGAAAAAAACAGTTCTCCATCAGCTAGTGGTTATTTACAGCGGTGTCCAATGGCTTACATATGACTAACACCACTCAAATAGATTTGGTGATGAACTACGGGATCAACTTTTACCAGTTCCCATTTACTATTGAATTATTAATGATTAGATGTTCTATTTAAATTAATACTTGAAATATTCTCAATGATGAGCATACTCAAGAAGTTGGAACCTAGTTTATTTTCAAATTTAATCATAATTTCATCCCAGTTTTTAAATGTCAATTTGTATATATTTGTTTCATTTGTTTTATGTCAATTGTGTGCATGTACATTTGTTTAGTTATTAGATGTTTTGCATTAAGGCTGAAATTGGCCAGCCCCGGCCGAAACTAGTCCCTAATTAATTCATGTAATTTAGAATATTACATATTATAGTATTGAAAGATGGACCATTACTACATTAATTTAATAATTATATTGTACTTACAATTCAATACAGATCAGAACCATGAAGTTTATAACCTATGAATATGTAAAACCAGTACCATTATTATTATTATTCATGAATTTCACACACCTCCGCCCTGTTGCTCTGCGAGTTGTGGTACTGAGTATGATACCATGGCTCCTCTGCACTCTTTTTGCTCAAATAGCCGAAAGAACGTTCCCGCGCCCTCTTTATTCTGTCGTTCTCCTGACGGGCGAACTTGACAGTCACTTGTTTTGCTTCCTCCTCCTCATCTGACTGATCACCACCTGAAACACACAGTAACCCAAGCTAAAGATACAAACTGATACAAACTTAAAACATTACAAGTGAGGGTGGATACAAGAAGGTAGTGTATTAAGATATTACCAAATTTTTAAGTATTATCTACCATTTCCACTATCAAGAAATATTTTTAAAATTTACCTACATGCTGAACCTTTACACTTTTTTTATGTCGCACCAAAACCTATAGGCAACAATGGGATAGAAAAGGGCTAGGAGAGGGAAGAAAACGACCGTGGCCTTAATTAGAGTACATCCGCCTAGCGTGAAACTCGGAAACCACAGAAAACTTCTTCAGGTCTGCTGACAATGGAGTTCGAACCCAGTATCTCCTGAAGAAGCAACCACAATTGTTACTGTATGGAGGTGAAACATGGATAATAATTTAATAACTACTGCATAAACAGAACAGAAGCTCACAAAGGTGAAAAATGAGAGTATCCTCCTAATTCAATACAATAAATATTCCATCATTAGACGGAGTAAACAAATTCAAACATGTTTCGGTTCGTTTGAGCCATCTTCAGTGAAAAATGAGGGGAGTTTGAAATAATTTACATAATATAATTTGAAAAAATGCTAAAAAACATAATGAAGGAGCAAATGGAAAAACAAACAAAAGAGAGCCTAGACGGAAACAAAATTAGCAACAAATATACAATATTTACATCAATATGCGGAGAAAAAAACAACTCACTGCAACAAAATTCAGTGAAAAGGTGTTAATTTAAAATAATAATTGAAACAAAAACTGTGTTAACCTAAGAAAACAAAGGAATGAAAAAACAAATGATGCAGATGGAAATGAACAATAGTAGCACATGGTGAGGTTGTGGACCTCATAGTTTACAAAATATTGTTTAGTAACAATAACAAAAACAGGTTGAAATCACTGTCGAAAATCATCCTTGTAGAAAACCCATCACATTAAATTGGTCAGGAGGGGAGCGGGAGCAAACATTTTTGAGAAACCAAGCCTGACATAACGTGCAGGCGAAAAGCCTGTGACAAGGAAAAAAACACCAATGAAATTTAAAGCTTTAGAAACAGCAGCATTCTCAATATCTTCCCCAACTAGCGGTCCCTTTCTTGATTATTGTTTCATAATGTTGGCTGGGGCCTGTTCCACAAAAGTATGGTCTTGTACATTACAAGTAAATTCTCTAGTAACTTGTACAAATACCAGAGTTTCTGTTCCACAAAAGAATTTTCTACAGTTGTACTTTACTACTCCATACTTACAAATTACTAGTGAATTTTTATAGGCGTGTTCCACAAAAGTACTAGTACTTGTAACTTACTAGCGAATTGAGAAGAATTCTCTACCAGTGAAAGGACAATAATATATAAATGTACTAGTGCTATTTAAATACGCTTATTTTGGATACATTTTGATAAATATGTGGTCTAGCAGTAGTGATAGTGATGGTGATGAAAATGAAAACTATCGTCTGTACAGGGAAAGAATAAACTTCCAGTTTAACACTGTATTTGAATAAAATGAACGTTTTAGGTTAAGCACAGTACAAGTGGAAGAACTTTTGATAGATATTGGCTATAGCTTAAAATATCCTACGAACAGAAATAAATCTCTCTCTGCTAAACAACATTTACTAACAACATTACATTGGCTTGAGATGGCAAAATCTTCGGTCTGTGGTAGCTGCAATAAATGATATAAAATTTCCTCAAATTGTCTGTTGGCCTGAAAATACTGAAAAAAACATATTCCAAGAAGGACATTCCTGGAATCATTAATGAGCAGAATATCTCTTACATACGTCCAACTTTTCCCCTCAAAAGCTCAATGAGCTTTTCCCAAGTCAAATATTTCCATTCCATCCAACCATTTATTTTGTCTTGTTTTTTCAGACTCTCGCTGAATCCACCGAAACAAATATCTTTCCTACCTTCTATTTCCTTCAAAATGAATAACTTTGTGTCTCTTGACATCATTTTAACAATTCATGCAGTTTGCAATTTCGTAACAATTAAGTTTGGCGGCCGAATATCGGTATTAGCGGCATCTGATTCCTAATGACAGACCAAGGTAGGTATGTTAGACTCTCGTAGAACATACGCGAGGATCGCGGAAGAACAGAATGGGTGATAATAACGGAGTAATTTCCTATCATCAAAGAAATAAACTGATAAATAACATCGTAGCATTAAAAAATTCACAGGAATATTAGTTCTTTCAATCTTTGCTGCATAAGTTACAGTAAAATACGATATTACGATAAATGAGGCAAGCATAACCTAATTCAACGAATGGAATACGAAGATAAACAGCTGATTCATGCTATGACGTAGTATGTTTATTGATATGTTGTCACTTGTAAAACTTGTAACAATTCACTGGTAATATACAAGAGACTATCAATCTTTTGTGGAACAGAAATGTACAACTCCATACATTACAAGAACCCACACTAGTAACTTGTAATGTACAAGACCATACTTTTGTGGAATAGGCCCCTGGTGTCTTGCCTTATTATAAAGGGTCGGAAGGGCCGCAATATAAAATTGAGAAGCTGTGTTAGGTAGAAGACAGATGCACAGTAAACTGTAAGTGATCTAGTGGAAACCGTCAATGAAGTTCTAATGGTGTTTAGCAGGTGGTTGTCCTCTCAAATGGCCTGGCTAAACTTCATTGACGGTCCACAACCTCACCATGTGCTACTATTGTTCATTTCCATCTGCATCATTTGTTTTTTTATTCCTTTGTTTTCTTAGGTTAACACAGTTTTTGTTTCAATTATTATTTTAAATTAACACCTTTTCAATGAATTTTGTCGCAGTGAGTTGTTTTTTGCTCCGCATATTGATGTAAATATTGTATATTTGTTGCTAATTTTGTTTTCGTCTAGGCTCTCTTTTGTTTGTTTTTCCATTTGCTCCTTCATTATGTCTTTTAGCATTTTTTCAACTTATATTATGTAAATTATTTCAAACTCCCCTCATTTTTCACTGAAGATGGCTCAAACGAGCCGAAACATGTTTAAATTTGTTTACTCCGTCTAATGACGGAATATTTATTGTATTGAATTAGGAGGATACTCTCATTTTTCACCTTTGTAAAGTGAAAAACCGTCAATACGGAATGATTCTAATATCTTGTAAAGTAGATAACTTGCAAAAAAAAAAAATTTTTGCTAGATTTATGAAGTTCAGTGGGTGTGTGAACCTGCATTTGCCATTAATACTGGAGAAGTATGTTGATGCTGTAGGATACATCCATACAATACTGCACTACTACTACAACCAATTGAAGAATTCCTTTTTCCAAGGCTTTGAAATTTATGGCAACCAGTCTATGAAACATTCTCTCTCTTATTCTAGCCTTCTGTAAGGATGTAGTGGCAACATACAGCAAACCCCTTTTTATTACAAGTTCTTTCCAGTTAGGATTTTGAGTATCTGAGTATTTTGTAGTATCTGAACTCTCACTTAATTTATAACCTAAGAGTTATTAAGAAAAAACTGATCAACCATATCAATGGAGCATGTCCTCTGGGTCTCTGGCTAAACACTTTCCCCTCAATGACAGTCTTCTCCAGTCCCCTGGGTCTTTTGACAATGTGACCAAAGAACCTAGCAGGTGTTGCTGATCGCTGATTTATACATCTTGATAACTTTATTTTGATGCTGAGCTGCTTCAGGATCAACTCGTTGGTTCAATGTGCCATGCAAGGTATTAGCAATATTCTTCTGAAGCAGCAACAAGTCTACAAAGAGTCTATCCCGAGGTGGTCTAACATCTTTAAGGTCCAGATTTTTGCCGCATAGGTAGCAATGGGAAAGATGAGTGCCCGCATCAGCATAAGATTTGTTCCTCCAGTGATGGAGGTGTCATTCCATATACAAGTTCGCTGTGCTGTCAAACTCGCCTCCAATATGATGTGCCTGCATATGTCAGGTTTCAGTCCCCGGTGTTAGTGACAACAGATCCAAGGTGCTTAAAGCGGCTGACCATTTTGTAGTTAACAACTCTTGTGATGTCAGGTAGAGTATTACAGCAATCTACAATCATCAGTTTGGTTTTCATGGTGCTGATTTGAAGAACATACAGAAGAACATGTTGTGTTTGCTTTGTGATTACTCATTTGTCTGCCCCCAACTACAATGCCACTCTTCTGGTCTTCGAGTACCTTCTTCATGGCGTGTTCACTGTAGATGCTGAATAAGAGAAGAAAGAATGCAGCCCTGCCTCACACCAGCAATAGTTGAAAAGACATCTGAGAGGATATCATGGATTTGTACCATAGTCAAGTCAAAGGGCAGCAGGTGTTTCATTGTCCCGCTATTTTGTATTTAACATAACACATGTACAGTCACTAAAAAAAACCACATGGAATTGTATGTTCCTTGCATTTAATATTTCATCCAGATTTAATTTTTAATTATTATCAAAATACAATTCACCTGCCATGTAGATACAAACCCTGTGGATACCCACAACAAACATTACATCTAAAGATTTAATTGTTCTGATGAAATTGTACCTGTGAGGAATTTATAAAACACCATACGCTCATTCTTTTTTTGAGCGACTGTACATCCTGAGAGTTCAGTGTCTGGTCCTCTCCACAAACAGCCAGAGGAGAAGAATTTGCTCAAAAGTTCCTTTTTGTGGAACAAACCCAGTCTGATTATCTAGTATTTTGGGAGGAGAAAGGTCTTGAGCCTCTCGTTCAGTATCGTGAGCATTACTTTGCTGGCACTGGAAAAGAGAGCTATTGTTCTGTAATTTTCAAAGTCAAGAGTGGAGCCCTTTGTTGAATACTAATATAAATATGGAGTGGCACCACTGTTCTAGCTAGGTCGCAGAAAACAAGACCTTTCAGTACAGCTTGTGAAGACTTCAATGTTGAGTTCAACCATGTTCTTCACCATTTCAGCAGCGATTCCATCAGAGCAGGGGATTTTTCAAATGCGCAGTTTTCCTTCACTGCACATTCTAGCTCTTCTCTAAGAATTGGAGGTTCAAGGTATTAATTTCCTCCTGGTATGCATTCTATCTCAATATGGAACAGGTGGATGCAGTACTTTCGCCATACTTGGCAATGCCTTTCACGTCATGTTACATTCCTTGGCTGTCCTTGATATCTGCACTCAGGACTTGAATTTACATTACACACAGGTAAACACGATAAGTGTGTTGCAGCCAGGATTAGGAAATATGCACAAGACTTGTTAAATAGGGTGCAATTTCAGTATTTGAGAACAGAAAAAGCTACTTTTCCCACCTGCACTACTTACAAAAGAAATGCATTTTTGTTCTGTGCTATTCTGAACTTCTCCAGCATGGAAAACATTTACGAGAGAGATAAACTTACCTTCACCCATTTCCTTGGCCAATTCCTTAGCTCGTTTATCAGACTTGTCGAGATAGCTGAATGAAGGCCGTAGGTGTACTATACCCTGCACTGGAGTAAGGTGAAACTCTTTGTCATGTAAAATACCCACAGCATATCTGCTAGCATCAGTGACAGCACGAGTCGACTCCAGAATTTGCTTATCCATGCAAGTACTGCAAAAGAAAATGAATAGCACTAACAGTAGTTTTAAACATTTCCATTACGTATTTTCCAGTTTAAATCAACTGGTAGCAGGCAGGGACCCTCTTCAGAGGCAGCCCTACCCAGGGAGTGGCGCCCCTGCCTATGTGAGTCCCAGAGCACACTTACCCAGTGTGTAACATCTGGTATGGGTCCCAGCTCAGGGTTACGACTGAAGATCTCAATGGCATCTACAGCAGAGAAGGTGGACTTCGGTACGGTGGAGATGGTGGAAGAGGCAAACCCGTAGCGTCTGTACTCCAGAGGAGCGGCAACGAAAGGCGTCTGACTCCATGTTAAAGGTGGCCTAATTTGAACCTGGCAGAAGGTAATAAAATGCCTTTGGGAGTGGCGAACCCATCGTACAAACAGCCTATAAAATGAGTGCGAGTGATTCGAGGTCTCGGAAAATGCTAGGGCATCACCCTGAAGCGACGCGCAGTTCCTGGTGCTCTGGGGGAACTGTGAGAAGTGGGCTACCAGATATCACAAGAATCGGTATCATCAATGTCATGACTTTGAATGGCAAGGTAGAAGAACTGAGTATATGGAAAAGGAAGACGTAGCAATGATGGGAATAAGTGAAACAAAATGGAAGGGGAAAGGTAAAAAAGAATTGAAGAAAGGGTGTAGATTATATTGGAGTGGAGGAAAGATGGCAACAAATGGTGTTGGTGTTATATTAAGAGAAGACCTAGCGCAATATGTGGACAAAATTGACCAGATCAATGACAGGATAATTAAAGTTGGACTTGAGAGTGGAATCAAGGATTTTATACAGGTTTATGCACCCCAATCGGGGAATGCAGATGAATGTTTAGAAGAGTTTCTAAAAGAACTGGAAAGTTGTAATGAAGACTAAGAGGTTGTAATAATGGGAGACATGAATGCACATGTTGGAACAGACAGACAGGGAAAAGAAGAGATAATAATTGGCCCCTATAGTTATTATGGAAACCAAGAAGGAGATTTGGTAATAGATTTTTTGTAGAAGGAATGGATTAATTGTTGGCAATACGTGGTTTAAAAAAAAAAAAAATCACAAAAAATAACTAGATATGGTCGGGGAGATAGAAAGACAAAGACAATGATTGATCTCATTCTGGTGGAGAAGGAGAAATGTAGACAACTGGAAGATGCGATAGCAATGCCAAGAGCAATTTCAAAGGAGACCATAAAGTGGTTGTAGCCAAATTAAGACCTAGTAAAATAACGTTAATAGGAAAAAGCAAAAGAAAAATAAAGGAATGGAAGTTAAAAGAGAAAGAAATAAGAGAAAAGTTTCAAGAGGATCTGAAGAAAGAAATTTCCCAAGATGATGTGAACAGTGTGGAAGAGGAGTGGACATGTTTTAGAAATGGATTTGTAAAGTTTGCAAAACACCTGTGGAAGACTATCAGAGAGGAAAAAGGAAAAGGAGACTGAAAAGGAGACTCCTTGGTGGAACAGCAGGGTAAAGGAAGCAGTTAAAGAGAAACAAATGGCTTGGAGGAAGTTGATAGGCAGCAATAGTACAGAGATTTGGCAGAAATATAAAGAAGCCAAAAAGGTATGTAAATAGTACACGAAGAGAAACGAAAGAGCTGGGAAAGTTTCAGGAGGATATAAAGGGAAGTAAAAAGGTTTTGTATGGTTTGCTGAAGAATAGTTTATGAAATAGGAAAGATATAAAATTTGTAAAATCTGAAACAGGGCAGATAGTGACACAAAGAGATGACATACTAAAATGATGGGAAGAATACTTCTCAGAATTGCTAAATATTAAATAACGTACAGTGAACTGGCAGATGAGTAGGAGCAAGAAGAAACAATGGGGAAAGAAAAACAAGAAAAGGGGATATCGATGTTAGAAATAGAGGGAGCCATACAAAAGATGAAGAGCGGTAAAGCAGCAGGAGTGGATGAGGTAACTACGGAAATGATAAAAGCAGCAGGACCAATAGGGCTACAGTGGCTGTATAGATTATTTAGAATAATCTGGAGGAAGAAAGAAATCCCAGAAGAGTGGGAAAGGGTTTAATTATCCCGATATATAAAAAGGTGATAAAAAAGGAATGTAATAACTACAGAGGGATCACCCTTATTGCCCGTGTAGCTAAGATAATTGAGAGAGTATAAGTTAACAGAGTGGAAGTGCAAATGATGAAAGCTATGTACAAAAATTGTGTTAGTAGTGAGAAGACTAGTATAGGAAAAACAAAATAGTTTAAAGTTGAAAATGGTCTCTGACAGGGAAGTGTACTATCCCCCATACTATTCATCATAGTCATGGATGAAATTCATAAGAACATTAAACAGATTGGGAAGACAGGCAACAAAAGCCATGTTTGCAGATGATATAGTGATATGGGGTAAGCATGAAACGGAAGTGCAAAAACAAGTAAATGTATGGAATCAAGAAATAGAAAAATTTGGATGAAAGTAAACACAGAGAAAAGTAAAACAATAGTGATGACAAGGGGAAGGAAGGAAGGAAGGAAGGAAAGAAGGAAGGAAGAGGAAAGATAAAACTGAATGGTAAAATTCTGGAAGTTAAAATTTTCAAGTACTTGCGAAGTGTGATCACAGAAGATGAAAAGATAACCGAGGAAATTGGGAAAAGAATACAACAAGCACACAGCTTCTACCAGAGTGTAAGGGGTATTTTGTGGAACCAAGGTGTCCAGAAGAAATGTAAGAAAGTATTATATTCAACCTATTATGAACCCATATTAATCTATGCAGCTGGATCGTGGATTACAACAAAACAAGAGGAGAGTAGAATACAGGCAGCAGAGATGAAATTCCTAAGAGGTATTGAGGGCAAGACCAGAATGGACAGAATTAGAAATGAAGAGATAAGGAAAAGGACAGGAATCTTGAAACTTCAAGACAGGATAGAAACAACAAAGTTAAAGTGGTATGGCCTAATGATGAGAATGGGAGAAGAGACTGCAAAAAAAAGAAACTTTTTCAGAGAAGTTAACAGGAAAGAGACCACGAGGAAGACTCCTAAAGAGGTGGACGGTTCAGTGTGGTAGTGCATAGAGAAGAGGGAGGAAAACCAGAAGATGTACTTAAAAAAGGAGAAGAGTGGTGGAGAGACAGGCAGCGATGGAGGTCCTTGATTCACAACCTGACCCGGGAGTCTGGAAACGGGAAATGAAGAAGATGATGATTTTCCAGTTTATACCATACAAAATGAACCCAATAATTTGGATGAATGATGTCTCTCTATGCCTTGATCTCTAATGTTATTGTGGGTATCATTCCTCCAACAACAGATTCTGTAGATATTTTACGTAGTGATACACCATACCTTCAACCTTCAGATATCAACTATTTACAATTTTATGGGCATTGGCATTTCACCTCAGCCCCTACTACATGAACAGCATTGAAAATTTCTAAATGAAAAATAAGTTTACAAGAGAATCATATTTCAGAACTGGCATTGGTATTATCAAATTCATTGAAACTAATAAAAATGGCAACTCTTTAAGAGTCTATATTCATCATTAGCTGGATCATTTATTAACATGTTTGAATTCGACTTTCTAATTGTGCTGTTTAAAGTCACAAAGTCTATAAAACTGACTCCTTGTAGAAATATATTTTGAAAATTACTAATTTAATTTTGTATTGCTTTAATGTAACATATTTTGGTCAATTTTTCCATGCAGATCATTTATGTCCAAACAAATATCAATCCTAGGCACATGATTCTGCCAGATTTCTAGATATTATACTTAAGAATAGAAGAAAAAAATTGTTAAGATATGCCACATAGTTTACAAATTATGAGGGAAAACCATTTGAAAAATGTAGTTTATGGGAAAAGACAAAAAAGTTTTTTCAGACATGAACTAACATAACACACTTAACTTCTGACAGACTGATAAAATGCGTCTTGCTTTTTAATTCCTTAACATCAAAAGTAATGCAGAAAATTCTTTTACCAAAATGCAATGTTATAATTGGGCCATACAGTGGAACATGCTCGGCAGCAGATCTTGGCCGTATAAGAAAATGGCCGGTTTAGCTGACAATATTAAAATAAAAGGCCTTTCTAACAATTTACAGTACTATACTTTAAGGTGTTTCAAGCAAATGCATATGCTCCCACATATGATGGGGCTGATGTTGATATCAAAAAGTTTTATGGAGACTATGATGAGCCCTAAAAAAAAATGTTAAAACATTTTAAATACCTTGGATGTGTACTTTATCACAGCTGGAACAATGCTGTTAAAATATGTCCCAGACTGAACAAGCAAGAACTACACTCAAGAGAATGAGCAAACTCATCTGCAAAAGGGACTAAAAGATTAATCTTGGTCTCAGTTCACTTCAGTGTTATGTATTCTCTGTCTTACTTTATGATGTTGAGACTTAAAACTTAACAGAGACCACCAACAAAAAAGAAACTTTGATCCTTTGAGATGCATGCTCAGAATATCATGAGTTGACAAAAACAAAGAGCCAGAGGTTATGCACAACATCAAAAATAAACTTGAGCACTTTGGTCATATTATTCAAAATGATAAACATGTACGGACTTCTTCAGCTTAACCTACACTGTAAGATTGAAGGATGGAGAAGTAGGGTAAAAAAGAGAATATCTTGGCTATGGAATCAACAAGAATGTTATGGGCTCAGTTCATCAACTATTTTTCGAGTTGCTGAGAACAAGAATCAGATCGTCCTGATGACAGCTGACATCCGATGAGGATATGGTACAAGAAGAATATGAAAAGTCAATATATCTAACAAATTTGAAACAAATAGGTCATAATGAATGTATATTACAAAGATTTTTTTTTTAAATGGTAGTAATTTCCTTGTTCCAATTCTCCAATGGAAACTCTTTGATAGTAAACCTGACAGTAATATGGACTGACAAGCAGCAGCAATCTATGTCCTGAGTCCCGTACAGTTAACTTGAGAGGTTGGGTGTTTTGGAGTTCTTTAAGAATGGAGTGAAGTGGAAAACAGCCTAAAGAACATGAGTAAAGCCAAGGCAACAGGCATAGATGAGATGAGCACTGACATCACCAAGGCTGCTGGAGTGCAAGAATGCAATGGTTGTTTACAGTCCTAAATGCCATTTGTACAGAAGAAAAACTACCCGAAGACTGGACTAAAAGAATCATCGTTGCCCATTAAATTGGTCGAAAGTTAAAAGTAAAGGAGCTGCAAAAAGGGGCCATCCAGTTTGGACACATCCATGGACCTGAAGTGGTCCAGTTTGTGAATTAAAGAAGGGGGTGATCCAGTGGGTATGCGAGGAGTGGAGTATCTCGCCACCAACCCCAAATCAGTATCATAACAATAGGTGAAAAAAAATTGTTATCGACAGGGATCACCATTGTACTGCACATCAAGCTGCATATCATTTGCAAACCTAGCAGAAATTACTCCAATCCATCGCAACGAATATTGGAAAGGACTTCAAGAACGAAATAACACGCAATATACTGTATACTCGCCACCGCATATATCTCGCCAACATTTGCAATTGCAGGGAAAAAATCCCCCACACATAACTCGCATTAGTTTCTGACGTCATAAAGACATACAGTACCATACACGACAAAGTTTGGGTATTCCGTGGACATGCCAACATTAAATATCAGGACTGAACCAATTGCTGTCACAGTACTTTGTATGTGACAGTACAAGAGGAAGCTGCATTTCTTTGTAACTGCAGAACGGTTGAGGCTAGCTGTTGTAACAAAAATACCTTATTCGTAAAACCCTGCCCCAAGGCCGCATTCCTAGCCAGTCAGTCACACTCAGCCATCCCTCTCACTCTTCTGTCTTTGTCAACATGCTTATCGCTACCCATCTAGCAGAGCTGATCATGTGAACTAGGAGTGCTTCCCTGTCCAGGCAGTCAAGTGATCACAGTATTAAGAATTGTGCATCTGTTGTATTGTTGACAAGTACCAGTATTCTGTCTTCATGTTTCATTGCTGTTTCTCTGTTAAGTCTTCTTGTGTAGGTCAATCTTTAAGTTGTGGAGAAACGTGGGAGTTATACAGCTGAGTTTAAACTCCAATGACAAAATATACTGAAGAACATGGTAACAGACCTGCCGGTCGAGAATTCAGTGTGACCAAGTTTAATGTTCGCTACTGCCGTAAACAGAAAGCTGCACTAGAAACCACCAACCGAACACGTAAGGCATTCAGAGGGCCGAACACCTGCAAGTTTTCTGAGCTGGAAGACGAGTTGCTTCATTACGTTAGAGTTGCAAAATGATGGCTTTAGTATCTCGCACGAGATGTTACATTTCAAAGCGTGCAAATCTACAGGACATCCGATGAAGTGACAAAGAGAAAATGCAAGACTGAAACGGGACACTTGGCCCAATACTCGGAAGATGATTGCAAGAATATTTGAGAATGGTTGACTCCTATCCAACTCCAGTGGGATGGAGAACACCTTTTACTATGTACAGTAGCCATAGTTGGAAAACTTTTAACCACATAAATAAGAGATATCTACAGTAATTGCTTCAAGTGTCCTTGCTGGATTCTCTTAGACATATCCAACTAAAATTTTTTATCCAAAACTCCAACATCACTACACCAGCAGCACTCACTATACCTTAAAGGTTACCCTAACCAACGTTTTAAAATGTATTATCATTCTCACCTTTCGAAGTGACGATCTTCCGATTTCTTCCTGGTAGCTCCTGAACCA
Organism: Anabrus simplex; assembly: GCF_040414725.1. Taxonomy (NCBI): domain Eukaryota; kingdom Metazoa; phylum Arthropoda; class Insecta; order Orthoptera; family Tettigoniidae; genus Anabrus; species Anabrus simplex. Next base: position 274,444,513 of record NC_090270.1, read on the forward strand.
TCCACATTCAATGCTATCTGCTCGCCTTTGCTTGTGTCATAATTAGGACTATGGGTGTTGATCCCAATCTCCAAACGAACCTCCTGGTGTTCTGGCTTGATGCAAGACTATTAAATATCCAATAGATTACTTGACTAGTCAATCCTCTTAACACACTGACTGTCAAAAAAACGTGGATCACTTTGTAAAAACTGAACTGGGAACAAACACTAATATACAGAGACTGCTTCTATTTAGGGAGATTATATGAACTAAGAAATATATCACAGGATATAAACATGGTTTTGATCCGTATTGAATTGTGATCACAATAATATTGCATATTATAGTATTCAAAAAGGTGGACCATTATGACATTAATTTAATAATTATTATTGTAAGGAATATATAGTCAACAATTTTAGAGATGAGATTCCTAAATGCCACTCCACGAGCAGTTTTCAACCCTAAATTCTAGGCACTGATTTTACTGTATTCACTGGTAATGGAACCCTTTAAAGTTTAAGCTTTTGTGATACCAGAGCAGGAGATGTCAATAGATTATCAATATACAGTGTAATTTTCATTACAAGAAACAAAATTTCTTCAGTATTTCTTTCACAGTCGAGAAGACGTTGAGAGAGCTGTCGCGTTAATCGACAATGCATGAAGCATTCATTATGACGCTAATGCGATTGGTACATCATTTGGAAGTGTCCATCATGCTCAGAGAAAATTCCATGCAGAGACGACATGAATCATGCTGTTGCAATACAGATTCCTGGTCTTTCTTGCAAGATCGCCACACTACTGTGTTTCAGGCCAGAAACTGTTACAAGGCAATAAGAAATATTGCTGTAAATCGGAAGGCAGTAAGACTAAGCAAATTTGAGGCAAGAGGACCCACCACTGGTGTGCAGCTTACTCCCCTGCAATGAGCAGCGTGATTAGAATCCACGCGTCAATACTGGATCTGGACTGTAGAACAATGGTTAATGGTGTGGTGTTAATAAGAACTTTTTATTATAATTTGGGTCCACCTCATTCAATACATAAAAATTGTTGCTTAGCTGTAATTACAACATATATTTCAATCAGAACTAGTTTTGACGCCGCTCTGCGTCATCATCAGCTGATATAAGTTTGTGGAAAAATCAACAATCATATAAGTTTATCTACTTCAAATTGATCACAATTTAAAACCATATTAAAAACATGAAACTGTGTTAAAATATTGTTACATTTTCTACAAGTCCAAGACTTGCGAGTCTTAAGCCATATAATGATAAAAACGTATGCAAACCGGTTTGCTCACTTATGAAATAACATGGATTTAAAAGAACAACAACTTAAAAATAAAATAGTCTTGAAGTTCTTTGTGCTTAATTTATCGCGCTTTTTGAAACTTGACGTAAAATCGTAGTAGAAATGATTCAATAAAAACTACAGTGTCCCTTTAATGGAGCAATCCCAGTGAGGTGGAAACGAGCCACGAGTCCTTTGAGATGTTATTAAGGACAACGTTCCCAGTTCAATGTGGACCTGTAATAATAGAATGTAATAAACTATCACTTCACTGAAGAGGCAAGACTGAGCTCGATAGCTGCAGTCGCTTAAGTGCGGCCAGTATCCAGTATTCGGGAGATAGTAGGTTCGAACCCCACTGTCGGCAGCCCTGAAAAAAGTTTTCCGTGGTTTTCCATTTTCACACCAGGCAAATGCTGGGGCTGTACCTTAATTAAGGCCATGGCCGCTTCCTTGCCACTCCTAGCCCTTCCGTCCCGTCATCGCCGTAAGACCTATCTGTGTCGGTGCGATGTAAAGCAACTAGAAGAAGAAAAAAAGAGGCAAGAAATAAAATTACGTCTTATAACGCAATCGTTTTTACGCGACTCACCTCAAAAGATCGCTGTCCATGCGAAGCGCAATGAAGCACAGCAAGCAGGTGTTGTGATACTAATCAAGTGCCCAAGGTTGGACGGGACTGAAGAGGGGAAGTAGGGGAAAGTGGGAGGAGCAACTGAGGAACGGGAATTTGTTGGAGCTCTGGAGAGCGTGGTCGTAAGAAGCAACTAGCAAAGCTATTACGCATAATATGAAACACCGACCTATTTGCTGGGATATGTACGTTTTTAAAAAACGCAGTAAGGAAGTCAAATAGAACATTTGATTTTTCAGAAATCTCATTTAAATTAAGGTTTGGATTAAAATACTGTTCTAAGTGTATATAACAACCCTTCGCAACATCCAGCAAATTTCCTTTTCCTAAGTTCTCCAAGACCTCAATGTCCTGTTCTATAGATGTGAATTTATGCTTTAGATCGTGTATACGCTGGCCTACCGTGGAAAACCTATTATATTTTATGGCATAAGTATGTTCTGCATATCTAATTTTATAAAGTTTCATCGAGCTTGCATCCAGGAGACAGTAGGTTCGAATCCGACTGTCGGCAGCCCTGAAGATGGTTTTCCGTGGTTTCCCATTTTCACACCAGGCAAATGCTGGGGCTGTACCTTAATTAAGGCCACGGCCGCTTCCTTCCAACTCCTAGGCCTTTCCTATCGCATCGTCGCTATAAGACCTATCTGTGTCGGTGCGACGTAAAGCCCCTAGCAAAAAAAAAATTATACGTAAATATTGCAAACGCCTTTTGATTAGGTTTGTCTTTGAGCAAAGTGGTTTGTAAACGGTACCTAAACTTGATGATACGGACAATAAAGCATTCACTAAAACCAATAGCCTTAGCCACTGAACGGATTATGTTAAGTTCTTTATTCAAATTAGCTTTTGTCATGGGGATCCTAAAAGCCCATTCTACTAAACTATTGTATGTAGAGGTTTTTTTGACTCTGTGGGTGCTCTGAGTCTTTTTGTTGTTAATATGGTTTTAAATTGTGATCAATTTGAAGTAGATAAACTTATATGATTGTCGATTTTTCCATAAACTGATATCAGCTGATGAGGACGCAGAAGGTCGTCGAAACAAGTTCTGATTGAAATATATGTTGTAATTACATCTAAGCAACAATTTTCATGAAGTTTATTAAATTAACTGGTGTTAATAAGTCATGATTTTGCCTCCAGTCACCTGATGGTATAGAAAGAATATGGAGAAGAACTAGGGATCGACATTCATCCTGCAATATCTCTGAAAGGATCCCCATTGGAGGTATCTTCGTCATGGTTTAGGGTGGCATTAGCTATGAGGCGTTATGTCATTACTGAATGCACACCGAAACACTGCATGGATAACAGAGCACGTAATCCCCTTTCACGATTGGTCGGCAAAAACTTCAGACTGATACACGGCAACACCTACCCCATATGGGTAGTTGTGAGCCAGAATTCCTTTGCGATGCTAAGAGACAAACCCTGCACTGGCCAGCATGTAGCCCATACCTTAATCCCATTTATCACCTATGGGCTTAACACATTTCAATGCTTGGGCAAAACATCCGGCATCAAAATTTTGACAACCTGAATTAAATTAGACCAGCCCTATTGGAGAAAAGCATCCCTCAAGAAATGATCCAGGACCTTGTGGGTAGCACGCCATGACACATGGAGTATGTCATTTGTTGCCATGGGTGGAAACACACATTACCAGTGTAAGGAAAGTGATCAGTAAACAGACCGTTCAGTTGCAAGATTGTGAATTAAGCTATGTCAGTGAAGTTGATTGAACTTTTGTAAAAACAACTTAAAAAGTGACCTTTGATGATGAAAATACTATACACAGCGCACAGCCAATGTAATGTGTTGTTGAGTGTTCAATAAAAAACTACGTTTCATGTATACAGATGTTGCATATTTTAAAAAATTTGAAATGACCCACTTCTTTTACCAGTCAGTGTACTACTATCACACTACAAAACAAGTCAATGTTGTTCAACCTACAAGACTTTACTGGACTTAACACATTTCAGTTCACTCACAAAAGACATGAAATTATTTAAAATAGGTTTAAAACTAGCAGATTTTAATATTTAATGATAGTTTTCATTAACCTCTTTTTTTTTTTTGAGCAGATGAAAATTTCCAAAACTTAATAGAACAGGAAAAATGAACCCAGATTGTGGACACTTTAGCAGTGAAAGAAATATTTTCAGTGCTAAGATCAGTCTTTATTAAATCCTATGAATAAGATCAGACTCACCTTAAGAACATCCTCATCATCGTAGCTGAGGTGACGAGGTCGGACTGGATACTGGTAAACATACAGCTTGTTGAGAAGTGTTTTAGACAGGTACACAGGAATCTAACAACAAAAGAACAGAAGTGGTTTGAAACACAATCCTAGCATTCTAAATCATGGAAGAAATATAGCCACTAACCAGACATGGCATCTGAATAACAATATTCAGCAGGTTGATGTATGGATCTATGTAGTGCTTTCCGCGAAGTGCATCTTTTATCTAGCCAAACAGATGGAAGACAAAAGGCGTATGATCCGGGCTGTAGGGTGAATGAAGAACAGTCCACTGAAGTTTTGTGATCTCCTGTCGGGTTTGCAGGCTTGTGAGGTGTGTTTTGTGGAGAGGGCTCACTGTGCTTTTGTTCACTGTCAGGTTTCCGTACAAATTCTGCAAGTGCCTATGAATAACTGTGATGCCCTCACTTTCCACCAAAAGAAACTCGGTAACTGCTCTCTGTTTGGTACGCACCTCCATTACAGACGCCATTTTGAAGTCTAGTTAAGGCTAGTTATAGCGCTCCACGTATTGGAAATTAATGAAACTGTACGAGACGAAGCGGGAATTTCAAAGATGTCCTAAACAAAAATTCATTTAAAAAAAAACAAAATTGGCTGAGAAATAAAATGTGTTGCATTATATATTGTACGCCCCTTGTAGGTAGGATCTCTCCTCATCAATCCCAATCCTTCTACATCCATTTTGTCTCATCCCTCGACGAGATCGTTTCTGTTTCTGTCTGTTTGAAGTAAACGGTGTATGAAGGTGTGAAATTAGTCCATGTCCTTTAAATAGAAACAAAAATGTGCTCTTAGGAGGCCGAGAAGGAATGGATGTAGAAGAACTGGGATTTATAAGGAGAGAGCCTGTCTGTTTAGAGTACAGTGCATGAAGATAACTGGGCTGGGTAGCTCGAATGATAGAGCATTGGCTTCTGAACTCAAGTTCGTGGGTTCAATCTCGGCTCAGTCTGGTGATATTTGAAGGTGCTCAGATGCATCAGCCTCATGTCAGATTTACTGGCACCTAAAATAACTTCTGCAGGACTAAATTTTGTCACCTTGGTGTCTTTGAAAACTGTGATGCTTTATGTGACATGAAACCAATAACATCATTGTTGTATGAATGTATTCCTTGCCCTTTCTTGTTTTCCTGTTTGCCCTTATCTCCTATTATGCCATAACTAAACAGGTACCTGTTTTGTTATTGAGGCAATAAGGCTGATGATGCCCTTTAAAAGGGGTGAAACATGTCCCATGTTCATAGTTCTCATTGATTTATGTTTACGCTGGCGGTATTGTTGTTCTTAACTCTGCCACCGATGGTCCAAAGCCCGTATGAGAAAGGAGGAAGGGGAGGAGTAACACCTCGTTAAAAAACCTTGGTTCACCTGTCCCGGGTAATAGTATCTTGTGAAGGGCCCTTGCCGGGTTTACAGTGAAGACCTCAATGGTGTCGAATGCAGAGATGGAGTCCATTAGTACAGTGGAAACGCAGGAAGAGGCAACCCAAGAGGCAGTGGCGGTTCCCAAATAGAGCGGCTGCCATCCTGGTAGTGGGCAGAAGAGGCTCAGACATGGTGAAATCAGCTCTTCTAGAGGAGAGGTGGTGGTGGTGGTGATTATTGTTTTAAGAGGAAGTACAACTAGGCAACCATCTTCTATATAACACTAATCAGAGGGAAGAAATGGTAGGGATCCGACACTTCGAAAAATGAAGATATCGACCAAAGTAAGAGAAGGGCCACGAAGGGCGTGAAAATGAAAGACTCCCTAGCCCTCGCAAACCTAATAGCGTTGGGGTCGGAAAAGAACAAGAGTTGACCAAGAGAGGTCGGATAGGATAGGTGAAAGTGAGGAGCCTGGCACAAGTAAGTGGAAGCAATGCCAGGACTCAGCTGAGGGCCCCGTGGTCGCCAACCCACGCTCCAAAGTTCAGAGCCCCTGGGGCCTTCTAGAGGAGACAACCTTGATACCAAATCGGGGGTAGGTCAGGCTCTTTAGCCGTGGGGACAGAAACCCCAAAATCAAATGACCTGGTCCTCCAGGTTGGGGGTTGGGCGTACGGCTAACAACCCCACCCTAGAAAAATTTTGCACAGTTACTGAAACACATAAAAGAGAAAACCGAAGGAATAGCTCATTGATGACCGTTGGCTTGAAAACAAGGACAAGAGTGGGCATTTGGAAAGTAAGAACGATGTTCGAGTCAGGGAAATTGGAACAATTCCCCAGGAAGATGGAACGATATAAGATGGTGATACCTGAATTGAGCGAAACAAGGTGGAATGGTTTCGGAGAATACAGGCTGAGAGACGGCAAGCCTCTTTTGTAATCGGGGAAGGAAGAAGAAGACTATGAAAATGGAGTGGGTATACTACTGACAAGAGAAGCAAGGAGAAGCCTATTAGATTGGATCATTACAACACAATTCAAGACCCGAGCAAGAAATACATACAGTACATACATACAGTATACAAGAAATACATACAGTAATGGGGGAAAAAATGACGTTGGGGTTTAAAATGACAACGGTGAGTGTTTTATCGAAATGTGCTTAAATAACAGGTTGGTTATTGGAGGTTATTGTTCCCACACAAACTCTACCACCATAAAATTACATGGGTCTCACCAGATGGCAAGACAAAAAAATCAAATCGACCATTTTGCAATTAGATGTGGAGGCGTTCCCTTCTTGATGTCCTGAACAGAAGAGGAGCCGACTGTGGAAGCGATCACCACCTTGTAACAGCTGAAGTACGGGCGAAGATTACTGCCACAAGCCATCAGGATGCAAAACGCAGTCAGGGAAGATTCGATATAAGAAAAATGCAAAACAAGGGCATCAGAAAAGAATTTGTGCTGGAGTTGAAAAACCAGTACGTCAGGTGGAGATCAAAAAGGAGAAGAGGGTAATACACACGTAGAGAAAGGGTGGAGGAAAATCAAGAAAACGTTCTTACGAGTGAGAAAGTGTTAGGATTTCAAGAAATCAGAAGGAAGCCATGGATATCTGACCATACATGGCAGAAGATTGAAGAGAGAAGAGCAGTGAAAGCATTGATTAACCAATGCAGAAACAAAGAGAAACAACGCCTCAGGGAAAGGTATAAAAAAGTTCAACGGCAAATGAAGAGATGCGCAAGAGCTGATAGAAGAAATCAGGTGAAACAGCTTACAGAAAGGGCTCAAAAGGCAGCAGAAAAGGGCGACTCGAAAGAGCTGTAGAGTATCACTAAACAGCTGTCCCGGAAACATTTTAGTGAACGTAACCCAGTGAAGTCGAAAGAAGATGAGCAGTTGACTAATAGCAAGGAACAGTTGAAGTGATGGAGGGAAAATTTCAGTGAAGTATTCAACAGCACCTTGGACCATCAACAGGAACAAGAGCAGGAGGAATTTGACCAACAGGAAATACCTGCATTGCAAATCAATACTCAACCTCCCAGCAAGAGTGAAATTATCAAAGCTCTTCAAAGTTGTAAGACTAACAAAGCACCTGGTGTGGATAATGTGGTGGCAGAAATGCTCAAGGCAGACTATGAAGTAACGACAGATGTTACTACCATTGTTCCAAGAATTTTGGAACACAGAAACCACCCCAGAAGATTGGAGGAAGGCAATCCTTATCAAGTTGCTAAAGAAAGAAGACCTGATGAAATGCAGTAACTGACATGGCATCACACTTTTGTCAGTACCTAGTAAAGTATTCTCAAGAGTTGTTCTCAACCGTCTTCAAGGGCCAATAGATAGTAAGCTCAGGAGAGAACAGCTGGTTTCAAAGAAAGCAGATCAAGCAAGGATCAAATGAACACCTTGAGGATTATTATCGAGCAATCCATGGAATACTGGTCTCCACTATATCTGGCTTTTGTCGACTTTGAAAGAGCCTTTGACAGAGTGCAGCGAGAAGCCATCTGGAAAGCAATGCAGAACTACGGAGTACCTTCAAAGATCATCAGTATCATGAAGATGATGTAGAGAATATACTTGCCAAGTGAAACATGATGGCAACCTCTCAGAACCATTTAATATATATTCTGGAGTAAGGAAGGAATGTCCGCTCTCAACAATGCTGTTTTTTCTGACGTTAAATGGGGTCATGAAGAAGGTGACTCAACACAAAAGGAGAGGTATACAATGGACTCTGACTGCCTGGAGGATTTGGATTTTGTGGATGATAGAAGCTCAGAGAGTAGGATTAAAAATTAACACAGCTAAGACTAAAGAGCTTAGACTGAACAGCAAAAACAATAATGTATTGGCTGTGTAAGGAGAAGAGATTGAGCAGGTGGAAAGCTTTTGCTACCTGGAAAGTACTGTTTCCAAGAATGGAGGGGCGACAGAGGATGTTGTAAATAGGATCAAAAAGGCAAAAGGAGCCTTCGCGCAGCTGCAACCAGTGTGGAGATCTTAGGAAACGTTATTGAAGACAAAGCTTAGAATCTTTAATTCAAACGTGAAATCAGTTCTATTTTATGGCTGCGAGATGTGGAAGGTGACAGTAGAGATTACAAAAAGAATCCAAACCTTCATCAATAAATGCTTGAGGACTATAGTGGGAGTACGCTGACCAGAAGTTATCTCCACTTAAGATTGCAGCGCACCTAACAACGGAAAGCTGAGGTAGTCATAAAAGGAGATGGATCAGACATACTTTGAGAAGAGGCCCACAAAATACTCTAAAGCAGATGCTGGAATGAACCCTCAAGGAGTCAGGCGGAGAGGTAGATCGAGGACGACCTGGCGCTGGACCATTGAAGCAGAGGTGACAGCCATTGCATACACCTGGACTAACATCAAGAAGAAGGCAACGGACAGGGTCAGATGGAGAGCCCTAACATGTGCCCTATGCTCCACACTGGAGTGAAAAGAATTCTGATATCAATATATAAATCAATCACTACTGATCTGCATTTAGAGCATTCGCCCAGGTGGCAGATCCTTATCTGTTGTTTTCCTAGCCTTTTCTTAACTGATCGCAAATAATTTGGAAAATTATTGAACATTTCCCTTGGTAAGTTATTCCAATCCCTAACTCCCCTTCTTATAAATGAATACTTCCCCCAATTTGTCCTCTTGAATTCTAACTTTATCTTCATATTGTGATCTTTCCTACTTTTAAAGACACCACTCAAACTTATTCGTCTACCGATGTCCTCCCACGCCATCTCTCCACTGACAGCTTAGAACATACCACTTAATCGAGCAGCTCGTCTCCTTTCTCCCAAGTCTTCCCAGCCCAAACTTTGCAACATTTTTGTAACGGTACTCCTTTGTCGGAAATCACCCAGAGCTGCTTTTCTTTGGATTTTTTCCAGTTCTTGATTCAAGTAATCCTGGTGAGGGTCCCATACACTGCAACCATATTCTAGTTGGGGTCTTACCAGAGACTTATATGCCCTCTCCTGTACATCCTTACTACAACCCCTAAATACCCTCATAACCATATGCAGAAATCTGTATCCTTTATTAACAATAACATTTATGTGATTACCCCAGAGGTGCCAACTTTGAAGTGGATTTTCAGTAATCGCCCTTCACCCTCGAGAAAAATTTCAAGTCCAAAGCATACGCCTTCCTTCTTGATAACGACACCCCTTTTGCCCTTCCCTCTAGCAATCCATCCAAAATTATATCATATTACACAATAATATTTGCACGCAACCTGTTGGTTCTGTGATAAAACATTCCTTGTAGCTTGTTTCTCACACAGCAGCTGCTTTTCCGTGTAGTTTTTCTTGAAGCATCTTTCCGACTGTGATGACATTTTCATTTTCTGAACAATAAGCGATACCAGCGCAGATGTGCTTGATGTAGGCCTCAATTCTTTCTCAATTTTTCTGTCAACTGTCAGGTACACTTAACACAGCAAATACAACATTACTGAAGGATTTGTAGTGGAGAAGAGTAGCTCCTCAGCTCCTTCATTCACAATGAATTTTACAACGCTTATGGGTAGCAAAAGGAAGTCACGATCGAATAAGTATCATTGCCAACTCACAACCATTGAAATAAAGTCGATTTACGAGAAAGGCTCGAAAGGACTCAACATTTTTCCTTTTCTTTTGTTTCCGTCGAAAATGTTTTCATGATAATGTGAGCTTTTCCGTAATAATTACGGACAATCCGTAATAGTTAGCACCTCTGTTACCCCAATGAGGGTCTTGTCTCATATTAACACCTAGGTACTTACAATGATCCCCAAAAGGAACTTTCACCCTATCAACACAGTAATTAAAACCGAGAGGACTTTTCCTATTTGTGAAACTCACAACTAACCCCGTTTATCATCATACCATTGCCCACCGTCCATCTCACAACACTATCGAGGTCACCCTGCAGCCGCTCACAATCTTGTAATTTATTTATTACTCTGTACAAAATAACATCATCTGCAAACAGCCTTATCTCTTATTCCACTTCTTTACACTTTGATATATATAAGAAAACATAAAGGTCCAATAATATTGCCTTGAGGAATTCCCCTCTTAATAATTACAGGGTCAGATAAAGCTTTGCCTACTCTAATTCTCTGAGTTCTATTTTCTAGAAATATAGCCACCCATTCAGTCACTCTTTTTTCTAGTCCAATAGCACTCATTTTGCCAGTAGTCTTCCATGATCTACCCTATCAAATGCCTTAGATAGGTCAATCGCAATACAGTCCATTTGGCCTCCTGAATCCAGGATATCTGCTACATCTTGCTGAAATCCTACAAGCTGAGCTTCAGTGGAATAACCTTTCCTAAACCCAAACTGCCTTCTGTCAAACCAGTAATTAATTTCGCAAACATGTCTAATATAATCAGAAAGAAAGCCTTCCCAAAGCTTACATGCAATGCATGTCAAAAATGACTGGCCTGTAATTTTCAGCTTTATGTCTATCACCCTTTCCTTTATACACAGGGGCTACTATAGCAACTCTCCATTCATTTGGTATAGCTCCTTCAAGCAAACAATAATCAAATAAGTATTTCAGATATGGTATTTTATCCCAACCCACTGCCTTTAGTATATCCCCAGAAATCTTAATTCCAGCTGCTTTTCTAGTTTTCAACTTTTATATCTTACTGTAAATATCATTGTTATCATAGGCAAATTTTAATACTTCTTTAGTATTACTCACATCCCCTATCTGGACATTATCCTTGTAACCAACAATCTTTACATATTGCTGACTGAATACTTCTGCCTTTTGATGATCCTCGCATACACACTCCCCTTGTTCATTAATGATTCCTGAAATGTCCTTCTTTGAACCCGTTTCTGCCTTGTAGTACCTATATATACCCTTCCATTTTTCACTAAAATTTGTATGACCACCAATTATGCTTACCATTATGTTATCCTTAGCTGACTTCTTTGCCAGATTCAATTTCCTAGTAAGTTCCTTCAATTTCTCCTTACTTCCATAACCATTTCTAACTCTTTCGTTCCAACCTGCACCTCCTTCTTAGTCTCTTTACTTCTCTGTTATAATATAGTGGATCTTTACCATTCCTTACCACCTTTAAAGGTACAAACCTATTTTCACATTCCTCAACAATTGCTTTAAACCCATCCCAGAGTCTGTTTACATTTTTATTTACCATTTTCCAGTGATCATCATCCCTCATGCCTGTTTTATCAGCCATATGGTACTGCCTAATAGTCCTAATTTTTATACCTTCCTTTCTTTCACATTTATTTTTAAATACGACAAAAACAGCTTCGTGATCACTAATACCATCTATTACTTCGGTTTCTCTATAGAGCTCATGGGGTGTAAGCCCCCCACGTTAGAACCACGAAGCAGCATTAGGCCTCTAGTTTCCTGTGGAAACACTACTGGTCTGGACTAGTTAGGGTAGGCCCTGAACAAGACCACTGGTTTGGAGTTATTAGGGTAGGGTCCGGACATGATCATTGGTCTGGATAGGTTAGGGTAGGAGAAAATAACTTTTCCTCAAATTTTCTTGCCGAATCCCTGTTCAAGAGCTCCTTCGTCTTAAACAGCCATGTGCACTAGTTCCTTAACACGGTGGCTGTGCTGTACCCAACACTACATTAAGGTAAGTTTCATTTAACATTATTGTTCTTTATTCTAAATTGTTTCATTCACATGTTTCAATCAGTTGTGGCTTTATTCTGCCGGGGTTGGTAACAGAATTTCATTATTCTGAATGTCACATGCCACTTTACGTAGGCAAATAGGAATGCAAGAAGCTACTTCAGCAATGGAAAATGGCGTGTAATGCTCTTTATTAGGTTATAAAAGTAAATGTACTTTTGGGGGTCAGATGGTGGGTTCCTGGACATCGCAATGAACACATCTCTCTTCTGACACTCAGTCCAAAAGATTTCATTAATTTCTACTTCCTTATGTCAGAAACATGTGGACATGAGGTGTCAACTTTACCGCAGAAAATAAGAATTGTTCCAGCAAATAATAATAATAATAATAATAATAATAATAATGTTGAGTCATCAGTCCATAGACTGGTTTGATGCAGCTCTCCATGCCACCCTATCCTGCACTAATCTTTTCATTTCTACTCAACTACTATATCTGCTCTAATCTGCTTGTCATATACATAACTCAGTCTACCTCCACCTTCCTACACTTCCCTTAAAAACTAACTGAACAAGTCCCAAGTGTCTTAAGATGTGTCCTATCATTCCAGATGTCTTAAGATCTCCTCTCACCAATTCGATTCAGTATCTCTTCATTCATTATCCGATCTCCTGTGAGCACACTTGATCTTGTTAGCATCGCTGTAACCCTATCTCACTAAGGTCACTTTAGATATGCCCACACCTGATTTCAACTTATTCAAAGATTTCCATGTTGTTCAGTTCTCTTTGTAGCCATGTTGTAAGCATTCAGCTATTGCTATCTGTCCAGGGATGTTGGGAGACCTTGTTTTCCATAGTAGTTGTCTTATTCTTTTAGCTGATCCGATGAGTTCCTGAGATATTCGTAGAAAACTGTTCCTGGATTTCAATCTCTGAGCCAATGATGGCTGTTACTGATGCGCATGGTGTGGAAACAGTTTGCATGATTTATGGTAATTATTACTTATAAAACCTTCTGAAAAATGTAATTTAACTTATGTTGGCACTTCCTGTTATATAATTTTACCAAATATGCAAGACAATTTCCTCCTCTAAACTAATTAATTCGATGAAAATGAAATGTCATATGGCTTTTAGTGCCAGGATATCCCAGGACGGGTTCGGCTAACCAGGTGCAGGTCTTTCTATGTGACGCCCGTAGGCGACCTGCGCGTCGTGATGAGGATGAAATGATGATGAAGACAACATATACACCCAGCCCCCGTGCCATTGGAATTAACCAATTAAGGTTAAAATCCCCGACCTGGCCGGGAATCGAACCCGGGACCCTCTGAACCGAAGGCCAGTGCGCTTACCGTTCAGCCAACGAGTCGGACATTAATTCGATCATTAAGGAAGACACATACATAGGTCCTACTACATAAAAATACTGATGCCTATAGTCCTATTAAAACAATGTGCGTGTTCTGACAGCTCATAGCACATGGTGCCGAGTAAAGGAGTAGGGGCGCTGTGTTGCCATATGATCCGGCTGGAGTTACTACAACTACAATGAAAGCCTCTCAATCCATGCTAGGCGCTGCGGAAAATAATATCCATGTACAGGGATCATGAGAGCGTTAGAATAACATTAAATATTGATTCTATTATTACAAGGTGGCTCAGCAATAATTTGATAAGCTCAAATATCGTAAGACATACTCATAATTCCCTTCCCTCACAAGCTTTTATCAGTCTATTCATTTTAGGTACATTTCAGCAGAAGTATGGCACTTTGACTGGCGTGCTCAATATTCTGGGTTCAAATCTGGGTGAGGATGGGAGAAATACTTAGGTGTTTTTTTGTATACATATAGAAGGGAAATCGTTCGGACCCTGTCATAAGCATCGGCACAATTTAAGATGCCAGCTATGATTGAAACTTGAGTTATTACAGGTGAAATTTCATCTTTAACCTTGTCGTTTTGAGTGCCTTTAAACTTACGACATTAGTTAAGGGACCACTTTCTATTGAAATCCGAAGCAAAAACAAAATCTTAGGTATTCTAACCCCAGGTCGCAATTTAATTTCTAAAATCTCACAATCTTCGTCCAAAATTCCAACCGTCCACCTTAATGAGAAAGAAGCAAAGAAGATGGATGATGTATAATTGTTATTTTAAGAAACCAAAAATAATAAACAGTATCATAATTTCAAAGGGTGCTGGTAACACCTGTTGTACTTCAATTCAAATATTAACTTTTCGAGGCATTTTCCAATTTTGCTGACTTAATGCTAGAACTGGAAAAATTGCATTACCAATTTTTGAGAAAAATCTGGAATTACATTTTATGAATATTATACTATCTAAAATTTACACTGCACTAATATGCTAGTCTTGATAACGATACATTAGTCTATTATTAGCACTTATTAACACGAACACAATAGCACCATAAATATTTAGCTGATTTCAAAAACACATTATAAAGGTAATGATATTACTTAAAGCAGACACTGTTATATAACCCGGCCACAATGGCTACGGTGTACCAACTGGCAACGTGGAACTTGGACCGGCCTCCTCACGGAGCTTTAAGACAGAGCTTATCTAGCTGGGATTGGCTTAAATGGGAGGCATGTACTGGTTGCCATAGTAACTGCCATCCCTTACTACCATGCTGGGAGCTGTCAGAACACGCACGTTGTTTTAATAGCACTACCATTACAGCCCACTACAACCAAGAGTTCCTTTCAGTAGGACATGACAAGGAAATTCATAATTTACATGCAATAATTGCACGTTTGTTTGCATTCCTGCCAATTGCACTAGTGACACTAGTGCACTGAGTGAATGAACTCAGAATTTCAGCCCGACTGTCCACCAAGATACAAAAATAAGCTCAGATATTTTTTGGCCATCTTTCGGAAAACAAGTTTTTGTGGGTCCATAGGAAGAGTCGTGTACAAGGAGTTGCCTTCTCATGCAATGGATTGTGCCTACTGTAAATCACAATAGACTTAGTTTCCAAATGATCAACAAAGCTAACCAAAGACACATTTGGAGAAGACGGATTCATGAAATCATTACAATACACCCCCCCAATGATGAAAAGACGGCATTCCAGCAGTTATAATTGACATGTCACTAAATGTCTTCACATGGCAGAATGAACACTGTTCCAGTGCCTGTTATGTCGCAGGATACGGCAAAGAATCACACCCAAGACATTTAAAATGTTAATTCTGGAGATAACACTAAAAAACCCAGTGTACAAGCTCACTATTTTTCTAAATAAGGGGATGAAGGAAATTTAGAACAGAAAAAACCCACTTCAGGAGTGGTGCTGGTGATTAGTGTTTTAAGAAGAAGTACAAATAGGCAACCATCCTCTATATAACGCCAATCAGAGGAGGGAAAAATGGAAGGGATCCAACACTTCAAAAAATGAAAATACCGGCCAAAGAAAGACAAGGGCCATGAAGCACATTAAAATGAAAGACTCCCTAGCCTCGAATGCTCCAACAGCGTCGGGGTCAGAAAAGAACAAGACCAAGGGAGGTCGGATAGAATAGATGAAAGTGAGGAGCCTATCATAAATGGAAGTAATGCCAGGACACAGCTATGAGCCCCGTGGTCGCAAAACCACACTCTGAAGTTGAGAGTCCTTGGGGCCCCTTTTACTCGCCTCTTACGACAGGCAGAGGATACCATGGGTGTTATTTTACCACACCCACACGGGGAACCCACTGCACAAAGTGTGAACTAAAAAATTATGTTCATTAACAGAAAACTGGTAAAAAGGTTGAAATAAAAGCCCCTAAAGGACAAATCAATGAAGGAATAATAAATGAGAAATGTACTAAAAGAAAACCATATTGACTAAGATAGGTTAGACTTTATTATGACACGCCGCCACACGTATAATTTCATCGTTTCTATACTAGAAAAGTTAATGTAAATTGGCCCCAAATAGTATACCGTAAGCTAAATAACGGCAGGACGGTATTACGAATGATGTAACCAGAAGTACATTATTAGGTTAAGGTAACAAAAATATAATTCTTCCAACAAATGAATGATAAATAAACCTTTGAAAATTCATTCAGCAAAAAATATCGAGTTAAAAAATAGCAAACAGGACCAAGAACACATTTTAACAGCTTGCAACAAAATTATTCAGTTAAATATCTTATAGTCGCCCACGTTGTCTAGTGAGATACGACAGCACTGTTAGGAATAAATGTGTATTTACCTCTTCGACAACTGGGTCGTCATCATCATCATCGCTCATTATAAATATCACAGATTATAATGTTCTACAACATAACTCTTTTAAATTGTAAGGAAAGTTATAAGTCATGAAATACTGGTGCACATTTTTCGCCGACAGACCATCGCTTTACTCCTTGTAAATAGTGTTGTTGTGCTGTCGAACGTGGTCAAACGCAATCTGGCGCAAAATTCTACGGATGAAACCAAAGAAGTTCTGTTCTGTTCGTGAAGTTGATATGGGCTCGTTATTTTACCCAGACACAATACTGTATTATAGTTGTACAAGTTCTACACGCGCACACAATTCTAATAAAGTAGTACAGCAATGCAGTTTACAATGTTTTCTGAGTACGAAGTACTTGAAGATTGAGGGAAGTAGACCATGCAGCGGACTCACAAAATGGGTTCAAAACACTTGAAGTAGTTCAGGAAAAGACGTATCACCTAGACAACTGAGAGTGAGGAAATATGTATACAAGACTAGGGGTGGCGTGCACTATCTTGGAGTAAATTACTACGGAAGTAGCGTTTATTAAAGAAGTCCATACTACAGAAGTAAATTACTACGAGAGTTATTTACTCCGGAAGTAACGTCGGAGAGTTGAAGTACAATTTACTCTTTTAGTTACTACTACAGAAGTAGCGTTCGTTACTCGCGGAGTAGTGCTGTGTTCGTGTATCTTCTTTAAAGAAATCCAAATTGATAAGGTTATGTGCGATAGGAAACGGGAGAAAAACGTAAGCGAAAAAGATAAATGCTTGTTAAAAGAGATAATGACGATCTATGCAAAGGATATAAGGTGTAAGAAACACAACATAAAGATGCTGGATAAGAAAGGAAATTCATGGAAAGTCGTGGCGAAAGAATTCAATGCTTCGAGTGATGGAAAACGCAGTGAAAAGCAAGTTAAGATTCTGTAGAAGAACTTAAAAGCAAAGCAGAAAGTCATGGACACGCGGGAAAAATTAAAACTGATGGCGGTTTCTTCATACAGATGGCCTACATCCACAGCGAAATTTTCCCATTTTCACACCAGGCAAATGCTGGGTCTGTAGGCCCTACCTTAAGGCCACGGTCGCTTCCCAATCCCTAGGCCTTTCCTGCCCTATCGTTGCCATAAGACCTATCTGTGCCGGTGCGACGTTAAGCAAATTGAAAAAAAAACCTCTTCCGATTTCTGAAAAGTTCACCGTTGTCACCGAGAGGGCAATAAATGGGAATATGTGCGCAGTCACAGTCAATTGCACCCACGACGTGTGGAAACCTGCGAACGTGAAGAATATCCTTTTATTTTCCGAACGAACATCATTTGCAGGCGTACCTCCCTCTTAGCCTCAACTACTGCTTTAACTACGCGATGAAAGATACGGCTAGCAGTTGTGCGGTAAACGTTAATTAGATCACCGGCAACTGTACCATACTGAAATGTTCCGGTACGAAACACTCGTAGGGCACACAGCAACTGTAATTTTAGAGTTACAACAAAATTAAGAGAAGAATTCAGCTGTAAGTGATCTCCAAGTAGATTTAGAAGGAAAGTAAAGGATTCCTTCCTAAGACCAAAAACGTTCCTGAAACTCGCCGTGTTCACATTACACGGCTATCGCCTTTCACGCACTGTAGGCCTACGCACTATTACATTTCCCATCGTTTACTGCGTCGAGATCGTCAATATAATATAATATAAAGTAATCCATAAACACGTTTGAAACGTCTTTCCTCTCATATACGGCACGATATTATCATTAGTCAACAAGTCTAAACTTAGCTTACTCCATGCACGACGTGAGAGTAAATTCTAACCTATATTCGTACGTTATTTACTTCTTTAGTAATATACTACAAGATGGTGCTCTTCAACATTTTACTCTTGTAGTAATTTAGTCCAGGAGTATCTGAGAGGACTAAAATACTTCGGAAGTAATCTACTCTCGTATGAAAGTCGCCGAATGCTGACTTCAAGAGTACTTTACTACAGAAGTAGAACTTAATCTTGGTTGGTGCACGCCACCCAAGGTATACTAATCTTCACGCTAGAGTGGCCGTCTCAGCGACTTCTACAAAACATACACACCAGGCCAACATATAAGGGATAAGCAGGAGAGGACAGTGGAACGACGGAGGGGTGGATATATGTGAGAGTGTAGGACTTTGGACAGATGGAAAGAAATATCTGAGCAACGTATATGGGGGATGTAGAGAGCGCAAAGTGTCAGTGAAATCGTAAACAAAAGATGAAGAGGGGCGACAGTGTGTTGATGTGAACATCAATGAAAATGTACACGCGATCGGTGGAGGGGGAGATGAGAATAAACGGTAGCTATGTGTCTTGGTTGAAGAGGAGGCGTTAGGGAGGGCGGGAGGCACATGAGAATATGATAAAATATGTAAGTAGTGTCAATGTATTGTGGGGAAGTGGGGTTAGAGTTGTAAATTAGAGTGATCTAAGAACTGATTTAAGATACGTATGATTGTGGGAGAGGGCTTGTATACGAGACATGCAATTGACGAGGGGAGTGGATAATTGTATTGTATTAAGCTGGAGTACAGGCATCGGTGAGGAGAGTTGTACAATGGGCATTGAAAAAAGAGATGATTGATATCAGCATCTAGAGATCCACAATGACATAGGGGATGCGGTTGTAAGCGAAATCGAAATTTATATAGAGGTGTGAGGGAATGATTAAAGCGAAGACGTATGATAATGATGATATGACGACGAGTGTAGGTGGCGTGTTGATACCAGAAAGTAGTAGGTAATATGGGTTGGAGACTATGATAGAATTTGCCCTTCTGACATGCAGATGTTGTCCATGTGTTTTGCCATATTTGTCGTTGTTGTGATTTGAGGAGAGATATGAAGTCTGTGGCTGGAACAGAAAATGTAGCTGGGGTTGTAGATAATAGGGAAGCCTCTTTCGCTAAGCGATCGGCTCGTTCATTGCCTGGTATGTTCTTATGTGCAGGTATCCAAATGAGGGTTATTTGGACACCTAATTGGTGTAAATTGAAGAGGATGTGTTTGACATTATACACATACCAGTTCAGCGTAAACTTGTTAGATTTTAGTGTTTGGAGCACGGAGAGAGAGTCAGTGAATATATTAACAGATTGTATGGATGAATTTTTGATGTACAGTAATGTTTGTCGTATGGCAAGGAGTTCAGCAGAAAAAATAGAAAAGTGGGACGATAAATGAAACAATTCAGCATACTGAGTCTGTTCGTAATAAAAAGCAGCTCCGACACCACAAGAATTTTTGGATCCATCAGTATAAACATTGGGACAGGCATTAGTGGATGAAATGCGAACTTTTTTAGAATGTAGAGGATAAAATGAAAGCCGGTAAGGAAGTATAGCAAAAGAAGATTCTTTAGAATGAATAATAGTAGGAGTATATTGAATCACGTCGTATGCCACAGAATAGTATGGTAGCACATGACTACGAATAATAGTAGATTTAAAAGGGGAGACAGACTCAAATGCCCAAATTAAGGCGGGGGCTCAAAACCAAAGAAGATTTGAAGCGTGGATGTAACAGAATGCATCAGACAACAGTGACTCTACATGTACGGTGTGGCCGAGTCCACACCAGCCGCCATGTTTTAGCCAAGTATTCGAACAGCTGTTAGGAGTGATATTCTTATTATTTCAATAAAGAATAGACTACCGGTAACTCATTGTTTCAAGAAGTTATTTATTTTTCTTATGCTGTGTGTATATAAGCCTATCAGTATTATTTGTTATATTCAGACTGACTACCTGACGTAAGACGGCAAAATTTAGATGTAGGCCCATACGTGGTATAGGCCTACGAGTCACAATTATTGAAGAAGTTAGAAATTCTATGTAGGTAGCTAGGCCTATAATAACATTTATGTTATAATATATGTGACATAAAAAAGTACAGTCATTGTCTTGAATGATGTATGTGAAGACTGTAAAGTTAGCCTATATATATATATTATAAAAATAAACATTACCATATTCCAGGTTGCATGGTTTTACATATCAGAATATATAACGCAGTATCATCAAACTATACATAGTATAATGTTAATTTAAAATTGGAACTACAGGATGTCATGTCAACCTTAATATGTTAGCAGAGCTATACAGATCTTTCTCTGTTAGCCCTGTGTTGTGCTTGCCAAGGATCATATAAGAGAAATATATCCGTCACTCCTGTATAATAAAGGTGGCTGAGAAAACAGGTCATGGAAGCTACAGTGGCCACTTTCTCTCTGCCAACATAAGGAAATAAATCCCACGATAGTACCTCGTAGTAAAAACGATGATGATAGTTGTTACTTTGTTAAAATTTTAATTGTGATAGAGATAATGATTGTATTTCGGTAGGAAAGTTGTATCTAAAGCTTCTCTCGTGTCTTTTACTTGAAAAGTAAATTGCAATTACCGTATTTGTATGTTGGCAATACTGTTATAACGCTAGCTTGTATCGTTGTTTCACCATTCGTATTTTAATGTAAATTTACATCTATTAAGTGATAAATGCAACATTGATTACTGAAAATGTTAATGCAATTCATATAAAACCCCAAAAGCCCATACTTGAATAAATCACGATCTAACATAACGTCATTCTTTCGCTCGTTCGTTGAACCCTTCACACGACTTTTATGTATGGGAATGGAAACATGAGAAGGAAAGGATGAAAGTAAAACACAGCATAATGCACACAGTTTATATTTTGAATTTATTTATTCCAAACAGCAGGTAAGAAGCACAATCACACAGACGTTTACTAGCAACTTCAATGTGAAGTACGTTCATGATCATAATACTATTTCTTCACACTAAGAACGCGCATAATTATAATTCCACACCATACTCTCAAAAAACTGGATCAAAAATCTCGTTCAATGCGAAAGAATCTCAACAAATTTTCGTCTAACAAGCACTATTACATATCGTACGACCAAGGTCCCTTTGCGCGCAACGATAACGGTGTTGTGTTTTGAATTTGCTGTACCACGCAACTGAATGTGTAATGCCAACCTCTGCCTTCTAAATTAACCCTCTAAAAGAGAATTTTAGTTTTCATTAGTTGGCGGAGATCGATTGGCCCATCTCAGAACTGCTTCGGACGCTCCCTATGAAGTGTCACCCCCCTGGTGCTTGCTTGCTTGCTGATGCTTATGGGCTGTGTCTACGACATTTCACCCAGTCAATACTCCCTTACTTATGTAATAGCACTAGTATAAATGAAAACTTCTGTTCAATAATTTATGTTTGATCTTGCAAGTAGATTACACAAACACTATTTGCACTATATCACATAATAACCCTATTTTGCTACAGCACACTGATCCCATACGAGCAACTTCCGTTCTTGCAATCACACTTCTTCTATAGTGTCACACGTTCTGATAATCCGAAAATGCACTCTCAAGGAATACACTAATGATATGAAGAATCACTCAAATGGAACCATCTAAAAACATGAGAACATCTCACCATATATAGCGGACAGAATTATAACACGATATTGGCTTCATCCAGAAACAAATTTAGAACTCTAATAATCTCGACGGTAGGATTACAGAGCAAACAAGAAACACTGGTTGGAAATACCTGCTTGAGTCGCTTGAGATTAGTCATACATGTTTTACGGGGGTTGTCATATAAAGAACATTCAAATAAGATATGGTTGGGGTCGCCATTAATAATATTTGCACCACACGAACAGTTTGTATCCTGCGTTAAATGGAAACGAGATCTATGTTGTGGGGTAAGGGCATGATTAAACCTTAACCGAATGATGTTGAAAATATGACGTCTAGAATATGATCCTCGCATAAACCACGGTTTAACCGGAATTGTTGGTTGTAAATGATAATAAAAGTTACCTTTGACTTGTGCAGTCTGTCGCCAGTAATTCTGCCATTCTTGACGACCAGCTTGTCGGATAACAACTACATAGTCAGAAGAAGGAACAATATTGTTAGTATTCGGAACAGGGAGACGAGAAGCTTGTTTTGCAAGACAATCTACTTTTTCATATCCTAAGATACCCACATGTCCTGGTACCCATACTAATGTTATATAAATACCGAAATTGTCAAGCATATAGAGGAGACTCTTGATATTGTATACATACCAATTATAGGATAACGCGTACGAGACCAACGACTGTAATGCACTCAGCGAATCCGTATAGATCGTAACCCGCGTATATCCCTGACGCTGAACAAAAAGTAAAGCTTGCTGTATAGCGAATAGCTCCGCAGTAAAAATCGAAAAATCACTAGGTAAACCATATTGTTTTTTAACATTTAGATAAGGTATATAATAAGCGACCCCAACTCCAGTAATATTCTTGGCCCCATCTGTAAAAATGTTGATGCTTTGTGGGATACTGGAAAGTTTCACTCTTTTAACAGGACGAATCTCGGTCTCCTGCAAACAAATCACGTTAGTAGAGCTACTACGTGTAGGCCATATTATCTGAGGCTT
Source organism: Anabrus simplex (assembly GCF_040414725.1). Lineage (NCBI taxonomy): Eukaryota > Metazoa > Arthropoda > Insecta > Orthoptera > Tettigoniidae > Anabrus > Anabrus simplex. Next base: position 274,467,476 of record NC_090270.1, read on the forward strand.
ATAATAAGAAACCTGATAGGGTAAGGTATAGGGCATTAAGTTAACACTGTGTATTAATGTATACTGTTTTGACTTCAATGTGGTAAAAGCATGATACAGAACTGGAAACCGTCGCAAACCATGACGCCGTAAGGAATAATACTCCGAGAGTAACTGTAACTTCGGAATTAAAGGATGACTTGTCAGAGAAAATTTCTTGAGTAAATATTGGGTAGCAAGTATTTTTCTACGTACATGTAAGGGAGCTTCGCAGGATTCTACCAAAAATGCATTTGTAGGTGTGGACTTTAAAGCTCCAATACATGAGCGTATTGCTTTATATTGACAGATGTTAAGAGTATATAAGTTCGTATATGATGCTAAGTCAAAAATATGTGATCCGTAGTCCATTATCGCTCTAATAGTGGTTTTATACAAGGTTAGCGCCACAACTGGATCTGCACCCCATTGCCTACGTGTTACAGCTTGTATTACCTGAATATGCCGTTCGCTTTTCGAACGCAAATATAAAAATTGTTGTTTCCATGTAAGTTTCTGATCGATAAATAACCCAAGATATTTATGGTGACTAACTACGGGGATTTCATACTGATCAAAGGAAAGTGGTGATCGGTCACAGGTTCGGTGATGTGTAAATATCATCGCTCGACATTTCGCTATAGAAAGATTTAACCCATGGGCTTCTAACCATGTTCTGGCTTCGTGAAGTGTGTAAATAATATGTTGCCTACAGAGCTGTAAATTCTCATGTGTATAATAAAGCAAAAAATCGTCAGCATACGCCTGTATACGAGCATGACGGAGAATTACCGTTTCGAAGTCCTTCATAAAAAGAGCGAAAAGAATACCACTCAGAATATCGCCCTGCGGCAACCCACTACTTACCTGCCGGGGTTGGATTGTATAATGTGTCGATTTAAATCTCAGTGATCTATATGTAAGAAGTTGTCTGAGAATGATAATAAATCCCTCAGGAATCTTAAGAGTCGCAAGCTTTTCCCATTATATATTGAAAGGTACGGAATCATAAGCCCGCTGTATATCAAGGAAAACCGCTATGGTACTATATTTTCTGTGACGAGCTAATAACAAGTCTATAACAAAACTATTAAATGCATCATATGTACTACGTCCCTTAAAAAAGGCATATTGATATCGAGGCGTCAAGTTATAGTATTCTAATACTCATATAATTCTTCGAAGTAAGATCTTTAAAAAGACTTTACGGAGGCGCGAACCTAGTACTATACCGCGATAATTATTAGCTTCAGTGGGTAATTGCTTATTTTTAAGAATAGGAATCAGAAAAAATTCATTCCAACTAACTGGGGTACTGTAATTGCGAAAAATATCATTGTACATATTTAATAATACCTTCTTTGCTCTAAGAGGTAATAATTTAAGCATTTGATATGATACATTATCTGGACCGGGGGATGAATTCGAGCACGATTGTAGAACTGCCTCTAATTCCTGATAATCGCATGGTTGTAACAATACGGAAAAACGTGCGTCTTGTGGGTCTTGTTAATGAACATACTGTGGTACGACATAATCTGGCGTCTCTCGAACAAGAAAATCGGATAAGACCTGACCTGGGATGGTCATGGCAGGGGAGTGTTGCGAAACTCTTGTGATTGCCCTAATGGCATTCCACAAGGCTGCAATTGGAACCTGACGCGTGAAGGACGATATAAACTCCTTCCAAGCGACACGACGTTTTTATGGAAAATTCTGCGAGTCTGTGCTATGTGTCGTTTGAGCCGGAAATAATTTTCAGATGCGGCGTGCTGCCTATATTGTCGGAAAAGCACCTTGCGGGTTTGAATCAATAAATGACATTCCGCATCCCACCATTTAACATTCATAGGTTTCCTAGAAGATAATGGAGGTGTGGCAATGATGGGGTGGTGAAGATTAATATAATATGCGAAAATCTGAAGTAAAGTTTGATATGAAAAAATATTGTCCGGTATTTTTTGTAACTCATCCTCAATGTAAGACGTATATATGTGCTGTTTAAATCTCCTCAAGGAACGAACCATGTTATTGTGAACTGTATGCTTCGGTGGAGAAATAGGTCTGCCTATACCATAAGAAATAGCAATGGGGAAATGATCACTGGAATAAGTATCACTTAAAGTATGCCATGTAGTGATAGACACCATACTTCGCCTACACAATGTTAAATCTACTGCGCTAGGAGGTGCAGAAGGCGCAGTCAATCGCGTAGGAGAGCCATCATTCAAAATAGCAAGCGAATGGTTATTTACTGCATTAAGGAACTGCATACCTTAAGGTGTATCCAAATTTCCTCCCCACACTGTATGGTGAATATTAAAATCTCCAAATATAAAAACATATGGTTCTGTAGTAAATTGATGAAAAAATTGATCCCATTGTCTCTCATTAATGGAAACGTCAGGAGGACAATAGATTTTCACAAGTAAAATATGCATATAATATAATCCTATCACATATGTATGGGGTATGGCCTGAATATTCGAATAAATTCTATATGTCACTGAAGAGTGCACCAAAAAGGCAACCCCACCATAACCGGGGCCATCATTACGTAAAACTTTATAATTAGGATACGTGATGCGAGTTGCAAGATCAAACCAAGTTTCTTGTATGGATAAAAAGTGAGGTACTGTTTCCTGAATTAATTTAAATAGCTCATGACGTTTGTTCATGAGACTTCTAGAGTTCCATTGAGTGATTCTGATCATAGAATTGAATGAAACTGCAAACCTTGTCCCTTAACTGGTATACATTATGAGCTAACACTGGGTGATCACCCAACAATTGCACCAATTGATGAATAGATTGATAAAGACTACTTTGGAGATGTTCTCTTTGCCTATGAAATGATGAAAGCGGTTGCGCCATTGGTGCGCTACTAGTGGCAGCAGGCTCTTCCAAAGATGCCTCCATCCTCCGGCTTGCGCCATTGGAAAAAGTTGTAACTCGTGAAGCACCCATCTCCGTACGGGGAATCTCTCTAACCAAATTATAATAACCATCCCGATCATATCCTGGAGCTGGTACTGGTCTAGGTGATTTTAAAATTACTTGTGTAAATTTTCTCTTACGGGGGTTCTCCTGTGTATGAATCGGCTCCTCCCCAGTTAAAGGGGGAAAATTTTGGGAATTGTCCACAACATTATATTCAATAGGTTGAACTTTCTGTACAGCGTCCTTGAAAGATAAGTTCTGATTGCTCATGATCTTTTTGATACAGACTTGCTGTTGGTGAGCTGGACAGTCAACGGCTCCAGTTAAATGGGTGCCGCGACAATGCACACATTGCAGGAAAGTTTCTGTACAGTTTGCCGTAGTATGGTGCAATGCACATTTCCCACACCTTGGACTTGTTGCCCTGCAATGTTTATCAACGTGACCGTACCGTTGGCATTTTTTACAGAGGATGGGAGCAAAAACATATGGCTCCACCTCTAAATGTACCTGATATAATGACACATACTGTGGAAGTTTCTGCGTCCGAAAAACCACTTTTATTGATCCCGTGGGGACATACTTAGTTCCTTCCTCGTTAACAATTCTACGGTTCAAACGCCGTACCGATTTTATGGCTGCTGTAGACTTTAAGTGTTTTAATATAGTAGCCTCATTTAACGTCTTCTCTACTCCCCTGATAACTCCTACACGCAATACATTAGAGCTTGGTATATATGCCCGGAGCTTAAGCTCAACTAATAAAGGGTGTCTCAAGAATGAATTCGCCTGCACGGCATATACAAATTCTATTTGTACACTATTTCGACCCTTTCGGGCCACGGATTTAATTCCTGGAATGTTTTTCTCACAGAAAATTCTACCCAGGGTCATGGGGTGCATGTTACCAACATTGCCTGATGCCGTGGACTCCACAAAAATAATGAAGGGTCCATAATGAGTACTAGGGTAAAGTTCCTGCGTCTCAGTCTTCGAAACCGTATCACCAGTCTCATTATTCACACACGCATCTGTTGTATTAGAATTACTCAATGTACCGCTATTCTCGCTTGAACTATCATCCGCATCATGTTCCATTTGAACTGTTTCTTCCCGAGCAACTGTGAGGGTTGAAGGATCCGGAGACTCCTCGCCACCACTTTGCTCCCCCATAGTTTACGAATTACACTCGTAGAATCACTATTCAATACCGTCCACGCTACCTCGTCACAGTGACTGTCCACTCAACTGCACACGATCACTGCTACTAGGGAACTATGACCCTGTGTTGTGGAATGTACCTGATTGGTGTATACCCCCACCAATCGGCCTATTACTAACGGGAGACTGGATCGTTGCCTACGAGATATCTTCTTCTTATGACGCCGTCTCCCTCCGAACGTTGGCGATCCAATTGATTATGATTACACGCGAAATGGCAGCACGGAATATTTCTATCGACGTATGTCCATACCACCGCCGCAGGTCTTTCAGCCAGGAATTTCTCCGTCTTCCCACAGATCTTTTCCCATCAATCTTCCCTTGAATGATCAGTCGGAGAATTTCGTATCGTTCACCTCTCATGATGTGCCCGAGGTAGCTCACCTTACGCTCCTTGATGGTTATGAGAAGGTCTTTCTTCTTGTTCAAGATGTTGAGGACTTCTTCATTTGTCTTCTTTTCTACCCAAGATATTCGGAGTATTCTTCTGTATAAGTACATTTCAAAAGATTCGATACGTTTCTCTAATAAAGGGCTAAGCGTCCACCCTTCGAAACCATACAGAAGGACAGGAAATACATAACAACGTAGCATTCGAACTCTGAGCTGGAGGTTGAGTTCTTGGCTGGTGAATAAGGTCCTCATGGTATTGAATATATTTTTTGCTTGTCTAATCCTGGATAAGATTTCGCATTTTGAATGACAACGCTGGTTCACTAGAGTTCCAAGGTATTTGATAGAAGATACTTGTTGGACAATGTTGTTGTTGATGTAAAGGGAGGCCTGTTTTGGTGTTTTTGAGAATACAATCAGCTTGGTCTTGTTAATATTCAAGGATAAACCGTAGGTTTCACTAGTCCTCACGATGTTGTTTATAATGATTTGAAGATCACTAGGGTTGCTGGCTAACACAATAGTGTCATCAGCAAATCGGATGTTATTAATAACAAAGCCATTGATCTTGATACCTAGATTAACATCTTCCATAGCCTCTCTGAACACAGCTTAAGAGTAGATGTTGAAAAGGAGTGGGGAGAGGACACATCCCTGGCGGACACCTCTTCGTATAGCTATGTCCTCAATAGTAGTTCCTTCTACTTTGACCTCTGCCGTTTGATTCCAGTACAGATGGGAAATGATACGAAGATCACCAACATCCACACCAGTAGATTTTAAAATCTCAACAAGTTTTGCATGAGATACGCAATCAAATGCATTTCGGTAATCGATGGAACAAGCGTGCACATCTACATTCATATCTAGGCATCTCTGGGTCAAAACATTCAAGGAGAAAAGAGCCTCACGAGTACGCAGTCCATTCCTAAAGCCAGACTGAGTATGTCCAACTTGGCGTTCGCATTTGAGGTAGATTCGAGTGTGGATGATACGCAGAAATACCTTTAGCACATGCGACATTAGGCTGATCATACGATAATCATCACAATGTGATGCACTAGCCTTTTTAGGTATGGTGACAAAAGTAGATCTTAGCCAGTCAGATGGAATTCTAATAGATTTATATATTGCGTTGAATAATGTAGTTAGCAGCTCTATTCCTCTGCCATGGCCTTCAGCAATGAGTTTGAGAGTTTCTGCATGAATCTTGTCCGGACCTACAGCTTTTCCATTCTTCTGGAGTTTGATTGCATACAGTACTTCCTCTTGGGTTATATTTGGTCTTGTTTCGCTGCCTTCGCCAATAAAAGGTGGTTTGTCTGGCCTTTCATCGCTAAATAGTTTTTCAACATATTCTTTCCAACACTTCAACTTGTCTTCGACTCCTACCAAAATGGTGTCATTGGCATCCCTCACTATAGCTTTACATGGCCTGTGACATTTCCCTACAAGTTCATTGATCTTCTTGTGGAGATTAAACAAGTCATGTTTCTCTTGGAGAAGTACTATTTCTCAGCATCTCTCCACGAGACATAGTTCTTTTGCTTCCCTACACTTCCTCCGCACTGTCTTGTTTAGTTCTTGGTATTGGACTTTATTTACATGTTTCACTTTCCGTCTTTGGTCCATAAGCTGTAGAATATCTTCTGTCATCCATGGCTGTTTTTTGAACTGTTCGAATGTCCTATATCATGCTCTTGATTATCAGTGAGTATGTTCTTTAGTGCAGTCCATTGTGATTCAATATCCTCTGTTTCCAAGTTGTTTATTGTATTCATACGTTCTTCGAGCTTCAAGGTTGTTTGAGCTCGAAATACGGGGTTTCAAGGCTCTTTGTATCGATGCGCTTAGGTCTGTTAGAGCGTATGTTCTTGACAAAACGATGAAGTGTTAAGTCCATTACGACGGGATTATGGTCGCTGTTAACATCCGCCCCACGGTAGGTTTTGACAGCTTTCACGTATCTTCTCAGATGTCTTTTGATGAGAATGAAGTCTATCTGATTCCTTACAATATGACCTTCACAATCTGCAGGAGACGTCGATGTATACAAGCGCCGGGGATGTAGCTTGAAAAAGGTATTAATAACAGAGAACTGTTGTTCTGAACAAAACTGAACGAGACGATCACCTCTGGCATTTCTCTTACCAAGGCCATATTGTCCATCAATTTCATCCTCTGCACCGATACCTATCTTAGCATTGAAATCACCAAGGACAAGAGTTACATCCCCTTTCTTTGTAAGGGATATTGCCTCCTCTAGAATGGAATAGAATTCTTCGACTAATTCGTCATCCTTATCGCCGGTTGGAGCATAGGCTTGGTTAATATTCATGGGACGATGGGAAGTTTGTAGTTTAAGAAACATGACACGCTCTCCAAATGGAATGAAATCGATGACAGACTTCACCAGATCAGACGAGAGGAGCACAGCCACTCCATATTGATGTTGAGGATCGTTACCACCAGAGTAATACAGAACTCCATGATTAGATTTTTGTGTTCCTGATCCAGGCCATCGAATTTCACTAAGGCCCAAAATCTTGATTTCCAAGCGTTGCATTTCTGATTCAACGTTTGCAAGTTTCCCAGCCATATATAGACTTCGCACATTCCATGTGGCGATTCTTATTCTTTTGTTATAAATTTGAAACTTATCAATACTTGACCTCGGGGGGATTCTTAGCACCCTCTCCCGACTTAAGGGGTGCCCCGGACTGAGGGCCGTTTCTTTAGTACCTGTAACCATAATCATATTGAAAGATTTGGAAAGATAGCTCAGTAGGACTTCCTTTTCCTTTCTGTGCCGCAGAGTGAAAACCGTGGAGGCTTTTACAGCTGCGCTTCTCACATCCAGTGTAGTACCACTAATGAAATCCTTCTTCATGTTCTACTACATGGTACGGTTGGAGCTGCTGCCCTCCAACAGGAGATGTCCATTTAGATATACAAGGCCAGGAAGTGTGCGCTAGTTCTGAGCATAAAAGCCGTCCCCAACCAGGTTCGCAGTACCGCCGCCAGATGTCTCGACATCGTGCTATAGTTTGCATGAGCTGTAGTGTATCAACATATGGAGTAAAGTGTTTTTAATACGTTTACTTATAGATTTTACTTATTGTTAGTGTTCAAATGAACTGCAAGTAAATTTCATTTAATCTATAAAATATGATATATCGTACTGTAAGTCCAATTCGTCAAAAAAAGAGAACAATTGGAGTTTTCAATCATTTCCAGCCGATCCAGTTATAAAGGAGAAGTGAATAATTGCAACGTCCAGACGGGGGGAAGGGGGTGCAAATTAGGTTCGCTTTGGTCGCCTGGGACGTCATCCAGAGTCTGTAATTTACATTTTAAATATTGAGACTTCAGTTGATGGGTTACAGATTCATTAGATCACTTCACTGCCTCCGACTACTGCATCAAAAGACGCGAATTAGGCCTATGTTGGCTTTCCGAATGGAAAAAGAAAACTAGAATAACATCCCTCATTAAAAATCACCCTGTGGGTGGGGGCGGTAGAATAAAACCCACGGTATCCCCAGCCTGTCGTAAGAGGCGACTAAAAGGGGCTACAGGGGCTCTAAACGTTGGAGCGTCGGTTAGCGACCACGGCCCCTTAGCTGAGTCCTGGCATTGCTTCAACTTACTTGTGTTAGGCTTCTCACTTGCATCTATCCTATCCAACTCCTCTTGGTCAACTCTTGTTTTTCCCGCCCCCACGGTATTAGGTTCCCCAGGCCTAGGGAGTCTTTCACTTTCACGTGGCCCCTGTCTTCCTTTGGCCTATATCTTCATTTTTTGAAGTGTCGAATACGTTCATTTTACCCTCAGATTAGTGTTCGCGATTGTTCTGTTTTCTTTCAGATGCACTATTTTTAATAGGCCAAAAAGTATCTGGAAGTCTTTTTTGCTATTGGTTTTACGTCGCACCGACACAGATAGGTCTTATGTTGACGATGGCATAGGAAAGGGCTAACAGTGGGAAGTAATCGACCGTGGCCTTAGTTAAGGTACAGCCCAAGCATTTGCCTGGTATGAAAATGGGAAACCACGGAAAACCAACTTCAGGGCTGCCGACAGTAGGATTCGAACCCACTATCTCCCAGATGCAAGCTCACAGCTGCGCGCTCCTAACCGCACGGCCAATTCGCCCGGTAGTTTTATATTATTTTCGATGCTATTTATATTAAGAATGATAAGATGCCTTTTCAGAAAAACCTGTCAGTCTGGAGTTGTCTTCCTTGGCCATGATATGTGGTTATCTTGTTCGAGTTGCGGAAGAAAATTCCAACTGGGAATCATGCTTGAGATAGATATCCTCGGCCACTACTGACAGTCCATTGATGTGCCTTATTAGGATGGAAGATCGTGAAGCATTACGCTAACCCTCAAAACATTGTTTACTTCCTGCAAAATGTGTTGAATTTTACGCGTCACTCGTTACGTTATCTGGGAAATACGAATTTAGTTTAAAAACCTAACGTTTTTGTTGTTCTAAAGTTCATTGAAGCATTGACGAGTGTGATCAGAGAGTACTGACTGCAACTCTCATTACAAAACTTTTAAAAGCAATACTCGACAATGAAGCTCATACAATTACACTTGCTCATGACTTGGAAAAGAACTTCAGGACAAAGCCTTTAAGTTGGAAGATCTTAAAAATGTGAGTGAGACGAGCACTAATCATGGTAAGTCATTTTAATGTATTACTTTTATTATTTATTGCACTTGACTTCGTCTAAAGTATTCCAAATACCACTTACCCACTGTCGGCAGCCCTGAAAATGGTTTTCCGTGGTTTCCCATTTTCACACCAGGCAAATGCTGGGGCTGTACCTTAATTAAGGCCACGGCCGCTTCATTCCTACTCCTAGCCCTTTCCTGTCCCATCGTCGCCGTAAGACCTATCTGTGTCGGTGCGACGTAAAACAACTAGCAAAAAAATATACCACTTAAATGTGCTTTACTTTACATACAATCACTCGAAATCACATTTAGGTGGTCCTAACTTTATTATTTGTAGATTTTTACGTCTTTAGAAACCAACATGTACTATTAATTGAATGTATTTCGCGCGAGCAGCATAGCACGATGTCGAGACCTCTAGCGGACGTTTGTAAAACTACTTGCGACCCGCATTTCTATCGGTCCACTTCCCGGCCTTGTACTGTATATCTCGTAGGCAACGATTGGATGGACTTGAGCTCTGTTGGAGTAGCCATTTTGACAGTCTACCCATTCTCTTTGGTATACGTCTGGATTTCGTGATATACACACGCGTCATATAGACTCCATATATTATCGGGTTTATACCGGTTCCTATCCCTTTTGGGAGGGAAGTTTGGTACGTGCCTATTTTATTTCTATTTCTTCAACTTTCTGATCGTGCTTTTGAATGGTAAATTTTATCATTAGTTTATTACTGACTTTTTTTTAAATCCCATTATTCTTCTAGTTTCGGTTAAATTTATTTCGGTCAGTAATCTTGTCTCTGCCCTTCTGTTATGAAGGTTATCAACTTGTGTTCTTCCATTTGTAATTCTGTATCCGTTCGTATTTTTCCAACGTGTAGTTATTATTGCTGTATGTTTCTGATTACTCCTACCTGATATGTCAGATACGTACTATTCGTGTAGGATTATCTTTTTAAGGTACGTTATTGGGCATTTTCCTAAATTCTATTACTTTACCTTGTCGTTTTTAATTGCCGGTGGCCGATAACCTTAAAAATGCCTCTCTGCTCCGAAGACTAACATGAGGACCAGCTTGACAGTCGTAGCGAGGAAACGTATGTGCTTCCCGCTGATTCACCTCTCCTCGCCAGGCGATCTGGACTTTCCCAGTACTAGTCAGGCAGCTGTACTTGTTGGTACACGTACGAAAGAGCTTTGTCTGAGCTGTAGCACTTATCAGTGCTCGGTTTCTCTTTCAGGAGTTTTATTTTCAGGAGGACCAGGATGACTGCGGCGGACATCTGGATTGCGGCGGACGAATGGACTACGGCCGACAACAGGACGACTACGATGAACAACGAAACCAAGCCGTACGCCTTCAGGGACGGGTGTGACCCCCCTGACGGCTTCGTGTTCCGACAGAGCTCGGCAACCACGGTGGACCAGACTCTCCTCGTGTACGACAGGCCGGGGGAGACGCAGCCACGCAGCGAGATATGGTACTGCACATGATGCGCCACCCCATGTCTAAGGGAGCCAGGATCATCCCTACGCAACACGTCGAGAGCTTCCTGCCCGGAGGCTTAATAATCAGGGACCACAGGATAATATCGCGAGGGAACTCTCTCAGACATACCAGGTTATCCGTCTACCAGGGAGAGATGACGCACCACGGATGTTCGACGCCTACCGATGGAGAGCCATTACCAGCACCGCCGCCACCAGACGGCCAGGAGGAACCAATGGACGAGGAATAAGGCGGTTAATATGGACTTAGTCCTCCCGTCCACGACGGACACCAGCGACGCGACCACGGAGGTGAATCATGCCGCCCCTTGGCGCCGCAAATGTGTGATTCAAGTTGAGCGGCTCGGCACTGCGAAGTGGACGCAGACCGCTCCTCCAAGAACCACCTCTGCGAGATGGACGCAGACCAAGGCCTGCCACGAAGGGTCTACCACCAAGGCGCAATCAAGGAAGACGCTCCAGATGGCGGACGGCAGCACAGCAGTAGAGGAAGACGCCCCCTGGCGTTCAGAGGCTGCTACACAGGCCCAGACTGCAAGCGAGTCTGTCATGTTGCAGACTACGATGTGCGCCCCAAAGGACAGGGAACGCAATCAGGTGCCTGCAACGACTGCGCCACCGCCATCCAGGAGGAGGGAGAAACCGGCACTGCAGCGGAACCACCCGCTACCCCAGGGTCACTAGGCCCGGAGGAGGACCACCAGGACAAGGCCCCTTCCCCAGCCGAGAAGAGACCCCTTCAGCCAGGAAGCAGGCGCCGCCACCGCACCGGGAAGAAGAAGACGTCGCCGGCCCAACAGGAGAGGGCCACCCAGCCGCAGACCGAGACTGCTCCCAGGACAGCAGTCGAGCGAGGAACCAATCAGGAGAGGACCTCAGCGGGTATCGGCAATCAGGTGAGACGGAAACGTCCCCCTCTGCAGCTCTTGCAGTGTTTCCTCTGTTTGAGGTGGGGCCACCGTCAGGAGAGGTGTGGGCTCTTAGTGAGTTGCAACCGTTGTGGGAGTGATCACCACTGTATGGCCTGCGCAGCAAGTAAACTGGCGCCGGTGTGCGCCAACTGCGCGGGGGGCCACCCGACCTCTCAACACAGTTTCCCTGTGTTTCGGCCCATGGTGCACGCAGAGAGGAAGGAGCTCCGGCGTCATGACCCACCGCCATCCAGGAGCCCCCCGCCCAAGCGGGCTTGGCCTCATTCTCCTGGATCGGAGACTGGGTACGAAGGAACCCAAGGAGGTGGCACTGTGCGGCGGGCCCTAGTGGTACTTGACGCATGGCTTCGCAACCGGCGAGATCACGGCAGTTCCAAGACGGACTGATCCCCTGACTACTGGAATAGCGAGATTATGGTTCATGGCTGGTGCACGATACCTTTTTCTCAACTAACCCAAACACCTGGACCTATCAAGAAACCACATCCTTTGCATGTGCTATCAAAATTTGTCAGGTTTTACATGTAGGCTCTTTCTCTTTTCTGCCTATCTGATTTTCCTTGACCCTTAATACCACGTCTCAATACCACCTTACCAACACAAACCTTGCCTGGTAATGCGTCTAACGTGCAAACAGGCAGGTACTCCTGTAGTACCTTTCCCACTCTTCCCTGCTAACTCTTTCCTACTTAGAAATTAATAGCATGTCGGAGGCAATGTAGATTGTGTCGATTGCCACGCGTAGGGAGCGGGCTTCGTCACCCCCCGTGAAGAAAAAGAAGAAGACTAACATTTTAGGTATACCCCTCTGTAGTTCTGTTTCATTCACCTTGGTGTGTAACTTACGTAATCACGAATTGTCGGTAATTATGTATTGAGAAAAATGAAACTAATTTATTTACTTATTTTGCGTATGGCCAATACAATCAAGTTTAGTACAAAAATAAATTATATACATATTTACATACAAGAAAACAATGAACAAGAAAAGACTCCTTACAACTGAATGCCAAGATCATTGACCCACTGTTATGCTTCTGGAGTTGCCATCAGAAAATCCACTTTGCTGCATGTGTATGTCCGTGTTTCACACTCTCTGACAATATGGTGCATGGTTTGTCGTGCAGCTCCGCAGTCACACGCGGGTGTCGGCAAAATGCTCCATTTAAACAACATGTCTCTGCATCTGCCATGGCCTGTTCTTATTCTGTTCAAGGCAGACCATGTTTTACGTGGTAGGTGGAATCCATTTGGAAGTTTGGCATTCAAGAACATTGCAGGTGTTTCTCCGTTGCTACTTCCCACCGTCTTTTCCACTCTGTACTTGGGTTGTAGCCTCTAGCAACCATGTCTGAGGCGTTACGTAAAGTTGGATGGCGTGAACGTAATCTGTTTTGGATTATAGTTCGTAGATCTTCATGTACAGGTAGATTGGGGTTCCTTAAGATTTTGTTCCTTGATGAGAACGGTGGATCTGCGTAAATCAGATGACATTATTCCAGATAAAAGTGGGAATCAATGAGTTGGCGTAGATCGAATTGTGCCAGTTATTATGAGCATGGCAAAATTCAATTCAGTATCAATAAGTATTATGTGATGACGGTTCATTAATACTGGAGCACAGTACTCAGCACTTGAATACACCAAGCCTAAAGCTGAAGACCGTAAAATGCTTGCCCCACGTAGTTCCACAAGGCTTATGAATGATATTGTTAAGTGTTTTCAGTTTCTGTGCAGTGTTCAGCAGATCTTGCTTGTAGGTTAGTGTTCGATCCAAGGTTACTCAAAGATATTTTGGGTTCCAGTTGTGGTGAAGTGTCCTGCCATAGAAACTAACGTTCAATTTAGGATTTGCTAAGTGATTGTTTACATGGAAACAAGACAACTCCGTTTTATTGATGCTGAAGTAAGTTCCTGAAGTAAGTTTCCAAAATGGATAAATCCCTTGTTAACTTCTCTTCAATTTTCTCCAGTTCTTTGTCTTGCACAGCTAATGCGATATCATCAGCGTAGTAGAATTTCCGTGATGTAACTTCAGAAAGATCAGATATACATAAGCTGAACAAGAGTGGCGATGGGACTGATCCTGGAGGCAAACCATTTTTAAGCTTCCTCTCCTTGCTCACATTGTTCTCGATTATAACCTGAAGCCTCCTATCACTCAGCATATTGTTAATAAGTCTTGCTATCATTCTGCATGGTATGACCCGGAGAAGTTTATAGACCATACCTTCCCTCCACACAGTATCAAACGCAGCAGCGAGATCAACAAAAGCAACAGATGTTTTCAATTATCTTTGGAACCCTATTTCTATGAATGTTGTAAGTGCCAAAACTTGATCACATCAGCTGCGATCTGGTCTGAAGCCTGCCTGATCCATGGGAATGTGCTGTAAAATGGCACTGCTTATTCTGTTAAATATGAGTCATTCAAAAAGTTTGTAGCAACAGCTAAGGAGGGCTATGGGGCGATTATTTTCTGCCTTGTTGTTGGGTTTGCCAGGTTTTAATATTGCAATTATCTTAGACTTTTTGAACTCCAATGGCAAGTGTCCAGTTAGTAAAGTGCCTGTGAAAATGTTGCCAGCCATTTCTTCGCATTTTGTCCCAGATTGATCAAGAACTTGGGATGAATTCCATCGAAGCCAGGAGTTTTAAATGGCTTTAGATCTTTCAGTGCTGTATCAATTTCAGATACTGTGAAGGGATTTGCATATTCTGAAGACTGAGATGCTGTTGACTTCAAGACTTGAAGTTGCCGTCTAATATATTTGGTTTGTATCTTGTCACATTGAACTCGTGACATTACAGTGATGTGAGAGGCAATTTGATCTGATGTAACTTCAGCCTGTTCTCTGCATACTGGTGGGCTTCCTCCTTATTTTCTGAGACCGAGCTCGCTAGCTGCAGTCGCTTAAGTGCGGCCAGTATCCAGTATTCGGGAGATGGTAGGTTCAAACCCCACTGTCGGCAGCCCTGAAAATGGTTTTCCGTTGTTTCCCATTTTCACAGCAGGCAAATGCTGGGACTGTACCTTAATTAAGGCCACGGCCGCTTCCTTCCCGCTCCTAGCCCTTTCCTGTCCCATCGTCGCCATAAGACCTATCTATGTCGGTGCGACGTAAAGCATCTAGCAAAAAATATTTTCTGAGAAGAATCCAAGCTTCTCTACTAGAGCGAGTAAAATCTATCCTCTCAACTGTTTCTAACCAATTATGCCTTCGAGATGAGTCCAGCCTGGAGAGAAGCTCGGTTGCTGTGTTAGGATCTCCACATCGTTGAAAGTCTTGATATAGTGCTTCACTTTCTTCATTCCATTCAGAGGTATATTCTTTGCGGTAACCTCTTGGAATGAACTTATTAGCTGTTCCTATAACTGCACCAGCAAAACGCCAATAGTTGTTACATTTAGGAGGAATCCGTCGCATGCACTTATCAAGTTCTGCTGTGAAATTGGTCCAATCAGATTTACGACAATTCCAACGAGAATATGGCCTTGATCTAATTACGTGATTTGTGAAACCAATTTCAATTAGGATGGGCTTATGTTGGCTATGTGGAAATTCACCAATCACTTTTCACGTCATGTTTTCAGGAAAACCACTTTTATTAGGCCTAGAGCATACAAAACAGAGGTTTGGATTTTTATCTTTGTTCCATGCAGCTGATCTGAATGTGCCCTTGTCTTTAGCATCAAAAATTAAATAATGAAAGTCATTTTCCTCTGCCCATTTCACGAGCATTCTACCATTTTCATCATTTTTGGGGTACTTCCAGAGTTTATGGTGTCTGTAAAAATCCCCCACCTTAATTAAGGCTGTTACGGGGTTACCCGTGGAAGGCAGAGGTGAAAGATGGTGCGGGCTGGAATGGGTCTAACTACAAGGTAGAAAGATGAATTAAAATTTCAATAAAGGTTATACTTTCGTAAATAGAAAAACTTAACAAATTTTACATAGAATTTAAACAGATAACAACAACTCAACCACTATCCACTAATCAGGTACAAGGTATAATTTTTACAAACGAAAGCCCGAGTTTCGGGGTCCTTAATAGTTCTGGGCTTCGATCCCCAGTTACACAATCCTTGAGCTACTAGCCCAACTTTACCAAGGTACACTCATTTGTCCAAAGGGCAGAAAACCCCTTCATTCAAGGAGCACTTGCTCTCAACTTTTAACCTCAAGCCTCCCAGAGGCACTTTTCAAACAAAGAAAGAGCTGACCCGCTCTCAATTTTTCAAGCCTATTAAATGCAATACCAGACTTTACAATCACTTGCCATCAAGGCCCAACTTACAAGAATTAAACAGGGGTATCTCGTACCAAGCCTACAGGGCCTTAAAAGAAAAAGAAAAATAATAGGTTAATTTAAATGGCCCTAAATGGAAGAAAGGAAAGGAGGCGTGAATTAGCACTCCTAAATACACATTTTAAAACCTAAGAGGCACTAGGCCGATGACACAGAGGCTATTCCCAAGCTAGGGAGGTGACTCGTATGAGGAAACTTTAAGACATTACAAAAGGGAAGAAACAGTTACAAAACGTAGTCACCTCAAACCAAAAATGGAGGGGAGCTCAAGAGGGTAAGGCACTCTCTATCCCCGATTTACAGTTAAAGATAGATGAAATTTTTACAAAAGCGACGGCAAATTACATGTTACAATATAGGTTACATAGTAAAGGTTTCGGACCTTCCCCGCGGTTTAGACTGCTGAGCTAGCGAGAAATAAAGAAGTTAAGTGGCCATTACCTTGGTGAAGAGCTGCTGCCGGATGAAAGAGGCGCTTCCCGCCTCCTGCTACACTTCCATACACTAGGCTAGATGTTGTTCGAGTGGCCAGGAGCAGTAAAAATCAGCAGTTTGTATACACTCAGGGAAGATTCGGGACCTTTCATGAATAATTAAGACACACCCACTCAACTTTATTGGCTGGCTAAACGTTACACATCAAAATAGAAGAAGAAACCTGGGATTGGTTGGAAATTAATTGCAGAAATTACTGATTGGCTAAGTTCAAAACTGGCGAAAAGAAAGATTAATATTGCCAACCCACAAATGAATGAACAAAATTTAGTAAAGACAAAAACTTCTGAATACAAGATTACTTCAAGAAAGTTCATTCACTTCGCACCAGGGTGCATGATCCCAGTTTTACAGTAGAGACATCTATAAGAGAATGTCCACACTTCTTGATTAATAGAAAACAAAATACGTTGAAATCCACACAGTACTGACAACTTCGTAATCACAAAATTTCCGGGAGAGATATCTTCTGAGAAACTTATAAATTGATACAGTTGTTAAAGTTCAGAGTTTCTCCTGTAAAGGAGTACTTTAAGACGTAAAATTCAAATATGCGGCGTAGAGGTCTACCGACCGGTACAAAAGCCACGACCGCTTCCTTCCAATTCCTAGCCCTTCCCTGTCCCATCGTCGCCATAAAACCTATCCGTGTCGGTGCGACGTAAATCAACTAGCAAAAAGCATAAATTGCAGGATGCTTTGCAATATGTAAGACATGTTCAGGCCAGGGAATGTTAGATGGTTTATAGATATCTGTTATAGTAATGCCATGTAACTGTGTGACGACTGTATGCACATTTCCATCCGTATTTTCAGAAATAACCGAGGCCTCATTTATGTTGTTACGGGTGTAGGTGGCTATTCCATACACATCGTGATATGTCACTCCAAGAGCAGTATAACCAGGGATACGACCTCTGCTTCGAAACTGATCTGCATTAGAAACATGCGTTTCCTGAATGGCGACAATATCAATATTGTTGCCCAATAAAAGTTTAGATAGATAGTCACACTTTGCTTTGCTGATACTTTCGACATTTAGCTGGAGGTGCCGAATGGTTGGTTCAATGTTTCTTGTTAGGGAGCTCTTAAAAGAGATGTTGTGACCTGTTTGATATGTCATTGCATTTAATTGCTAGGAAATCGCAGTGATAGACTGGCTTCGAAATATATTGTTGCTCGCTTAGCACCACCCAGGGGTCGCGTGCAGGGTATTTTGAGCTTAAACCTACGGACGTGAGCAACATCAACCTCCAATGAAACTCATATTTGTTATTATGGTGATTTGTCATATGTTTTCATTGTGTGATTTTATTTTTCTCGTCGTCTTGATGATCTTTATTGAGATAATGTTTGTGTTTTGCGAACTGAGACTTGATACTGATGTCGACTGAGACGAAAAACGTAGCAGATGACTTGACTTGACCTTTGTCTAGAAGTGTTGGTGGTGATATTTAGTCCACCTTACTATATTACTACTTTATCGGATGATTGGTGATGTGATTCATTGTCTGGTTTTCCGGTATTTTAATTAGAAATTAATTGGATTAAGGAGTTATTCCTCCTTGACTTGACCTTGGTCATAAACTGTTAGTGGTAATAATTTCTCCACCTTGCTCCACGTTTGATTGTGAGAATTCCTCCTACTTCGTTGGTAGGTTCATTATATTTTATTTAACCCCTTAAGCGGGGACCTCGGTACATACCGGCTCATTCCCAGGTGGGGAGCGATTTCCCTGATTGAAAAATATTTAATTACTTGATTAAAGCAATCTTAGACTATAATGCAGTATTGGAGGGCACTAAGAAAAATATGTACTTGAATAAAATGTATTTAATTGTTGGAAAATTCTATTATTTTAATTTTTTAATACTTTGTGCAAGAACGTATTAAGTGCTTTCACACAGTGATATCGAGGTTGCTTCTTCCAATAGCAAAGCTTTGGTTTTCGTTTATACAGTAACTTTTACCTGAATATTTTAGGCAGTTTACTAACAATCTCTGCCTGGAAATAAATGTTTCCGTATATGTAAATTGAAGATTTACAAAGTTTACAGTGGAATAAATTATAATACTCAAGAAATTTTCTGTTATGTTGGTTAGCGCTTTCGAGGGATCAAGTTTTTGTAGCCTACCTACAATTCATAAGTGACTCACACGGACTATACTACACTATAATACAGGTAATATTTACAATATTTACAGTCTTCATAGTGTTAAGTCTTTTACAGCTGTTCATTATGATACACACGGAAGCAGATCATGTTATACACTGCTGTTTGTAGAAAGTGAAACACTCAGAAGCAATGGTCTGAAACACGCCAAAATTAGAGGACGTGTAGAACAGTGGAACCATAATAAGTTTTTAAAATTGCAGAGAAATGGCGTGCACGTAGGCTCAGCAGTGCCCTTCTGTGTGTGACCGGTTAGGGCAGTGTTACGCAACGCTCAGTCAGTGCGGAGCCGTCACACGAAGTGGAAACGTGTACGTAAGTGCCACTATGACTCATCGACATCACAGAAGGGAATATCAGCATGTGAGTGCGTTCGAACGGGGCAGAATGATAGGGCTCCGGGAGATGGGTCTGTCGTACCGTGATATTGCGGCTCGTACAGGGTACGCTGCTTCAACGGTGAGGCGTATGTGGAACCAGTGGAAAGAAGAGGGCTTTACACAGCGCCGACAGGGTACTGGACGACATAATGTGACCACAGCGCGAGGTGACCGCCATCTATCCGCTTGGCCGTAACGGACAGAACAGCTTTGTCCACGGTGTTGGCTCGATGCTGAAGCACTGCAACGGGTGTGGGCATGTCTGCATCGACGGTTCGATGCCGTCTTCTGAGGGCCGGACTTGTAGCACGCATGCCATTGCGCCGGCTTCCATTGACCAGCATCGACCAACGCCATAGACTGCAATTGTTGTATTGACTGTATTGTTGAGCGGCACAGCGGACAAACGCCAAGTGTGATGTTTTGGGGCGCAATTGCCTATAACATGCGATCTCGCCTCCTACATCTTGAGGGCAATCTGAACAGCTATCGCTACATCAGGGAGGTTTGACAGCCCGAGGAATTGCCCCTCCTGCAGGCCGTTCCAGACGCCATATTCCAGCAGGACAATGCCCGGCCGCATGTGGCGAGGAATGTGCAAGCCTTCTTCGAAGAACGACGGATACCACTGCTCCCCTGACCTGCCCGTTCACCGGATATGTCACCCACTGAACATGTCTGGGATATGGCCGTTCGGCACCTTGTTCGTTCAGGTCCTCCTGCAGCCACTGTTGATGATTTATGGACGCGCCTACAAATCGCGTGGCAGAGTATTCCCCAGCAGCATATTCAGGTGCTCTTTGATTTCATGCCACGATGTCTAGTGGCTCTGATTGCAGCGCGTTGTGGCGCTACGCCGTACTGAATTTCCACGGTCACCGTACATGTACAGTTCTGTAATTGTAATCACTTGTGTCTTGCCATGTCCCTAATATGTGGAATAAATTGCATTGTGATCACAGCTCTCAGCCTTGGTGTTTCACTTTCTACAAACAGCAGTGTATAATCTGTCTCGGCATCGCATAATTTATATGATTCCTTTCTGAAACGCCATCGTTTTCTTGGTATGTAAACTTCCAACCTAGCCACCCTTTCCATAGCAACAGGTTCTCATCAATTGACACTTTGCCATCAGGGGTATAAGCTTCCGAAAAGTTGCTAACAGTTCGTCAAATACCGGTACTGAACTTTTCTTGTTTATTTTGGGAGGAATTTGCCCATTATTCACCTCATTGTCAGAGATATGTAAAAAGCTGTGGAGGAAAATATAATAATAATAATAATAATAATAATAATAATAATAATAATAATAATAATAATAATAATAATAATAATAATAATAATAATAATAATAATAATAATAATAATAATAATAATAATAATAATAATAATAATAATTGTTACGGAGATATCCGTGGTAGTTAGAGGTGAAAGAAGGTGCGGGCTGGAATAGGTCTCAACTACAAAATTAAAGTTAATTTAAAACTTTAACAAAGGTTATATTTTCAAAACTTAACAGTGGTGACATAGAATTTGAAAACTTAACAAGTCAACAACAAGCCAAAATCAGGTACCAAGAAATTATAAGTGTTAGGGGATAATACAAGATCTGGGCTTCTAGCCCCACAATTACAATCTTTGAGCTATGAGCCCAACTTTACCAATGTACCCAGTTCACACAAAGGGGCAGAAAATCCAAATCATGCCAAAGGAGCACTTGCTCCCAATTACCATGTTGAGCCTCCTAGAAGCACGTTTCACACACAAGAAAGAGCAGATGCGCTCTCAAAGTCTTCAAGCCTATTTAAGAGGCCATACACTGACTTTACATTAACTGCTCTCAAGGCACACATACAGTGAAACAGGGGTATCTAATACCCAATCTACTGGGCCTTCGCAGGAAGGAAAACAAAACGGGTTAAGTAAATGGCCCAAAATACAAAATTGAATGGAGGCGATAACTTGCACTCCTACACCAAATTTTTGTCCAAAACCTATATGGCGCTAGGCCGATCATACAGGGGCTAATCCCAAGCTAGGGAGGTGACACGTATGAGAAAACTTTACTACATTAAAGAAGAGAAGAATGGTTATGAAAACCTAGTCACCTCTTTTTCAAAAATGAAGGGGAGTTCGAGAGGGTGAATCACTCTCTAACCCCGCTTTACAGATTTATAATGTATAGATTTTACATAGACAGAAAAGAATGAACATTTTAAAAAGGTAGGTTACATACTAAAGGTTTCGAACCCTCCCCGAGAGTTAAACTGCTGAGCTAGCAAGAAATGAAGGTGTTAACAGGCCATTACCTTGTAGAAGAACTACTGCTTGAAGAAAGAGGCGCTTCCCGCCCCCTGCTACCTATTCACACACTAAGAGAGATGTTACTGAAGTGGCACCGAGGCCAGAAAATGAGCAGTTTTTATACCCTCGTGAAAGATTCGAGACCTTTCAGGAATGAGTAGACACACCCTTTCACTTTTATTAGATAAGAACAAAAACTAATACACAAGACGAGGAAGAAACACCTTATTAGTGGAAAATTAATTAAGTAAATTCCCGATTAGTTACATTCAAAACGGGCGGAAAGAAAGGATTTATATTGCCAACCCACAAACCACAGAACAAAATTTAGTAAAAATAAAACTTAGGAATATCATATTTCTTCAGGAGAATCCATTCCTTTACACCAGAGTGCGTTATCATAGTTTTTGGTAGAGACATCTGTTAGAGAATGTCCCAACTTCTTGATACGGAGCAAACAAACACAAATCGAAATAGACACAGTTCAGAACACTTCAAAATTACCAAATTTACAGTAGTGACATCTTCCGAAAAACCGTTGAGTTAATTCAGTTTGTTAAAGTTCAGGCTTTCTCCTGTAGAGGAGTTTCAACTGGCGCAATATTTGAATTAGGTGTACCGCCCGGTACAATAATAATAATAATAATAATAATAATAATAATAATAATAATAATAATAATAATAATAATAATAATAATAATAATAATAATAATAATAATAATAATAATAATAATGTTATTGGCTTTACGTCCCACTAACTACTTTTAGGGTTTCCGGAGACGCTGAGGTGCCGGAATTTAGTCCCGCAGGAGTTCTTTTGTATGTCAGTAAATCTACTGACTAGAGGCCGACGTACTTGGGCACCTTCAAATACCACCGGCCTGAGACAGAATCGAACCTGCCAAGTTGGGGTCGAAGGCCGGCCAGCGCCTCAACCATCTGAGCCACTCCGTCCGGCGAGAAAATAATCTCTTCTGTGTCATCAGCTCATAGAAAATAGGCGTAGCGAACAAGCAAATGCGAGAAATATAGTGTCCTAATTTAGGTTTCTGTACAATACCCTGTGGCAAGAGTATGGCGATAAGAAGCTTTATTTCGTCTTTATTTGTTCGGACCCAGTCTTGACCTCGACTCATTCGTTTTATCTTACTAAACTGGGTTTTATGTGTGATTTTCTGCTGGGAATCCTTTGTCTGTTCAACTATCTTCTGGCATATATCGTCATAAAAATGTTATTAAAATATTTCGCTCAGTTTTGTTCTTCGTAAAAACTTTCCCTTTACATCACGATGGAATTTTGGATCAAAGCGGGACCTTCTTTGTACATTTTCAGTATAAGTTGACGAAGAACTTGCACTGGTTGAATTGTAATCAGTATTATCGTCACCACTGTCAATGTCATAATCGCTACTTGAACTGGAATCTTCTGCGACTGCTGAACATTCGCATCAGCTGAGCCCGAACCCTGTACATTCGAGCCTACAGTACTTATTCCAGGTATGTTCCTGTCACTTAACTAATTCCCCTTCGGCAGAACTTACTTCACTAATATCACTATTCTCCCCACTAAATTCCAACATTTCGTTTATCATGATCCGTAAATCGTCTTCCTCTAACGGTGGGGGCCGGTAATTACTTTTAGACATTTTAGCGGAAAAAATGTAAAAAGGATCGAATAGAACCATGGTCTCTGCAGTTTGGACGGAAATCATGAAATTAGCCTGTATTACGGATGCGTACGAAAATAAATGTTGTGTAACTCGCGGTTAACACGCACCCCAGTCGTGAAGGACGAAATCAAGACTGGGGATAATAAATCAGGCCACAGTTCTAAAATGTCATCAGAGAGGTCTGTTCAGTATCATAATCTCTAGAAATCCCTTCTACAGCAATATTATTACATCCCAGGGACGATTAGGCGATGAGCTAAAGCTTCAGCGCGCAGCTATTAGGCCTTAGGACGTTCTTGCCCGGGCTTAAGCTGCGTTCTTTATGTTGAAAATGAGTTGAAACTCGTGGATGCCACATTGGTGTCGGTAGAATATAGTTGAAAAAATTCCCATCAGAGAGCAGACTCATCCAGAATACGCTGCTGACAAGGAAATAATCATCTGCAGGCAGACAACTGAGAAAAAAAATGTAATTTGAATCGGCGGATATATCCGCGTTCCCCGCCGAGCAACCGACTTGCAGCCGCGGATCTCGCCGCATCGCCCACCGAACGGGTTAAGATTGCCCTCCGGAATTTATTCAGTTAATTTATTCTTCACTTCTAAGTGAATTGAATTTGGAATCGTCTCTATTTGAGTCCCATTGTACTGTTGATTCTCCTGTGAAATATTATTTTTTGAGGGCATCTGTTTCTAGGTTCTGCTCCCTGGAAAATTTTATATACTCTCTCCATTTGTTAAAACCGTACTGAAGTACCGGTATTAGTTTCATTTTCTCCATTTATCTCTGTCATTTGTTCTTATTGTAAAATAATCAGTTCCTTTCTTCTTCTTTGATTTATTAATTCTAAAAAGGTACAAATTAATTGTTGGTTATTAGAAGGACATTGTTACTATTTCTAATTCAGGTCTTAACCTTTCATGATAACGGTTCCGAACTATTCTCTAAATTAATTTATATTATTTCTGATACTTTTGAGAAATAGTGATCGCGTTTCCAAAGATCCACTAATGAGCTCGGCCTCCACATATTTACCCCTTTGAGGCAAGTTGATTTATTGCTTCACCGTGTATGTACTGTTTCCGTCTGTTCAACTATTCGTTTACTGCTTGGGGTGTAGTGACACTGTGTTACAATTTATTGTTTTCTTCTGGGTGTCATTGTATTTGCGCAGTGTGTGTTAATTTTTATCTTTCCCGATCTCAGTGCTCTGTGAGGGCTTACTGTTAGTATTTTATTAACTGCACCTCTCACGTTATTGTGTATACTGTATTTCTAAACTCTCACTGCCACCTTACTGTTTTCAGTACATGTTTAATAACTGCCACGTCACAATAGAGATGTACTGTACTTTTAAATATATGACTTATCGGTATGTATATAATATTAATACACGCAGAAGATAGAGAAAAAAGATGATTAGTTAAGCGATGGGTAAACAAAGTTGTATTACCTAGCTCCATATGTAATGAAGAATGCCCTCAATGTCTGGACTGGAGGCATATCAATTGGTGGACGAAAAATCAGTAACCTACGCTTTGCTGATGACACCACTCTCCTTGCCAGCAGTGAAGATGAAATTGCAGAATTACTAGCAAGGGTAAAAATGAAAGTTCAGAATATGACCTAGATATCAACCTGAGCAAGCCCAAACTAATGGTAATTGACAGAGCGGCTCAGATCCAGCTGGCAGGTCACTAAGGGAACTGGAAATGGTAAAGGATTTTATATACTTTGGGTCGACCATCTGTGATACCGGAAGTTCTGACAAAGATGTTGGGAGACGTATCACCTTCGGGCGCGTTGACATGAGCAAACTCACAAAAATATAGCAGAGCAGAGCAATAACAAACAGTACAGAGATTAGACTAGTTGATTATCTTGTGCTCTCTGTCTTCTCCAGGTTTCCGAGACCTGGACCCTCAAGGCAAGAGATAAGCACCTTATCGACGCCTTTCAGATGTGTATTGTTTGATAAGGATTCTCCGTGTACCTTGGACGGGAAGAAAAACGAATGCATCTAGTATTCAAGAACTGAATATCTCCGAACGTCCCTCTTCTCACGTCATGAGGAGAATCGTCCAATTCTTCAGACATATTGTAAGAAGGGATAGTGAAAATCTGGAGAAGTGTATCATGGAAGACAGAACTGTCGGCACAAGACCACGAGGAAGGACATCGAGCAGGTGGATTGATCAAGTTCTGCGTACCACTGGTCTGAAACTTCAGCAGGCTTTAAGAGAAGCTCAACATCGTAGAAGTTGGCGCTGCTTAATCAAGAATATCGTGTGAAGTCAAATGGAGTAACGACGTTCAGCAATTTTTTCAATCAATCAATACTGATCTGCATTTAGGACAGTCGCCCAGGTGGCAGATTCCCTATCTGTTGTTTTTCTAGCCTTTTCCTACATGATTTCAAAGAAATTGGAAATTTATTGAACATCTCCCTAGGTAAGTTATTCCAACCCCTAATTCCTCTTCCTATAAAAGAATATTTGCCCCACTTTGTTCTCTTGAATTCCAACTTTATCTTCATATTGTGATCTTTCCTACTTTTATAAACGCCACTCAAACTTATTCTTCTAATAATGTCATTCCACGCCATCTCTCCGCTGATAGCTCGGAACATACCACTTAGTCGAGCAGCTTTTCTTCTTTCTCTCAATTCTTCCCAACCCAAACTTTGCAACATTTTTGTAACGCTACTCTTTTCTCGGAAATCACCCAGAACAAATCGAGCTGCTTTTCTTTGAATTTTTTCCAGTTCTTGACTCAGGTAATCCTGGTGAGGGTCCCATACACTGGAACCATACTCTAGTTGGGGTCTTACCAGAGACTTATATGCCCTCTCCTTTACATCCTTAATACAACCCCTAAATACCCTCATAACCATGTGCAGAGATCTGTACCCTTTATTTACAATCATATTTATGTGATTACCCCTATGAAGACCTTTCCTTATATTAACACCTAGATACTTACAATGATCCCCAAAAGCAACTTTCGCCCTATCATCGCAGTAATTAAAACTCATAGGACTTTTCCTATTTGTGAAACTCACAACCTGAATTTTAAGCCCGTTTATCAACATACCATTGCCCGCTGTCCATCTCACAACATTATCGAGGTCACGTTGCAGTTGCTCACAATCTGGTAACTTATTTATTACTCTATCCAGAATAACATCATCCACAAAAAGCCTTACCTCTGATTCCACTCCTTTACTCATATCATTTATATATATAAGAAAACATAAAGGTCCAATAATACTGCCTTGAGGAATTCCCCTCTTAATTATTACAGAGTCAGATAAAGCTTCGCCTACTCTAATTTTCTGATATCTATTTTCTAGAAATATAGCAACCCATTCAGTCACTCTTTTGTCAAGTCCAATTGCACTCATTTTTGCCTGTAGTCTCCCATAATCCACCCTATCAAATGCTTTAGACAGGTCAATCGCAATACAGTCCATTTGACCTCCTGAATCCAAGATAACTGCTATATCTTGCTGGAATCCTACAAGTTGAGCTTCAGTGGAATAACCTTTCCTAAAACCGAACTGCCTTCTATCGAACCAGTTATTAATTTCGCAAACATGTCCAAATAATCAGAAAGAATGACTTCCCAAAGCTTACATACAATGCACGTCAAACTTACTGGCCTGTAATTTTCAGCTTTCTGTCTATCACCCTTTCCTTTATACACAGGGGCTACTATAGCAACTCTTCATTCATCTGATATAGCTCCTTCGATCAAACAATAATCAAATAAGTACTTCAGATATGGTACTATATCCCAACCCATTGTCTTTAGTATATCCCCAGAAATCTTACCAATTCCAGCTGCTTTTTTAGTTTTCATCTTTTGTATCTTATTGTAAATGTCATTGTTATCATATGTAAATTTTAATACTTCTTTAGCATTATCTCCTCCTCTATCAGGACATTATCCTTGTAACCAACAATCTTTACATACTGCTGACTGAATACTTCTGCCTTCTGAAGATCCTCACATACACACTCCCCTTGTTCATTAATTATTCCTGGAATGTCCTTCTTGGAACCTGCAATGAGTTACACGACTTATGATGATGAATATACGTTAACATAATATACTATGCTACTCGTGCTACTAATAGAAATAATAACGAAAACCTGCTGCTCATTACTGGTGAAAACAAGCAACTGCCGTGGTCCCCGGGTTTTTGTGTATAGTGCTTTTTTATGATGGCTACGCTTTGATCCCCGCAATGAGGAATTAAATATTAGAATCACTACACAATAGCCCTATACGGTAGTTTCAGAAAATGTTACTCTCACTCGGTGAAAAACAGCAGTTATCCTGGTCCCGGAGTAATTGTATTAAGGACTCAATCACCGACCATCCGTGGTTCGATCCACGTGATGTGCCCCGGTTCGGTTATTACTGGTAGATATCCGCTGTATTTTAAACGTTTTATTTGCTTTTATCAATTTTGCTAATACAGTGTTATTACTGTTAATTATCATTACCTTCCTCGTTTTTCAACCGCTCTTTCCACAACTGTGGTGTTGAGGGTGGGAACTGCGTAACACATGAGGATTTGGCCCTGTTTAACGGCCGGATGCCCTTCTCGATGACAATCATGTATTGGCCGAGCTAGTGGCCGTGCGGTTAGGGTCGCGCAGCTGTGGGCTTGCATTCGGGAGATAGTGGGTTCGAACACCACTGTTGGCAGCCCTGAATATGGTTTTCCGTTCTTTCCCATTTCCACACCATACAAATGCTGGGGCTGTACCTTCATGAAGGCCACGGCCACTATCTTCCCAATCTCCCACCATTCCGTCGCCGAACACCTTCGATGTGTTAGCGCGACGTTAAACAAATAGCAAAAATCATGTATGGATGGATGTAATCACTATTGCTTGTTTCTGTGGTGATTTCTAGTGTGGTATGTTGTCGAATATGAAGAGGATAGTGTTGGAACATACACAAGCACCCAGTCTCTAAGCCCGAGTTTACGGATAAATATTCCTGTTTGCGAATGATATACAGTATGTGTATTTTATGACAATAACTGCCAACAAAAGATTATGGATTATATGCAAAAAGATCTGGACATACTGACATCATGGCTGAACAAAACTAATCTAGTAATAAGGACCTCCGAAACTAAACACATGATATTTTGCGACCAATCTGTTATAACAAGAACATGATGATGTAAAATGGAACATTAACAAGAGGCAGAGATTAGAATTGTTTTCTTTAGGTCAATTTAATGTTCAGTCACTACTAACGTCTATTTGTTTTGTCTTTCTTTTATTAATATTGTTTTATCGAATATGTTGGTTATTAAACGGAACATCCTTCCACGAAAAGAAATATTTTCGGATTTCTCATTTAATAGAGTAAGGTACCGGTACCGTATAACATGATGAGCTGTCAGTGGAGAGATGGCGTGGGAGGACATCAGGAGACGAATAAGTTTGGATGGTGTCTCTAAAAGTAGGAAAGATCACAATATGAAGATACAGTTGGAATTCAAGAGGACAAATTGGGGCAAATATTCGTTTATAGGAAGGGGAGTTAGGGATTGGAATAACTTACCTAGGGAGATGTTCAATAAATTTCCAATTTCTTTGCAATCATTTAAGAGAAGGTTAGGAAAACAACAGATAGGGAATCTGCCACCTGGGCGACTGACCTAAATGCAGATCAGTATTGATTGATTGAAAAAATTGCTGAACGTCGTTACTCCATTTGACTTCACACGATATTCTTGATTAAGCAGCGCCAACTTCTACGATGTTGAGCTTCTCTTAAAGCCTGTTGAAGTTTCAGACCAGTGGTACGCAGAACTTGATCAATCCACCTGCTCGATGTCCTTCCTCGTGGTCTTGTGCCGACAGTTCTGTCTTCCATGATACACTTCTCCAGATTTTCACTATCCCTGGTGGCCATGATCGTTAAGGCGCTGAAGTCTAAAACACCGAGGTTAGCCGGTTCGAGTCCCGTTGGTCGAAAAAATTTTCACCATCAGAATGTTGGCCGGCAGGGTAGGGGAGGTGGTGGTATACAATTTCTAATCACTAGATTGCGTGCCAAAAGCCTGGATTAAATTCCAAACCTCTCCGCAGTGCTCATATGGAGTGAGGGCATATGACGCTGTTGATGGTGATTCGTCCGTCGGATGGGGACGTTAAGCCTTGAGCAGACCCCTTGGTGCTATTCGACAGGAGTAGGCTATGTGCCGGCACCGGGTTTCACCCTCTCCCTACTATCATATATCACGTCATTCATTTCATCTCTCATTAACTCCTCTGATGAGGTTGACGTCAGGAAGGGCATCCGGTCATAAAAAACCGCCACGACAAATTCATCTCACCTCATACCCGACCCCGTAGGGAAACGGGACAAGGGCTGGACAAACAAACATTGAACGTCTCCCTTGGTAAGTTATTCCAATCCCTAACTCCCCTTCCTATAAATGAATATTTGCCCCAGTTTGTCCTCTTGAATTCCAACTTTATCTTCATATTGTGATCTTTCCTACTTTTATAAACGCCATACAAAATTATTCGTCTACTAATGTCATTCCACGCCATCTCTCCGCTGACAGCTCGGAACATACCACTTAGTCGAGCAGCTTTTCTTCTTTCTCTCAATTCTTCCCAACCCAAACTTTACAACATATTTGTAACGCTACTCTTTTGTCGGAAATCACCCAGAACAAATCGAGCTGCTTTTCTTTGGATTCTTCCAGTTCTTGAATCAGGTAATCCTGGTGAGGGTCCCATACACTGGAACCATACTCTAGTTGGGGTCTTACCAGAGACTTATATGCCCTCTCCTTTACATCCTTACCTGCGATTCCACTCCTTTACTCATATCATTTATATATATAAGAAAACATAAAGGTCCAATAATACTGCCTTGAGGAATTCCCCTCTTAATCATTACAGGGTCAGATAAAGCTTCACCTACTCTAATTCTCTGAGATCTATTTTCTAGAAATATAGCAACCCATTCAGTCACTCTTTTGTCTAGTCCAATTGCACTCATTTGTGCCTGTAGTCTCCCATGATCCACCCTATCAAATGCTTTAGACAGGTCAATCGCGATACAGTCCATTTGACCTCCAGAATCCAAGATATCTGCTATATCTTGCTGGAATCCTATATGTTGAGCTGCAGCGGAATAACCTTTCCTAAAACCGAATTGCCTTCTATCGAACTAGTTATTAATTTCACAAACATGTCTAATATAATCAGAAAGAATGCCTTCCCAAAGCTTACATACAATGCATGTCAAACTTACTGGCCTGTAATTTTCAGCTTTCTGTCTATCACCCTTTCCTTTATACACAGGGGCTACTACAGCAACTCTCCATTCGTCTGGTATAGCTCCTCCGACTAAACAATAATCAAATAAGTACTTTAGATATGGTACTATATCCCAACCCATTGTCTTTAGTATATCCCCAGAAATCTGATCAATTCCAGCCGCATTTCTAGTTTTCAACTTTTGTAACTTATTGTAAATGTCATTGTTATCATACGTAAATTTTATTACTTGTTTGGCCTGAGACTCCTCCTCTATCTCGAAATTAGGGGCCGATGACCTTCGATGTTAGGCCCCTTAAAACAACAAGCATCATCATCATCTATCTCGAAATTATCCTTGTAACCAACAATCTTTACATACTGCTGACTGAATACTTCTGCCTTTTGAAGATCCTCATATACACACTCCCCTTGTTCATTAATTATTCCTGGAATGTCCAACATGGAACATGTTTCTGCCTTAAAATACCTATACATACCCTTCCATTTTTCACTAAAATTTGTATGACTGCCAATTATGCTTGCCATCATGTTATCCTTAGCTGCCTCCTTTGCTAGATTCAATTTTCTAGTAAGTTCCTTCAATTTCTCCTTACTTCCACAGCCATTTCTAACTCTATTTCTTTCCAGTCTGCACCTCCTTCTTAGTCTCTTTATTTCTCTATTATAATAAGGTGAGTCTTTACCATTCCTTACCCCCCTTAAAGGTACAAACCTGTTTTCGCATTCCTCAACAATTTCTTTAAACCCACCCAGAGTCTGTTTACATTTTTATTTACCGTTTTCCACCGATCATAGTTACTTTTTAGAAACTGCCTCATGCTTGCTTTATCAGCCATATGGTACTGCCTAATAGTCCTATTTTTAAGACCTTCCTTTCTATCACATTTATTTTTAACTACTACAAAAACAGCTTCATGATCACTAATACCATCTATTACTCCAGTTTCCCTATAGAGCTCATCTGGTTCTATCAGCACCACATCCAGGATATTTTCCCTCTGGTTGGTTCCATCACTTTCTGAATCAGCTGTCCTTCCCATATTAACTTATTTGCCATTTGTTGGTCATGATTCCTGTCGTTTGCATTTCATTCCCAGTTGACATCTGGCAAATTCAGATCTCCCACTACAATCACATTTCTTTCCACGTCGTTTCCCACATAGCCGACTATCCTATCAAATAATTCGGAATTCGCGTCAGTGCTACCCTTTCCCGATCTGTACACTCCAAACATATCAAGTTGTCTATTATCTTTAGAAATGAGCCTTACACCTAGAATTTCATGCGTCTCATCTTTAACTTTTTCGTAGCTTACAAATTCTTCTTTGACTAGAATGAACACTCCCCCTCCCACCATTCCTATCCTATCTCTACGATACACACTCCAGTACCGTGAGAAAATTTCTGCATCCATTATATCATTTCTCAGCCATGATTCAACTCCTATTACAATATCTGGTAAATATATATCTATTAAATTACTTAATTCTATTCCTTTCTTTACAATACTTCTACAGTTCAACACTAACCATTTTATGTCATCCCTACTTGATTTCCTGTTAACTGTTCCCTTATCACTGCTCCCTAGGCCATCCCGTTTCCCTGAATGTACCTCCCTATTACCCTTCCAAACAAATTTCCTAAGTTAAACGTACCACTGCGGTTTAAATGAAGGCCATCCGAGCGCAGATCCCTATCTCCTACCCACCCATTAGGATCTAGAAATTTCACTCCCAGTTTCCTACATACCCACTCCATAGTCTCATTAAATCCCCAATCACCCTCCAGTCAGTATCCCTCCTACACAGTATTCCACTAATAACAATTTCCGCTTTCTTAAACTTTACCCGTGCTGTAATTACAAGATCCCACACATCTCCAACTATGTTGGTACTTATATCAGCTTGCCTTACGTTGTTGGTACCAACGTGAAACACTACCACCTTCTCCTTCCCCTCCTCCCTCTCTTCTACTTTCCTCAACATCTGCCTCAACCTAATTCCTGGATAACATTCTACCCTGGTCCGCTTTTCTCCACACACTTTCCCCGCGTGTCTAACGATGGAATCCCCCATGACCAGAGCCTCAACCCTTCCCACCCCATTTGCTCCCCTCCCCTCCTGGTCAGCCCTATCTTTCCTGATAGCTGCAGAAGCTACTTCCTCCTCCCTTTTCTCCTTCCCATGACCCTGTTCCAGCTGTTTTTTCCCATCCTCTACTCTACATTTCCCTTTCCTGCCTTTTCCCTACCTCCTCCTTCCACACATCTCACCAACAGTTCCCTGTCCCTCATCTTCCCTCTGTTGTTCTACCTGGAGTGACTCGTACCGATTTCGCACAGACACCTGTCCCGAATTCTGATCCTGAATAGAGCCCTTAGCCTGCAATCTCCTTCCCCTTAGAGCATTAGACCACCTGTCTTCTACAACCACCCCCTTGCCTTCCCCTCCCTCTTGTACACCTACTGTAACCTGTACATTGTTTGAGGGAGTCCTTTCTTCCTTCCTGTCTTCTGTGAGAATCCTAATTATCTCCCTCAAACTTTCCAACTCCTCCCTCCTACCTCTCAATGCCTCGCCACACCCGCAGTTCGTACACTCGCGCTCCTTACCCATTCTTTACGAAAAAAATGAAATTAAAAATAAAATAACTTATTTGCAAAAAATAAATGAACGGAGGGATATATTGTCTGGGATAGTACTCAAAGATCACACAACAATAAGGTAATTAATATACGACTACAAGACTACAACACTACTTAGCCGTGCTCTATTTTTTATCCTACAACCCCTAACAGGACAAAAACTGCTGTTAATTACTGAATATCGAAAGTAATACACAAGAACTACACAATTCCAAACTGCAATTAAGCCTATCCTAATTACAACAGTATTTAGTAAGAGTTTCTACGGATACCTCTACTACACCAGTACTACACAAATATTTTACAATAATAAAATAAGCACACTAAATTCTAATACGATATTACTCGTATACTACTGTACAGTACACTACAGTAATTTTTAAACTACTTTCAGACGTATCCTAATTACGATACCGGTACCATATGTCACTACTAAGCACAACAGAAAATTTTTTTGCAAGAACTACTGTACTCAAAGATTACCAACGGAGCTAAATGCTTAGACAAATTATTATTAGTATTAAGGTCTAATAGATACACACGAAAGATAACACACGAATATAGCAGGCAAGATACGGCACTATCTAAATGTACTGTATCTATACTACAATGTATCTACACTACACTACACTGCGTTTGGTTAAATGCTTAAGTATCGAAAGGATTGCCGTACACGAAGAAAAACACGAATATAACTGGCAAGATACTATCTAATATATTATACCTTATCTTCACTACAATTCTACTGAAATGTGGTTATGTAATTATTACAGCTGGTGGATTACTATTATTTTCCCTACTCCACAGGACGGAGAATAAAAGTGTCCTTAATTAGGCCTACTGAAAAATACAAGGTTGTCTACAATAATTTCTCAAATATTTCTATCAAAACTACTCCTACTACTCCAGGGACTTGAACTGCAATTACTGGGATATATGAACTTTATTATTATTAGCTAACCGCTCATAAATACTGAAAGATCGAGGGAGCGAAATATAAATTACGGATACTTTAACTACCTACTCAGAAGTACAAATGATTGGAATACAAGATCAGCTGATTTTTATTTATATTTACTTGACTACACTACTCCCTTTGTTCACGACTGTAGCCAACAATGCAATATTTGAATATGAGGAGCGACAATAATCAATAACAATACAACGACTGTTAACTATTACTGTGTAATCTCTTTAATTACTTTTTAAATGGAAATTTACAGGCGTATCGTGTTTTATAATGTAGTACTTAAATTATTACCTTCGCGATAGTTTGGACGGATATCTATACGATATACTGGAGAAATTTCGGCGGAAGTTACGGTACTATTCCTTATGATAATATGCCTTTGTAAGTATTATACCAACGAACCTACAGATATTCACAAATATTTTTAAAGATAATGTTATTACCTAAAGTATTTCCTAAACCTAAATTAGAAACAAGATACACCTAGCTAGCCTACTTAACCTAGAAAACGTAATCTACTGAAGACCAACTGAATTACTTGTTATAAAATTTAAATAAATATCACTACTCCCAATTTCTACCAACAAGCACTAAACACCACTATATAAATAGCACTAAATGAATCACAAATACAAAAAATAAGCTATTTCAATAGGTTTTAACAACTTTATTACTACAATAATGCAAGAGCTCTCTCAACAGCCAGCCGTTCTCAAGCGCATCCAACAATGCAATGTTTGATCTCACCCTGGACATAATGTAGACGTTTTGCAAGAACGAACATTTGACGAAACTCGTTCCGTCTTCAAATAGAGCTGTCGAAATACGCTCTGTCTCCTTTCAATTGCTGTGGGCACTCTCCTCTACTTTATGATTTCCGAGGGTTCTCTAAACAATACTACCGTATCCGAATGCGATGGTAAGATGATCCCTTATACAAGTTCACCCCCGATCGCTTTTCCAGTACAGTACTTCCTCAAATCACCGAAATGACGGGACGTAAATAGCCTATGCCGTAGCCGTCCTTTCGTAAGGGTACAGTTTCTTGAAAACGCGTGATCGAGGATTTAGCGTTGATGGGACTGAAATTTCTGGACGGTTGATCCGGGAAAAAGTTTCTTCGAGAAACGAGAAATGCGGCATTTTTACAACGTGATTTAATTAGAATGCTCGAGGGACCACGTAACTTGAGCGAATAATACAGGAAAACGTAGTTTCCGGGAACGTACAATCGAGGTTCTACTGTACCTTCAAGACCATAAGTTCAAAATAATTTTCCTTCACTGGGACAATAATTGTGCTGGGTTGGGACTTCAATAGCGTGAAACTCGTCTCGTGATGCTCGGCCACTTTAAGCTTGAAACATTCTCGACAGTGGCGTATACTGAGGGCTAGAGATGGCTGAAAAATAGTTACATGTCTGTCACTGTTACAAATGTAACGAGGACGAGAAATAACAAGTTATCGAGCAACGACAACAGAAAAACGTACTAGTGAAAACAGTAACTAGGAAGTGGGGACCTGTCACTAGTAGCAGCTTACAGACACAGAATGTGACCTTCAGATAGTACGCATGTCTTCCAAGTGAGAGCGCTTTCGTAGGAGATTGTTTTAAGTTTCTGCTGCCATCTGGTAGTGCTAACTAAAGTGTAAACTGTTATGACACATTCAACTGTTCGGGGGTTATCGCTGACTCAGAATCGTGCAATGCTACCTACATTATAATATTATTATAAGTTTCACCCGTATAATTTTTCTTGTACCATAAATAAATTATTATGCTAACTTTCCATACTGATATTATAGAATGAACGTAGATAAAATGCATTTTGTAATACTATTTCACTTTGATAGAACTTTCCCACTGTCCTCAATTCCTTTCAAAGTAATATTAGATATAATTTCTGTTACGATAAAAAGAATGACTAATGTAAATGAGTACTGCTCTCTCTTCCTGCGCAGTGTCATTGTTACGTGTAGGCAGCAGACACTTGTTGGAAATGAGTAAACGCGTGAAGACCAGTTCTTTGTGGAATTATTTCACTTCAATTGATAGCAACTTTGCAAAGTGTGATATATGTGGTAAAAAATGTTCGTACAAGTCCACAACTACCAATTTAAGAAAACACATTGAACGCATACACCCAACTGTCAATTTGCAACACGACAGACCAAGTAGGCCCACTGTGCAAGAAAATGACCCTGTCGGCCTGGAACCAGTTCGACATCAAAATATTGCAGATCCATTTTTACCATATACGATTATTACTGAATCTGCTCCTGTGGCGTCAACATCATCTGCGATGGCTCCTGGTCCTGTTGCGTCATCTTCTAGAATATCTGACATACCGGTAAAAAAACAAACCAGTATAGCAACATATATCCCAAAGACAGTTAGCAGCTCCATGAAGAAATCTATAGACAGGCATCTACTGGGATTGTTCAGATTGGACTTCCAGCCTTTTTCTATAGTTGAAGATAAAGGTTTTGTGCAGTTCGTGAAAGCGCTGAATCCATCGTATGAGCTACCAAACAGGAAGGTGTTTTGTAATGCAATGCTACCAGCAGCATATGAACAGTGCGTCAATAGAGTTCATGAAATACTGAATACTGTGTCAAGTGTTTCTCTAACAACAGATTGCTGGAGTTCTAATGCTCTTGAGGGTTACATGGCAGTTACAGCACACTACATAACAGACGATTTCGACTTGGAATCCGTACTCTTGAGGCAGTGGCGTATGCTGGTATCAAGTCGTGGGCTACCACTAGACTCAGGCTACCGAGCTCGATAGCTGCAGTAGCTTAAGTGCGGCCAGTATCCAGTATTCGGGAGATAGTAGGTTCGAACCCCACTGTCGGCTGCCCTGAAAATGGTTTTCCTTGGTTTCCCATTTTCACACCAGGCAAATGCTGGGGCTGTACCTTAATTAAGGCCACGGCCGCTTCCTTCCCACTCCTAGCCCTTCCCTCTCCCATCGTCGCCATAAGACCTATCTGTGTCGGTGCGGCGTAAAGCAACTAGCAAAAAAAAAAAAAAAATAGAAAAGACTTAGGCTACCCCTTTACGATAGTTGGTTTAGGGAACATCAAGCCTTAAGCATTTTGGGCTGCCCGCTGTGTTGTCAAGGCTGCTTCACAAGCTACTGCTCTGGCCTCCGCCACCGCCAATACTCAACACCTGATCAATCGAGTTGGTAGCCTAAGGTTTAGCAAATTGAAGTCTAGCTTTGAGGCTAAATGGATAGAATGCTTGCCTTTGGTCCGACGGCCCCGGTTCAATTTTCAGAATCAACCCCCTCATACTGTTAATTCCCCTGGCTTGGGAACTGGGTGTTTATGACGTCTTCGCCATTCATTTTATCCTTATTAGGTCACCACCAAGACTATGTAGATGCCACGCACCATTATTATTATTATTATTATTATTATTATTATTATTATTATTATTATTACTATTATTATTATTATTATTATCATCGTTAAATAACAATGTTGAATTTTACAGCCGTCGTACCCATCGTTCAATGGTTAATTATCTTACTCGGAAGATCAATGGTGGTGTCCGACCCATGATCACGGGTTCGATTCCAACCAACAAAACAGAACACTAAACCCGAAAGATTGCGT
Source organism: Anabrus simplex (assembly GCF_040414725.1). Taxonomy (NCBI): domain Eukaryota; kingdom Metazoa; phylum Arthropoda; class Insecta; order Orthoptera; family Tettigoniidae; genus Anabrus; species Anabrus simplex. The sequence continues at coordinate 274,505,088 of NC_090270.1, forward strand.
TTCATTTTAGCAGATCTACCAATAAAAAGAAAACTATATTACTATTATAACAGCAGCCCTGCAGTGTCTTCCTACAAGGATGTAGAAGTAAACGGAAGTGAAATACCAGCACTCCGTTATCTATATATTTAAGACAGAAGGATGAGGTGAGGAAGTATATACGATGAGTAACGCATGGTGATAGTTAGCAGTGGCGATCTGACGGACCGAAGCCTAGCACAGCTATCCTCCGCCGGTCCCCGCACCTGTAGGTAGACAGCAGCAAACCGCGTGAGGCGAGTCAATGGGAAGGGACGAGAGTCTGGGCTGCAATATCAGTCTCCGAAGCCTTGTTCTCGGAAATACGTGCGACGTGTTTCCTCATTGCTTTCAAGGTTTGCAAATGGAACAATGTGTCAGATGCTTACAATATAATGTGCTTTAGATTTCCATCGCTCGCATTTGAGGTTTGGGCTTCACTGATAGCCTTGGTAGCCCTCAGTATACGCCACTGTCTTGGGGTGCTCACTAATTGACGTATCTCACACCAGTGCCAACCTTGCACACGAGATAAAAAATTACAGATGAATTCAATTTGACTGATAAAGTGTTAGTTGTTGTCACAGATAATGCACCAAACGTCAAAAATGCCGTGACAACAGAACTCAAGTGAAAACATTTAGGATGTGTCGCCCATACATTGAATTTAATTGTGCAAGATGCGCTTAAGGGCATTAACGAAATGCACGATAAATTCAAAGCAGTGGTGACATTCTTCAAGAGGTCTAATCAAGCAACCCAGAAACTGTTAAAATTCCAAAAAGATTCAGGAGTTCCAAATCCTAAAAAAGTGCTTCAGGATATGCCGACTAGGTGGAACTCTACGTTGTTCATGTTCGAATGGCTGTCACTGCTTGAAGACGCCATAAAAAGCACAGTGGCTTTCAGTAATGTTTCGCTTCCTCCAATTTCGACAGAGGAATGGCGAATCTGCGGCGAATTGCCAAAGGTTTTGAAACCGTTTGAAGAAGTCTCTTCGAAATTGAGTGCCGAAAACTACATCACCGCAAGTCAGGTTATAGTGCTCATTCGGGGACTGTCTGCAGTATGTAACAAACTTGTGAAAGAAGACTTTCACCCCACAGTGCGGAATGTGATTGATTCCTTAGACAATGGAATTAGAACACGGTTTCCGAATTTGGAATGGAGCAAAACTTTGGCGCTGTGCACTTTTTTGGATCCGCGCTTCAAGCTCATTCCATTTTCGAGTTCCAGTGCTGCTGACTCCATAAAAAAGCATGCCATTGAGCTCGTTATGAAAGAACTGACCAGTCAACAAGTGTTAGTGAATGTTCAAGAAAAGATCAATACTACTGTGAGTGAAAGTTCCGCCTCCAATGCGATTTCGGTTTGGGAGGAGTTCGATGCGATGGTTGCTACTGTCCAACCTCGGGGCACATCGTTATCGGGGGCAATAGTAGAAGTACAGCGTTATTTAGATGAACGCCTATTGCCGAGGTCGGAAAACCCCTTAATCTGTTGGAAGAAATACCAGCACGTCTATCCGACCCTCTCCAAAATCGTCAAAGAAAGGTTCAATGTTGTTGCCACGTCGGTTCCTTGTGAACGAATTTTTTCTAAAACGGGACTGATAATTAATGACAGACGCACCCGACTTAGTCCTCAAAAAGTCGAGCAATTGGTCTTTTTGAACGCAAATTCAAGCCTGTGAAGTGTTGCCTACAGTGTATATAAGTTTCATTTAAAATCATGAAATTAGCTATAGTCCATCAGAGCGCTTTTTGTCTTAAGGCGGGATTCCACTGAGGCAACATTTGGGCGACATGGAGCATGCGACAGTGAAGCATGCTGCAGTCGACTTTCAATTGAAGAAACACGGCACGACATGTAGCGTGCGGCTGTGTGGCATGAGACATGTTGCCATCTGTCGAACACTCTCTGGTGTCGCATGCCTCAAAAATATGCTTGTCGCACAGTGTCGCCCGGGATCCAACAGTGTGTGGATCGGTGCTACAATTTCCGTGCGACAAGATGAAGTGAGCTATTGAAAACACTGCGAATTTAATTGGGGATTATTACAATGCTCCGGAATTGCGGAATGTAACATTGAGCGATTATAAAAAACAGTAGAAAAGAAAGCATATGTCAAAACGGCCCCCAGAAAAATATGACTGCAGTGTCCATGAACTCAAGAAAATTTTAAAAATGCGTTCAGCTTTCCACCGAGAGCATAAAATATTCAGAAAATAAAAACTGGTGTTGCTTCTCCATTGAGAGGAAATCTGTGGTTCTCGTATAATCTACTTACCTTTCTTCTTGATATCGATGCTCCAAACGTCAGGTTACAATGAGGAACGTGAGATGAATTGATTTTATGCTAATGTTTTCCTCTAATAAATGAAATAAGTTAACTGCTTATGAAGTTTTGCAAATAAAATTGTGATTTATTCAATGCCCAGCGGGCTGAGTGGCTCAGACGGTTGAGGCGCTGGTCTTCTGACCCCAACTTGGCAGGTTCGATCCTGGCTCAGTCCGGTGGTATTTGAAGGTGCTCAAATACGTCAGCCTCGTGTCGGTGGCACTTAAAGGAATTCCTGCGGGCCTAAATTGCGGCACCTCGGCATCTTCGAAAACCGTAAAAGTAGATAGTGGGACGTAAAGCCATTATTATTATTATTATTATTATTATTATTATTATTATTATTATTATTATTATTATTATTATTATTATTATTATTATTATTATTATTATTATTATTCAGTTCCTGGTTTTATCCTTATTAGTACTGGCAATAGTTTGCATTAGAAATAAATAAATTAGAGATAACTATTAAAATAGAATTTAATGACATCATAGTACTAACTACAACAACAACAATAATAAACTTGGCAGGTTCGATTCTAACTCAGTCCGGTGGTATTTGAAGGTGTTCTAGTAGACCTACGTCAGCCTCGTGTCGGTAGATTTACTGGCACGTAAAATAACGCCTGCTGCACTAAATTCCGGCACCTCGGCGACTCAGAAACCCGTAAAAGTAGTTAGTGGGACTTGAAGCCAATAACATTATTGTACAATAATAATAATAATAATAATAATAATAATAATAATAATAATAATAATAATAATAATAATAATAATAATAATAATAATAATAATAATAATAATAATAAATTCTACATATCAGTACATCATGGCATTTCCATGCCTATGGATTTCTCGTAAACACGTCGTTTAATAGCATAACAACAAATGGTTCCCTTTTCTACACTGTTAACACACAACAATTAATCTACTTTTTATTCGGATATTCTTCGTCGCTACTCTAATTACGCAGTCTTCCAACATTGTTTCATCATAGTCTTTTTCTTTCTCACTATGTCTACTTATTGCTGGCCCCGTGGTGCAGGGGTAGCGTGCCTGCCTCTTACCCGGAGGCCACGGGCTCGATTCCCGGCCAGGTCAGGGGTTTTTTACTTGGGCCTGAGGGCTGGTTCGAGGTCCACTCAGCCTGCGTGATTAGAATTGAGGAGCTATCTGACGGTGAGATACCGGGTAGCGGCCCCGGTCTAGAAATTCAAGAATAACGACCGAGAGGATTCGTCGTGCTGACCACACGACACCTCGTAATCGGCAGGCCTTCGGGCTGAGCAGCGGTCGCTTGGTAGGCCAAGGTCCTTCAAGGGCTGTAGTGCCATGGTATTTTTGTCTACTTATTGTCATAGTTGCTACGAGTTATCTTTCATTAGCCTAGTATAACTGTATTAGAAATGTGAACTATAAGGGGGTAAAATAATCAAAATAGGGTTAGGATATTCTGCTTAAAACAAATACAGTAGAGACAATACACGACACTGAGCGAGATATCGAGGGACAGCTATTGGAGCTCACTCTAGCGGATAGACCTGAACGGTACTGATTCTGTCATAAGAGCACGTGTATTTTTGTGTGAAGTTTTTGGTGTTATTTATGCGTTTTCAGTGAGTTGACATAATTAAATAGTAGCGTGTGTCATTCCTTGATATCTCCTCTCAACATGAGGGGAAAGGTATGTGCTGTGTTTGGCTGCAGTAATTACGAAGTAGAGAAAAATGCGCGCTCGTTCTTCAGGTTCCCTCGTGACAAGAACATGTAAGTAATATTGTGTTTGCATATATATTCTTCCAGTGACAGAGATTTTTATAGTACTTCATAATCTTCTGACCTGCTCGACCCATGTTTTAACGGGCTTAAAATATAACACGCATATTTTATTGTATAGTGCAGCAGTTAACCTTCAATACCGATGTGTTGTTGTAGGTGTGATCTGTGGGTTTTGAAATGTCACAGAAGCGATTTGGATAAAGTGTACAAGAAAGAAGGGACGTTACGCTTGTATAAGAATTATAAGATCTGTTCAGATCATTTCCAGGCCAGCGACTTTAAAAATCCTCGACTATACAGCCAAGGGTATGTTACATTTTTACTCTAATTGTACATAAATATTCCTCAAAGCATCACTATCGACAATATTTTCAAACTTTTCTTTCTTTTATCCCTCTTCTCAGATTAAAGCCGGGATTTTATAGATTTTCTTTCTGTTAGTAGGCTTCATGTTAAGGGGAAAATTGTCCAGCTATTAAATATTAATTCATTGCATCATATGTGTAAGGAATGTGCCGGTATTTTTATTGACAAATGTCTTAATGTGATGATACATTGTTTTTAAATGAGGATAAAAGACAAATCCAACCGTAAGATTTCAGGCAGGTATGCTAAAGCTAAAAAAGTAATGCATAAATGAAAGATCAAGCCATTTCACAGCAGTCCATTTCACACCTTGTTTATATGTCTAATTTCAGTCTTTGAATAATAACCTTTTAAATAATTCTTCATTCATTTATCCAGAATTGCCTTAGCAACTTCGAAGTTAATATCTCAATACCACTTTCTTTCTAGACGCAATTTATTTATCCATTTCCGTATATACATTTCCATTGATATTTGAATTTAGCGCGATTTGTTCAGGTCAAGTCACTAGGAGCGACACCGTCGAATTGTCTCGCATTTTAGCAAGGCGAAATCCGTAAGTGTCGTGTATTGTCTCTACTGTATTTGCTTAAAACTAATACATTTTAAATTTTAAAATATCATTAAATTCCAGTGAACAATAAGTTTCTAAATCTTCCCGTACCTCTAGGCATACAGATTCTGTAATGGTACACGACCTTCATCTGACAATATTAAAAAAAATCATCACTAATGGCTTTCGCATATTGAAAATTCCGACGTGGTTTGTTTGCCAAGGGCTCCATGCCTTATCAGCTTAGATCACTCCGCGCCATGCACATTTCCGTGATGATTCGTGAGATGATGGGTTGAGAAATTCGAAACAAGGAAATATAGCTGTCACCAGCCGGTCAAAGTCGAGTGAGGAACTGTTGTCTTGGTTGCCTTGATGGAATAACGTTTGTAGTTGGCGACAAGTCTCCACAAGTGACGCATGCTACACACGGCAACACATGTAGCGTACCACATCTTTTGTGCCCGACTGACAACAAGCCGCATGCTACAAAGGGCAACATTTGTTGCCAGCCGCATGCTCCATGTCGCCCAAATGTTGCATCAGTGGAATCCCGCCTTTATGAATATGCATCAAAAATATGACGCTCACTTTTTCTTAATATTAGGTTAGTGTACGTACTTTGTATTTTCTTTCATCCAGTAATTAATTAGATAGATATAGAGTATCCATTGTTTATTTACACATTGTTGTGACAATTACAGGTTCCCCCAAATACAGTTACAATTTTTTAAATGCTTTTTATTCGGGGCGTCGACCTATTAAGATCTTTTGCCCCTACTGGCGCCATATGTGAGGAATCTGCGTGTACTTGTAATGGCGGTAGTGTAATATGTTGAATCAAATACAGTAGAGACAATACACGACACTGAGCGAGATATCGAGGGACAGCTATTGGAGCTCACTCTAGCGGATAGACCTGAACGGTACTGATTCTGTCATAAGAGCACGTGTATTTTTGTGTGAAGTTTTTGGTGTTATTTATGCGTTTTCAGTGAGTTGACATAATTAAATAGTAGCGTGTGTCATTCCTTGATATCTCCTCTCAACATGAGGGGAAAGGTATGTGCTGTGTTTGGCTGCAGTAATTACGAAGTAGAGAAAAATGCGCGGTCGTTCTTCAGGTTCCCTCGTGACAAGAACATGTAAGTAATATTGTGTTTGCATATATATTCTTCCAGTGATAGAGATTTTTATAGTACTTCATAATCTTCTGACCTGCTCGACCCATGTTTTAACGGGCTTAAAATATAATACGCATATTTTATTGTATAGTGCAGCAGTTAACCTTCAATACCGATGTGTTGTTGTAGGTGTGATCTGTGGGTTTTGAAATGTCACAGAAGCGATTTGGATAAAGTGTACAAGAAAGAAGGGACGTTACGCTTGTATAAGAATTATAAGATCTGTTCAGATCATTTCCAGGCCAGCGACTTTAAAAATCCTCGACTATACAGCCAAGGGTATGTTACATTTTTACTCTAATTGTACGTAAATATTCCTCAAAGCATCACTATCGACAACATTTTCAAACTTTTCTTTCTTTTATCGCTCTTCTCAGATTAAAGCCGGGATTTTATAGATTTTCTTTCTGTTAGTAGGCTTCATGTTAAGAGGAAAAATTGTCCAGCTATAAAATGTTAATTCATTGCATCATATGTGTAAGGAATGTGCCGATATTTTTATTGACAAATGTCTTTTTTTTTTTTTGTTATGGGCTTTACGTCGCACCGACACAGATAGGTCTTATGGCGACGATGGGATAGGAAAGGCCTAGGAGTTGGAAGGAAGCGGCCGTGGCCTTAATTAAGGTACAGCCCCAGCATTTGCCTGGTGTGAAAATGGGAAACCACGGAAAACCATTTTCAGGGCTGCCGATAGTGGGATTCGAACCTACTATCTCCCGGATGCAAGCTTCACAGCCGCGCGCCTCTACGCGCACGGCCAACTCGCCCGGTGACAAATGTCTTAATGCGATGATACATTGTTTTTAAATGAGGAAAAAAGACAAATCCAACCGTAAGATTTCAGGCAGGTATGCTAAAGCTGAAAAAGTAATGCATAAATGAAAGATCAAGCCATGTCACAGCAGTCCATTTCACACCTTGTTTATATGTCTAATTTCAGTCTTTGAATAATAACCTTTTAAATAATTCTTCATTCATTTATCCAGAATTGCTTTAGCAACTTCGAAATTAATATTTCAATACCACTGTCTTTCTAGACGTAATTTATTTATCCATTTCCGTATATACATTTCCATTGATATTTGAATTTAGCGCGATTTGTTCAGGTCAAGTCACTAGGAGCGCCACCGTCGAATTGTCTCCCATTTTAGCAAGGCGAAATCCGTAAGTGTCGTGTATTGTCTCTACTGTATTTAGTTGAATGTAAGAAAATGAACATTAAGGACGACACAAACACCCAGTCCCCAGTCCAGGGATATTAATAATTATGATTAAAAAGTCTGACCCCGCCGGGAATCGATTCCGGTACCACCGGGTGACAGGCGGGCGCGTTGCCCACTATACCGTTGAACACAACAAGCGCAACAGTTTGAATATTCGTAACAAGTATAATAAAAATTTCAGATTTGTCATGAACGAAACGAACGTGATAACGTCTCTTCACCCACTGAAGTTTTTATTAATTCGTTTCACACAATTCATTATAACAAAATAACACATTGCCGGTTCGTCATTTTACTTACACGATCCTCTTGTACCGGTTTGTGCCAGGTTTGGCAGACAGATCATCATGTTTTCTTTTCTTCTATCCTTAACTGGGGCAATGTCAAACTCACTCCTCTAGGTTTCAGGAAAAGATGCTATGTTGTCTTCTCAATTCATCCACTGTCTGCCTCTTGATAACTTTATAGCAAATAGGAATGCGTGTTTTGCTGTTCAACAGTGTGTGTAGTGATGCGTGAGCGCATGTGTGAGTGAATGAATGGCAATTTGCAACACAGCTGTAAGGGGACAAGCTTGAAGCCGTGACCTGAGGGGCCTATTCCACGAACGAACTTTGCAACTTTTCACTTTGCACTTTGCACTTTTCAGTTCAGATTTTGTTCCACCATCACTTTTCAGATTTAACTTGCAAAGTGAAAAGTGAAAAGTGAAAAGTTAGGAATCTTTTCACTTTTCAAGCCTGTTATGTTCCTCCATTGGTACAGAAATGCAAAGTGCAAAGAAATGAAGTGAAAAGTTTTCATAAATCTTGCAAAGAGATGATTCCCTTTTCATATGTTAATTAACAAGTATGTACACTAGTTTCTCGGCGTAGAATTTGGTTTAGTGATATAAACACGTTACGACGTGAGCTTTTATTAGCATCAAGTGAGGACAGTGATGAAGAATCCAATAAGAGAACGTACAAAGACGAGATTAATTTTCATAACCTCACTTCGACGGACTTTCGCGAGTGATTTCGTATTACCCCAACACAGGCTCATTATATTCTTGAAATGATCGGACATTTATTGAAACATGTAACAAAAAGAAGTCAATCCCTTTCCGGAAAAGAACAAATTCTTATATGCTTACATTGGTTAGTAAATGGTGCCCAGCTGCACGGTGTAACACCAATGCATGGGACATCAAAACAATTATTTGCGAACTGTTACCAAAGTCGTAGATGTTATAGGTAAATGTAATATTTCCTAACAGTACGTTGGCCTGATAATCCATTTCTAATGAAGGGTGAATTTCCTTCTGTGTGTGAATGTGTTGACGGCAGCCTACTCTCGTTAATATTCATGTGTCATAATTTGAGAGGTTATCTTTAAAGTTGTCGAAAAAGTATGTCACGTTTCTCCTTGACAACTTCCAGCACAGCCAGCTACTTGTAATAAACTTTTTTCCCATGATAAAAACGTAAACTGTACGACAATTATACCGTCAAATTCGCCGCGAAAAGTAAAGCATTAAAATCGTCGAGTATTAGGCCTAACTTATACAGTTTGCTCATGGAATAAACTCGATCGTATCACTCATTCGCAAAGACTTTTCACTTTGCGAAAAAATTGAAAAGTACAACCTAGACCATGGTGGAACAGAAAGACTTTGCACTTTGCAAAATTTGAAAAGTGAAAAGTGCAAAGTTGAAAAGTTGCAAAGTTCGTTCGTGGAACAGGCCCCGGCTGCGACCAGTAAAAGGTGAGTAACGTTGGCCGTTAAACGGGGACAAGCTTGAAGCCGTGATCAGGCTGTGACCGCACAGAACACCAATGTGTGACCGGTAAAAGGTGGACGGTGGACGTTATTTTCACTGTTACTTTTCACAGTTACTTTATTATAGCAGTGGCAGATGTAGCGGTTACACAAAAATAACCATTTGTCACACCTCTACTGAGGGCTATCAAGGCTATCAGTGAAGCCCAAACCTCAATTGAGAATGATGGAAGTCTAAAATAGTGCTGGGGACGGAGCGGAGCGGAGCGGAGCAGTTGTTGTGACGTCATCACCCGGTAGTACCGAGTGAACTACCGAGTGAATGTCCTGACGCGGGACGTTTAAACACGTTATAGGTATGGCACTGCGAAGATATTGCATCCCCCTATTAATCCCCTTCTCTCACAACGTAACAACTGTAAATAACTGCATATATATTTACTATAATTGTTATATACGTAACTGCTAGGGAGTAGGAGCTAGTATGTGGAATAAATGTTAGTAACTCGTATAGTTAACTAATTCAAATAGTGAAACAAAGTATAGCGCACACTTACCGAAAGGGTTTGTATACAAGGGGATTGGAAGTTAACAGAAAAGTAATGTATTAACAATTATTTCGTAAGTTCATGTGATACGGTACACTGTTCATGAGAAGAATAACCTGAATATAAAGAATCTTATCAGAATATAATGAAAAACACTGACATAATTTCATGTACAGGATGACAAAAGTAATTACGTAAATGAACGTTGACTGGAATGTCCTTCTTTGCAAATGTGATTACAAAACATATCTGACAACATACTACTACACGTCCCAATGCCAAACAGCTATCAGTAGAATGCTTCTATAAATACACTTATTATATTATATTATATTATATTATATTATATTATATTATATTATATTATATTATATTATATTATATTATATTATATTATATTATATTATATTATATTATATTTGATGTGCCACCACCCGTCGCGTATGTGCGGCCACAAAACTTGCATTTTGCGTGTTTCCTATTATCAGTGATGTCAAAAAACTTCCAGGCATCCGACGGTTTTCGTGGCATTTGTGGAACAACGTTCTGTAAACATTTCTTTAAATTCCTTTAAATATTCTAAAAATATAACTACTATCTACGAATATGTTTAAATATCACACTAACACCACAAATATAATCTAACAGACTTTACATTATCTACAAAACATAACAAGTGTAGGAAATATATACGTATATTCGAAACACACAGATTGAATACAGGTTCTTTCGTACGTGTGTTGTGCGCTACACTGTGCTCAGGTCCTCCGCGAGTACTCGCAGTTGTAAACGGAGGGGATCGGTGGTGCGCTCTACCGCTACAACCGGATTACTCATCGGTATTACTCGCTCCGTCCCCACCTCTAGTCTAAAACACATTATCATGTAAGCATCTGATACATTCTTCCATTTATAACACTTAAAAGCACCGAGAAAAAAAGCCGCACGTATTTCTGAGAGTAAGGCATCGGAGACTGATATTGCAGCCCAGATTCTGAAAATTGAACCGGGGCCATCGGACCAAAGGCAAGCATTTTAACCATTTAGCCACAAAGCCCGACTTTAATTTGCTAAACCTTAGGTTACCATCTCCACAGACTCGCCCCGCGCGGCTTGCTGCTGTATATTGGATAGAAGCGGGGACCAAACGGATACGTGTGCTAGGCTTCGGTCTGTCAGATCGCCACTGCTATCAACCATGCGTTACTCATCGTATATACTTGCTCATCTCATACTCATAGATAACAAGAGTGCTGGTATACCATTCCTGTTTACTTCTACATCCTTACAGGAAGACACTGCAGGGCTGCTATTATAGGAGTAATATAGTTTTATTTTTATAGGTAAATTGCAGTGGCGGCTAGTGGTATCTGAAGCTAGGTGTTGCACCATTTTTATTTTTATTTTTATTTTTTTGCTAGTTGTTTTACGTCGCACCGACACAGATAAGTCTTACGGCGACGATGGGACAGGAAAGGGCTAGGAGTGGGAAGGAAGCGGCCCTGGCCTTAATTAAGGTACAGTCCCAGCATTTGCCTGGTGTGAAAATGGGAAACTACGGAAAACCATTTTCAGGCCTGCCGACGGTGGGGTTCGAACCTACTATCTCCCGAATACTGGATACTGGCCGCACTTAAGCGACTGCAGCTATCGAACTCGGTGCACCAAATTTTTTAATGTCACATATTTATATGAGAAGCTTACAGAAGTAACAAGAAACTCTATTATTGTTGAGTAATGAACTACATTCCTATTACAACTGAAATACATTCGGCAATTAAAACACAGGACATAAGGTTAATTATAAAATATAACTACAGTTATTCTTACTTGTTTTGAATTGAAAATTTGCCCTGTTTTTTACTGATACGAAATGTTGGTAATATTGTGGGTGAACTGGTATGGCGTACCCTAGTAGCGTGGGAAAGAATTTACCGTTGCACGAGGAGAGAAAGCAGACATGAAGTAATCTCCGCAGGGTGGTGTAATCTAACAGGGACATTTGGAGTTGCTACTCGATAGGGGGTTTGCTGGTCCTGTGCAACACCCAAGAACCGATACGGGCGATGGGACAGGAAAGGGCTAGGAGTGGGAAGGAAGCTGCCCTGGCCTTAATTAAGGTACAGCCCCAGCATTACTCATCGTATATACTTGCTCACCTCATACTCATAGATAACAAGAGTGCTGGTATACCATTCCTGTTTACTTCTACATCCTTACAGGAAGACACTGCAGGGCTGCTATTATAGGAGTAATATAGTTTTATTTTTATAGGTAAATTGCAGTGGCGGCTAGTGGTATCTGAAGCTAGGTGTTGCACTTTTTTTTTTTTTTTTTTTTTTGCGTCGCACCGACACAGATAGGTCTTACAGCGACAATGGGACAGGAAAGGGCTAGGAGTGGGAAGGAAGCGGCCCTGGCCTTAATTAAGGTACAGCCCCAGCATTTGCCGCTTGGGAGTTGCCGTAGGAAAGCAAACCCCCTGAGTTTGATTCGAAGCCAGCAGCGTTTATTGGTATATCACGAAGCATTAGTGCACCGAACGATCAAAGATAGTTGATTTTAACACATTTTAGAATATATGTTAGGTTTATTAAACTAAAAATTAGCAAAAGGTGACGAAGTGTATAATTATTGGGTGTTGTGCAACACTGTAACAATATCACGCACCGCCCATGGTAAATTGGTAGATATGCTAAAATGTAATGCGATCTTTCAGATTTAGTGTTCTCTCTTGTTGGTTGGATTAGAACCTGTGATCGTGGGTCGGACACATCTCCCGAGGAAGCTAATTAACCAGTGAACGATAGGTATGACCGCTGTAAAATTCAACATTTTATTATTATTATTATTATTATTATTATTATTATTATTATTATTATTATTATTATTATTATTATTATTATTATTATTATTATTATTATAAAAATGGTGCATGGCATCTGTATAGGCTTGGTGGTGTCCTAATGGGGATAAAATGAATGGCAAAGATGTCATAAACACCCAATCCCCAAGCAAGGGCAATTAACAGTATGAGGGGGTTGATTCTGAAAATTGAACTGGGGCCATCGGACCAAAGGTAAGCATTCTAACCATTTAGCCACAAAGCTGGACTTTAATTTGGTAAACCTTAGGTTACCATCTTCACAAATCAGGCGTTGAGCATTGGCACTAGCAGAGGCCAGGGCAGTAGCTTGTGAAGCAGCCTTAACAACACTGCAAGCTACTCCATTGGCTACCGGCTGCAGCTCAAAATGCTGAAGGCCTGATGTTCACTAAATCAACCATCGAAAAGGGGTAACTTAAGTCTAGTGGTAGCCCACATCTTGATCCCAGCATACGCCACAGGTTCTCGATAAGTCTTTTGAGGCTCGACGTTGGTGATTTTGGACTTGTAATTCTGAGAGGCCATTATATTCTATCTAAAGGGTGTTTGATCATTTAGGAACCATTTATTATCCATTTATAGTGACATTTTATGGAAGAAATACATTTCTCAAACCACAATTTTCTCATTTGTTCACTATGTTTTTATTATTATTATTTTATTTTATTTTGCTATAAGTGTAGAAGCCATTGAGATGAATCTAGCGACACCTCGAACAACATGCTATTATGCTAGAGTTCAGAGCTACAGTGATCATTAGCTGCATGCCATGGTGATTTTTGTACCTCAAGATGGCAGAAATATTGCATCACTTGATGACACCATACCAAGGTTACACTCTTGTTGCTAGATACACAAAATGAGATATTGAATATTCTCATCTTCCATGTTGTCTAGAAATTGTTTTAATTTTTAAACTTTCACAATTTTGTAATGCTCACTGGCTCAAGTATAGTTCCGAAACTATAGATGCATATTCTACATCAAAAGAAATGTTAAACTAAGATTGCACCTGGGCGTGAAAACACTAGTCCTTTTTTTGTTGCAGTTGGTAGAGGACAGAGCAACTATATCATTGGACTAGATTACAGTCATCGCATAAGTTTTGTGTTACCAATAGGACGAGAGTAATTTTGGAGAAGAATTTGCGATTGTTACAAATGCAGAAGCAATAGCATGAATTCAGAATGGAATGTGTGCTGATCATTCCACGTTAGAATGAGAGGAATCACTGTATCACAAAAGACTGACCGACTGACTGATTGAGCAGTTAGATTTAGCACACTATTGTACGTGGTGACAGAGCCCCAGATGTAAACAAGCAGTAATTCTTGATAACATATATTAAATATCTTATAACTTAATGCTTCCAAAGTGTTAAACCATGATTTCTTAGTCATAAACATATCTAATGTAACAGTGCCATCAGTAAGAGATTACTACTAAACACAGTGACCAAATTATTTGTCTGCCTGTTGTTATAACAGTGCAAAGTTGTGAGTATCAAACTGCTTGGCATGAATGACCTTAACGGCCAAACTGAAGGAGATATACCCTGAACCATACCACATTTTTTCCGGTCTTGTCACTTGCTCATCCCTGCATATTAACAAATTGTGAGGCCTGTTTGTTGGACATTATCATTAAGTTGTCAAGTCTTTATGGTCTGAAACCATGGTTACCCGGTTTGAGTCATGTTATCGAAAAAAAATCACGATCAGAATGTTGGTCGGCAGGGTAAAAGGAGTAGTGGTATACAATTTCTAATCACTAGATTGTGTGCCAAAAGCCTGGATTCAATTCCAAACCTCTCCACAATGTTCATCTGATGCTATTGTAGACTTGTACATCAGATTAAGATATGAGCAGACCCTTTGTTCTACTGGAGCAGGCCATGTACTGACATCGGCTTTCATACTCTCCCTACTTCATCATCATTATCATCATCTCATACCAAGATGTACAGGTCACCCACTTGCTTCAAAGAGAAAGACCTACACCAAGCAAGCCGAACATGAGTTGGACACTCCCAATTTATTAAAAAACAGGGAATATGTAATGAAGTAGACATACATATAGCTCACAATTGTAAATGTTGATATAAATCATACTTAGATACAGTATCTTCCATTTTTTCATGCCGTACCATAATTGAAAAACCAATATAATAAGTACAGTGTTTCCAAAAATGTGAAAAGTTTTTGAGCCTGCAGAACAACACAAAACTTTCCTATGTTTAATCGTTTATGTGTTATACGTTTATACTTTTAGGTGGATACTATTGTAATAATTTTGGAGTTGGGAATTCTGTCTTTCATGATGTAAGTTCTCTCATTGACAATGTTGTGCACGATTACCAAGAACACTCAAAAATACGCTGTTCGGTAGCTGACACATTTTGTAGAGTAATGCATCACTGCTGGTAAATAAACATGGCTGTAGCTACTCGAAGTGGGGTGTGCCACAGGACTTTTGGTGGGTTTTTAAGCACTATTGCCGGCATCTTATGGTGATCAATGGTATTACTTACAAGCATCTGCATGATAAGACCCACTGTTTCATCCGAGAGAACAAGAATACTACCAGATAGGGCTATTACCAATAATTCCAGTACAACTTTTGAGCATCTGTAACTCTTAAACGATTGACCATAGAACAAATATTTATAGGTATATTTTGATTGTCCTAATCACGATTCACATTGTCAATAAAAAATCCTATATTTTAAAAGGATTACCCACTCAGGGATGGAGTGAGCTAAATAAGGGAGTCCCCTGTCTAGGACCAACCATCATTAATATTGGAACATTCACTGGAAGAAGCTACAAGCTGGTAGAGACCCTGAGAAACTGCCAAATCAATTTCACCTCTGTCCAGGAAACAAAATGGAAACGGTCATAATAAAAAGACTTAGGTGATGGGTACAAGATCCTCCAAAAAGGCGCCCGGCTAGCAATAGTCATATGAAATTATTATTAGCAGTATGTTTCAACCTGTCAGTAGAAAGATGGTGTGGAATGACATTAGTAGGCAAATAAGCTTCAGTTGTGTTTTCATAGGTAGGAAAGATAAAATTAATATTTAAGAGGACGAATTGGGGCAAATATTCATTTATAAGAAGAGGAATTAGGAATTGGAATAATTTATGAAAGGGAATTTTCAATAAATTTCCAAGTTCCTGGAAATAATTTAAGAAAAGACTAAGCAGAATTTGCCACCTTGGCAACAGCCTTAAATGCATATCATTGATTGATTGATTGATTGATTGATTGATTGATTGATTGATTGATTGATTGATTGATTGATTGATTGATTTATTGAATAAATATGTCGGGAGAGTTCTGACATATGGGCACAACAGAAGAACATGATGTCAAAATATACCTGACATATGAGCTTAAAGGATTACACTTCCTATCATTTCCTCTGGACCTGACACAGTACCTGACCAGCCTCTTCTCTTCACTATACTTTTGTCCTAGCTCTTCTTCTTGAAAAAAAAAATCCCTCTTCCTGGCATTCTAACGGTTCCAATTCAACAACACCTTCTTAACAACTCCATCCATTTTCCTCTATTTGTATCTGATCCAGTACCAATCTCTCTTTGCCCTGGGGGTGGGGGCAGTAGAAGAATTCATACACACAATCCCCTGTCTGTTGTATGAGGCAACTGAAAGGGGACCCCATGGTTTGTCAGCTTGGGAGCGTGGGCCAGTGACCTCAAAACCCTAGCTGAGCATGGCATTGCTTCCACTTACTTGTGCCAGATTCCTCACTTTCATCTTTCCTATCCAACCTTCCTTGGTCAACACTTGTTCACTTCCAACCCAAACAGTATTATTTCACAATTTATTTCACGTCGCACCGACACAAATAGGTCTTATGGCGATGATGGGATAGGAAAGGCCTAGGAGTGGGAAGGAAATGGCCATCACCTTAATTAAGTTACACCCCTACCATTTGCCTGGTGTGAAAATGGGAAATCACAGAAAACCACCTTCAGAGCTGCCGACAGTGGGGTTCGAACCCACTATCTCCTGGATGTAAGCTCACAGCTGCGCACCCCTAACCGCACGGCCAACTCACCTGGTCCATCAGTATTAGGCTTGTATGGTCTAGGATATCTTTTATTTTCATGCCCTTCCCTTCATGTTGCCGATATCTTCATTGTTTGAAGTGATGTTACTCTTCTATTTTCTCTCTGATTAGTAATATTAGAAGCTGTATTTCCTCTCTTAACACAACAACAACCACCATCATCACCACAATTTCCTTGCTTTGATCTGTACAATGCTTGGCTGTTGATTGGTTTTTCATTCCATAGTTCTTCAATATATATATCACATCTGGCCCCTGCATATTAAGAATGCAGCACAAACATTGATTAATATAGAATTTTAGTTCGTTGAATTTATTTTTAAAATGCTTCCTAGCCATAGAGGAGAACTGATTCTGTGATGAAAAAACTAAGTTTAGCCATACTGTTTGCTGACTGCAACTCATATATTACAGATTACATTGTGACCTATGGCATATGTGCTTTCAAAACAATACTTTGCAACTTAAAAATAGCTTCAGCAGCAAGAAACCACAAAAGCCATATCATGCTATAATGATTGTCCTTTGTTAAGACTGATGCACCATACATCTGACAAAAACTTCCCTACCTCTGTTGCTTGCTCAAATGCTCAGGTAAGAATAGAAACATTCAGTGTGATTACTTAACTGTATCTTGTACCGGGCGAGTTGGCCGTGCGGTTAGGGGTGCGCAGCTGTGAGCTTGCATCCGGGAGATAGTGGGCTCGAACCTCACTGTCGGCAGCCCTGATGGTGGTTTTCCGTGGTTTCCCATTTTTACACCAAGCAAATGCTGGGGCTGTACCGTATCAAGGCAACGGCCGATTCCTTCCCACTCTTAGGCCTTTCCAATCTCATCGTCGCCATAAGATCTATCTGTGTCGGTGCGATGTAAAGCAAATTCTAAACAAAAAACTCTGTCTTATAATGAACTGTTGCTGTTGTAGAATATGCTAATTCAATGGAAAATAAATTTATAGTTTTAAGAGGCCTGATAAGAATATTGTGTGTATATAAATCTATCTTTGTTGACAACAACCACAACAACTGTATGGCCTCAGCTACTCTGTGCAAGGATCTTAATTTGATACCATCTAGGCTGCCTGCAGATCAATTTTGATGCTCCGTTTCACTCTACCAGATCTCCACTGTGTGATCTAAGACAGAGTTTTAATTAATTTTGTCAGGTAAACACCAAATGTGTCACCAAAATCTTTTACATGGACTTTTTTCCCACCCTTCAAAATTCCAATTACCTCAGCCAGGTTTGAACCCCTGATCTTGGGATCCACAGTCGCTCCCCCCACCACCACTACCACCACTTTATGGAGAAAATATTACAATTTCATTACTTTTTAGCCTTATAAAACTAGGAATTGAGGATTAATTAAAAAAAAAAAAAAGCAACTTGTACAA
Organism: Anabrus simplex; assembly: GCF_040414725.1. Lineage (NCBI taxonomy): Eukaryota > Metazoa > Arthropoda > Insecta > Orthoptera > Tettigoniidae > Anabrus > Anabrus simplex. Next base: position 274,523,248 of record NC_090270.1, read on the forward strand.
GCCATGTTGTCTTATCAGCTAATTCTGTTCTTTATTTTCTTTAATTATTATTAACAAAATTATTAGCGAAAATACACACAAAATGTCGTTTGTCTGGCTAACTGATTTCTATAGTGCCACAACAAGTAGTCCAGATTTTGCATGTACTCTGATGAAGGGTATCAGGGGTATGTTTTTTGCCAAGGTCAGGGACTTTGAGGTATGATTCTCCCGCTTGCCACCCTTCGTCAGTCTAGTAGTCTCTTTAGTGTCTGTTAGTTTCTTAGTCAAATGTTAAATGATTTTAATTGTATAATCTTGCCATACTTCTTTTTAATTGTAATAAATGTGTAATACTGTTCCTGTTCCTTTGATGAGTTTTATTGTGTAGCATTGAATCAAAATCTCGAAAAGCTCTTATTACCGCACTTAAGTTGGTAAACTGTCAACCTTTACCTCTCTCTCAAAATTCACTCACAGAGCATCAAATAAGTTACCATTTTGTAGCTGGTTTCTTTTAGGTATATAACCCCCCTCCCTGACGTCCGCTATATCCCACAAACCTGGTACTGTTTGTTGTCTGTACATTTTCTTTTGCCTCCACACTTTTAACTCCCAATCACTGCTACTGTTGCTACCAACAATCTCTGCTAGATCTTTGGATCCATAAGCTGACACTGGACTGCTGATCCACAGAGGGGGCTCTTTGATTATTCTTCAAGGGATGTATATAAGGATTTTAAAAGTAGCTCACTCACATATTACCTATTGCTCCCCTCAGTAAATGAAAAGTAAATACAAATAATGTAGGGTGTTGGTATAAACCTCCCTTCTATATACAGGTTTATTATTTTTTAAAACCAAAACCAACCTCCTGTATTAACAGGCTGCCATGAATGACAAGGTAATATGGATCACATGTGATGGAGACATTACAAATGAACAAACACATAAATTACATCATTTTCAAAGTTCTTATCAGTAACAACATTATCCGCTGAATATGTGGTGCCTCACAAGCTTTTATTGTTAATGTACCGGGTGGTACACCTCCACGCCACTAATTCAAACTTTGCGCCAGTTGAAACTCCTCTACTGGAGGAAGCCTGAACTTTAACTACTGGGTTAATTCTCAAGTTTATCAGAAGATGTCATTACTATAAATTTTGAAGTGTTCTGAACTGTGTCTTTTTCGATTCATATTTGTTTTCTCTGTAGCAAGAAGTGTGAACATTCTCTCCTAGATGGCACCACTTAAGAACTACTATTGTGCACCCTAGTGCAAAGGGAAGGAACTTTTCTTTGAAGAATTTTAGTATGCATAAGTTTGTTCTTTATTAAATTTCTTTTAGCCATTGTTTAAGTTGGCAATGTTAATCCTTTCTTTCCGCCAGTTTTGAAATTGGCCAATAGCAAATTTATGTAATTAATTTTCCACCAATCCTGGTTTTCTTCTTCAGTTCTGACATGTAATCTTTTGGTCGTCCAATAAAAGGCTTGTGGGCGGGTGTTCTCATTCATGAAAGGTCTCGAATGTTCTGCGAGGGTATATAAACTGCTGATTTTCGGGTCTCCACGCCACTACAGTAACACCTATCATTGTCTAAATTATGTAGCAGGGGGCGGGAAGCGTCTCTTTCTTCGGGCAGCAGTTCAACCACCAGGTAATGGCCGTTTTATAACTTATTTGCTTGCCAGCTCAGCAGTTTAACCATCGGGGCGGGTTCAAAACCTTTTACCATGTAACTTTCCTCTAAAATGTAAAAGACTCTCGATTTAAATTCTGCCTCTGTAACTACATATTGGGATAGAGAGTGCTTAACCCTCTCGAGCTCCCACTCATATTGCTTTGAGGTGAACTTATTTTCACAACTGTCTTATCCCTTCTAATGTAATGTAAATCGTTTTCTTATATAAGTCACCTTTTTAGTATGGGATTAGCCCTTGCATTAGCGGCCTAGTGCCAAGTAGGTTTTAATAAGGTGTATTTGGAGTGCAGTTTCGCCTCCTCTCAAGTTGGTATTTTGGAGGCCATGTAATTGTCCTGTTTCTTCATTTAATAGGCCTCAGTAGGTTGGGTATTTTTTTACCCCTGTGTGTATGTCCTTGCAGGACAGCTTGAATGTGGAGTTTGGTGTGGCCTTTGATAGGCTGGAACTTTGAGAGCGGGTTGCTCTTCCAAAAAAAAATTGTTTCCGTGTGCCTCGAGGAGGCTTTACGGTGTAATTGGGAGTAAGTGCTCCCGGGCATGATAGGGGTTTTCCCCCCCTTTTGTTGAATCTTGTATATTCGAGTAAAGTTGGGCTTATTGCTCAAGGATTGTAAGTCTGGGTCTCGACGCCCAAATCCTGTAACCTCGGTAATTGTACATTTTTCATTGGTTGCTATGCTACTATGTACCTGTCATTCTTGTTATTTCTTGATTTTGCAAAGAAAATATAACCTTGTTAAATTTTATCTTAACTTTAATTTCGTAAGTTGAGACCTTTTCACCCCAGCACCTTCTTTCACCTCTAACTACCACGGAAAACTCCGTAACAAGTGGTAGCAGAGCGTGGTTGAATGGGTCTCAAATTAGCCCCTTTTGACGGCTACACATTGCTTTGCTCTTGAACTCTAACAATTTTCTCTGTCGCTGGACTTTTCCTTGTCATTTTTCAAAATTGTTAAAATTTGGTCATCATGCCCGGCCCTCGCGATGTCCTCCATCTCAACTGTTTGCGCAAGGAGGAGTTGATCTATGAATTAACAGTTAGAAATGTGCAATCTGGAGGCACGGTTGCGATAGACACCAATAAGCTTAGAGAGTCCCTTGATTTGCCCATTTCCATCCCCACTTTGGGAGAGAAAGAAATTGACGACTCTCTCTCCACGATCACTGACAACACTACTGAGCTGGCATCCGTAATTATCTTTTTTGAAGAAAATGACCCATCTCCTAACCAAATTAAACGTGTGCAAGCAAGGTTATTTCATTTTTCTAACAGAGTTAACGATCTATTGTCTCTGAAGTTGAATGACATTCAAAGGAAGGAAGCTAGTGTTGTTCTTGAAAATCTTTCCGAATTGTCTAGTAAGGTGACCCAATTGTTAACTGGGGAAGATCCTCCCAAAACTGATCAAACCTCTACGGCGAATGTAGGTAGCGAGGAAGTCTCCTAAGGGAGAAGTCAATAGGAAAACTGTTGGAGCGCAACAAATCTCTGCCCCATTGGACAACGAGTCTGAACGCCGTACCTCGTTGAATAACGCACGTTCTGAATTAGCTTCCTCGCCACTTAAACCTCTACCTACTATGTCACCAGGATTGAGTAGTTTGCCTCATCCATTAGCAATGTTGCTCAGAGGTATTTCTAAGTTTTCGGTTAACTCTACCAGTGACGTAATTTCATTCTTAAGGTTTTTGGTTGAGTTTCAGGATCATGCCCTCGTTTTCTCTCTTTCTCCGTGTCAAATTTTGCAGATAATTTACCCCAATTCCATTGGTGTCCTCTCAGACAAAATAGTAAGAGCCATTGCCGAACAATCATCTATTGAAGACTTCCACGCCCACTTGCTAGCTAACTTCATTCCGGCTAGGGCAAGGTCCTCACTTATTCAGAAGTACTATTATCGAGTACAGCGGTTGGATGAAAACTTGGCAGATTTCACCCAAGATATTAAGTTCTATACTAGGGTGTTTGCTCTTCATTTTCCTGAAGACCAGATTGTTCAGGCTATAGTGGAAGGTACTTCTCCATCATACAGGTCATATTTGTGCTTTGCGTCGTGTCCTCAAATGTTTGCCGAATTAGAGGCTATGGCATAGATATCAAGGATAATTAAATAAAAAACCACCTATTCAATACTTTCCACGTTTAATGTGGTTATTATCTACATGATTTTATGTAGACTCATTTGGTCAGGTACATGTTTCACCCATTATTTTGGGCATCTTCAGCCTGTAAACAACCTTTAGGTCAAGGTTTGGGACCTTTTTAACTAATATAAACATACTAATATATACACTATATACAACATATACATTATATACAATATATACAAACATAAGTCAATACAGTAAAGTTTTTTGGTCCTAATCTATTTAATATGGAAAATGTCCAAAACTAAAATGGATCTTCTTTTCGGTGAAGAGGATTGCAAATCGGGGTTTATGTGACCCCTATATCATATTAAGTGCTTGACGTATCGTGTCTGGTGACAGGATGTGTCGTCAACAATAAGTGGAGATTTGAACTGATTGTAGGTTGGTCAAGATTGAAAATATAAATTTAAATTGAATGTGTTTTAACTTGGCAGTTCTGGTTAACTTAAAATGTTCAAAACTAAAAATAATATGAAACGGATCTTCTTTTTTCTTGAGAAGGGGTGATATTAAAACTGGAGCTTGTTTGACTTGTAAGGAGTTAGATACGCCGATACCTTGCGTGTCGCGAAAGAACCCCCTCCATCCTCTAGTAGTTTTCGGCCTCCATCTCGCCGAACCATCACTGTCCGTAAATGTTATGCTTGTGGGTCCCCTGACCATCTTCAGAACAAGTGTCCATCAATTAAATCTAGTGGAACAAGGAATGGAACAGGGTCATCGCAAGGCTGCTTTAAATGCGGCGCATTTTCCCATATCGCCAAGAATTGCCCAAATTCGAATAGCACCCCCTCCTGCTCAACTTCGGGCGCAACTTTCACCAATGCCAATAATAATAAGTGACTAGGGGCTTCGGCTGAGTTGGTAAACCCATCTTTCCGAGGCTCAGCACCAAGTAAACATGTCGAAAGATCGGGGAAATGTCAGTCTTCTAATCTATCATTTGAAGGCCCTAAAGAATGTCTTAGGATTGCGGCGGATACCCCCGCACCTGTACCTTTTCTTAAAATTGAGGTGAATAATGAGCCTATAACTGCTCTTTTAGATTCAGGCAGTGTTTGTTCTATTATTTCGGCTGAATGGTATTCCAAACTGAAAACCGCGTGTAAACTTCCTGACTATTGCTCATCGTCAGTTCAATATGTTTTGGCTAATTCATCTCCATTAGAAATTTTAGGCTCCTTAAATGTCAAAATTCGTATTTCTAAATTTACTTGGAAAGTTAGATTGTTTGTGGCAAAGCACTTGTCTTGCCCCATTATATTGGGAGCCGACTTCATGTCCCATACTGGTCTGGTGCTCGATCTTCAGTGCAGGTCGTGCACATTCAAATTTGCTCCTAATAGTAAAATCCCTTTGCTAAAGTGTAGTTCTGTATCATGTTCATCTATTTCGCCTACCCAGGATGAGATGTTGTTAGATCTTAGACATCTACCTGAGGAGCAGGCTGATAGTATTCGTAAGTTATGTCAGTCGTTTCCAGAGGTGTTCTCTGATACTCTTGGTGTTACTGACCTTATTGAATACAAAATTGAGGTCACGGATTCGATTCGATTCCTGTCCGATTCCTGAAGGCATTGAAAGAAATCATCGATCAAATGTTAAAGGATGGTATTATTAGGCCCTCTAAGTCGGCGTGTTCTTCGCCTATTTTTCTAGTCCCGAAACCCCAAGGTGGCTTCAGGCCTGTCATTGATTATAGGGCTCTCAATCGGAAGGTGGTGTTACAATCTGTGCCCCTTCCTGACCTTCATTCTTGTTTTTCATGGTTTCGTAAAGCTAAGTTCTTTACCATCTTGGATCTAAATCAGGCCTATAATCAAATTCTTCTGGCTGAAGAATCCAAACATCTTACAGCGTTTGCCACGGACTGGAATTTGTATGAATACAACCGCGTGCCTTTCGGGCTCCCCATCGGAGCAGCTGTGCTTACGAGGCTGCTAGATAGGGTATTCTCCGACATCAAATTTGAGTACTTGTACCACTATCTGGATGATGTCGTCGTATTTTCGGAAACATTCGAAGAACACCTAGATCATCTGCGAGAAGTTCTCAATCGCCTTCGTAAAGCTGGGTTAACTGTGAAATTGTCCAAGGTCGCCTTCGCTAAACCCTCTATGTCATTCCTAGGGCATATTGTCTCGCCTGATGGTGTCGCAGTCGATCACTCTAGAACACAGGCCATCCGTGATTTCAAGCCTCCCAAGGACATCAAAGGTATTGCCAGATTCATTGGTATGGTGAATTTCTTCAGGAAGTTTATTCCTAATTTCACTAATAGAGCGGCGCCCTTGAACCTTCTTCGTAGGAAAGGCATCAAATTCGAGTGGGGACCTTCTCAACAAGCCGCTTTTGAAGACCTGAAATTAGCTCTTTGTATTGCCCCTGTCCTTGCTATGCCAGATTTCTCAAAGAAATTCATCGTCCAAACCGACGCGTCGTCGGCGGCGGTAGCTGCAGTCCTTCTTCAAGAGACTGAACTGGGGAGGCGACCCATCGCCTATGCCTCTAGGACCCTATCGGCTCAAGAAGCAAAGTATTCCATCTATGAGCTTGAAGGTTTGGCAGTTTTATTTGCCTTAGAAAAGTTCCGTCTCTATTTGGAACACATCAAATTCGACTTGCAGACTGATAACCAAGCCTTAAGCTGGGTCTTAGGTAGGCCGCGTCGTACTGGTCGTATAGCCCGGTGGGCCATCCGAATTTCTGCCTTCCAATTTGACGTTAGGCATATCAGAGGTTCTGAAAATGTTGTCGCAGACGGACTCAGCCGTATGTTTTCCAATGACGTCGCGACCCATGAATCGGTCGATAGTTCATCACCTCCCGAGTCCATGCTATCTGAGGTTAATGCCATCTTAACGGGAACATATTGTCCCTTATGTACTGAGGAATGGTGTTTTATGTTGCCCTTCGAGGCATGATAAGATGATGAAAGTTGTCGTTCCAGCTGTTCTTGTACCTATGATTTTCAAGTACAATCATGAGACCCCACTGGGGGGGGGGGCATTTAGGCATCTTTAAATCCCGTGAAAAGATTCGTGAAATGTTCATCTGGAAAGGCATGGACGGTGATATCCGTGAACTAGTAAAGGCTTGTAAATCTTGTTTGCTTAGTAAACCAACCATGTCCACTAAGGTAGGCCTTTTGTCTTCTCATCAAGCGTCGCGCCCAATGGAACGCCTGTATATTGATTACGTAGGATCCTTCCCCCAGTCAAAGGGGAATGCCAACAAGTTCATCCTTGTATGCGTAGATGGTTTTACAAGATTTGCTTGGTTATTCTCGACTAAGGTGGCTACCGCTCAGTCCACCATTACTTGTTTAAATTCTATCTTTGCTTCTTTTGGTGCGTGTCAATATATTGTGTCTGACAATGCTAAGGCTTTCACATCCAATCTATTTTGTAAATTCTGTTTCGATCTGTCCATATCTCATGTGACTACTTCTGCTTATTATCCCCAAACCATCTCTTGCCGAAAGAGTCAATCGTAATCTGAGGTCGGCGCTGATTGCCTATCATCATGAAAATCATTCCAGGTGGGACACGTCCCTGCATTGGTTAGCTTTCGCCTTGAATTCGGCTGTTCATGAATCACACAAGTTCACTCCAGCTTCGTTGATGTTCAAATTTGTTCCAAACACGCCGCTCTCTAACCTTTGGTCTCTGAGTGACATTCTACCTGAGACAATATATCCTGATAATATTAAAGATCTTTGGAAGAAGGCTAAAGCCAATCTTAAAGTGTCTCATGAAAAGGTTAGGGAAAGATATGATCGTGGACGGAGACCCACCAATCTGAAGGTAGGCGACCAGGTGATGGTCAAGAATTTTGTTCCCGCAGGCAAGCTTGCCCCCAGATTTCAGGGGCCGTGTATTATTCTCAATTTCCTTACACCCGTTACCTTATTGTTAAGCAATCCAGCCACCGAGAGGATATTTAGGGTTCACCTGTCGCAGGTGAAACCTGTGTAACTTCCGCGCTAATGTAGCTGATTTTATATTTGCTTTAACATTTATTCGGAACGTTATATTTTTTTGGTTTCATTTTGAGGCCTTCTGCCCCTGGAGTCAGGTTCTTTGTATTTAAGCATTTATTGTACACCTTCCCCGACCAGTTAAACTGCCATCCTGTCCTTGCCATGGCCATTACCATGCTCCCGTCTCCTGCTCACATAAAACTGTGGCTAATTGGAATGAAATAAATATTTCCACACCGCTGGCCCCTCAGTTCTACCACAAAACCTGTACCCTAAAATCATTATGGTCCAACAAATTCTGCCGCCGAGATCTTAATGTTTCAGTGCCCCCGCAGCAGCTCGGCGCCGTACCGCCACTGAGGTGGGGTATGGGCCCGCCCCTCTCCAGTGAGGCCAACCAGTGTACGGCGAGCCGGAGCCCTCCTCCCAGCCAAGGCTGATGTGCGGCGCACAACCTGCGACCTGCCCGCGGCCTGTAAACATTCGCCGCGGGTGCGGCGTGCTTCACTACCACTACTACTCCTCTCATAGTGCGGGCGAGCGGTATCTCAGGGTACTTGAAGGGTCCGAGCGGCCTCCTTTGGACACAAGCAGCGGCGGCTGGTCTGGCCGTCAAACTTAATCAACATTGAATTTACTTAATCAGCTACATGGACATTTAATATCAACAATTACTACATTTTTGAATTCAACTGCAATATTTAGTGGACTTAGAAAATTTTTCTTCACTTTCAAGAATTAAAAGTTTTTCCTTCTGAATTCAACTTCTACAAGCGTAAAGACATTACTTCAAAAGTTACTACAAAGAACTTTGAATCTGGATCCAATCATTTAAGAATTTTTTTTTCTCTTCTGCAATTAATGTCTATATCAACATCATAACTTGGACCTTGTTTTCAAACAAATTTGATGTTCTTATGTGTCACCCCTTGGAAGGACTTTTGGGGGGGGGGGGGGGAGGTCTGTACCGGGTGGTACACCTCCACGCCGCTAATTCAAACTTTGCGCCAGTTGAAACTCCTCTACTGGAGGAAGCCTGAACTTTAACTACTGGGTTAATTCTCAAGTTTATCAGAAGATGTCATTACTATAAATTTTGAAGTGTTCTGAACTGTGTCTTTTTCGATTCATATTTGTTTTCTCTGTAGCAAGAAGTGTGAACATTCTCTCCTAGATGGCACCACTTAAGAACTACTATTGTGCACCCTAGTGCAAAGGGAAGGAACTTTTCTTTGAAGAATTTTAGTATGCATAAGTTTGTTCTTTATTAAATTTCTTTTAGCCATTGTTTAAGTTGGCAATGTTAATCCTTTCTTTCCGCCAGTTTTGAAATTGGCCAATAGCAAATTTATGTAATTAATTTTCCACCAATCCTGGTTTTCTTCTTCAGTTCTGACATGTAATCTTTTGGTCGTCCAATAAAAGGCTTGTGGGCAGGTGTTCTCATTCATGAAAGGTCTCGAATGTTCTGTGAGGGTATATAAACTGCTGATTTTCGGGTCTCTGCGCCACTTCAGTAACACCTATCATTGTGTAAATTATGTAGCAGGGGGCGGGAAGCGTCTCTTTCTTCGGGCAGCAGTTCAACCACCAGGTAATGGCCGTTTTATAACTTATTTGCTTGCCAGCTCAGCAGTTTAACCATCGGGGCGGGTTCGAAACCTTTTACCATGTAACTTTCCTCTAAAATGCAAAAGACTCTCGATTTAAATTCTGCCTCTGTAACTACATATTGGGATAGAGAGTGCTTAACCGTCTTGAGCTCCCACTCATATTGCTTTGAGGTGAACTTATTTTCACAACCGTTTTTTTCCCTTCTAATGTAATGTAAATCGTTTTCTTATATAAGTCACCTCTTTAGTATGGGATTAGCCCTTGCATTAGCGGTCTAGTGCCAAGTAGGTTTTAATAAGGTGTATTTGGAGTGCAGTTTCGCCTCCTCTCAAGTTGGTATTTTGGAGGCCATGTAATTGTCCTGTTTCTTCATTTGATAGGCCTCAGTAGGTTGGGTATTTTTTTACCCCTGTGTGTATGTCCTTGCAGGACAGCTTGAATGTGGAGTTTGGTGTGGCCTTTGATAGGCTGGAACTTTGAGAGCGGGTTGCTCTTCCAAAAAAAAATTGTTTCCGTGTGCCTCGAGGAGGCTTTACGGTGTAATTGGGAGTAAGTGCTCCCGGGCATGATAGGGGTTTTCCCCCCCTTTTGTTGAATCTTGTATATTCGAGTAAAGTTGGGCTTATTGCTCAAGGATTGTAAGTCTGGGTCTCGATGCCCAAATCCTGTAACCTCGGTAATTGTACATTTTTCATTGGTTGCTATGCTACTATGTACCGGTCATTCTTGTTATTTCTTGATTTTGCAAAGAAAATATAACCTTGTTAAATTTTATCTTAACTTTAATTTCGTAAGTTGAGACCTGTTCACCCCAGCACCTTCTTTCACCTCTAACTACCACGGAAAACTCCGTAACAGTTAAGTTAAAAAAAACTGGGCAATGAAAAATAAAGAACGTTTATGCATACGGACTGCACTGTTGGATTGTTGCAGCCTGTTTCATATGAGCCGTGTTGAGTATGATGTAGACATTTGCCTAGTGCAGCAGTTATTGACACGTATTCAGTTGTTGAATGTAGCAATCTTTAAAAATGAACATATATACTGATAATCGAGCCGACTGTGAAGTTTGATCATTTTATGATTTTTTTTGAATGCTGAAAACATTAGACCTATTGACATTTATTGGAGATTTCTTACAGTCTATGGAGAAGGAGGAACCCAATGTGAACAGAGTTAAAAAATGGTAGAGTAATATTGTTCATGATGTGTCATCACTGATTAACTGGAACGAAAGGTTGACCACATCATTCAGAACAATTTGCACTTTATGACTAGTGAGTTGCATGCACAATGTCCAGAAGTAACTCTTACAACTGTGTTCAAATTAAAAAAATTTTTTTTTGCTATTTGTTTTACGTCGCACCGACACAGATATGTCTTACGGCGATGATGGTATAGGAAAGGCCTAGGAATTGGAAGGAAGCGGCCATGGCCTTGATTAAGGTACAGCCCCGGCATTTGCCTGGTGTGAAAATGGGAAACCATGGAAAACCATCTTCAGGGCTGCCGACAGTGGGGCTCGAACCCACTATCTTCTCCCGATTACTGGATACTGCCGCACTGCAGCTATCGAGCTCGGTGTTCAAAATTAGCACTGATCATTTGCAGTACTGCAAACTCTGTTCAAGCTCGGTACCACAGATGCTAACAAGATGACAAAGGTGAATGAATGGGTCCTTCATTGACTTTCTTGAAGCATTATTAACATTATGGCAATGAGTTCATTGAGCAAATCATTACAGGAAATGAAACAACGGTTTTGTGCAAAACCCTGAAAGAAAATGGCTGTCACTGGAATGACATTATTCAAACTTTCCAAAAGAACTGCACAAATTTAAACAAACTGCATCATCACAGAAACTCATGGCTTCTGTTTTCTGAGATTGTTAAAGAGTCTTCTTGCCAAGGAACACCACACCCATCTCCCCCACTCCTGGGTCTTTGACAATTTTAACTTTTATCTGATCAAATTTCTGTATGTTATTTGATTAGTTGTTCACTGGAACAAAAATTGTGAGAAGGCTGAACTCATTTCAATGAGCCACCCCTTCTTTTTAAGTATACAGTCTGAAGGTTCTCAGAAAAATAGAATTTTTACAGGATTGCTGACCTCCCTAAATGATCATCTAATTTCCGAGGTCTTCCACTAGGTACTGTGTGGCAGCTGGTATTGATGCCGCTTGCACTAGAGTGGGAGAATTGCCAGTTTCAAGCAGTACGTGTCAGCGCCCTGTTAAAATGGCATGAAGTAACTACACGTTGTCGTTTGAAGCTTTCGTTGTTACAAACTTGCGGAGTTACCTATACCAAATAAAATTTATTATAAAAATCAGTGTACTGATATATCTGCTACAGGATGTCCCTATATGCAGCAAATCCTGCATAGACTTGTGTGTCAGAAATAGAACCAAGAGAGTTTCAATGCCAACACCTACATCACAAATACTGGCTGCAGTTTTCTCCCAGTTTTTCTTTGTCAGCAAATGCTGTACAAGTCACTACTACTGACATTCAATTGGCATTTTTATGCTAGTAAATGAGAATGAAATAATTAGATCTCAGATATTTATTTAATAAATAAAATGTCATGATATGATATTATACAGTGCAAACTAAGTTTATGTCTCTGTTTTCTCAATGCTAATGACTGAATGTTCCTCAACAGCAGCAGGAGTTTTCTTCTCACTAGTGTCCAGCACTGGTTTCTGACTCTGAAGTGCCCTTCCTAGCAGAGGTAATGTCTCTGATCTTGCCAGGTCTAGCTTCTCCCCTGAAATAATTAAACATAATATGAGAGATAAAAGTTACAAATCAAGACAGAATTCTTTATAGTCATGTGAGCAATATTAGTTCTTTACGTTTCTCCACCAAACAAACAAGGTACCATATTATATTATACACATTTTCAGTCCATTTCTCATCTGATGACTGGGCAGATTTTAAAAAACTTACTGCACTGCAATTAGGATATAAAAATAAAATAGTTTGTGACAGTCTTATTGCAAAAGTGAAGATGCTGTATGATAAAACCAGAAGCTGTGTGCAAGTGTGTTGCAGGCTGTCCAAATTTTTTGAAACAAAGAGAGGTGTACAGCAAGGCAGTGCCATAACAAAGGCACTAAAAAGGAAGGAGCAGCAGGACTTGCAAGCTTTCATCTTTGCAGACGACACGGTGATCAGGGATGAAACTGAAAATGATGTGGAGGAAAAGCTGCAGAAATTGATTCAAGAATTTAAGAGATATGATTTAAATATCAACAAGGCTAAGAGGGTGGTGATGAAGTTACAGAGGGGAGATAACAAACCACAAATCAGAATAAATGACACCAAACTGGACAGTGTTCGAATGTTTAAGTACTTGGGTAGTATAGAATAAAAAGACAACCTTCAAATTTAACTGCCCACCTCATATTTTGCAAGCAATTTTACAAGACAACTCAAAACTACAAGCTGCAGAAATGACTATACGCACCATGATACAGAAGACCAGGAAGGACAAGTTCAGGAATGAAAAACTCCGAGAGGAGTTGAGAATAGGAGACTCCCTACTACAGAGGATCCAGAAAGCAGGACTGAAGTGTTTTGGCCATGTTAGAATGATGAGTGCAACCAGGACTGCAAGAAGAGAATATGGAAGAGAAGTAAAAGGAAAAAGATCAGTGGGCAGACCCAGAGCAAAATGGACTGATTTGGTGAAGAAAGATGTCAAGGAGAGAGGACACGATTGGGAGAAGATTATGAGAGAACAGTGGTTCATGGACAAAGATGGAGGGGCTCGTATACCATACCTGGGCAACTGGAGATGGTCGATGATGATGATGATGATGATGATGATGATGAAATAATGGTATGACAGGAGCAGTGATGAGAAGAGTACAAGAAAAAAAGTAATTGGGCTGAATGGTAGGTTACCTAAGAAATAATTTACTCAATTGCAACTATAAATTAGTTTTTCAGCAAGTAATCAGTAAAAATACAATTATTTTACAGAACGCTATTCTTAAGGAATTTACTGATATCTTTTGGTTTTTTGCATGGGGCTGTAACAGTACCATAATTGGCAAGGAAAATGTATTATTCATTTTGTGTGGATTTTTATTGTAGAGACATTAAGTGGCTACCATCAACAGGCGAGACAAAACATTATATCTTGGAACTTTCAAAAGGATCTTTTCACATAATTTTTATTTTAGTTAATGACTTGAAGGGTTTCAAATAATTTGCCATTTACTTTACAAATAAAATACTTGGTACCAGGCGAGATAGCCGTGCAGTTAGGGGCACGCCGCTGTGAGCTTGCATCCGGGAAACAGTGGGTTCGATCCCCAATGTCAGCAGCCCTGAAGATAGTTTTCCATGGTTTCCCATTTTCACACCAGGCAAATAATGCTGGGGCTGTACCTTAATTAAGAACATGGCTGTTTCCTTCCCACTCCTAGGCCATTCCCATCCCATCGTCAGCATAAGACCTATCTGTGTTGGTGTGACATAAAACAAATTGTACAAAAAAAAAGTTGGTTCTTAAAATTTATATTGCTAAATGATGATGCTGGTTATATGAAGGGGCCTAACATCTACATCATTGGTACCTCTTTGCTAAGTCTCAATCTCTTTGAGAGGGAGAACATCTCTGCATTTACTGCAATGCCATACAGGACACATGAAGGAATACCTGTGTTTAATTTTAAGAACATTGTTAGTATAAGAATAAAGTCTTTGGAAGTACAGAAGAGGTAAGAAAGTACTAAAAAGTAACGATTACAGTTTTATTTCAAGAAGCAAATTACAAGTAAAAATTACGTACTTTTTCTAAATAAGTAACGTTTACAACTAGAAATGACTAAGAGTGTAATTGTTACGAGTAATCAGATTACTTTTACTCACTGGACAGAAGTAAAACTATTTTTGCTAATGAAAAGTAATGGAAGTTCTTACCTGGATTTATGTTTCATTGTGTTGATTAGACATCTGCAAATGTGATTTATCAGGGACATAGACTGCAGTTTCAAAAAAAAAAAGTGTGTAAAGCATAACATCTCTTTCCACCATCCATATGCAATAACTGTGGCCAAATTCTTGAAGCAGTATTCAGTTGTGTTTTGAAAATGGTCTTGGTTCTTACAGCATATAGCTGACCACTCTATACCACCTTTACCTTCCACTCCTCCAAGGGCCTTCATGGACTATAAGAAGATGGTTTTGGCGTTGTTTCTTGCTGCTAATCCCGTGCATACTGATGTTAGTGCTTAAATCGTGATGAGAGGAAGTGTTGGTATGCTAGCAATTGTAGTTTGAGGATGTTACTTTGCTGATGAAGATTATCAGCCAACTGTTCATTATCAAAGTTACGTGAAAGTTCATGCATCATGTTTTTATACAGAGGGAATTAATATCAGAAAGGGGTTGAATCTCATGCTGTGCTGTAAGAAATCTTGAAATTTACATTTGTTCACTTTCTTCATTTTGTCTCGGAATGTGTTTTCCTGGCCAAAAAATTCCTTCATGTTATACAACTATAGTTCCCCTATTAACCGTGTAGATATCTCTGTGCTTTTTCACTGGAAATGGAGCATACAGAGATACTGATTGCTGTGGAATACTGGATTCTTCTCTCTGTTATTGATAATTCATCCTCTGAATAGTCACTCTGACCATCATCTTGCTGTGGTTCGGTTAGTTCAATTATCTAGAGGTATGTCACTTTTTATAGAGTCTGCTACATAATTTTTCAGAATTTCACACATTCCATCAACTATTTGTATTTCCTTTCCTGAAAACATTGAAAATTCATATCCTTATTCTTCAAACTTGGCTGCAGGTAATTTTTCAATGGTTAATAAGTTCATATTTTATTTATTCAACATTTGCCTACTGTCTATAGCCATCAAGTGCATCACGCAACTTCACTTCCTTAGACGCATGTTTGTCCACAACCTAAGAAGTTCCTTGAGTCCCCTTTTCCACAATGTGTTTTTTCGTGATGTAATGATAGTCAAGATGTTTAAAAAAATGGGAATGTGTATGTTTAGTAAATTAGAGTTAGTTTGTTGGAGACTGTTTATAGTCCCTAGAAAGAATTCTTCATTTTTTCTATGGATGATACTTCTTTCTTGTTTTCTTTTTCTTTCTTTCTTTCTTTCTTTCTTTCTTTCTTTCTTTCTTTCTTTCTTTCTTTCTTTAATTGTATATCTGTACTTTTTGCAACCAATCTATATAAAAGCATGATGTGTGTCTGGTCCATCCCAGAAATGAACATGACACTCTGTAAGGACAATTGCAATCAATAGCAGGAACTACCTTAAAAATATGGAAACTGGTCCTGTAGTGTAATAAAACTAGTTCAGTACATAACAAGTGTTGATTTGGTGGAACATCCTTTTAAGATTGTTCTGAAGCAGATAATATAAATACGGAAATGAAAATTATTTATCAAGACAATAACAGGAAGTTATTAATAAGAAAGCAAGGAAGAAAGAAGGAAAGGCAAAACTGGGACTGAGCATACCTATTAGATATGAATAAAAGTAGTGGTACTAATTGACTGAGTGAGTAAATTTGTTAAGAAGGGAGCCATATCTTCCACTGTCGACTTAGTTAATGTAACTTGAAAGCTTTCCAGTCTGTCGAAAACACTAATTACTGTATAACACATATAACACTATAACCTAAACCAAACACCATAGTACAACAGCCCTAAAGGGCCACGGCCTACCAAGCGACCACTGCTCAGTCCAAAGGCCTGCAGATTATGAGGTGTCTTGTGGTCGGCACAACGAATCCTCTCAGTCGTTATTCTTGGCTTTCTAGACTGGAGTCGCCATCTCACCATCAGACAGCTCCTCAATTGTGATCATGTAGGCTGAGTGGACTTTGAACCAGCCCTCATATCCAGGTAAAAATCCCTGACCTGGCTGGGAATCAACACGGGTCCTCCAAGTAACATACAAGCACACTACTCCTACCATATAACATTATAACTAAAGCCCGGAAGTTAGGCGAAATGCTTTTTTTTATTTGGGTGTTTATACTGAAGTGTCAAATAGAGACAAACATGTTTCCATACGTTTGGGAATGGTAGGACCAGTTATTTTGCCTTTTTTTTTTTGTGTGTGCCTATTTTAGCTTCCGTTTTCTATATGGTAGTTTAATGCCTTTCTTGCCTCCTTTTGAGTTGTTATGGATATTTTCTGTTGTTATTTTTGCACCCATAACCCTAAGAATTTAAAGGGTATATTATATATCAAAATTAATCAATAGAAAGAAAAAAAATATGATTCCAATATACTGTAAAGAAGACAATTACAATTTCATTTTAACTTAATAGATAAAAAATAACATTTAAGCAAACTATATTTTAATATTAAACAAATCTATACTGAAAACTCACTCCACAAGCCAAATGGTCGAGAGGGCTGTCAGGTCCCATTCCTGCTACGTAAGATTAAGTGGTGGTGGTTATTGTTTTAAGAGGAACAACAACTTGGTAACCAACTTCTGTTAACAGTAATCAAGAGGAAAATGGAAGAGGTCTGACATTTCAAGAAATTAAGATATCGGCAAAAGAAAGGGAAGGGCCATGGAGGGCGTAAAAATGAAAAACTCCGTAAACCTCGAAAACTTAATACCTTCGGGGTTGAAAAAGAACAGGGGTTGAACAAGGGAGTTTGGGTATGAAAAATAAGAGCGAGGAACCTGACACAAGTAAGTGGAAGCAACTCCAGACTCAGCTAGGGGAACCATGGTCTCCAATCCATACTCCCAAGTTGAGAGCCCCTGGTTCCCCTTTTAGTCACCTGTTACAACAGGCAGGGTATACCATTGATGTTATTCTATCAACCCCACCCACAGGAGGATGTAAGATTAAGTAGTAAAATGCATTGAATTATTTTTATTATTTTAGTGCCCATTTTTGTCATTATAAATGTCTATTTTCATTATTTTACTGCCTATTTCCTAAATTTTAAGTGCTTATTTGCCTGCCTATTTTAGCCAAAATAAATTCCTGAACTTCAAGGCTCTAATTATAACATACTTGCAAAAAAATACACAGTACTGAACAAAGAATGACATGTTTCATTTTACAAGAACATCCTCAGATTCTATCAAATCACTTTAAATCATGCATATCTATGTACGACATTCTTTACATTGCATAAACTTTTCAATGATTGTGAGTTAGTGATATTCTGAACAAAAAATAACAAATATTGATTGTACTGTTCCTCAACTCTCACCTTATTAACTTATAGATTTTTTTTCTACTTACCGTATCTAAGCTGCTAATCAATCGTCCGTTACCTTCAGCAACTGGTTTTGGACTGCGGTCAGTGTCCTTGTTTGGTACTGGTAGCTAAGTAGGGGGTGAGGGGAAGTTCTGTATGTAGTGAACTCTGTTCTGTGGAGAGGGGAGGGGAAGTAGGGGAATGAGGGCGAATGTTGAAGATAATGACTCTGTTATTGGAGAGTTGGTCACAGATGATTGATTAGCAGCTTAGAATAATAATAATAATAATAATAATAATAATAATAATAATAATAATAATAATAATAATAATAATAATAATTACAGGGGCATTTCTCTTCTCCAAGTGACTTACAGAATTCTTTCAGCTTGCCTTTTGAAGAGAACGCAAGAACAACTTGAACAAAGTATTGGCGAATATCAAGCAGGCTTCCGCCCTGGTCGCTCGTGTGCAGAACAAATATTCAACTTGAAGGCAACACTTAAATACAAAGCACTGAGGAACAAACCGGTCATCTGCATTTTTGTTGACTTCAGGAAAGCGTATGACTCGGTTGATCGACAGTCTCTCTTCGTTATTCTTGAGGAACTGGGGCTTGATTCCAAGACCCTCAACCTCATCAAGGCAACACTCACTGACACTATCTCCAAAGTTAAATTCATGGGGGAGATCTCTGAACCATTCCCGATTAAAACTGGCGTCCGACAAGGTGACGGCTTATCTCCGCTTCTTTTCAACCTCGTCCTAGACAAAGTCATCCGCGAGTGGGAAAAGGTATTGAAAGACATGGGATACTGGCGCCCCATACGACTAGGACGACCCAAAGACGGTATTGAGATATCATGCCTCGCTTTTGCAGATGACCTGGCCATACTTACAGATGATGTATTCACAGCCGTTAAACAAATTGAAACCCTTAGCGAATGTGCTGGAAAGGTTGGCCTACAAATTTCCTTTGAAAAGACCAAGTTCTTCTGCTCAAAACTTGACATTCAAACTTTGAACACGACACATGGGCAAATCAACCGAGTACCACACTTCAAGTACTTGGGAGAAATACTTGAACCAACGGGAGGCGAGAAGGTTGCCCAGAAAATTCGCCTACAAAAATTTCGGAAAGCCTACGGTAGGGTTCACAACATATACAATAAAAAGTGCTTGTCCCGCCTTGCAAAGATCAGACACTATAATACAGTAATAAAGCCCGAAGTATTATATGCCAGTGAGACCCTTACACTAAACGGGAAAGGTGACCTAGAAAATATTTTAAAAGAAGAAAGGAGAATCCTGAGGAAAATTCTCGGTCCCCGAAAAACAGAAGATGGATATAGACTGAGGTTACGCAGAGAGACAGAAGAGCATTCCAACATTGCAGCAGACATCCGCAAAAGACGTCTGAAATTCTATGGGCACGTCCACAGATTGCCGGCAAGTAGACTGACACACAAGATTCTCACCTACATAGAACATCTAAAAAATATTCCATGGGTACTAGAAGTGAAGAAGGATCTGGAAAAAGCCCAGATAAACCCAAATGACACCGCGGACAGAAACCTTTATAGGAAAAAAATTAATGGATGGAAAGTGCAACCAGAGAACGAAGTGAAAAAGAAGACTGGAGCAAAGTGGACAGAAGAACGAAAAAGGATCCACGGAGAAAGGATGAGAGCTGTTTGGCAACTCAGAAAACAGAATCGTTAGAGCTTTGCGTGATCCATTGGGTCCATACACACATAATAATAATAATAATAATAATAATAATAATAATAATAATAATAATAATAATAACTTTGTTGAACTAGTGGATTATAAGTTAATACTTATATGCATTTATAGAAATCCTTCTAGTAATGTTGAAACTTTTTATAATAATATTGAAATTATTTTAGATGACCTACAGAATCATAACAAAAATGTAATAATCATGGGTGACTTCAATGTAGATTTTTTAGGGAATAATGGTGGGCGAGATAAGCAAAGGCTAGAAATGTTGTTTTCCTTGTACGGTCTAAAGGCAGTTGTAAATCAACCAACTAGAATATCTGGGGATACAAAGTCAGCAGTAGATCAAGTTGTATTGAATGAGGAAATGTGGAACTATGAAATAGAAGTTTATGATACAGGTTTTTCAGATCATTTTGCTCAAATTGTGCATCTAAATTTTAGGGTAATAGGAAACCATAATTTAAAAAATAACAATGTAATTTACAGGGAAACTAGAATGTGCAACAAGGAAAATATTTCATATTTTAACCAGTTATTGGCCAAGGAAAGTTGGGAGAGTGTATATAGAAATAACTCAACTAATGAGGCCTTCAGTGAGTTTTTGGGTTTGTTCGATTATTATTATCAAGTGGCAATACCAGTCAAAAGGGTAATTGTAAAGAATTATAGGAATGGGTGGATTACAACAGGAATTAGAAATTCAAGTAGACGATTAAGGTTTTTAAGCAAATGTGTGAAAGGGAGTAACACCTCATCTGAATTGAAGGATTATTATAAGAAATATAAGAACATATACCAAGAAGTTTTGAAGGCTGCCAAAAGATTGCATAATGAGAATGAGCTAAAAAATTCTAAAAACAGGTCTAAATGTATGTGGAACATTATAAAAAGGGAGAAAGGTACTCCAGTTCCATTAAAAAATAATATTACTCTTACAAATGCAGGGAAAGAAGTCAGTGATCCAGAAGAAGTTGCAGAAATATTTAGTAACTATTTTATAGAAGCAGTTTTGAGGTTAACGGAAAATTTTCAAACATCAGTGACAAGAACAAACTTGAATACAGTTCACAGGAATGTATCATCCATGTTTCTTACTGCTGTGACTGAGCAAGAGATAGATAAGATAATAAAACAGATGGGTAAAAAGAAGTCTTCTGGTTTAGATGGTTATTCAAACTACCTTATTAAATGCTGTTACCAATACATAATCAAGCCTCTCTGTTACTTGATAAATTTGTCACTAACCACTGGTAAATTTCCAGACAAATTCAAGGTAACCAAAGTTGTTCCGATACATAAAAAGGGTAGTGAAGAAGATGCTGGTAACTATAGGCCTGTCTGCCTCCCCTCTGTATTCTCCAAAATACTGGAAAGAATTATGTACGATAGACTGTTATCATTCTTAGAGAAGCATAATATATTAGCTGGTTGCCAGAATGGCTTTCGTAAAAATAGATCAACTACCACAGCATTCATTAACTTTATTGAACGGATATATGACACACTAGATGGGAAGGGTGCATGTTTAGGTATTTTCTTGGACTTAACAAAAGCTTTTGATATAATTGACCACAGCTTGCTTTTAGAAAAGTTATACATGTATGGAGTTCGGGGAATGGCCTATGACTGGTTCAAATCATTTTTAGGGGATAGAAGACAGATTGTTGAAATATCATATACCGGTACTGATTTGAGCAAAAATGTAATTAAGAATGTGTATTCCTGTGCCAGAAACATAGATCATGGTGTTCCACAGGGGTCAGTTTTAGGACCATTATTATTTTTAGTTTTTATTAATGATATCGTCCAAATTGTTGATGATATTCAAGGAGTGCAATTAACTTTGTTTTCAGATGATATTACTGTTTTTGTAGCTGATGAAAGTTCTGAAGGGTTAGAATTGAAGGCAGGCAATATAGTGAGTAATATCCTGAGCTGGCTTGAAGATAATAAATTAATTTTAAGTAAACAGAAAACTTCTGTGATTAGATTTCACCATAAGATTAATTTAAATATGGAAGTTAGTCCATATCATTTGGAGAGACCATAATTGAGTACTCATTATCAACAAAGTTTCTTGGCTTGTGGATGGATGAATCATTAACCTGGGGTAAACATACAGAGTTTATAGGGAAAAAGCTTAGTAGAATTTATTTCATGATAATATCTTTGAAAAATAGTTTTAATTTAAAGGCTTGCCAAATTATGTATTTTGCATATGTCCATCCCATACTAACCTATGGAATCATTTACTGGGGGAATTCACGATATAGTGAACTCATCTTTAAGTTACAAAAGAAAATAATTAGAGGAATGGCCGGTGTTGGCAGTAGGACAAGCTGCAAGAAATACTTTAAACTTTATTTTATTTTACCATTGCCTAGCCTTTATATCTTCCATACACTTGTATATATGAAGGAGAATGTAAACAGGTACACCATAAACTCTGATGTACATAGGTATAATACTAGAAAGAAACACAGTCTGCACATAGAACCACACAAAACTAAGCTATATGAATCAAGTTTGAGTTATGCAGGAGTACATTTATTTAATAAATCACCAGACTACATTAAGCAGATAAAACCATGTTCAAAATTTAAGAAAGAATTATTCAAATTTGTTTCTAACCATTGTTTTTATTCTATTGAAGAATACTTAGCTCTTGAAAATTAACTTATGTATGACTTTTTTTTTTTAAATCTGTGCCTCTTTACCACATTGTATATTTCTCTTTATTTATCATGGCATGTATATTACTGTTTTATCCTTTGTTACTGTAAATATGATTATTGACGTGTCCCATATCACTGTATGATCAGTTGGACGAAATAAAATACAATACAATACAATAATAATATTAATAATAATAATAATAATAATAATAATAATAATAATAATAATAATAATAATAATAATAATAATAATAATAATAATAATAATATTTTATTGCTGTATTTCTCCGAGTCCAAGACAACATTTCTTTTTTCAGTATATCATGTGAAAAATCAAGGGTCATCTTGCATTCACGACCTAAGAGTAACGAACACCACTGGCAGCTACAACGGTAACCACGCTGCTTCCCTTCATACCCCGTCCGCGCGAACAAAACTCGTTGACTTTCAACGCCTGCACTTTTATTAAGCCTATACATCGCTAGCCACAGCAGCTAGTTGTATAGTGCTTCCGTGTAACATCACTGGTTCTCAGAAAATAGTGAAGAGAATAACATTCTACTAGCCTCTACAAAGTGTTTATCAAATCCACAAAATGGAATCAAAACATTACTCTCTTGAGCTAACTGCAAGGTCGACCATAATGTACTTCTGAGCCCCAGCTGCGCAGGAAATGCAATTTGAATTGGAATAGCAAGGATGCGACCCTTCGAATTCCTAGAAAGGCCATGACAACTCAGTGGCAGAGTTATAACGCATCTACTGTACCTGACGCTTAGTAAAAGTAACAGATTTACAGACAGCAGGAATATTTTTGTTATGAATTGTTGTACTGTAAAGACACGTTGAACAGGTATTCCTGGCAAATTTTTAATGGGTTCTCATTGATATTATGATGTCAACTTTAAGTTAATGGTTATTAAACACACAGAAATTAAGAATAATTGTACAACCCCAAGAAAGTATGGCAAAACTAAAGCCAATGTTCAGCGTTAGCGTGAAGACAAAGATAGCTGAAAATTTCATACTATACAAAAAATGCAATCAGTGGTCCACAACTAGGAAGATTTAAAGAAGCTGAAAATTAAATTGTGAAGAACGTGTGCAAAAAAACTCAAGGGAGAAATGGCCGTGTTATGGCGCACAAAACTTGTTGGCATTCAGTGTCTGCTTGAAGCTCGTTGATCACTGGCCACTAAAGCCGACCAAAGCCGGCAAGCAAGATGTGCATCTAGCAGTAGCCGGTTGTACCTTATGCTTAGTAAAAGTAACAGTTTTATAGACAACAGGAATATTTTTGTGATGGATCGTCATATTATAGAGACGAGACGTGGAACAGATATTTCCGGCAAATTTTCAATGGGTCCTCATCGATACCATGACGCCAGTTTTAAGTTAATAGTTATTAAACATGCAAAAATGAAGAATAATTCTGCAGCCGCAAGAAAATATGGCATAACTAAAGCCAATGATCGGCGTTAGCATGAAGACAAAGGTAGTTAAAAAATGCGTACTGTACAAGAAAGGCATTCAGTAGCCCACAAGAAGGACACTTTAAAGACATTGTGAGATATGTGTGCGAAAAATGCAAGTTTAGAATGGCCATAACATGAATGCAATACAAATGCGGGTTCGCAAAGAGAAATTCCCTGAACTTTCAAAGGCAATATCAGGTTCCTCTAATGAAAACGATTAAGGAAGTAGGTAAGATTAGGATTTACATGATACTTGTTTGTGTTTATTATTTTCTCAAAAAAAAAAAATTGAAATTTGTTATACATAAAATTATGATTTCACAAAATTTTAAGCCTGATTTTTTTTTTTTTTTTTTTTGGGAGGAATAAGTTGGGGTCGTCTTGCATTCAGGGTTGTCTTGGATTTGGAGAAATACGGTATTTCCTGTTCATTATCATCAACTCACAATTATTTACAAGTTTATGCAACCTAAACAATATTGCAGATATATATGTGCATGATTTAAAGTGATTTGATGGAATCCTAGGATGTGCTTGTAGAACAAAACATGTCATTCTATGTTTTACAGTGTTTTTTTACAAGTGTGTAATAGTGTTATATATATTATAATTAGTGTTTTTGACAGACTGAAATGCTTTTAAGTTACATTGAGTGAGAAAAGAAAACTCCCTCTGTGAATCATTGGTAGAGTATGAGCCTCTGAATC
This sequence comes from Anabrus simplex, assembly GCF_040414725.1. Classification (NCBI taxonomy): domain Eukaryota; kingdom Metazoa; phylum Arthropoda; class Insecta; order Orthoptera; family Tettigoniidae; genus Anabrus; species Anabrus simplex. The sequence goes on from NC_090270.1 coordinate 274,547,516, forward strand.
CTATAAACATGGATAATCATGTTTGCCATTGGACAATTGAAGCAATTGACATCACCAAGGAAAATGGGGTCACCATTTTAACAATCCCTCCTCACTGCAGCAATTGTCTCCAGCCACTGGATCTTTCAGTGTTCGGGTCCTTTAAGTCATTCTACAATGCCACTGTTGATTCGTGGATGAAGACAAATCCTGGAAAAACTGTTTCCATTAATGATGTTTCAGGGTTCATTGGCCAGGTGCATCAATGAGCAAACATCATGTCTGGATTTTGCAAAACAGGAATCTTTTCTTTTGATGCCCATGCATTTTCAGATCAAGATTTTCTGGTGAGTGCTGTGACAGATAGGGAAGTCAGTGTTCAAGAAGGCAACAAACCTTCGTGTCAGGAGCATTAATACTATAAATACATATACATATATACTCTTACTGAATTATATACATTATAGGCAAAGTCACACTTATCAAAAAGAAAAGGTCTATACTACTTTTGCCCAGAAATTGGTGACATCCAGTGCATTTTCTGTTGCCTGAAGTAGATCTTGTACTGTGCATGTTTTAGGGCACCTACTACACTGCAACAAATGAGACGTCGTCTGGATTGCACCACACTCACACAACGAGGACTCGATGTTGAAACCCCACTTCTGCAGGTTGCTTTTACATCTTGTCATGCCTGCCCGTAATTTGTTCAGTGATCTCCAGGTACTCCATTTCTCCATGTGAACAGGTGGTAATTCTTCACTTGGTGTCAGCCATTCTTCGGAGTGAGTGAAACTTGCGCGCCACATATCAATTCGGGATTGCTGAGGTGCCTTGTTAAGAGCCTCTGTTGTTCTGAGGAAGCTTTTCCTTGATTTGAGTCTTGGAGTAACTGGCCTGTATCCATACAGAGGGTGAGCTTCAGATATTTCCGCCTTCTTCCTCTCGTATTTTGCTGCAACCTCTCGACGGATATCAGGAGGGGCAATACCAGCAAGACTGTACAATTTGTCCAATGGAGTAGGTTTTAGACAGCCGGTAATGATGCGACAGGTATCGTTTAGAGCAACATCTACCTTCCTGACGTGATATGACTTGTACCATACTGGGGATGCATATTCCACTGCAGAGTAACATAGAGCAATGGAAGAGGTTCTCACAGTATTGGGATGTACCCCCCAGGTAGTACCCGTTATCTTCCTTATAATATTATTTCTGGCTGCCACTTTTTGCTTGGTGTTCGAGCAGTGTTTCTTGTAAGTGAGAGCACGATCCAGGGTAACTCCAAGATATTTTGGTGTGATGCAATGTTCTAGTGTGGTTCCTTCCCAAGTGATTTTGAGAGTTCTGTTTGCCTTTTTGAGGTAGAAGGCACAAGTCTGGGTTTTACTGGGGTTCGGTCTCAGCTGATTCTCCTTGTAGTAAGCAGACAGCATAGAAAGTGCATTAGATAATTTCTGCTCAATAGCGTCAAAGCAGATGTCTTGAGTGGTAATGGCACAGTCATCTGCATAGATAAAGCTCTGTGTTCCTTCGGGTAGCGGCTGGTCATTGGTGTTGATGTTGAACAATGACAGAGAGAGCACACTTCCCTGAGGTAATCCATTCCTCTGTGATCTCTACCTGCTTCTTTTCCCCTGAAATTCAACAAAAAATCTTCTATTTTCAAGGAGGTTCCTAATGAAGCAGGTAAGCTGGTAGTCATTAGTAGCATTGTATAGTTTTATAAGGAGTCGTTTATGGTTGACTGTATCATATGCAGCTGCAAGGTCAACAAATACAGCTCCAGTGATCTGTTTATTTTCTAAACCATCTTCGATATGCTGCGTTAGCTTCAACACTTGAGATGTACAGCTCTTCCCAGTTCTGAATCCAGCTTGCTGAGGTATGATGATTGCCTCTAACTTCTCCATTAACCTATGGAGTATGAGTCTCTCAAGGATCTTGTACAGATGACAAAGGAGCGAGATAGGCTGATAACTCTTTGGATCATTTGGATCCTTGCCTGGCTTGCGAATAGCTATAATTCTGGCTTTCCTGCATAATTTTGGGATCTTGCATGATTGGATGCAGTTGTTCATCAGCTCTATTAGCCAGTGCTTTGTGGCTGGACCAAAGTTCTTCATTTGCTCAACTCTTATGTCGTCAAGGCCAGCAGCTTTACCATTCTTGGTTTTGCTCTTGGAATACATGTCCGAGAGCATAGATTCTCAAACATCAACAAAACGTTCATATCCTTAAGGTACAGCTGGGATAGTCTGAACTTTCTCATCCAACATTTCGGAAAACTTAGACCAATTAGCCTTTCTAAAGTTGTATCGTCGCCTGAAGTGAGTTTCTTGAGGTCTTACTACAGGAAGTAGCTGACATATTATTGGTGATAAAGCACTAGGTTCCAATGAGACAATGAGCATGAGCATTTATAAACCAAGTTGCTTGGAACCTGCTTATATCAGCCCAAAAGACATACGGAGCTACCCGAAAGCTGAGGAGAAGGCAGAGTCAACTTCCAGGAAAGAAAAGGGGAGATCTTTCATTCCAACAGACACCCTAGGAAAAAATAAACTTGCTTTTCAGTCCCAAAATAAAAGGAAGCAAAAGCAAAGCCAAGTCATCTCCATACAGGCCATGCAGGTCCTTGGAGGGGTGGAAGGTAAAGGCTTCCACTATCCATAACCTTGGCACTTGATGGGGTAGAGAAATTAGCTCTACGCCCAGCCGCCTTTGTTTCCAGGAATTAACCTAGTACTCATTTTTGGAGTAGGCTGAATGAACCTCAGGGCCATTTGCACCTCCGGAAGTGGGAATCTCGTTTCTTGAATTTTATGACTACCTGACAGGGATGATATAGATGTTGATTCCCATAGGGGGATTCAGCGATTACTGATGGGGATTCAAACCTACGTCCTTCTGGGTGAACTGAGCATGCTTTTACCACCTCAGCCAGGCAGCCCTCCAAAATAAAAGGAGGTGCAAGTAAGGTTTGTTCAGCCAAAGGAACTTGAAATCCAAGAAGGCAGCCCCAGCTACAGAAATTTTGAAGGACGATTATTATTATTATTCTGATTTAGACAGCTCATCAGAAAATGGAGAAATAGAGCTAAAATTTCATCAACTTGCTCATAAACCTAAATAAAGTGACTTTGTTTTGGTCAAGTTTTCAGAGAAACACTCAAGATTTGAGATGCGGAAAGTAGTACGAGCTTTAGATGATGGAGATTATGAACTAAAATTCCTAAGAAAAAGTGCAAAAATGATAAGCATTTTTTTTTTACAGATGTTGCAGATATTGCTTCAGTCCCCGTGAAAGACATCACATCACTGTTGCCGGTTCCTTCTGCGTAAGGCAAAACAAAAAGACAAAAGTCATATCTCAAATTTTGTGTAAATTTTAGGAAACTGAATGTGCTGTAGTGTTTCTGGCATTAATTATTTCAGTGTTAATTTGTGTACCGTACCAGTTAAAATAAATTTTGTCATTGTGTCTCAGTGTGGACCATCATCTGTCTCACTGTGGAGATGACTGCAGCATAATCATAATGTATTTTTGTTTTACAGAAAATTACAGAAAAGTTTGGATGCTTTAGAAATTCTAAGGTTATGAAATTGATAAGCAAAAATCAAGTAATATTTCAGATACAAAGATGTTTTCATATGTAGAAAAATAAATCAGTATACTAAAATAAAATTTTTCTGTCTCACTGTGGTCTACACTCCTCTACAATAACATAGGTACTGTGAGTACTTTCTAATGATTGTTCAGTTTTACACTGACTGACAGAGCAAATGCAACACCAAGGAGGAGTGGTTCGAAAGGGATGAAAGTTGGGGAAAAAACAGAGACGGCACGGACGAATAATTGATGTTTATTTCAAACCGATATGCAGGTTACACAATGCGCACGGCATCGACTCAGTAGGATGTAGGACCACCACGAGCGGCGATGCACGCAGAAACACGTCGAGGTACAGAGTCAATAAGAGTGCGGATGGTGTCCTGAGGGATGGTTCTCCATTCTCTGTCAACCATTTGCCACAGTTGGTCGTCCGTATGAGGCTGGGGCAGAGTTTGCAAACGGCGTCCAATGAGATCCCACACGTGTTCGATTGGTGAGAGATCCGGAGAGTACGCTGGCCACGGAAGCATCTGTACACCTTGTAGAGCCTGTTCGGAGATGCGAGCAGTGTGTGAGCGGGCATTATCCTGCTGAAACAGAGCATTGGGCAGCCCCTGAAGGTACGGGAGTGCCACCGGCCGCAGCACATGCTGCACGTAGCGGTGGGCATTTAACGTGCCTTGAATACGCACTAGAGATGACGTGGAATCATACGCAATAGCGCCCCAAACCATGATGCCGCGTTGTCTAGCGGTAGGGCGCTCCACAGTTACTGCCGGATTTGACCTTTCTCCACGCCGACGCCACACTCGTCTGCGGTGACTATCACTGACAGAACAGAAGCGTGACTCATCGGAGAACACGACGTTCCGCCATTCCCTCATCCAAGTCGCTCTAGCCCGGCACCATGCCAGGCGTGCACGTCTATGCTGTGGAGTCAATGGTAGTCTTCTGAGCGGACGCCGGGAGTGCAGGCCTCCTTCAACCAATTGACGGGAAATTGTTCTGGTCGATATTGGAACAGCCAGGGTGTCTTGCACATGCTGAAGAATGGCGGTTGACGTGGCGTGCGGGGCTGCCACCGCTTGGCGGCGGATGCGCCGATCCTTGCGTGCTGACGTCACTCGGGCTGCGCCTGGACCCCTCGCACGTGCTACATGTCCCTGCGCCAACCATCTTCGCCACAGGTGCTGCACCGTGGACACATCCCTATGGGTATCGGCTGCGATTTGACGAAGCGACCAACCTGCCCTTCTCAGCCCGATCACCATACCCCTCGTAAAGTCGTCTGTCTGCTGGAAATGCCTCCATTGACGGCGGCCTGGCATTCTTAGCTATACACGTGTCCTGTGGCACACGAGAACACGTTCTACAATGACTGTCGGCTGAGAAATCACGGTACGAAGTGGGCCATTCGCCAACGCCGTGTCCCATTTATCGTTCGCTACGTGCGCAGCACAGCGGCGCATTTCACATCATGAGCATACCTCAGTGACGTCAGTCTACCCTGCAATTGGCATAAAGTTCTGACCACTCCTTCTTGGTGTTGCATTTGCTCTGTCAGTCAGTGTATATTCATATGGACTATTGTGAAGTTTTCTCCATCAACCATGAAATAATATTTATCTCTGTGCCTTTATTACACTGTCATATCAACCTCCTGACCAGGTGCAGATTTCCCCTGTAGGTGGGGGTGGTAGAATGCACTATGGTATTCCCTGCCTGTTGTAAGAAGCAACAGAAAGGGCAACACTTAGGGCTCTTACCTTCGAAATGTGCATTGCAACCAAAGATCCATAGCTGAACCTGGCATTACCTCCACACCTTTTTCGTTTTCTCTCTGGTTTGTGTTAACAGAGGATGGTTTCTCAGTTGTACTTCCTCTTCAAGCAATAATCATCACAACTTCTTTGCCAAATTGTTTGGCTTCATTCATCACATCAGACAGCTTCTCATTTGAAGTGATGAGACAGCATGAACACCTTTCCAACCCCCAGCTCAGGATTAAAACTGTTGGACTAGTGAGAATTGAACCCAAGCACTTTGGGTAAGAGGCAGGCACATCACCTATACACCACAGGGTTGGCATATCACAATTACAACTACTTCTCTTCATGTAAAATTACTTTGGTCTGTTACCACCTAGTCTTACTGATAGTGATGAATAAATATGTTTTAAAAATATATCTTGTAATCTGGTCTTACCAAAAAGCAAGTCGATCAACTCCTCTTCTGAGTTACAATACTGAAGATTTTCAACTTTAGCTCCATGGAAAATCGCAACATCATTTGGCTTCAGGTTGTAGAAGACAAGAACCTGCCTTCTCTTCTCAAAGTCATTGAGCAGCATCTGAACCGCCTGTAAAGAGAAGAGTACAAGGTTTCAATTCTCTTCCTGCAAGACTTTTCTCTTAAAAGGTCATATAGTAAGAGGTGTGATTCCATATATAACACAGCCAACAGTTCTTGCTCCAATTAAATTTTGATCCTGCACAAGGGTTACTGGTAATACAATGTCACCAACATTCCTTACACCAAATAAATTCTGTGCTGCTATGCAAATGTTACTGGAAAAATAATGCATTCAAATCAATCTTTACACTCTGCATGTACAACGAAAATTTATGTAGGCTTGAAACAAAATGTACCAAATTTGCCATGCCCTAGGCAGCGCCTTTTGCATCTTAACATAGAGCTGCCTCTGCAGTAGTATCTTTCCCATAAGAGGTAACTAAAAGGAGCCTAAGAGTTCTCAACTTATGAGAGAATGGTCAGATCCCATATACTGAAACCTGCCCTGCCATAAGAAAATGTTTAACGAAATGCACTGCCACAATTTTAGCTGCTTATATACCCAGGAATAATTTTTTTGTAATTTGCTGAAGAAGGCCAACATTCTGGATTGCCAGGTCACTGGAGAAATGCCAACTCCTGACAGAGCAGATGAACAATGCCTACAGCAATGTTTACAGCACATCGGTACAGAAGCAACACCGCATGAACCCAACATAGTCTAACTAATACACTTTAGGATATCTTATAATTTCTTTTTACATAGGCCTAGATTTTGTAGCATGTTTGCACAGATTTTAGAGTTTTATTCTCTACAGTAATGTGGAAATCTATTAACATTTTGGTTCTTGCAAAGAGGAAATAAGGAGAACATGATGTGAAACCAAAATCACCTAATTCTCCAGAACACTCATGTATGTATGTATGTATGTATGTATGTATGTATGTATGTATGTATGTATGTATGTATGATTTACTAGTTAATTTCTTGGACTGTCGTTCGAACGATGTCACCATTTCAATAGAAACCACAGAAACATTAGAAGTTATAGCAAACAACACTGTCAATAAAGCAATGCAAGAGCAGAGTGAAGAATGGTGTCTGATAAGATTCCGGAACAAGAATACTTTCTCATCCCATGTAAAAGAAAAAAGAAAAACCATTTCCTGATATTGTTTTCAGTGACAAGCAAAAGTTGTGAAATATTGTTGAAATGAAGTTAGGAAAAAATGCTTAAAGCTCAACAATATAAAACAAGCACTTCCGATTCATAAAATCAGAAGAAGAATTGTACTACAAATAGAGGAAAGAATTATACACTGAAAGAAATGTGGATCAAAATGAAACTTGGAAAAGTTTAGAAATGAAATACTGTGAAAGATTTTGAACCGCACATGAGAGATGCACCACAACTGACAGAGGTGAACATGAGATGAACATCAGAGATTTCTATGCATAACCGAGTTTGATGCTACAAAGAAATTTGTAGCTAATGTGAAGACAAATCATGCTGTTATCCCTGCAATGGCTGTGTATAATGATTATCAGATAGGTTTTGAGAGAGAGATACGTGCCAAGTGCATGGAATCAGTAGTGTAGTCAGTGAATTCTATGTCTCATTCCAGTATGAGTGGATCGCTGTTTCTTCTTCTTTATATTTGTTTTCAGGAATCTCAGGGAAAATTAGGACTACAAGATGAGAAGGGACTGTTTAACTGAAAAAAATATTTTAATAGATGTATCAAAATCTGACAAAATGGGAAAGAATTTTCAATACTTCATTTGAAATTCCTTCTTGCCATTCTCAGAAAATTGTTCAGTGCTATTGGCCTGTACATAATGACAGTTCTGTCTATCAGAAAGATGATAAAACTGTTGAAGTTATGAGAATTCCTCCTGGAACAACCGGTATGATTCAACCACTTGTTAAAGATTTTTCTACCAGTGGAAAGCATTTCTCAGAAAACTGTCAGGCAATATAATTTCCAATTAAAATTGAGAGAATTCCACCTTTCAATACATATATTATTTTGTCTTATCAAGAAAACATTTATTTGTTCACAACTACATGTTTTGTCCTTTAAGTATGGGGTATCTTCAGCTTGGGAAGATAAATTATATATAAAATGACGTTAGACATAATTAAAAATGAAATGAATAGCATTTTTAAAAAATTCTAAAGACATTGTGTGTTACTATTATTAACTTCCTTCTTCTTCATGCAGTTGAATACTATGTCCTCCTGATGATGTTCTTTTGTATTATATAGTATTTTGTTTCCTTAAGTTAATGATTTATGATTAAAGTTATGTAAAAATCTTCAATGCCTTTGCTGGCAAGACCTAGTGTTTACATTGCAATATGTCTTCTGGTATAGGCTAGAGCAATTTCGTTACTTTCATTGATCTGTCTCTGTCTTACCCTTGGCTTTGAAAATATGAAAGTGACTGAGGTATGAGTGATGCTAGTAATGCCATTCCTTATGCAACCAGTCCCTGCTATGAATGATGTGAAAATGTTGCTCATAGGGTCGATTGGTGCATGCATTTCAGTGGGCTCGGCAGACTGATATGTAATGGCAACTTCTGGCTCAGTGAGGAAAGCAACGGGAAACAACCTCAATCCTCGTTTCCCTAGTACGTCTATTCAGAGATGCCTAGGCCATCTATGACAGCTTATGGCGGAGCTGTGGAGGATCCAACCAGCCTCAGGGCTGAGGACTGAACATACATACATACAAAAATCCTCATTAAACTGTCTAAATGTATTTGGTTTTAACCAGAGGTGCCAGGTTTTTAAAATTAGTGGGAATGCTCTAACTCAGGGATGGCGAACCTATGCCACGCGTGTCATTAGGTGACACGCGAACACGATTTCGGTGGCACACCACATGACCATCTTAACATTTTTATGTACGTTTTGTACTCTAGACTATACATATCTCATCCATCGTATAGTCATAGTGTTTCAGGTTTAAGAAATAAATACCGAATATCTAAATTCTAGTTCCATTCGAACGTGCATTATGCCAACACTGCAACACCCACAGGTCCGGAAGTCAAGTGAAATAAATGTCAGATGCAGCCGACGAGCCATTCGCTCACCCATATCAAGTGAATTAGTGAAGTTTGGCTTGTGTGTGGTTGCCAGCATCGCGTAGTTTTTCCTTAGTAAGTAACTGTTTATTGTTGTGAATTTTGTAAGACAAATAGTTGCCAAGAAATTATCCCAATATTGAGATATGGAGAAAGTATCGCACTTTATTTCAAAACCTCATATTGCACAAATGATTTTTTTTTTTTTTTGAGTGGTTAGATATTGACAGTTTAGAAATGGAGTTGACTGAATTTTAAGAAAGCATGTATGGGTGAAAAAGTTCGTACAACTTGACGAAGCATTAGTGAAAATCGGATGTGCTGTGGGTGGTGAATACTCTCCCCAGAAGCCGGAGAACTTAATACTTGAACAGTGGAACAGTCTCCCACAAAAGAAACTCGCTACAGCGCTACTTACTTTGTTTGGGTCATCATACGCCTGCAAGCAGATATTTTCTACAGTGAACGTTGTGAAGACAAGTTATGAACCTAACATAAATGACAAAGCTACTAAGTATTTTTCGCAAAATACGATCATGAAGCATGCAATCACATGTATTTGGTATTTTACAATATATACTGTATATGTAATATCATATTATGAAACACAATTTGGAATTAGGGATGGAAGTTGGTGGTGGCGGTGGTTAGTAGGGGCGGAGGTTGTATCCATTACAAACGAAAATAACAAGTGGCACAGTAAACAGTTGAGAATAATAATCCAGACCTAAAATGGCACACTAGTTGGAAAAGGTTCGCCATCCCTGCTCTAACTCATAGTCCAAAAAAAAGAAAAAGGATAGAGGGAGAAGGGCCCAGAAAAAGTAAAAATTTAACCCTCATGAACATGCAGTTTTAGATGTTTTTGAATGAGTAATACTTGTTGGCAAACATGACCTGGCCTATTGTTTTATTAGGTGCTTTTTCAACAATAATGAATGACTACCGGTAAAAACAAAAGTCCACATAAATCCACATAAAAGGTTAAGGTGTGTTTTATGAAAAGGTAACAGATTTTACATTTTATATATGTGATTTAAATGGAAGATAAATACAAATTGTACCTAAAATTGTACGGCAATAAAAATGTAATAGCCTAGTTTTCTAATAGAATGATACCAAGCTGAGTTAAGAAAAGTAAATGGTCTCAAATCTGGCAGTTATTGTTAGTATAACAATAATAATAAAAGAGAAACTGAAAGTCTTCAGTCTTACATATGAAATTTAAAATCTTTAATTCCCACTCATAAAGAAAAATTTAAAATCTTTAATTCCCACTCATAAAGAGTGTTCTTATGAACAGTCGATCGTTTGAGGAAAAATTTTTGCCACAGTTTCAAGGTCCAGTTTATTTTTTATTTCTTGATTATGAACATGCATAATTGCAATGTTGTTCAATTTCCTTCCATCATGGTACTGTGCAGGTAAGTTTTTAATCTTCTCAGGGTGGAGTAAGAATGTTCTTATGTACATGTAAGAACGGAGATAGTTGAAGTGATCTGCAGTAACTACCCCTGGAATGATGAGTTTTTGGATGAATCAGATCTAATTAAGTAAATAAAATATGCATATACCTCACTTATGATTGAGAATTAAGTACAAACACAAATTTCTTAGTGGGCTCTGCAGACCCCGCCGTTGGTAATGCACAGGATAAAAAGACTTTGGTATTGCTAGGGTTAAGAACGAAAATGAAAAATTAACATTCCCTTATTTTTCTTTCCTTTATTTCTTTCTTTCTGTCTCTCTCTTTCTTCTGTTATTACCTCCTTTTTTTTTATCTTTGTTCTCCCAGTTTGTGGGGGATGCTGAACACCCCCACAAAAGTTTTGGGAATGCTTGAGCACTGTAGCACCCCCAGAGTCAGTGCTCCTGGTTTTAGCAGTAAAGGGGTCCTAAACCCAGCTGGAAAATCTCCTATCAATTATAATTATAGTACAATAACGAATGTAGAATCTTGAGTCCGCCAGTATGACATGATGTTAATTTATTTTTAAGAGTGGAGACATGTTCATGTCTCCACTTGTATTCTTGGTGACTGGCTGACAGCAATATGAGCCAAAACACATCCCTAACAAATCTGATGGATTACAGTAATAGGATTAATGGTGGAAATTAGTGAATAATTGTTACTTGGAGCTGTTTTGGAACCTTATTTGAAGAACAGTTTTAATTTTCCAAATACTACAAGAAAATTAATCTCCTCCCTGAATGTGAATAACTGTGTGACTTCAATGGAAACTGAAGGGAGCTCACCCAACTTATAGATGTCGAGAAAGTTACTGGCCAGTGCTAAGTTTGACATTAGGGGTTGAGAGCACACAAGAATGACGGTGAAGGAAAGTGAAATGTTAAAACTTTCTCCTGTGTCAGGATTATCCCGGGATCCTGTTGTAGATGTCTTGTCATGTAAGAGAATAATTTATTACTCTATACAGTAAAACATCATCCACAAAAAGCTTTATCAGTAATTCTAGTTCATTACTCATATCGTTTATATATAAGAAATCATAAAGGTCCAATAATACTGTCTTGTGGAACCCCCCTATTAATCATTACGGGATCAGATAATGCTTTACCGACTCTACTTCTCTAAGCTCTATTTTCTAGAAATGTTGCCACTTATGCAGTCAATTTTTGCCTTGTCCAATAGCTCTCATATTTGTCAATATTCTTAAATGATCTACTGTGTCAAAAGCCTTGGAGAGGTCAATAAAGATACAGTGTATTTGGCCTCCTGAATCTGAAATATCTGCTGTGTCATACTACAATCCTACAAGTGGAACCTCACTGGAATAACTTTTTCTATACCCAAACTGCCTTCTATTAAACAACTGCATAATTTTACTAATGTGTATAATGTAATTAGGGAAGATGAGGATCAGGGAGGTGTTACAGAAGAGAGGAAAGGTAGGAAAGGGAAATGTAGAGTAGAGAATAGAAAGTGGGAAGTCAAACACGACCATGAGAGGAAGAAAAGGGAGGAGGAAGTACGTTCTACCATCAGTGACTTTTACTAATTCCTCACCAATATCTCTTCTGAACTCTTCCCATTATTAGAGCCCTTGACCTTTAATTTCCTCCCCCTTAAAACATTAGCCCCCCTGTCTTCCACAACTGCTCCCTTCCTCCCCTCCCCCCCCCCCTCCATTCCTCTTGCCTTCCTATTGTACTCTGTACATTGTTTCAGAAAGATCTACCTGTCCTCTGTTAGAAGCATAATTATCTTCCTCAAACTCTCTACTCTTCCCTCACACTCTTTACTGGCTGATCACACCCATAATGCATACACTTTTATTCTTCAACCAGTCTCATGAATCTTCTTCACAAAACTATGAAATATTATGACAAATCAACAAAGATAATTATAATAATATGTTATGAGAATTTAAAATAAACAAAGGAATGAAATACCATATGCTAATGTGACAATAAAGCAAGCAAGATACCTACCATGTAATAACTACACTACAATTCTAAACTGCACTTAGGTACATCCTAATTTCAACTCGTTAACTGAAATGATAGAAATGTAGTTAAAACTAATTACTGAAATGGATTATTATTTTTCCACTACAAGGTAGCATAAATTAAAATTGCCTGTAATTGCTGAAATATCAAGGGAAGACATCTGTGGACTTTTTGCTCTTTTCTGCCAATTTAAATCTAATAATATTCCATAATTATCCATGTACTACAATCCTTGACAGCCTGCACCTCATCCTTATGCATTGATGTCAGTTGGGATGTCATCACTTGATTCCTAATATGGATTAGTCTATATTTTATGTCCTTCTTGCAAAACAAATAAAGAAGGTAAAGGAAGCTTCAGTAATCAGTATAGATGTACTCAAAATGTTGTAATAAACAAAATAAATTCTTAGGCAACAGAGATGCCATGGCCTCACCTTAGCTGTAGTGTAGTCAACTCCTTTGAAGTTGGAGCAGTTGATGACAACAGGGAGGACCCCCTCTCCCTGTGACACGGCTGCCTTACACACCTCTATCCTTAGAAAGTCCACACTGGGGTAGAACAGTCCGATATCCGGTGTCACTATTAGGTACTCTCCACCTACACAGTTCTGCAACATAACGATGAGTAAAGCCGGTAAATGACTACCGAAGAACATGAATAAACACTTCTTCATGTACAACATAAAAAAAGGAATGTGTTTTACTAATTCAGATATCTTGTCTACTACTTTGGTCATATTGTGAAGTATCTTGATAATAAAGAAAATTCCCAGCATAAATCTCCGAACATATTTCCAAAGCGCCACTTCCCACCTACCAACAATCATCATCATCATCTACTAAAGGCAATGCCTTACATCTGGCAATCTTCTGCTAGCCTCTTCATGTTGCTATATGAACCACATGCCAGTTCACTGATGGAGTTCCTGATGTATGACATCCTTTGTCGTCCCCAGTACTTCATGTTCAGGGAGGGTTTGGAGAAGAGAGTCACGTTTCAGTACGTGTCTAAGAAACTTTGTTTTCCTCTTCTTTATTGTATTTAATAAACATTGGTCCTCCTTTACGTTCTTTAAAACAAGATTTTTTTTAAATCCATCCAACTTGTTTTTGTAATTATTTTCCAAAACCACATTTCTACAGCCTCAAGTTTTGTTTCTTTCTTGTTCCCTAAAGTCCAGGTTTCACATCCATACAGTAGCACACTCCAAACAAAGGTCTTGAGAAATTATATTCTGGTCTCCAAACTGAGATGGTTGTTTAGCAATAAGTTTTTCTTATTTTAGAAGGCTTGTTTTGCTACCGCTATTCTTTTCTTGGTTTCCGAAAGGGACCTGTTATTAGAGGTAATTACACTATCCAAATAGGAGAATTCTGTGAGTTGTTCTATTGGTGTATTATTTAATTTTAAGATTTTTTTACCTGTAGGCTTCTTTTTGTCTACTATCATGATTTTTTTCTAAGGATTTTTCTAAGGATTATTGAATGTTCTTAGCATCTTACTCATATCCTTTTCAACTAAGATAGCAACAATAGGTGAAGAAAGATCTAGGCTGTGACAATAAAAAGCCACACAATGGAATTAGTGGGGGGTAATTGTTATTTTAAGACAAAGAACAACTGGGCAACCATCCTCTCTTAACACTAATCAGAGGAAAGAATGGAAGAGGTCCAATCTTCATAGAATGAAGGTAGAAAGAGAATGGTCATGAAGGACATGAAAGTGAAAGACTCCCTAGGCCTTGCAATCCTAATACTGTAGGAGTTTGGAAAGAACAAATGTTGACCAAGAGAAGTTGGATAAGAAAGTTGAAAGTCAGGCTACTGTACCACCCCCATCCAGACAAGGGTTTTGCTGGAATACCGAAAGAGAAGGCAGTAGTAGGGATTGTATCCAAACCCCTTGCTTGTTGGTGATGAAAAAGTATTTTAAAATGTTTAAATTGTTACAGACACTACACTACACCTGGGGAGTGAGTGATCAGGCTTTCACTAGCTATTCCCATATAAAATTATTAACAACTTTGGAACAACTTGTCAGAGTTTGAGGTATAAGGTGCTACCCAGAACTTCCGACAGTTTGCTCATAATAACATTAACACACATTTACGCTTCGTTCCTACCATCACCTTCAAATTAGTAATCCTGGGCTTGAATAAAGTGATGTTCCGCATTTTGGAAGCATACACGAAGTCTTCCTGTTTTGGTGTGTTCAGCACCTCCTGTGATTTTGCTTGGATCTCTTCAATGGAGTCAAAAATGCTGCCCTTTCAACTAAAGTTTCATTTTAGGGAAGAGATAGAAGTCACGCTGGAAGGGCAATCAAGTGAATGGGAGAGGGGGCGTGTAAAACATTGATAATGATGTCCTTATCAGGAAATCCTTCACAATGAGCGGGTGCATTGTTATGATGTAGTAACCAGTCCCTGTTGTTCCACATGTCAGGCTGTTTTCACCTCACATCTTCCCTCAGTTGTCTCAAAATGTCTTTGTCGGGGTGAGTGGCTCAGGCAGTTGAGGCACTGATCTTCTGATCCCAACTTGGCAAGTTCGATCCTGGGTCGGTCCGGTGGTATTTGAAGGTGCTCAAATACATCAGCCTCATGTCAGTAGATTTACTGGGACTTAAAAGAATACAATACAAATGTAATAAAATGAGTCTTTAAGGGCACGTTGAAATATTCACATACTTTTTTGGTGCTGTCGCTATCTAATGATTCTGATGCCCGAGGAAATGCTGAATTTGTGTCAAGTGTAATTCTCAAGTAAGTGATTCCAGCACCTCAGCAACTCCAAAAACGGTTTGGTTCTTCTGTTTTTTTTTTTTTTTTTACAAATTGTTTTATGTTGCACCAACACAGACAGGTCTTATGGAGACGATGGGATAGGAAAGAGCTAGGAGTGGGAAGGAAGTGACCATGGTCTTAATTAAGGTACAGCCCCAGCATTTGCCTAGTGCAAAAATGGGAAACCATCTTCAGGGCTGCCGACAGGGAGGTTCGAACCCACTATCTCCCAGATGCAAGCTCACAACTGTGCACCCCTAACCGCAGGGTCAACTCACCCGGTTTTGAAGACTTTCAAAAGTAATTAGTGGGACAT